>NC_134543.1:115130724-115747286 GCF_050624435.1 Tenrec ecaudatus | reverse complement strand
GATACCAAGGGCTCCAGTAGAAAGCAAATGTTTTGAGAATGATGATGGCAACATATGTACAAATGTGCTTGACACAATGGATGTATATATGGATTCTGATAAGTGTTATATGAGTCCCCAATAAAATGATTTATTTTTTTAAAAAAGTATTTGTTTGAAAGAAATAACTTCCACAGGGAGGTATGCTAAAGGATCAAAAACTGGCCAGCCATTCACATTTGCACATAACAATGAAAAATGTCACAGGTTCGGAGACCATCTCATGATGGATACGGGCTTTATGCCCAACCTCATGGCGCCAATTGATGTGGGATGCTGTTCACGCCTTTGTGCCAATCGCCACAATCTGGAAAAGGACTTTGTTTATATGCAAGATTGCGTTTACCAAATGGGAATTAATCGCTCCAGTCCTTGAGCAATCACTTTTTCAAATAGGAGAATTATAATTCTTTCCTGCTTCTCACAGATATTCCTCAGTGAAGAACACATTTTTTAATGCACAAATAGAGCTAATAAAGCGTGCCCTCTAGAAATGATCTGTGGTGAAAGGAGAGTGCATTTACAGTAAGAGCAGGAGGTACCTCGGAGCAAGGGGAAGTTCAGTATTCATGTTCACATTATTTACCAGGAAAATAGATTCAGCCTCCTTTTTATGATAAGCAATACACAAGAGGAAAATTTAATAATGTACTACCGGACTCTCTGATTTAATACACACTTCCCCATTACTTCTGCTCCGTCATCTTCAAGAAAATGGAAAAATATTTTCAAGAAAACTAGAGTCTACTAAAAGAGGGAAGATTGCTCTGTTCCCTGGGGATTTGGCTGGAGGATGGGAACAATTCCAAAGGAACTGAAACTTACTGTTTTGAATCAAACGCTGTCTAAGAAAGTCTGCAATAATTAAGCTCTTTGTCCAACTGTGGAGTTTTGAAAATTAAGAGGAAGGCAATTCTGAGACAAGCTTGATGTGTCTGTAGTCTGTTTGTGTTCATGGGATTGTTTGGTTTATTGGGTTTGGTTTTGTAGTCTCTAGAAACAAGACTTAAAAACCCCATGAAAATACCGATGTATTGGGCAGTTTAAAATTGAACATAGGAGACAATAAGAGCCTTATGAGCCCCAATAAAAAGATTTTAAAAAAACAAATAAAAAAATTGAACATAGGAGTATACATAAACCATTTTTTGAGCTATTCATTAATTGTTCAATAGTAAGTTGGGACTCAAGTTACAGTCCCATTTAAAAAAAACTATTATGTTGAGACAGTACTGGTTCAAAAGCATCTCAGAAAATTTCCAACCTGACTGACAATGAGTATTCTCTGGTTTTCACAAATTGTTAAAAATGATCAATTAGAATAGTGTGCTCTAAAATACATTACTGCATCATACATGGTGAAACAGGTGCCAACATAAATTCAGGAGCCCTGGTGGCACACTGAATTAAGCATTGCGCTGAAACCCCCACAGTTCCAAGTTTGAATCCACTAGCTTCTTTCTGAGAGAGAGATGAGGCCTTTGGTTCACATGAAGATTTAGTCTCAGAAGCTCTATGGAGCAGTTGCATGTTCTTTAGGGCTTTGAGTCAGAATTGACTAGATGGTAATGGATGTCAAGTTAACATTTCCATGCACTACAACAGTCTGGACATCCAGAGATATGGAGAGAAAAGATGAGAGTGAATGATTGATAAATTGCTTCTGCTTTCAAATAATTACAAGTATATACATTGAGCTTTTATCATGCACTCAGGATTTTGTATAAAGCTGTAATGAAAGATACAGCTACTCTCTAAGATTTTAAAATATAGTTTCTTTCTTTTTTTTGCAGGTGCAGCGGGTTCATAGGCAGCGCCCAAAATACAGTTTCTTAAGAAGAGAAAATGGGTTCATGCATGTTTTCCTAAAAAGTAATTTCAAACAATATTCAATAGGAAACAGTAAGTGAAAAACTGTTCTAATGTTAGTATTTGCTATTTTACTTTACTCTCTCTACGATATCTGCTAGGAGTGGATTTTATTCTGGAAAGATGGTAACATCTGTATTTAATGTCAAATATTAGACATATCAATTTGTGATCAAATATGTAACAATTGGACATAATCTACCACTTACTTGCTTATTGTTGAAGTGCATTTGTCAATGTAGCAAAGCACACTGAGGCTCTTTCCTTGTGTCTACCTGTCTTGTCTTCTCTCTCTAGGCCGGTGGTTGGCAGACTGTATTTTACAAGCCAGATTAGCATGTAGCTTTTGCGAATACATTTTTATTGGAATTCAGCCTCATTTATTTGTTGACTATCTGTGACTGCTTTTACATTGCAACTGTAAAGTTGAGCAGTTGTGATAAACGACTTCAGGGCTCACAAAGCTGAATTATTTACTATCTGACCCATTTATGAGAAAAACATATTGATGTCTATAAACTGGACCAGTAAATAGTATGTTCCTGCCTGTAGACCCATGCGGTAACTGGTGCAAACGGACACCAAATTAGTGTCCAAACACGTTTTATACCATTATTTACTAAAGGCAATGCATTAACATAACTGTCTTTTTACAATTATCGTACAATTACAATTTCTCTATATTACTATAGCTGTGCTTCTCAACTGGACTAACAGATAACATCATAAACAGAAAAGTTCCGAGTTGCCAAGGATTTCATCCTGGTTGGTTTGACAGTCGATGCACACGGAAGCTGCAGTCAAGGAATCGAATAACACATTGCTCTGGTGATACTGAAACAGCTACCCCAAGCAAAATGCATGGATGCCTGGAGACAAATACGTGTACAGGGGTAGACGTGCTTGTGTTCCTGTACATACGTATATGGGTGTAACTGCATGCATCTCGATTCACATGTACAATAAAGGACGTCAGGTGCATGGATACTTTTTGTCGACGAACCTGAACACCTTGCAGGATGAGCTGCCTGGCTTTGAAGTGTGTCATGGTTTTGAAGTCAATTGGCATAGGATATTTCTATACATTTTAGTTTTGGGAGTATTGTCTGGGTCTTATATGTGTGTGAAAAGTCATTTAAAACTGCTTTATGCTCATTTGGAGCAAAAGGGAAAGGAGGAAACCAAAGGCTCCAAAAAAGACTAGTTGACAGAATTGAACCATGGCCTCTTCCTTCTTCCCAGAGACTGGGAGAACTCAATAGTGCCAGTCTGCCACTAAAGACCATTCTGAGCAGAGCCACATCAGATGAACACAGAGAGAATAAGAGCAAATGGGGAGCAGAACCTCAAATCTGAACTAAACCAGAACTATGGTACCAGTTTAGACTGGAAGACCTGCTAAACCTTGACATAATATCTAAACTTTGAACTGAAAATTTGTTCTTAAGGTTACCTTTTTAGCTAAACAAATTGACTCACTAATTAAAGAATAGTGACCATGTTCCTTTTTAAAAAATCATAACATTCTTAATATAATTTCTTATATATCAAAATGTTCTTCAAAAAGATTATTAAAACAGAGGTTCTCAACTTTCCTAATGCTGAAACCCTCCTCTTGTGGCGGCGACCCCCTCCCCCAACCATAACGTTATTTTCATGGCTACTTCATCACTGTCATTTTGCTACTGTTATGAAGCGGGCGACCCTGTGAAAGGGTCATTCGACCCCCAAAGGGGTCGCGACCACAGGTTTAGAACTACTGCTTAAAAAAAACCAAACCCAACTATATGAAGAGAGCAGTTTTCAACAATTAGTTTAACACAAAGATGAGTATAGTAGGGAGGCAGGGACACAAGATAAATAGAAACCAAATAACCAGAACAGAACTATTGGGGCTACAAACTAGATGTCTACAAACTAGACTTCACTCCTGGGGAAGCATATAACCAACAGCCTCACTGAGAACTTTGAGGGGAAACTGCATGGGATCCTGAAAGCCAAATCATTTAAGAAAACAAACACCAACAAATCAACATTGCTAGGATCCACACCCTTAATTTTCCCAAATCAAGGGGTTTGGAATGAGGTCTGCTGTTCTGGATCTGTAACAAGTTTCCAAGTATTTCTGATGTCCCTGCTGTGGGACCAGATGTTCAGGACAGAACAGTCCCAGGAAGACAGTGATGGTGAACCACCAAATTGTTCATCACAATAGTTAGCCAAAGATGATCAGTACACATTCATAGTACAATGTCGTTTTTAAGATCAAAGTGTATGTCAAATAGAAGCAGTGAACATGGATACGTTTTCTTTAGCTTTCAGTAGGTATTTTGGAATAAGGAGAGGTTCAAAGGCACTTACGTCATTGCTTGGTAAATGGACTCAACCCCATAGCGCATGGCAAACTCATCCACTATCTCCTGGGACGCATCATCAAAGAAAACTTTCCAGGCCTCGTCCCCTTTCACCTCGGGGATTTTCACTCCGCCATTGGATTTCACCTCAGTCAAGTAATGGAACAGATTCTGAAGAAAAGAGAAGAAGCCTTTCAATTGTTTAGAAATTCCTCACAACTGATCAGAGATATTTCACTACAACGTTCTCTAAAATACACCTTGATTGTAATTGCTGCTAACGTGTCACCAGCATTTATAGACAACAGGAGTGTCGACTTTTACTTCTGCTCTGGTCTGAACAGAACGATCAAGTCAATTGTTCTTTGTGTTCCAGAACATTTTCATGAGGAAATAAAGTATTTTGCATCTCAATAGCTACCCATGCTATAACATAACAGCTTTTCCGTCCATGACCTTTGAGTACATTAGAGAGCGCCAGACAAATAATGGGATAATGATGATATGACTATGTCGTTTAGATATATTGGCTTTGACTACAAAATGGTAGAAAGCAGGGAAATCATTGAGGTTGAAAAGAATATTTGAGGAATTTTGTAATAGACAAGATCAGGACGCCCAGAATTTCTTTTTGCCTCTATCAGGGGTAAGAACTATGGCATGGATGCAGCCTGAGCCAAATGAAGGGCCTCGCTGCGATAGTCCTCACCCTTGGACCAGCAGGGAGGATGCTCAAAAGCAAAGCTTCATACTGGTCCCTGTGATCCGGAATCTCCTTCCCTCCCACTTTCTTGGAACTGTATTCTTTCTTTCCCTTTTTTTCCACTAAAAGATGGCAGATTAAACTTAGATTTTCTTATCACCATTAGAAGTCGCGTAGTAAGCTTGGATGGCATCTCTTTGTGTGATTTTTAACCCATTCCCTTTTTTATGAATGTATAATTTTTTTAGTAACTATAACAATAGGGTATGTAATGCTACCCTTAATATGATACTTGTATTGGGAGAAGAAACATTGCATGGCCTCGTCTCCAGTATCAACAAAGGTTCTAGCGACACTGTTAAGTTTTCCCTCTGATGAAAAGCCATCAATAGGAAATCAAAACCCCTTGTCTGGTTTCTCTTTGGAAGCACACAAATCTACGATATGAATGTGCCCTTGGGATTCGTGTCCAGTTGTGTTGACCAGGTCCAACCAAGCCCTAGTTTTAGGTGAATGTACTAACCACTCTCTGTAAGTAGACTAACAACATTCTACAAACCTATAAACAAGGGGCCATTGAAAACTTCGAGGACACATTACATTATCATTTAATTCAAGTTATCCACAAACTTTTGAAGAAACCTTGTGTGTCGAAGAAGGTAACTAGAGTGGAGGGGAGCTTAGTGAGTACAAAGTCCTTCAGTGCTCTACGGGAACAAAAGCGCTAATCCTGTTGACTCCCCAAAGTCATTGATAATTATCATTTTAAATATTCTTTGTTATAAATGATGTTCCTCATTAGATCTTCTATAAAATCTTAACATTAACTCAGATTCTTTGCCATCATGATTTGGATCATCTCCTGCAAGTAAAGCACTACATTCTTTAATGCTTTCAAAATAGTTCTCATGATTCATTTCCTCAATAACCTGAAAATGAAAATAAATTTTTCAGCAGTCTTTGAGCTCTTTGCAAGAACAGTAATTTATGCAGTATAATCTCACTGTCCTGTTTATTAATACCTGTCTCATGTACTTGTCTCTAACATCTCAGAATATGACCTCTTCCAAACTCACTACCATCGTCAATTCTGACTCAGAGTGACCCTGTAAGGACAGGGTGCATCTGCCCCTGTGGGGGCAATATATGAGTGTTATAATGTCTTGAAATATCATGCATGTGATATTGTACCAAGAATAAGCATTACAGGAGTAATTCCACAAACCAAATTCAATTTTTAACCCATAGATCTTGTTGCATGTTCTAGTCATTAAGATCAGGGTCTTTTCTAGGCTGTTTTGTTAATACAGTGTCACTCACCTCATGGAGACATGTATATTGTATATGATAGGGAGCAACCTTCTCTTCTCCTTTTATTTCCACATTGATTTTCAATCGAATGGCCCCAGAAACAGCTGACTTATCGGTCCGTTTCTCTGATGGAGCAAAAGTCATACTGTCACTTTCAACAGCAGCTTATTTTTCATACAGGTTCCCCAAAGTTCAAGAATGGCTTATGTGGATAAGCACCAATTTGATTTTTAGTTCATATTTCATTATGGAACAACTACAATTCCTTCAATTAAAGTCAAAACCCTGGTGCTATCATTGTGATTGTCAAATACCATTATGAATACTTCAAATAGAAAAATATAATTAGTAAAATCCCCCAAAATCCATACAGAAATGAATGATTTTACTTGGTAAATTTATGAAATAAGACATGCCATTTTGGGGGAAATTATAAACAAGATAACTGAGATATAAAATTAACAAGGAAACTTTTTTACTTAAAAGCTACAAGTAACTAATCAGCTTTTTCTTTTTTCTTTCTGTGTTGGAAGGGATGAACCAAAGGTTTGGCTAATAAAATATTAGTTAATCATGATAAGAGCTTAATCATGATAAGGTAAGAACACCTGTAGCCTTCAGTTTGTTTACTTATGTGTGTTTGATTAGCTGTTTAATTGAATAGAATTAATACTAGAATTAACTGATACATTTAATCAAATATCTTGTGTGTGTTTCCAGTATCAATAACTTCTGAAGAATAGAATTCATTAAAACATGAGAGTGGGAATGTAGGTAGGGAACCCAAGCTTGACACTGATTTCACAAGTGAAACGTGAAAAGGTGCCCCATTTAGAAATGAACCCTAAGAAGGTAAAATGAGATAAAGTCAGTGGTGGACACTTGACCCTGGCTTTGTAATCATAGCTGTCTTTTTAACGACATTAGATGCAGTTCAATTATGTAGGCCACGTTCTGCTTGCTGTCTCTTGTCTTATTGCTACAATTTAAGAATTAGTATTTTTACTGGTGCATATGGGGGCTGGAGGCACAGGGAATCCAGGGTGGATGTTACCTTCAGGACCAGAGGTGAGAGGGGCGATGCTGGGAGAGTGGAGGGCGAGTGGGTTGGAAAGGGGGAACTGATTACAGGGGTCCACGTGTGACCTCCTCACTGGGAGAGGGACGGCAGAGAAGAGGGTGAGGGAGACTCCGGATAGGGCAAGATATGACAAAATAACGATGTATAAATTACCAAGGGCACATTGGGAGGGGGGAGCGGGGAGGTAGGGGGAAAAAAAAAGAAGACCTGATGCAAAGGGCTTAAGTGAAGACCGAATGCTTTGAGAATGATTGGGGCAGGGAATGTGCAGATGTGCTTTATACAATTGATGTATGTATATGTATGGATTGTGATCAGAGTTGTATGAGCCCCTAATAAAATGTAAAAAAAAAACCCAAAAAGAATTGGTATTTTTCACGTAGTCTTCATTCAGGAGGCCTAAGAGGATGAACATTCCCTCCAACTGGTTTAGAGGTAGCTGACGCTCAAAAAATGTTCAATTCCTCCTCTGGGCATATCAGGGGTGGGGAATACTGTACAGGTTCCGTCCTGAGCCCAGAAGAACTTCACTGGTTCTCTCCTTTCATTATCGACCTCCCTCCAAATGGATACATGGGAAGCAAATGACTTGGACCCTCATGTCTTTGGGACAAACTCTGTGTGTGATGGAATGTGTTGAGTGACAAAGGAAGAACATTGCACAAGAAGTAAAACTAGGACACAAAAGTACTAACAGGGCGAGCGGCCAAAGGTTGTCAAGTGTGTTGGGGCTTCTTTTCCTTTTAAAAACTGAACAAGGCCAGCACTGCCACTTAATAGCCAACGTCACTAACTGCCAGCAAGCAAGTTCCTCACTCAGTGTAATAAATCCAGGTGCATTCTATCAAACACATTGGAGGAATTTCTATTCTGACTTTTAACTTGCTTGCCTCAATTCAAGGGCAAGAGAAATTGTAACAGGAAAGAAGGCTGTGTATAAGTGAGCTTCTCTGAGACACAATTTGCAGGTCACGGAGAACTAATGAGTTGAAGTTTGCCATTAGCCTAAAATGGCTGTTTTCAATATGGAGTGATTTAATACTGTATGTAAAGACTAGAAGGCTCCCTTTCCTGTGCCCTTTTAAGGTTGTTGTGGTACTGTAAGAGGCTAACACAGAAGGGTAAAGCAAGTCTCCATAAAACCCAGAGATGAGGTCGGTAGAACTCCTCTTTGGATCCTGTCTGGAGTCTACTGAACCAGAAAAAAGAATAGAAGGATACTCATTATAATAAAGGAAAGAATTCCAATAACCTACAGGATATTGATCCTTCAAAACATTTGACAATGAATTCTTTATTATGGATTGTTTTTGTCCAGATAATTTATACATCACAGCCTCTTCAAAATATTAGATAATTCAGTTTTATGAATCCTAAATACCCTTTCTCCATTTATATTGTGAAATATTACAATTATGTAGGTTTTTAAAATCCAAAAAATTTTTAAAATTTGCTAAAATATATTGGCCTATTAAATGGTGACTCTATGTAATATCTGGACTGTATGTAAACCTTCACTGATTCACAGCCAGAACAGCTCTCAAACTGTGAGACTTTTCAAAAGATGTGATTAAGAAATTTGTAGATTATATCCTTTACAGAACGTGAGGTGACCTATAATGCTTTACTACTACTGTTAAGCCAACAATAAAGATTCTTGGTTATTATCCAGTTCTCATAGAAGTTAAATTAAAATCTATCCTTATCACATTCTATAATAAAGCAATCTGATTCTATAATGAAATAAAAAGTATGCCAATTAAATATTCTCAGTCACCATCATCAATCAGTGTAAGTCAGCCGAAGCACTTGGCTTTGCTAAACTAAACTAATCCAACCCATTGCCATTGAGTCTCCAAGGCTAGGAATCTTTATGGAAGTTAACTGCCACATCTTTCTTCCATGGAGAGAGCAACTGACCTTGGCTACTGCACCACTGGGCCCCTCTGCCAACTCAAACTTTTGTGTCACCACTTAAAAAAATATAACCCCAAAATATGTTTACCTTTATTAACAAACTTTAATAAAGGACCAGAAGAAAACAATTCTATAGTATTAGCTCATAAGCTGCTTATTATACATTCCTCCTGATGTTGGCTCGTACAGCTCTATTTTGTCATTTAAATATTAGTGGGATAAGATTTTTCTCCTAGAAGATCCCTAGTGGATTCTTTGACATTCTTTTTCCATCTTAATTATATTCACACCTTTGAGTAATACTGAATTTGAATAAATGACATCTTTAGTTCCTCAGGAATGTCTGCCACTGAAAGCCCAGTCAGATGCTCTGGAAGTACATTGCCATATTTACGTCTATAGGGGTAGAATTTACATTGCCATATTTACATTGCCATATTTACATTGCCATATTTACGTCTATAGGGGTAGAATCCATGCCCCAGACATCCCGACATTTCACAGACATGGTTTTCAAGGAGACGTAAGCCATAGTCACCTAAGTTGTACCAGACGTCCATTTCTCCACTCAGGGTCCTCACTTCGACAATTGTTTGGCCCAGAAAGTCATCCGACTCCTTTTTGAAATGTTGCTTGACTCTGGATTTAATGTTATCGTCTTCATCCCATACTCGGACTTTGATTCTATCTGTGGAGTTATGGCACTCGCTGAAAACAAAGGTGGATCTGTTAACAACTGCAGGTTAGCTGCTCCAAACCGATCCAGACACAGGAAATCACATCACAAGCGAGATTGGTCATTGGTTCATTCCATCCCTGGGATCTTAAAAAGGGTATTGAGAAAAGTTGCTGTCCTTCAGTCATGACGAAGAAGAAAAATCCTAACCTCATTCCTTTAACTGCTCAAGATCAAAGGAGCCCTGGGAGTACAGTGATTAAGTGCTCCCTGCTAACAGAAAGGTGGGCAGAGGTTCTGCCAGGGAAAACCTGGCAATGTGCTTCCAGAAAGCGCACAACCTAGCAAACCCTGCAGGGCAGTTCAGCCCCAGCCGACAGGGTCACGATGAGTCTAACTGACATGACAGCATCCAACTGCAACAAGCTAGATACAATCATACACGCCAAAAATCTTCGCTTGGGATATTTTCTAATACGGAGAGATTTCATATTATCTTAACTATGGCACAGAAAATACTGTGCTATAAACACGAAGCTTATTTTATGACAAGCAATTTCACGGAGTACAAAAATACCAAATAGGTGACAGTAGTTAAGCCGAAAGACTCCAATACTTATATAAGCTATTAAGAGCAAAATAGATTTAGAGTAAAACTCTTTTAAGAATAAACTATACATTCTAAATCACCCCGTATTTCAAGGTTTTCTGTATCCCACGCTTCTCAAAGAAGACAATTTACTGTTGCCCATATAGAAAATAACTACAAAATTATAAAAATGTTTATTAAAAATATATATATAGAACTTTGAAGCTATTGTTTCTCAACACACCGTTCATCTGGATCTATAAATGTCGGAGGCAGCATTTCTAGCTCTTGTAATTCTTTCCCAAAGTAGCCTGTGGTCAGTCTTCAACCCAAAGCATATCACACATGGGACGTTTGGCATCCTCACGGGACTCAATTGTTCCTTTTTAAATGTTCTTTGAAACAGAAATTAAGAGTCTGAAGGGATACAGTTATGGCAGACTGGGCAAGAGTTCCCAGTACGTGTTTCATCGGACAGCGCTTGCTATCAAAGAATAAGTAGGTACATTATCGGGATAGAACAAGAAATTCCTCCACACAACATTCCTGGCCTCAAGCCCCCCGCTTTCAAGGCCATTTGCATTTTCTTAAAATCATTTCTAATAAGCCTCCATGACTATTCTGTGTTCTTCAAGGAGGTATAGAGAGATTAAACCTTTGAAATCCCTAAAAACAGTTATACCTTAAGCTTCTGCGCTGATCCCTCTGCTTTGAATTTAAATGGCCCAACAGCTTCCTTTGAAAGTCGCCATTTTGATAAGACTTTTTAAAATCGAAAGCACTGGGTCAAAGCTCAGACAGTCGTAGATAAGAACTTGTCTGCAGCCAATCACTTTTTATACGGACACTGAACACGTTTTGTCTGAAATCAAACCCACGCCTACCTGGATTGGAGCCATAGTAACATCAATTTGGGGCTTATCTTCCTATAGTCTGGATTTCCTGATCCATGACTCTGTGTATATACTCATCCCGGTGCTTAGGATGCCACTACGTTCCTTCCCTTCCCATTTAGCAAATCAGAGTCATCTCATAAGTTGACACCGTCCATCATGACCAATCCTGAGCACCGGAAGTGCCCTGGATCTCTAATTACTAACACAGCTCTTTTACCTGCAGTCAGTGGATGAGTTCACTGAACCGTGCATTTGTATTTGAAGAAAATTGTTTTCCTTCAATGGTATCAAAGTAATAATTATAACGTATTTACATACAACATTGCCAATGCTCAGGATCTTAAAATATTTATACTCATTACTGTGCTAATAACTATAATTTACACTATTTCAGATTATGTGTTTTATTACTTAAATACATGTAATTTGAGAAGCGGTTTCATAGTCTTTACCAGCTTTTCAAGTGGTCCCATGAGAGAAGCGTAATTTAAGAGACCAGGAAGGTATAATGTCTCTTCTATTAATCAGTGAGAAAAGATCATATGGTGTTGCTTGCCACGAGCCGACTCACTCAGTAACTTTGAGTACAACACAGTTAGACACGGCCCCTTCATGTACCCTCCTGACAATCCATTTTGATGGTTGCAGAAGATGTACCAATCCTTCAGGTTGAAAGTCTCTTTAGTGGACCCTCTACCAAGTATGGTTTCATCATTTTCCAGGGGCTCTCCCCCTCCCGCTAACATGCCCACAGTATGTGGAACAAAGTCATACCATCCTCCCCCACTAGGGACCATTCTGCTTGTACTTCTTCCAACACAGTGGTTCTCCACCTTCCTCACGCCGCGGCCCTTTCATACAGTTCCTCATGTGGTGGTGAGCCCCAAGCATAACATTATTTTCGTGGCTACTTCATCACTGTCATTTTGCTACTGCTATGAATCGTCATGTAACTATCTGATACACAGGATGTATTTTCCTTGTTACAAATTGACCAGATTTAAAGCAATACTGATTAATCACCAACTAATATGTAATTAGATATTGTGGAAATAGTTATGTTTTCCGATGGTCTTAGGCGACCCCTGTGAAAGGGTCGTTTGACCACGACCCACAGGGTGAGAACCGCTGTTCTAGCAGCTTTGGTCCTTCTTCTGGTAGTTCATAGCAAATGTAGTCTTCTTTGCCACTTACGAAATTCACAGCTTCGATTCTTCACCCATCCCTACTCATTACCCAGCTTTCGCACGCTTCAGTTGTCAGAGCCACACCTTGGTCTTCAAAGTGAGAGTTTTGCTATCGAAAGCACTTTAAGGAGCTATGGGGCAGACCATGAGCCCGTACAATATTCTGTCTGACTTGCCAACCAATGCTTTCACACGTGCCAATTGTAGATCAGGTCGAATGTCGGGTACCATGATGTTTCTCATCCTGGTTGTAAGGATTGGTGTTTTATGTTGAGGTGTAATCATACACAGAATGTTGCCTTTAAGAGTCTCCTCAGTACGTGCTTTCAGCAACCAAGATTGTGTCATTTGCATATTCTAGGTTGTTAATGAGTCATCCTCCAATCCTGAGGCTCTACGCTTCTTCACGTGGTCCAGCTTCTAGGAATATTTATCGAGTGTCAATAGCAAAGTAGTGAAAGGATACAACCCAGATGTACACCTTTCCCTATTTGAAACCATGCAGGTACACTGGTGAATGGAGTCGGGGGGGTTCCAGAAGAACACCTTTAAGTGTTCTGGAATTTCCAGTGTTACCCATAGTTTATGATCCACCCAGCTGGATCCCTTTGCAGTCCATAAAAACACAGCTATTCTCCCAATTTCTTTTTCAGTGAAAATTCACTTGAAGTTAGCAGTATTCCTGGTTCTATACCTTTGTCTATATCCAGCTTAAATTTCTTCCTCTTCATGGCAAACCATTTTTAAAAACTATCTTTAGTGAAAACTGCTACACCATATTTCAAAATTATCTTCAGTGAAAATTTACTTGCGTGTCATAAAGATAATGTTTGATGATTTCCACATTCTACCAAGTCACCTATATTTGAGATGGGCATGATGGGAAACTGGAGATGAAGATTTGCCAGTTGGCTATCCAGAGAGCTGTCTTCTGAACACATTGGCTTACATGAGCGAGTACTTCCTGTGCTTCCCCTCTGTGTTGAAACATTCCAATCCTATTACACTTATTTTTGAATCCTTGTTTTCTCCAATACTTGAAGTGCAGTGTGAATTTCCCATTCATGTACTGTCTGGTGAAATGGTTGAAGATCAACCGATTCTTTTTGGGATAGTGACACTGTATCCCTTCCATCTTTTAATATGCTGTACAACATTCAATAATTTTTGCATGAAATCATTCAATATTACAATCCCAGTGCATGAACTTTTCTCGTTCTTTCAGCTTCAGGAAATGCCCAGTGTTCTAAACTTTGTGTTTTTTAACTCCAGATCTTTGCACATCTCTTTATAGGACTTTGTCCTCCAGCCTCTGCTTGAAATCTTTGGTTCAGTTTTTTTTATTGAATCATTTCTTCCTTTTGCTTTAACTTCTTTATTGTCTAGAGCAAGTTTCAGTCTTTATTGACATCTATTCTGATATTTTTATCTTTTTAATGTCCTTTTGGTTTCTTCCTGTCAGATGTCAATTTCACAATTTAATTTCTTGTGATTAATTTCATTTAAGCAAATCTATTCTTTAAGTGTTCTCTCAATTACGGTGCGATATTTCAAATATATATCCATTCTAACAGACTTGTTTTAATTTTTCAGCTTCGATTTGAAGTTACAGATAAGCAACTGCTTCTTAGTGAACCCCGTGCCATGTTTTCACTGATACGATGTTCTTCCAGCATCTCTTTCCTGATAGAGTCTCGTGGATTCTGTTTATTCTGTCCAATGTGTTGCTAAGTGGTATTTGAAATGATCAAGTGGTTGGTACTGCAAGATTGTACCAAGAGATCCCCAGAATCTTCCCCCTTTCTGCCTCACATTCCCTCCATCCTCCAGGCATCACCTCTCTCACCACTGGTCCTGAAGGAGCCATCTGTCCTGGAAGTGCCATTACAGAGGCCCTCTCATAGTGAGTGACATGATCTCTATGCAACGGAGTGGAAGACCCAGCTGCTGCGGCTGAGCCCGTTGGTGGAGCCATGTGGCGATCTCTCTGATTTAGGGGCCCCCTTTTTGACTGACCATCTTCTTTACCAAGCATGATATCTCCCCTCCCTTCCCCGCCTCCCCCCCCCCCTGGGACTAGAGTCACCTGATAAAAATGCTCACAGTGCTTGAGAGGAACCCTTATAATCCCCGTTTTTTAAGCAGCATTCTGCTTATAACGGATTTATTCTTTGGGTTACTGAGAAACAAGAATGTTTCACGTTGAGGACTAAGGTGGTCCTGAGCCAAAGCAAGGTCTTTTCGATCGCCTCATATGCATGTGCAAGGCAGACAGTGAACAAAGACGTTGAAGGCGAATGGAGGTATCACCATTGCAGTGCTGGGGAAGCGTAGTGAAAATACCATGGCCTGGTGAAAGGACAAACCAATCTGTCTGTGAAGATATATTGCCAGAGTGCTCCTTAGAGGCAAAGATGGCGAGACTGCCAGCTTACATAATTTGGACACGGAGGGAATGGTCCCTGGAGAAGGACATCATGTTAGGTAGAGGGTCAGTGAAGGAGACGACAGTCCTCTAATTCTACCTTGCGGACCTGGTTAGACCAGAGGATGCACAGCGGTGCAGTGGGGATCTGGAAACACAGGGAATCTAGGACCGATGAACCCCTCAACACCCGCGGTGGGAGTGGCGCCACCAGGAGGGAAGGGGGTGTAGAAAGGGAGAACCGATCTTGGAGATCTATGTGTGACCTCCTCTCTGGGAGATGGGCAAAGGGAGGGTGGGTAAGGGGAGATACCGGGCCGTGTAAGGTAAGATATAATAATTATTTATAAACTATTAAGGGACCAGGGGGAAGGGGGGAGTGGGGAGGGAGGGGGAGGGGAAAAAAGGGAAACCGAGCTGATTCCAGGAACCCAAGTGGAAGGTGAATTTTGAGAATGACGAGGGCAACGAATGTATAAGGGTGCTTTGCTCAATTGATGTATCTATGAATTGTGACAAGAGTTATATGAGCCCCAATAAAAAGATTTATGAATTTACAAAAAAGAAGATGGTGTGACACAGTGGCGACAGCAATGGGCTCAGGCATGGGAACATTTGTAAGGAAGGCACAGGGCTGGCAGTGTTTCTGTCTGTGGGTACAGGGTGGCTATGGGTTGGAACCGACTCGATGGCACTTAACATGATACTTTCAACGTTCTTTGTCAATATCATCATTAACATGCATCGAAGTCTTCTCGGATCGCCCCTATTCATGGTTCAGCTTTCACATGCGTGTGAGCTCTCCAAAATATCCTGGCCTGGGTCAAGTGCAGCTTAGTTCTCAAAGTTACACCGTTGCTTTTTAACCCTTTAAAGGGGTGTGCAGCAGATCTGAACAAAACAACATACCACTTTTGGGCCATTATTTCTGTGGTCTTCCTTGAAGATATGTGCACATTAGTGTTATTACTGACAACACTGAACTTCATGATAGGCCTGATGGGCAGTGTAGTATACAGCAGGACTCATAGTCTGAGGTACCTACTTACAAATCTTAGCTTCATCGTTTCTACTTTATCTCAGAATTTTTCAACTCTGAGAGTTACCATGATTTCAGGTTGCCTTTTCAGTTGTCATAAATATCAAGGGTTCTGTTGAGAGGCAGCGGGTGGGGAACAATTATATACATGCCCTACAGTGCACAAAACAATTCTTCATGACATCAAAAGGCCCCTTGGGCATTAATGAAGGTATTTAATCACCTATTATCTCATCTTGGAACCACTTTTGCATTAAAAGAAAAGTATAGATATATCTTTTATATCTCTCAACATTTTGAGAGAGCAACTTACATGTAAATTATCAGAGAAATAATTTTATTTTCCCACAAAGAATGGGCAGTTTCTACTTTTTATAGGAATGACTTAAAAAAAAGGGGGGGTTGTAATTATGTTTTAAAACTCTGAAATTTACATATTGACCACAGAAAAGGGATAGCAGTGGGATTCTTGTTCAAAATACTGGAAATTACATGTGGAAGGAGGATACTTTGGGAATGGAAATGGAACCGATATTTGGATTAAGATAGTAACCATCGTCAACATAGAGTTGATCCACATCTCTGCATAGTCTTCTTCCAGCCAGCTTTATCCTTCCTTGGGTTTCTATCAAGAATGAAGCTAGATAACGCACATCCCTAGATTGCTTGGTAGCAATGATCCAGGTGTTTGACCCGCAGTTAAGCAAAATGTAAGCACAAAAGGAAGCAAAGTGATACGGTCTGCATTCCGGAGAACGGTCCTTGAGCAACAGTGGTCATGTAAATGTCCATCTTGGTCATAGACTTTCTGAGATTCGCTTGTGATTCACTTCCGTGGTATTGATGCCCATGAAACATCACAATATAATGATTGGACCTGCTATTAAATAAACCTCACAGGCTGGTTTGATCTCGCCAAAGATTCCCCAAAAATGGTCTCTAGAACAATCTGTATAAATTAACCAGAGCAAATTCTGTTGTTTGTAGTGAGGAATTCCAGCTAACATGGTCAATTGTAAAGATGGAAGGGAGCTGCTAGTACCAGATGCTCAACTATGGAGTTGACTGTGGTGGAGATGATTGCGTAGGCAGGAAGGATTTAAACCTCTCAGGGTGGGGAGCCAACATAACGGTGACATGCAATAGCAGAACAGCTGGCTGAACTCTTGCTTATTGTACCTCGGAGTCAAACCACAAGCCATCTGAGACTTTCTATTTGCAGGAATGTTTGGAGTAAAGCTCAGAATGTTGGCTGTACTTATTAAATCTTGCCACTTTCAAAATGCACTGTAGTAGAGATGTGCACTCCAACTTCAGCTAGGCTGTCTGTAAGCAGAGATGCAAAGAAACCCAGCTAGGCCAAAAGTGACTGAGCATATCGTAATTTGGAACCCTGCAGGGTTGAGAAATCTGGCTGCTTCTGATTCAAAACTGGTACCTACACCTGAGGAGTGGCTTCCAAGGGCAGCTTCAGAAAAGATACCATTGTGGCCCCAGGGCATTCATTTCAAGCAACTTCCTTTAGTTCTGTGTGATGATGAGGGGGAGGTTCCATTGTTATCTTGAAAGATTATTCTTCTAGGCCTGAAGCAGCCGCTGTGAGGTTCAGGGAGAGGTGCTGGGCAGAACACTGTAGCTGGTAGCTCATAGTTAAAGTTTCCAGGCTGAGATAATTACTCAAAAATTGCCAAGAAACACAACTTAGCAGCTTTGTACATTTTCCAGAGAGCAAGACTGCCGAATATGCCCGGGTTTGACAAGAGACAGGAACAGGACATGGGCTCCAAATAGAGCAGCTCCCTCATTAGGGAAGGCCACCTGCCTGGTTTTCCTGAGACTGTCACAACTTATGGTGATTCTATAGATCACTGAATGCCTTTTCTCCAGTGCTCTCTTTTACTTCATACAGTTTCCACTGTCCGTGCCAAAATGGGCGAGGAAGCTCTAACTCGGTGGGAGAGCCAGGGATTGGAGGCAAATCGATAAAAGACATTTGCTACTCAGGAATATCTGAAACTACCAGGCGGCCTAACCAGATTCTGGTAACTCTTCTGGAAGTAGAGCGGCAAGCCCAGTGTAGACCGCTCTAGCAGGACTGTATAGTTATCCAGACTTGCCATGCCTATTATCTCCCCTTTTTCGTGAATGGAAAATGTAACGAGCCGCTCTTTCCTTTCTGTTCCACAATTCTGTATTGAATGTGCTGAGGTAGTTGGATCACAAACAAACCTGGACCTATAGACAGACTAAGTGTGCCCCCAAAGATTCTGAACTTTGAGCTAAGTGCACCAATTAGATAATTTATTGATTATCTGTAACAGGGAAACATAATTGCATTTTACAGTAAAAATATGGGTAGGAAGCTGTCCCATAAACGTTAAGGAGACAGAGGTGGGTAAAGACAGATACTATCATGTCCGTTACACAACCTCTGTTTCCTCTCTCTTTTTGTTTCATCTTAGTAATTTCCCTGACTCCCTCAGCAAACAACTCACCACGTGATACGGTCTGTCCAGTGACATACAGTTTTCTGATGGTACCTCTTCCACTTTCTCTTTTTATGGCTCTGGGACATGTAGAACTCACTCACTGCCATAGAGCCAATCCTGACACGCAGTGACTCTGTAGGGCCCGCTAGAACTTTCTTTGCGAGTTGAAAAGACTTTTAACTGTTCATGGAAGGAGCCCTGGTGGCGTAGTGGTTATGAGTTGTGCCTCTAACAGCAAAGCCAGCAGTTTGAAACCACCAGCTGCTCTCAGGAAGAAAGGTGAGGCTTTCTACTCTCTAAAGAATTCAAGAGTCTTGGACATTTGGAGGGACAGTTCTAACCTATCTATCATGGTCACTACAAATTAGCATTAAACTCAAGGACAGTGGTGGTGAATTTAGTTTGGTTGTGGTATAACCTTTTTGCCCCTACAAACTCCCTACAGGAGTTTCGACATGCTGGCCTTGTGTTTGTAGTTCAACACAATAGCCACTCTACCACCGGGCCTCTGGCCTTCTACTTCCAAGAAGCCCTGGTGACATGGGGGTTTTGTTTGTTTTACTATGACCTAAATCTGTATCTTCTATGATTGAAGGGGGAAAAACAGGAAAGTCCAAAATCTCTTCATTCAAGCTAGTGAACCATAACTCATCCTGAGATGGACTGCTGTGTCTGCAGAGAAGCCCCTGGATTTCATAAGGACAGTCAGGCCCGATTTCAATGACATGCTTTTGCTCTATTAACCACCCTAGTAAGGCATTAGTAAAAGGTGCGTAAAATGCGCAGTCTCTCACGAAGGAAAGCACAGTATCAACAGCTTTGAGTTACATGGAATATAACGAACTTAAACACGTAACATGACAACCGTGTAACATGATAGTGAGTGACGCCATCATTAGAAATTATGCTCACGAATGCCAATTCTCTAACTTTCTCAAGCATAGAAAATACGTTTTTGTAATTGGATATAATATTCTATGCCGGGCTTTATTAAAGATGGAAGTTATTAAAGAGCAATATATGAGTGGCCTTTAAAAATTCCATGAAAAGGGGAAGTGGAAGATAATGGAATTTTCCTATGAACTTTTGGAAGGCCATTATATTGGAATAGACGAAGGCTTCAAATTGATTCATCCTGCTGAGAATTTGCCTTTCCACCCCAGATGTACTGAATCAAAATCTGCAGTTTAACAAGAACCTCAAGTAATTCTTATGTATAGATGATCGTGTTCAAGATATAGATTCAGTTATCTGGGTAACTGATTCAGTCATCTTGGGTAGAAAGGCAAATTCTCAGCAAGAGGTGGAACCAGAATGGCCCAGTTCAGGTCCTGGAATATACGTCTATGACATGCACACATTTGAGCGAGTTCCTAAGGGGGTATTTAAAATTATTGTTAATACATTTAGTGAACACTGTTATCTATATTCTATAATTTCCTTTCAACTCAATTCAGAAGGCTAAGCATAGATTTTAAAAATCCCCTGCCAGAAACCTACTGCAAAATCCAACCTAGGTCAAAGTAAGAACATCCTTCCAACAAACATCAATCTTCTAGTTATAGCTTAGCTCTTCAAACTCTGACGCGCCAGATGAAAATACTGTGAAACCTTCCACTTTTACGTGTTCTTAGTCATTATGAACGACGTAGCCCGTTTCATTACAGCCCTTCATTTTCATCACACCAACCTTACTCTATTTGATTCCATCACAGAAAATTAACAGACCCCAAGTTCAAAGTCCAGGGACAGCACACAGCTATTTTTCTCTCCTGAATTTATCATCAGTACACGGGAGGGAGGAATGATATATCCAGGGTGCAGTATGGCACGGATGAAACATGTACCTACCCTCTAGTTCATCAATAGTTCCTCCTTTTACTATTATGGTCTTAGTTGTACCTCATTAATCTTCTTCGACCTGTGTATGTTCATTTGTATAATTAAGACAGTTCAATGCATGACATCCAAGAGAGAGAAACCCTTTGGAAATAGTAACGGGAACATTGATTGCCTGAGGGTCTGGGAAGGGGAGGAAGGGGGAACTGGTAGCAATGATGGCTGTATAACCCCATTCGAGGGGGGGGGGGCGGGGCGAACAGGATGGTAGGTGAGCAGATACATCAAATTGTGTAAGATATGGCAAACACGTGAATTTAATAAGGGTTCCTGGGGTGTACGGTGGGGGACTAGGGGGACATAGGGGAGCTGATATCAAATCAAAGAGTTCAAGAAGAAAATGTTTTGAAACTGATCTTGGCAACAATGGCACAATTATGCTCGATCTAATTAAGAGTTGTTATAATATCAATAAGAGCTCCCAATAAAATGATTTATATAAACATATCTATCAGTATGGAAAAATTTGAAGTGAATATGAGAAGAAAGTACTCTGAAATTGATTGTGGTGGTGAATTCTCAACTCTTCTTTAAACGACTGGCCTATTACATTGTATGATATGGTAATTACATACCCTACCCACAAGCTATTTTTTTAAAATGTGTATCTGGGGAGTAATCATTAACAAACACAAAGCAGTCCCCTACGAGTCTGAATCCACCTGATGGCAATGAGTGAATAAACACTGCATGTTCGTTTACATTTTGAGGTGTTTATTTCTAGTATTTAGACTTCAGAGGTCTGTTTTGAGAATCGATGGTGCAGGAGACGATGAACATGTTAGACGCACCTTGAAGAGAAGGAGGGAGGTCTGGTGTCACATCAGGTTACATGCTATGCTGCTGGCCGCAAGGGCAGCAGTTCTAAAGCAGCCGCCATACTCTGCCAAGGGGCAGAACAGGCTCTCGCTTCCAGTACTGAGTCCCAGTTTCTGAAACGCCCAAGGGAGCAGTTGTACCTTGTCCTGCAGGGTGACTATGAGTTGGCACTGACGCAGTCGCATTGCATCTGGTTTGTTGGGTGGGAAATGTGCACTGCCATTTAAGAGGTGAACAAAGTTCAAGCAGCCCCAGTGGGTTAAGAAGCCCTGGGTTGCGAACTGAAGGACCCACAGTTTCAATCCTGCTCTGCAGGAGAATGACGAGGCCACCTGGGACTGTGGCATAGACTTATTGGAACTGTTGTTTTTAGAATCATTTTAGGTAATTACTTTAGGTCAGAAGGTTGTAGTGCCCACTTTGCTGGGAGAATGGAGACCACCTATGGAAAGAGATACAGCCAATAGGCGGGTCAGATGGTTTTCTCAGGATATAAGAAAGGTATGTAAGTGTCATGTGTGGGAGGGAGGTGGAAGGTGGGACAGAGGTGGGGTTATGATTTCTGCTCACCATATCTTTGGACCATTTTTCCAGCTCAGAATTGTACTAATTTCTTAACATAAGGTAAAGATCCCCCCCCCCTACTTTTCTACCTGGCGAATACTTATCTCAAACCTATATAAAGTATCACTTCTGTGTGAGAAGTTCCCTGGGAGATTTGATTGCCGGCTGGAAAATAAACAATCTGCAGCAAGAGCATATTGAAATTGTTTATGGAATAAATAAGTGAAATCAGTATGCTGCTGATTTGTGCTCTCTTACTGTCTCCCATGCATAGGGACTTGATAGGACAGAGGAGAATTACCCCACAGGGTTTACTATCATGTGTTTGAATGTGGTGCTTGCAAAAAATACTGGAAGCATCATGGACTGCCAAAGAAATCTGTCGTGGAAGAAGTACAGCCAGATGCTCCATAGAGGCAAGCCAGGTGAGACTTTGTCTTAGGTACTTTGGGCATGGTGTCAGGACACACCCGGACCTGGAGAAGGACAAAGAGGGAAACCCTTGACAGGATGGATTGACCCAGTGGCTGCAACAGTGGGCTTGAAGGGAAGAACAATTGTGAGGATGGCGCAGGACCAGGCAGAGTTTCCTTCCGGTGTATATAGGGTCACTATGAGTCAGAGCAACCCTCTTTAAAAAAAAAAAAGGTTGATGTACAATTTTATTGACATACAATTCACATACCATTCAGGAGCTTAAATATATTAAAAGGTTGTTCAATCGTCACAATCAATTTGGAAAAATTTTTTCTCTCTTGTACTCCCTATTAGCTCCGTATTTCTCCCAACCTCCCATGCAATAACCCCAAGAACTGATTAATCCAGTAACTGTCTATATAGACTACCCACCCTAGAATCACATAAAAAAAAGAGACAAAAATAGAAGTCCAACAAAATAGCACATAGAAAAACCTCAGTTGAAAAGATAAAACAGTAGAGTTTTCATTTTGGTCAAAAAGGAAAACAAAAAAGCTGTTAAATGTGGGACACAATGATTTCTCCCAAGTCGTCTCCTCCAAATATGTTAGACTTAGGACACTGCCTGCAGCGAATGGTTGTCAAGTTACCCCCCTGAAGGCAGTCAGTTGCCAGACAACTGTGTGGACTAGTAGGGTGCACTCCCTGCTGTCAAAGACTATGGACTCCTTCTCCCTAAAAGCTTACAGTCACTGATTTAGTGCCTGTCGGTGGACTTTACACCCTACTGATAATAGTTTCTATGGAGAGCCAGGGAGTAGGTCAAACTGACCCTGTGAAATCCAAAGTTAGGCTGCCATCCTGAATCTAGGATCCGCCCTTCTGGTCAAGTGTATACCCCCAATCCCTCCTCTTCCTATTGTGTGTATATCCCTAGATTGTCCCCCTCTCATTGCTGCATAACCAGTAGTGCAACCCCTTCCTGTGACGCAGGTCTTTACCTGTAATTAGTGGGCTTGCACTGCTCCCAAAGGTATATAGGCCTGGGTCAGCAATAAGGAGCTCTCTCTTGGACTCCCCTCTTCGCCTCTGATTGGTTCCCCTTCTCTCCCCGGTTCCTTTTCCCCTTGTCCTCAGTCCCCTCCCCTCTCTTCATGTGGACCAACAAGCAGGGCTGAGGTGAGCATTGCTACCATGAAATGTGTCTGACTCCATTATTCCAATCTTTCTTTTCTCTCTCATGCTCTCGATGACTTTAATATTTATATATATTAATTGTACAATTGTACCTATTGAACCCGTGATTAATGGCGGGGGGCTAGCCCCTCCAACCACAGTTAAATCTTAAGCAAACTACATCTGCATTATTCTACGTTCCTGTTGACATCCCTGGTCAATGGTCAGAGGACCCTCACCAGAGGCTTAATCGATGTGAGACCCTGCAAGTGGATTTGGGGCTTTAATCGACATGCAGAGTCCTCTGCAAATGGGGTGTTCACAGCTTGAGCTCTAAGACTGTTCCCTCATCTGGTCTTGGATTATATTATTAGATCACACAGGCTGGGGTGCTTCTTGTGTGGACTCTTAGCTGCCCCTATACTTAACTGCCCATTCATTGTAAAGCAAGCCTTTAAGACCTCCGATGCTCTTCTTTTGGATAGCTGGGTACCATAGGGCTTCTTCATCACAATTTGCTATAGAACTCTTATCAGTGATCTCTTCATGAGGACAAGTATCGATTGGGGCCATGTAATAACCAACTGTTCTTAGAGTAGGGCTGCAATGAAGTGCAGGTTCAAAATCCATTCATGTTTATCAATGTTCTTTGTCCATGTAGAGACATCATTATCAAAGGTGTGATTTTTTTTTCAAGATTACTACGTATATATTGATCTCGGAAGATTACTATGTACAGAATAAAGTACAGCCAGGGTGCTCCTTAGAATGAAGCACGGAGAGACTTTTCATTTCCTTTGGACAAGACTTCCCGAGGGCCGATAGGAGCCTTGTTGGCAAAGGGGTTCTGCTTTGGGCTGCTAACCTCAAGATGAGCAGTTTGAAGCCACCAGCCTCTCTGAAGGAAAGAGAAGAATTTCTACTCGTGTAAAGGGTTCCAGTCTTGGAAATGCACCGAGGGGGATCTATTCTTTCCTACGAGGTTGCCATGAGTCAGAATTGACTTGATAGAAGTGTTTGTTTTTAATCAGGAGGGCCAGTCCCTGGAAAAGGCCATCATATTGGCAGAGAAGAGGAATGGTGAAAAAGAGGAACGTTCTCTAACACCTTGGCTGCATTTATGTGCCTAAGCCGAACAATTCTGAGTATGACTCACCCTAGACAGCTTCTCCTCCATTCTACCTACAATCACTATGAGCTCAAACAAACTGAATGCCTCCTAACACAATACTCTACGTAGAAGCAGATCAACTAGGTTTTTTCTTCCATAAAAGAGCTGGTGGGTTTGGACCAGTGACCTTTCTGTTAGCAGCCAGGCAGTTAACTACTGCTCGCCAGGGCTTCTAGAACAATCATAGTCTTCCTTTTTGCTCCTTATTAAACATCATCAATATGCAGGTTCTAATCTGTGACATAATTATGTAGCTGAAATCAGACCGTTGACTTAAGATTGGAAAGGTCTACTTTGGATGTAGGCTTAGCATTAACTTGATAGTTAAATAAAAGGCATTATCATGCCCAATTCTGACTTTTCCATAAGTACTGATATACACTCTTTTCTGTAGGTTCATAGAACACAGGATTGCATATCAATGATCTCTAAAATCCTGGGGTGCAGTGAGGAGTGAACGATGACATGACTGGAAACTGGGAAGAGGTTGTTGCTGTTGCAGTTGGTCCTGTTCTAGTTCATATAGTTTAAAGTCTGAACTTCGAAGGACACAAATGTTTTCACATTTTACTCTCAAGGTCAATTTGTATTAAATCAGACTGAATGGTGAAACAGACTTGGAAAAAGGCCTACTTGGTTCAAATTCCAATTTGGTCGTTGACTAGCATATTCGACCTTTTCAATTTACTCCATAGCAATGACATTGGTGCCCCAATCTATACAGTGAGAATGGCAATCGTTATCTTTTAAAGGATACAATATATGTTTAACAGTTAGAACTGTGTCAGGAACAAAGTAAAGTTTTTCTTTTAACGATCTGGCTAAATAAAATCATGATCATATCAACAACTCCATTTTGCTTTTCATAACGCAGGGCAAGTTGCCACAAAATTACATCGAATGGACAAAATTTGAAATAGTTTGAATACCAAAACAACAGCAATGAAGTAATTGAGATAAACTAATGCAATAATCTTATTCAGTTATTAAAAATGTTTTAAGAATGTTTTATAATGTAGAAATTTGTAATACAGGTCAGAAAGAGAAAAAACACAATCCAGAGATTATAGGAGAGATTCTAATATATAACTTATATGTATTTAATATATATGCATACACATATATGCTGATATGGGCGGGGAAATGGAGTTTAAAAATGAAATATTTCCACAAACTTTTAAATCCCCAACACACACACACACACACACACATTTGGAAATATATTTACATGATTGGCTGCCATTTTTTTCTAATAAATTTTATTTATAATAATGTCTGCCCTCAGATTACTGTAATTTGTTTCAGTGTGTATGTGTGTCAGTATAAGTATTTGCCGAATATATGTATATACTTAAACCTATTTCACTAATTACAATCTGTACTTTTGAACTTTCTAGAACCATTGTTCCTTATTTGAATTACCCTCAAACACTAAAAACAATAATCTGCCAAAAAGAAAATATAATTCCTACAACATGATTTGTGTATTCATTTTACTTTAATTTGGTAAATATTGTTTCAAGTTGTTTTGCTACTTTATTATGTAAATATTAGCCTCATTAGTAAATCAATATAGAAAATGAAATATATATACTATGTTCTTATTTGGGGCAAGATAAAACATTTTCCTGGTTTATGTCATATCACATATATTATAGGCAAGAAGGCAGAAAGCTTTAACCAAAAGACAAAAAGAAACAGGCCTCAAAAGTGATTACCCCTCAATGTTTCTTGAACTATTCCCAGGTCACGGAGAGGGGCTGCTACCCAAGATAGCTCCCTGATCTTGTTTTTGAAAGAGCTTATATCAAGGACTAATTGGCTTTGCCCTAAAAAGGGAACATCTGCTTCAATTCAAGCCACTTTCTTCAGGTGAATACTGTTCCACATTGCAGGCAACAACTATAGATTCTAGGTCTTGTTTGATAGCTGCTCATAGACATTGAAGTAAGGAAGTTTTCCCAAACTTAGTGCTGCTTTCTACATTCAAACTTATAGCTCTAATCAAGCCGGGACGCCACCTTACTCCCTCCTATACCCCAGTGGGATGCGCAGTGCTGGCCCTAAAGAGGAACCAGTGGAGCTCGGGAACATGATCCAAGGCATTGCAATGTGTGCCCATCCAAAGGCACAGCTGTGTTGCCAATGGTAAACAAACTAAACCCACTGCCACCCAGGCAAGTTCAACTCATAGCGACCCAGGACACAACAGAGCAGAACTGCCTCTCTGGAGTTTCGAGACAGACACTATTAGAGGAGAGAGCCTCCTCTTTCTCCTGGAGGAACAGCTGGTGGTTTGGGTCCTTTGGAAGTCCTGCAAATCTCCATCCCCATCGAAATGTGAGGAGATAAAGTATGAAGACAAGATTTAAACATGCATCAGGAAAGGCAATCATTAAGGGAATTACATTATAGCCCTCTCATTCTCAATACCAGAAAAACGGCAACATCAGCCTGGGTTAAAGAGAACTTTGACAGTAATCACCCACTAAATGTGAACGGGAAGAAATATTCAGAAAATAGCGCTGCAATAACATGAACTGCTCTGCTTAACTCTAAGCTTCAACAAGTTACCTGGAATGGAGCCATGGTGCTGAAGAACTTATAAGTAGTACGATTAGTTCTATTTCTACATTCACTGGTTTCCTTTCTAGAATTCATAGTACATGCAAAGAGACGGCATCAAAAAAGATAATGAAGGTTGCCTATATACAATTCTGAACAAAGGAGTCAAATAAATCTGTTTGAATGTTTTAAAACTTTAAAAATAAAAGTGAAACGCCAAAAACTATAAAAAGCACTGTCTTCTAAAAGATGAAAAGATTAATGATTTAGTTAGAAATCATTAACCAAAAACAACAGTTTGAGCCACAGATATTACCAATTTTATAGTCCAAGTGTTAAATACCAGCAATTTTGTATGTTGTAACCTAATAACATAATTCTATAGAAAGATGTCATATCCATATCCAAGTTGACCATTTATTGTTTCTTCATAAGGAAAAAGAATTCTACTAAAGACAAACAAACAAACCTAATACATTCTCAAAAACTTGTCCATCGTTAAGACACTGTGAGGTTGAATGGTATGCTATTATCAACATTATCAAATAAATTAATACATTGAGGAAGCTTTGAATGTCTTCAAGAATAATTAAATTGGATTCATTTGGCTTTGATGCTTGAAGGAATAACTTAGACAAGTAGGCTAAATGATTTTCCAGAAATTCAATCAGGGACTTCCCAGTTCTTCCAGCAGAGAGGGGATTTAACTTAATCTAGCTAAAGGGATTGGTAGATCTAGATTTTAAATTCAAGTGGAAATGCTACCTTGACAATTGACAATAGGATGGAAACAATGAAAGAAAAACACATTGGCTTAAGGAATCTCTTGAGGTCTCTAGAAATGTTAAAGCAGAACTCAACTAGGGCAAGAGATGAAGAAAGAGATGCAGAATTTTTAAAATGGAGTATGATACAGTGTCTAAAAGACGCAGCAAAAGCTAAGCAAATCAGATGTCTGAATTCAAGACTAGGTTGCCAATAATGGTAAGGCAGGTTAGTCAAGTTTGTACACAGCAGTCACACAGGAGTTATATTTCATGAGATTGGGCATGGTCAGGGTGGTATGGCCATAGACAGGAGTTACATTTGAGTGCCTGTCACCCCTAACAATTTTATGTGAATAGCCTTCCACAAGGATTGGTTCTGCTTGACCAACATCTACTGTCTAAATTTTAAAAGGATATTCACTATAGCGTAGCTCCAAACTTTCAAGACCTCCTAGAGAACCACTACATAAATGTACAGCAAATTCATTTTCCCCCTATTTATCCTCACACATGGCAACTATTTTAGTTCGGATTAAAATCATTTGCTTTTGTTTCCATCCTAATGACCAAATGCAAACCTGAAAACTAAAATGCGTAGGACTACAGTCTCAAATCCTCTTGGGAACAAAGCAAGGCCTACCTAAGTAATCATTGATAATTAAATGTTTAATGAGCAAAGCCCCCTTTACCACTAGGAATTTCAGAACACCAATCATGCTCATGTGGAATCTGTACATGAATCAAAAACCAGCAATTCGCATAAGACCAGGGGGTGCTTTGTGGTGAAAACCTTGAAAGGGTGTGAAACAAGACTGTGTACGTTTACCTTACTGCTTCAGGTTGTTTATGAAAGAAGTAATCTCAGAATCCAGACTTATGAAAAAGAATGTGGCATCGGGACTGGAAGAAGATTGTGGGTATTGTTAAATGTGACTATTGTTAAGTAGATGACACAACCTTGCTGACCAAATGTGAAGACAACTTGAAGCACTGCTGATGAAGGTAAAAAGCTCTATCTTCTAGTATGGTTTACACCTGAATGCAAAGAAAACTAGCATCTTCAAAACGGAACTGATAAGTAATGTTAGACATTGAAGTTGTCTATGAGTTCATTCCACTTGATCAGCAATGCCCACGGAAGCCATGGTCAATAAATCATATGGCAAAGGTATGCACAATCGTTTGTAGAAAAGTGTATTTACCTTTGCTTCAAAGATATCTATGACTGGGGTGGAGAATCAGGGAGTAAGGTTATGAAAACACCTTAGACATATCTAAAATCCTTGAGGGAATGAATTGCTGGTCTGAAAAATCAGGGCAATTGTATGGGGTGCCACCAAAGTAGTTGGCATATCAGCATCCACAAAGAATGTTCTACATCCTACTTTGGTTGAGTAGTGACTAGGGTTTAACATTCTGTGAGAAGCCATTTAAGTTGCAAATCTTGATCTCTATTTGGATGAAAGCATAAAAGTTGAAAACATATGGAAACAATGAGTCCAGCGGACTATACCACATCAGCCTCAAGAACTGGCCCACCATAACTGTAGAACAGAGAAAACAACTAGATGGTGACTTGGTACCATTATTAGCTGTTCTGGAAAGGGAAAAAAATGAGAAGCTCCTGGGTAGAATAAGAAAAATATGGAACAAAATTTCAAAGCATAAACAACAACAAAACAAACACGCTTACTGGCCAGAGAGATTTGTGAACCCAAGCCTATCACCATTAACTACCCTTCAGGTTTTGTGATGAACCGATTCCTGTGGCTCAATTTCCAACCCAAAATTGCAGGTCTCTAAGTAGAGAAATAGCACCAGAAGGTTCACATGCTGTAGACTTGTCAACCATTTGGTACCAAAAAGGTAGCATTTATCCAAGGACAAAGTTCAGAAGGGTTAGGAAAGAAGCAAAGATGGAAAGTGGGAACAAAGGGAGGAGGTAGAACAAGTGAGTTTACATCGAGAGGATTGCTTGGATCAAGGCCTTTGACACGATGGGTGGTGACCCCATATGTAGCTGAATATGAGGGTCCCCAAAGTTTGGCAAGAGAAGATTTCTAAATGTGTAACAATTCAAAATCAAGCATATTTGTCTCTGAAGTGTGTCTGGTAAGGCTTGGCTATGTTGCCAATTTCTTGGACAAAAAGGAGTTGAGTATAGACAAAATTCCAGGAGCCCTGTATGAAATAAAACATGTAGACCTTGTTGAATGTGAAACTGATGATGTCTGTAAACCTTCACCCAATTCACAATAAGGGTTTAAAACAACCCATCACCTGGGCAACCTAATGTACACAAAGTCTTTAAAGGTTAGAAAAGCATAGTTGTCACGTTGAGGACTAAGTTGCGCCTGCCCCGAGCTGCAGTTTTTAAAATTTCTTTCTATGTACATAAAAGGAGATGTGGTGGCGCCCTGTTGAAACAGAAAGGTCTCAAGTCAGAACAACCTACAGTAGCGCCATCGTTGAGTGCTTGGCAGTCTGTTTCGGTACAGATTTCGCCTGTGGAATCCTATGGGGCAATTCTACCTGTGCTGTAGGGTTGCCGAGTTGGAATGAACTGGAAGACAATGGGTTTGTTTTGTGTTGTATGTGCATGCCAGATGTGTTGGTGGTGTGAAAGGTTTGCACACAGATGCTAGTCCACAGGGGACTAGTTCAACCCACGTATCAGTTCCACAGAAAGAAAGACGGGCAAACGGCTTCCATAAAGATTCCAGCCAAGGAAATCCTACGGAGTTCCTCTGTGAAACACATAGTGTTACCATGGAATCAGAATCAACAGCAGTGGCTTATCTGTATGCAAACATCAGGCAACAATAAAGGCAGATGCATTACTATGTGCGAATTGTGGACTGTGAAGAATACTGGATATTATGGGCTGCCAAAAGAATGAACACATCAGTATTAAAAGAAATACAAATCATATCTTGCCCTATCCGGAGTCTCCCTTCCCCCCCTTCTCTGCCGTCCATCTCCCAGGGAGGAGGTCACATGTAGGTCCTTTTAATCAGTTTAGATGTGACAAAATAACAATCTGGATTATCAAGGGCTCATGAGGGAGGGGGAGCGGGGAGGGAGGGGGGAAAAAAAGGACCTGATGCAGAAGGCTTAAGTGGAAAGCAAATGCTTTAAGAGTGATTAGGGCAAAGAATGTACGGATGTGCTTTATACAATTGATGTATGTATATGAATGGATTGTGATAAGAGTTGTATGAGCCCTTAATAAAATGTTTTTAAAAAAAGATATTTTACTTTGTAAAATGATAATGAGTTGGGTATATTTAAGGGATGTAATAAAATTACCTAATTTTTTACTTCATAATATACAAAAAAAAATACAAATCAGTATGAAAGAAAAGCCACCAGAATATTCCTTAGACGTGAACTGGCGAGACTCCAACTCACCAACTTACGACAGCAGGAAAGACAAACCACTAGAGAAAGACATCACACGTTGTTCAACAAATGAGCAAGGAAACGCTTCGTAAGATGACCGACAACATTTCATGGAAATCTCTAACAGGCATTTAACGATGTCAATAATAATTGGAGATATTTTTCCTGTGTTTTCTTCACTTTATCCTTCTGAGGAGACAGTAAAGGAAACCTGAAACTAGCCATAGTAAAGAGACTAAAAGGATACATTTTGTTTATTTCTTTGGACAAACCAAAGCTGGATTATGTCATTTACATTGCCCCACTGTGTCCAATTCTAATCAAAAGCAGCATCAACATTTATTGGGTAGAAGCAGAACTGAAGGCAAATTAATGTATTGTGAAGGTTAAAGGCACGTTTAGATTTCATCTGGCCAGAAAACATATGTTGCAGATGCTAACAAACATGTCAAAGACAGAGTTCACCAAAACCCTGCTTAAGTAGCATGCATACAGAAGACAGACGTGCCTTGTGTATTTTTAAAATATATATGGTTAGAAGACAATAGCACTGAGAGAATGGGGAGAAGGTTAGAATTGAGGGTGAAACAATAGTGAAAATAAATGTGAAAAAAAGAGAATTTATCTAGAATATACTTTCACTAACCAGAAAATATCTGCAGAAATTACACCTTGAATCCAATCAGTGAGTACATTTTTAGTGATTATCTTGTATTATTTGAGGTCCTCGCCCTTTAGATTAGGTAAGCAAATCACATTAAAACTGAAAAAATTCTGAAAATCAGGACTATATTGAAAAGCCGTAGTGTGTTTTTAGATTCATGAGGAAACATAGAAAATGCAAATATATTGGCCTTAGATGACGTATACTTTTAATTTTTATTTATAATATAGAAATCAATAAAAGCAGTGAAAAAAGAAAAAGATGAGTCTGCTGATACTTTCAAAGAACAAATCCATTGCCATCTAGTTAATTTAGACCCCTGGCAAAAACTTTATGGAATTAGTTTACTTTGTCCGAGTCCTATATTATAACTCAAAATTAAAAGCATATGCCATCTAACATAAACCTCTAAGTATTTGCATGTAATTTTCTTTCCTAAGCAGGCCCCTTCAGACAATGGGCCTAAGAATACTGGCTTCTGTTAGTGTCTGGGTCTGAAAATCTTGTTGGTGGCAACCCAATTTCATGTGGAGCAAAGGAAGAGGCCACCAGTCAGAGTAAGGAATGAACGTCAGGTTTAGATGCCTTTAAAACGCATTACCTTCATTACTATGAGACCGCAAAAGTGAACACTGCCAAGACCAAAACCACAATCACTGCTATCTAGTCGACACTGGCTCCAGCAGCCCTGTACTACAGGGTGAAATTGCACTCTGAATTTCTAAGATTACCTCTCTGCAGAAGTAGAAAGCCACCGTCTATGGATATTGTGGTCAAGGTCCCCACAGATGACTTCTGATTTAAAAGAAGACAAACATGAAACAGCATTTTAACTTTATATGAAAACTAAACTAACAGAGACTGGGAGAACTCTCCAATCTAATTTCTAGAAATCTTAAAGGTTTTTAAAAACTTGAACCAAAACTCTCCTTAAGTCATCGATGGCTACACTGCTGATTGTTTGATCCAATTAATGTTTGCTTTAAGCACCGTGCTTTTATGAGGAATCTGGTCTAGGAGTTAACCTAGGAACAGCTGAAATTTTTAAGGGGCAGAGTGAATAAAGAATGTTAGAATGTTGCTATTCGTCTTAGAAGAAATACAACCGGAATATTTCTTAGAACATTGGTGAGACTTCAGGAAACATCGGGAAAGACCAATCACTAGCAAAGGAGATCATGCTGGGTGAAATATCTAACGCATGCCATTGTACCATCTGCATAGGAATTGTGAATGAGCATACGTTGAGCCCAGGGGGGCGCTGGGTTGGAACTGACTTGGTGCTCAGCCATAGCTCCCATCAGGAATAACCACTGAAAGCAAGGACTTGGAGTGAAAAATCAGGAGATGAAGTGTCTCGTTTTACCATCTAACTTCAGGTAAGTCTATGCCTTGCAGATAAATGTGAAAATACACATGTGTATAGTCTGGCTTTTCGTTAGTTTAAGATTGCATTTGGCATGTAGAACATTCTAGATCCTAAGCTGCTGGAACACAAAACGATGGTGGACCTTGTCACAGGTGTGGTTTCAGTCCTTCCTGCCATTAACGTCAACCTAGAAGAAGCAATTCTTTGTCTTTAATTAGTGTTGTGTACATGCAGAATTTGTGAAATGTTGACTCAAAATTTAGGGATGAAACAACAACAAAAAGATTTGTCAGGTTTAAGAGTTTGAGGTATAATTAACACAGCTGACTGTGCATATTCAAAATACACAAGTTGATCGGTCTTGTCTTTACTCATGTTAACACTTGGCTACAGAAAAATAGAGCGACCCCCAAAGGGTTGCCCATCACCCCCAAAGGTCTCTGCAGGTCTCTGTGTAACCATTCCCTTACTGCTTCCTTTCCTGCACCCCAAGTAACCACTGCTCTGATTATATTACACTGTATGTGTGAATTGCCCATTTCCTAGGATTTTATATAAATAGAGCTAGACATATGTAAGAAGAGTTGGTGGCTCAAAGGCTAAAGATCTCAGCGTCTAAAGGAAAGGTTGGATGTTTGAATATAACCACCATTGTGTAGGAGAAAGAATGGCTGTCTGCTCCTCTAAATATTGACAGCGTTGGAAACGGTGGCAGATCTACTATCCTACAGGGTTGCTATGAGACAGAATCAATGTGATGGCAGTGGTTTTGGTTTGGGCATGGACCCTTTTATATCTGCCTCTTCCACTCAGCATCACTTGGGATGCTGTGTATATAAATAATCATCTCACACTCCCAAAGAGTATTTAAACTTATGCTATATTTCTTGTATTCATATCCCCTAAGGGGCATTTGGGTTGTTTCTTCTATAAATAAAATAACTAGAAGCATTTGTGCATTAGTCCTTGTGTATGTATATGTGTATATAAACACATATTTAAATACAGCATATATATTTTTCTAATTGAACACAATAATTTTTAGCATAATACCTAGACATCTTTATTTCATCCCATTAGTGGTTGCTTCAGAAACTGCACTCTAAAATTTTAAATGATTACAGCCTACAAATGAGGCCTGCCTCCGATGAATGTACAAATGTACTTTACACAATGGATGGATATATGGATTGTGATAAGAGTTGTAAGAGCCCCTAATAAAATGATTAAAAAACAAACAAACAAAAAGAAAAGAGGGACAAAGGAAAACAGTTGGTTCAGGAATAGAGTGAAAAGTGGGCGATTACACTGTGGGCATTGCAGTGAACTGCATCAGAGAAAAGGTCTATGAATTGTAGACTGGAAAACCAATTTCACTCACTGGAAAAATTTCATTCAAATTATAATAAAAAGCTGAAAATGTTAAAAAAAAAAAAGAGGCCTACCTCTTGGACCGACTCTTGCATGACACTGATTGTCTGAGCTGTTGGCACTAGTGAAGGGATGGAATAGTGGCAAAAGGGTATTGCTTTTGCCTATTGAAGGCAACATTTAGGAGAGAACAAAAATCTCTTGATCTCCCTGTACCTTATCTTCCTGAGAATAGTAAATCCAATACGCATATTAGTTGACTTGTAGAGTTGAATGGGTATTGAAAATAATATTGCCTAGGAATTTACAAACTCCTAAGTTGACTAGGAACAATCTAGTAGGTTGATCCTTCTCCATCTGCTTATTCAATAGTTAGTTGACATATGGGGTATATAAAGAGGTAGGAGAATATATCAGGGCACTCTGGACATCATGCTCTCTCCCCAAAATGCTTGGTAGATCAAATTGGTCACCATACCCTTACTAACTCTATTCTACTTAAGGGAATTTGCTTTAACTCGCAGGACTACATGAATAACCATGAAGACACCAGGTTCCCGGATACCCTCCTTCCTATTTCCTCTATTTGAACCCCAAAAAACTGAAGTGTTTAAGCTGTTCCTGGTAGAGGCAGGCAGAGGACTTGCATAATCTGCTTTACAAGCGAAAGACGAATCAATCGACTCGAGCTGTGCCGCTAGACCATGTTCTTCAGGCCAAGGCTATGACAGGTCTCTGTGGAAGCTAAAGGTATGAGAAGCTATTGCGCAGTGATCAGGAATCAGACCAGAATGCAAAGGAGGGAGAAACAAAAGAAATGGGGAAAAGTAAAGAGCGGATATAAATTATGCCAAAAAAGAGAGAGAAACGAAAGGCATAATTATTTCTGCCCTCTAAGAGCTTGAATTATATTTTTTCCCTGGTTCTTACAAGATCTTTCTTTACCCATGTAATAAGGTCCCCTCCTTCCAATGCCTTTTCCATTAGCTTAATACTGGAAGGAGCTCTGGTGACTTTAGTGGATTATATAATGGGCTACCGACAGGAGAGTAGTTCAAGACCACCAGATGTTCTGCAGGAGTAAGATGAGGCTTTCTACGCTCATCAAAATACCAGACTCAACCCTATGGGTGCAGTTCAAACCTGTCTTACAGGGTTTTGAGTCAGAATTGACTCAATTACAGTTAGTTTAGCATAAGCGTGGGGGGAGTCTTCCTTTTCCCCTTAGATATCCTTCTAGAGCTTATTGCTTGTAATCCAACAGACCTATAAAGTTTGGGGTATTCCCTTGGAATTCTATTGGACTTTCCATTTAAAAATTAGTAAATCTTAATAGTATCGTATCTCTCTGCTTACAGAGTATCATGGTACTCTATCTATGCATCTGCCCTGCCAGATGTTTTATTTGAAAACTGAAAATTACCTTCAGTAACTGAATTTGTATTTCATTCAATTCACTCTAGATCTCTTTCTACTACCCCTTTTCTACCTGTGTTACAAAACGGTCAAGTTCTGGTGTAGTGTAGTAATGAAGGAAAAGGTATTCTACTAGCTCGTGTGTGTGGATGGGTATGACTTGATTTCATTTACTGAGAATAAAGAGTGTTTATTATATCTCCCTAGTTCCAGCCATAGTCACAACATAGATATAAAATTAATATTCCATATACTAATCTAAGTGTCACTAAACTCCATCACAGCTTGCTCTCCTCTCAAACAATTGTGGAGCCGCTCTCTTTGACAAATGACTTGCTGGCGTTGGTACCGTTATTGTGAGCAGGCCCAGACAGTAGAGGAAATGCTCTCTGCTCATGCACATCACAAAGGAGTGAGCTGGTAATCTAGACAATAAATCAAATGGTTGATTCCATGCGGGCTGTCATCTTAAAATATTAGTCTGCTGTGCCATGCAGTGATTTTTATTTAATTGCAGTATTTAACTAAGCTATAGCCCATAAAGCTCAGTTTATGCTTAATGCACACTCAGCCGGGAGGGAGCAATAGCCGACACCGGGGAGTGCCATGGGCCTGAGGCCTTCTCTGTGTGCCGTCCCATCTGCATAGCTGTGAACCGAACATGGCACACATCCACTTGCAAAAGACAAAGGGAGCCAAGCCCCTAATTCAACTTCATGTTCAAGTATGGAGGAAAGCATTCATTGTACTAATTCTTAAAACAACTGAGTTGAGATGGGGGATACGTTATATTCTCATTTCTCAGCTCTGAAACGGAGGTTCAGAGAGAATAACTAATTCTTTGGAGACAAGGAAGCAGGCAATAATCAGGCCAGGATTAGAACTCAGGTTTATAAACTTCTAGATCCAACAGCTTTTCCATAAAGCATGGACTCATCCATACTCTCCATGACACCTGGCAGAGTGCCTTGCATTAAAGGGACTCTCCAGAAATTGGGTGGAAATCAATCATAATCTCCTCTAGGCCCATGGAGGTGGCTGTGAATTATATAAATAGAATGCTGAAACACGATTGCCTTATCGATTCACTACCACCATCTGCATATGAGGGCAGGTTTGTAGTACTGTAGCAGACATAGTGCTTGTTAACTTTATAGTCTTAACACAATTCTTTACTCCAAGGCTTACTACTAATGACACAAGGACAATGAACACAGCTCTGCGATCACCTTCATGAACTACTTCCCCTCTGGGAGAGAAGCAGCACTAACATGGTTTAAGAAGTGAGCCACGAGAGGTAGATGTGTATTTTTAAAAATACAACGGTTTTCAGCTACAGATCAATTGTAGAATTCAACAACAAAATATCAAGAGACACAAAATATAAGTTGCCGCAACTTCAAACTTTTGCATTAAAATTAGTCTACATTACCACTCTCTGTGTAGACTCCACTGAGTCCTATTTTCTTTCTTCCTGACGGAATGGTTTATGATAAACATAAAAGACTCCATTAATTGGAGCATAGGAAAGTAAAATCAAATGTCATAATTAATCATGAAATAATCAAGTACACACCTTATTAGGATCAAAGAGCAAACATAATGAGCACCTTGGATTTAGGTAATACTATCATCCCAAAGTGCCCTCAGATGCATTGTCTAAATTAATCCTCATGTGATCTTTTAGAAATCAAATATGTGTTAATAACTCTCTTAGCACAGATATCTTTGGGGCTCAATAGGTCATGCCCCGGTGGTCTGTAGACACTCCCCCGAGTTTCCTTATTCTAATGTCGCAAACAGCCCAGTCTCTTGAAGATTAAAGTTATAAGCTTTCAAAAAATATTAGCATCAATCTCCCCAGGCCAATGTAGTCTTCATCGAACAACAATTAGCATTAAGATGGCCACAAAAATCCCAGAGTTAAAAAACATTTCAATCATATTTTTTCCCCACAATTTCAATTCCTCCTGCCCAGCTTTGTGACTGCGTGTTCTGTTTAGGTCAGCATCACTTCTTCAAAGGTCGAGTTTGGAAACAGAAGACACATCCTTATGTCCACGTGTACGCTGCGTGTGGCTGCCTCAGAAGGGACCAGCTTTGTAGGATTGGTTCTACTTTTACCAGTCTCAGCTTTGATGTTCTCATTAAGAAAATGAAGGAGTTGCATAAAACATTCTCTTGGATCCTGTGTCTAATTTCAGTTACCTGGTTCAGATCTACTAGAAGCTTTTCCCTACACCACCCACTTCACTGGCGCTTTCTCAGTGTCGCTGCTAAGTAAGGAATCTGTTGACATGAGGGAACTGATGTCATATTGGTGGTAAAATCCTGATTCTCAACACAAGCGAAGGAACCATGGTATTCATGTTAAGAACTGAATTGCCATTTTAATGCTGAGCAAACTATTTATATAAATACACACACATATAATCTCAACAAATACAGCTCTGTGAGATTAGCCTAACTATTCAGATTAGATGGAGCCCTGGTGGTGTACCAGTTTGTGCCTTGGGCTAACCCCCCTTTTGGCTAGCAGTTTGAAACCACCAACTGCTGGGTTAGGGGGGTGTGTTATGAGGCTTTCTACTGCCATAAAGAATTACAGTCTCAAAGTGCATAAGCAAATGTGATGAAGCAAGCTGATGGTACCCTGATATCAAAAGATAGAGCGTCTGGGGTCTTAAAGGCTGGAAGGCAAACAAGCAGCCCTCTAGCTCAGAAGCAACAAAGCCCACATGGAAGAAGCACACCAGCCCGTGTGATCATGAGGTATGGAAGGGATCAGATATCAGGCATCAAAGAAAAAAAAATTATGTCATTGCGAATGAGGGGCAGTGCGGAGTCCATCTGTAGGCAGCTGGACACCCCCTTACAGAAGGATCATAAGAAGGAGATGAGCCAGTCAGCATGCAGTGTAGCAACGATGAGACACACAACTTTCCTCTAGTTCCCAAATGCTTCCTCCCCTCTCCCCTACTATCATGATCCTAATTCTACCTCACAAAGCTGGCTAGACCAGAGGATGTACACTAGTACAGCTAGGAACTGGAAACACAGGGAATCCAGGATGGATGATCCCTTCAGGAGCAGTGGTGAGAGTGGCAATGTTCATAGGATGGAGGGAGGGTGGGGTGGAAAGGGGGAACCGATTACAAGGATCTACATATAACCTCCTCCCTGGGGGACAACAGAAAAGTGGGTGAAGGGAGATGTTGGACAGTGAACGATATGACAAAATAATAATTTATAAATTATCAAAGGGTTCATGATGATGGTGGGAGCAGAAAAAACGAAGATCCGATACCAGGGGCTTAAGTGGAGAACAAATGTTTTCAGAATGATGAGGGTAATGAATGTACAAATGTGCTTTATACAATGGATGTATGTATGCATTGTGATAAGAGTTGTATGAACTCCCAATAAAATGATTTTTAAAAAGAATTACAGTCTCAGAAACCCACAGGCAGTTCTATCCAGTCCTATAGGGGTGAGTCTCAGAAACCCACAGGCAGTTCTATCCAGTCCTATAGGGGTGGCCATGCATCTGAGTGACTCAATGACAGTGAACGCTCCGGTCAGAGAGTGACTGTTTTAAAAGGCAAGGCATGTTTCCCAACGAGCAAACGAAACCCTTACCATTACAGGACACCCTGTTTTCAGAACATCCGTATACATTTGTACAATTCAGTGACAGTGAGCACACGGACAGGAGCATTTAGAATTTATGACATGGATGCATGTTCTTCGTCTTCTTCAAAATTTATGCATAAAAATCACTGAATTTATTATCACCTGCAGAACTGTGAAAGAAAACAAAATTTCTCAAAAGCACTCATAGAAAAATAAAGGTATGCACTGATATCTTCAAAAATCTTCTGTCTGGAAGAGGAATAAAACCATGATCATCAAAGCAGGAACCTGAGTTTAGAAAATTGGCAACCACGAGACGGGTGAAAGCATCTCAGCATTTGTTTCTGAAAGCGTAGAAGGATACCAATGGAAAGATCTGTCACTACGACTTAAGGCTCAAATATTTGTTAATAAAATATTGTCTTATTTTATGTTAAATTTACACATGTTCATTTTCCAAGTTTCATTGAAATAAGAACTGGAACTCTTTCCTCAACTTATATTGGTAAGCCTCTACATGAATTGTGTGGTTCATTTTCATTTTTGTATGGTTAAATTTTAAATTCAAAAATAATGTTGCTTCCAAATCTAGAATTTCCATTTTGGACAGTGTTGTATTTAACAAAACTAGAACCGTAAAATATAAACTACCACCTAGAATGCAAATAGTTCATGTTTAGACAATGGGGAACTTATCTGCACATTATTTAATGCTTCCTGACTCGTGAAGCTTTCTAGTTAGTCTGGTGGGAATAAAGCTAATCCTGGCCAGGGAAAGCAGTCGGCACTGCCCCTTGGAGTGCCTTCCAGTAGATTTTACCCTCCCCTTAAAAGTTGTTTCTTCACATGAAAGAACTTTGGAAAACTCAGCTGATTTCCCAAGGGGAACCCAATGCATAGCTAAAATTCAGATTAGAATTTTTTACTATTATTTTTCCTTTGGATGGTTTATTTCAGAATGCAATTGCTAAATATCTCTAGATGTACTTTGCTATGCTTTATTGTATTGTTTATGTGTTAGCTATTATGTTCCGACTTACAAACTTTCTGTTTCAGTCAAGAGAAAGTAACAGGGACCAGAGATGCTGATCCTTTCAGGTGGTCCTGACCCTAGTCTTGGGTAAATTTTCATTGAGACATACAATTATAAGTACTCCATTCATATCTCAAGATGTAAGCATGCAAAGAATTCATCCGGAGTCGGAGCAGTGCCTGTCTCCCCCATACAGATTAGAAAAGCTCATCATCCTTGAGGCATCCGGCAAAGTACAGAGAATAGCAGAGTTAGCCTGATCCTGACCATTATTTCATTCCTACCTAGAAAACCTGAAAAGCTAGGCAAGGGTGTTAGTCTGGGTACTCTAGAGACACAAATCCACGGAAACTCATATGTATAAGAGAGTTTTATATGAAAGGTAAGTGCACATCAAGAAAACATCCCTCAAGTGCTGTCCAAGCCCACAAATCCAACATTAACCCATATGTGAAACACCAATCCACAAAGTCCTCCTCCATCTCACAAAACACACGCAATGATGCCGACTGCAGGAGGAAAGCCGAGTCAGTGAGCATGTAAGCATCTCAGCGCTGGCAGGGGTCTCCACACAGCTGCTCTAGCACCCAGGGCTGCATCGGGGTAGGTTCATGTAGCTTCTCCTCAGGGATGTTTTGCAGGAAGTGAGCCTTGCCAGCTAAAGCAGGGAACGAGCTAAGGCAGCTGCACCCTAGTCCAACTACCGGAAAGCAGGAAACCCAAGAACTATAAAGGCAAGGCTTATGGATCCATTTAACCCTCTCCCTTCAATTAACCCCAAATGTGTTTATCAGCCAGGTTGGCACACTGAACTAACTACCTCAGGAAGAAAAATCAAATTGTTTCCATATACCTTCACTATGTTCCAGAAGAAAAGCTAAAAAATATTTATAGGGCCACAAACATATCTTGTTCCCAACAAGGTAATATTGACAATGTCTTCATTTGATATGAAATTACAAGCGTGCTAAGCACACAGAAACATATGACACATAATTATATAGAATAAATTTAGACACAATTGACATGTGAAAATTGACAAAGATTAAAACAATTATTACTGTACTACATACGCTTAAAAAGTTGAGTAGAGACATGAATATGTTAAGACTAAATTTAAACTTCTGAAAATAGGCACTAAAATATATATATGATGAAAAATATTGTAAGTTCGACTAACAGTGACAAAACAAGCTAAACCTGAATTAAAAAGGAAAGCTATCCAATATGAAACCAAGAATAGGGAGTCGGGGGCATTCATCAGTTGTGGATTCCCTGAAAGAGACTCAACTATGTATAAGTAGAACCCCTACATTGGAAACGGTTGGGGAAAGATTAAAAGCTTGCAAATTTAAAGGAAACTATAATCCATAGACCCAAGTAGCTCACCATCTTGCAACCACAAGAAAAACAAAGAAATTTATACCTATGTACATCATAATCAAATAGCAGAAAGTACAACAAATGATGGCAACATATGTACAAATGTGTTTGTCACATGGATGTGTGGATTGTTATGAGAGCTCTAAGAGCCCCCACTAAAATGATGTTTAAAATGAAATAATTGCCAAAAAATAAAAGAATGGAAAATTTGAATCTCCCTTAGATGACCAAATAGTGCAGAGATCAATGGGAAACAACAACAACAAACAACCCTCACGTCCATGGAGTCAATGCCAACTCACAGTGATCCTGAAGGATAGGGTAGCACTTCCCCTGTGGGTTTGTAACACAAACTCTTTACAGAAGAGGACAGCCAGCTCTCTCTCCTGTGGTTTCAAACTGCCAACCTGGCAGTTAGACGCTCAGTGCTTAACCATCCTGCCACCGGGGCTCCATCACAGAGGCCAAAGGTGGAGACATATTATTGTTCATTTTAATACTATTTATGAATGGTTATTATAACACTTGGAGCTAGACTGTTACAACTTAAAATGCACAGTGCAAGAGCCAGTGGAACCACAAACTTAGCAAACATACTTGTGGCTAATCATCGGGCAAAGGAGATGTAATGAAATCATCATATACAATTAATTTAAAAGGACAGAGTGAACAGAGATGGGATGAATATAAAACAGACATATTTTGATAGAGTTAAACCTCTTTATCGATAATCATGAACCCCAGGGACTCAGTAGTTAGGTTCTCAGAGGTTATATGAAAGGTCACGCATTCAAACCACCAGTGGTGCTGGCAATCTGCTTAGTCAAGATAGATAACCTCAGAACTGTATGGGGCAGTCCTGTCCTGTAGGGTCGTTCTGAGTCAGAGTTAATTTGATGGCAATAGGTTGGCTTAGCTTTACTTCACTAATCATTACATGCAAGTCATCTCAATATGCAAATTGGTTGGGTTACAGAACCAATTACCATCTAATGAGATGCTTCCTACCACAAAAAACACATCTCAAATAGCAATACACGGATGTGTCCAAAGTAAAAGGATAGGGAAAAAGATACATTATTAACATCAGTGAAAGTTTGAGACAAAAATTTCAGACCAGAGATAAAAGAAAGTCATAATGATAAAGGGACAGTTTGTCAAGATACCTAATCAGACTAAATGTTTATGTTTCTAATAAATGAATTGGCAGAGCTTGAAGAAGCATAAGGAAAAATAGGAAAATCCAGTTAGTTGTATGTTTCAGTGGACCTCCCGCAATAATTTATGAAACAAGGAGACAGAGCAGCAGTAGGGAAACAGAGTCAATGGCAGTGGGGTTTTTGTTTTAATAGAAGATCTGACCAGTAGTAATCAATTTGATCTTATTGACTTTTATAGGATATGCCAACACAAAAAAACAAATTCTGTGTTAGTAGCTATAACACTTTTACCAAAATAGACCATATTCTGGTACACAAGAAGTCTCAATAAATTTAAAAGAATTCTAAGCAAATAAAGTATACTCTAATTGAAACGTAATTAAATTGGAAATGAATAGACATCTTGTTTCTTCATGTAGAAATGGAGATTTCTAAAACTACAGTTCAAAAAAGCTATTAAAAGGAAATTAGAAAAATTCTAAATAAAAAATAAATTAATATGTATGGGTTGCTGATAAAATAGTACTGAGGGGAAAATTATAGCAAATAATGCCGATGTTAGAAAAGAAAGTACTTGGGGGGAGAAGGGGGAAAAAAACGGAACAGATTACAATGATCTGCATATTACCTGCCACCCCCACCTTGCAGAGGGATGAACACAGAAACATGGGTGAAGGGAGATGTGAAAATAATCATTTCTATTTTATCAAGTGTCCACAAGAGTGGGTGAGGGAGGGAGGGAAAAAAGAGGAGCTGATACAAAGGGCTCAAGTAGAAAGAAAATGCTTTGAAAATGATGATGGCAACATATGTACAAATGCGCTTGACATGATCGATGTATGGATTGTTCTAAGAGCTGTCAGAGCCCCCAATAAAATGATTTATTAATTCTAAAAGTACTGAATTACTGTAGCTCTGACTGAAGGATATAAGACAACTATTTGCATGCAAGGTAAATTAAAAAAAAGAAATAGATTGGCAATCAATCTCTCACTAGGAAAGACAATACCCCCACACAAAACTACATTTCCTAGAGCAGAAAAAAGAAGGGGTATCGCTACAATCACTAATTTCCCCACCTATTAAAAGCCTAATAAAATATTAACTTTTAAAATAAAATCTATCACTCTTACATGACATGCATAAATTACATTAAAAGGCAAAATGCTTTGAGAGGTATGCATGTAGAAAGAAGTTGATTTTTTCCCAACAAAGAAATTGCAGGCCCAAATGGATTCACTAGTGAATTCTTCAAAACAGTTTAGAAAATAATATCAGTCCCCCACAAGTCTTTCAATAATTGAAAATAATTTTCAACTCGTTCTATAACCATGTTACCTTAATATCAAGCTAGAAAAAAATAAGAAAACTGAAAATGTAAACCCACTGCTGTTGAATTAATTCCAAATTAGATGCCAAAATTATAAACATAAGTTTTCAGACACTGAATTCAAAAATATGTATAAAGGTTAAAACAAATAGGGTTTATTCCAGAAATAGGAGTACAAGATTTTATCTTCCAAAGTTCAAGAAGTGCAATTCATTATAATGTTAAAAAAAACTATATCATACCATAAAATAACAGCAAAACACAACCACCGAGTCAATTCTGACTCTCATTCACTGCCCTGTAGTTGATGCCAACTCAGAATGACCCTTTAGGGCAGGATAGAACTGCCATGCGAGCTTCTGAGTCTAGAACTCTTTACAGCAGAAGAAAGCCCCATCTTTCTCCCAAGTCTCTCCCGACTTCTGACTCACAGCACCCCATTAAAGACTTCTAGATAGATTATCCGGACAGTAATTCCAGAACAATCACCATTGAGGGGAGGGGGGGTGGCTTAGCAAAAGCAAAACACTGTTTCCAAGCAGATTTTGCCTTACAGCTACCCTAACAGATCAGCCTGGAGAAAGACCATGCTTTCTACTCCTTGGGCAGTTACAGATTAGTTTTGCAAACCCAAGGGGATTGTTGAATCCTGTTCTATTGGGTCGTTGTGGACCAGAATAAACTTGATCACAGTGAGTTTTTATTTATTCACAACTGGAAAAAGGCCACTGTAAGACAACACTCCCAAACCACTTGCTACTCATAGCTTGCACCCATTTCTAGATAGTAAGGAGACCATTAGACCACAAGCACCAATACCTAATCTGTATGGTTCTATACACATCATATTTTTTGCATAAGAGCCTGGGCTCACTGTAACATATAGAAAACACAGCCCTCACGTTGATTTGACCCATAGCAACCCTATATAAAATTCCCGAGACTGTACATTTTTAATAGGAGCAGACAGCCCCATTTCCACCCCTTTCCCCTCCAAGCAGTTGGGGAAACACTGACCTTAAGTTTAACCACACAGGTTAGCCGCGAATGCTTAACCCTCAGGGCCATCAGGCACCATCAGGGATGAAGGATTTGAACGGGGGAGTCTTGACATGTTGGTATCCCCTGGCGCCTAGAAGCCATCCAAATGGATGAACAGAAGTCATCCAAGCAAGTCCTCTACGTGTTGTTTTGGCGCTGAAGGACACAATGGAAGTCTACCCAGAGATGCTCTATCCCTGGCCAGGTAGGTCCATGTAGCCAGCCAGCTTTTATGCCAAAGAAATATACGCAAACAAGCAGGCCTCACCACCAGGGCATGCGTTAGCAACTTTCCAACACTTTCTTTAGCTGGGGCAACTGCTGACCTTGAGGTTCACAGCTGAGTTTTATAAGCACAGCCCCATCTGAGTGCCCTTACCTACTCTTCAGAGAAGGTTACTGTATGGAAACAACCACCTGCAGGTTTCCCAGTAAAATTTAATTCACCCTTCAGTAGATCTGGCCCAAAAGGTACACGTCCATATCTTCTACTTACACATAACAAATAAGCAATGCCCTCCCCACCCGCCAGAAAGACAACACACATTTCTAAAATCCAGGTATTCACAAATGACAACCTCTTTTCCTTTACAACATAAAGTCAGTTCAAACCTCTCAGTTTTTATTCATCCTCTTGTTTTCCACTGTAACCCTTTTACTTAATTATCAACGATTGGCCTCAGGTTTCTGACTTCTTGCCAGTCGTTTGGATTGATTTACTCTGCCTTTGTCTGGCCCCATTTTCAACTGGAGTTCTCTGGGTTACCTCTGCCTTTGGCTTTCTTAATCCCTCGCAGCTGGGTAAAAAGCGGCTTTCTCAGACCCTTTGTAACCTTGGATGGAATACATGCAGCAGTTTCTGCCTCCAGGCTCAGTTCCTGCTGCCACAGCCATTGTGTCCTTGACAATTGTTTACGTCCCACTTTGATGGGCCCCTTTGGCCTCTCCCCATCTGCACTCCGCTCTCCCCAGCAGAGCCTTTCCATTTGGAAAGGGCCTCATAGTTGTGGGTGGTGGTATTTCTCAGCTTCACCAATCTAAATGTAATTCCATGTTGGCCTGAGACTCAGACGCTGACCTTAGGGGCAAAGACGAGTGTGTGGGGATGGTTACTTTGGCAATGGCAGTGGATAAAATAAAAGCAAAAGTGAGTCCGGCAGGCATGGCTCTGCTCTGTCCTCCAGAGTCCTTATGAGTCCGAATTAACGCGATGGCAGTGAGTGTTTTATCCAGAAATGCTATGTAACTGCCCCAAAGAAATAAAACCAGAGATCGTATAAAAATGTGAACACAACTCTTGTGAAGAATTTTGTTTTTAATACTCAGAGATGAGAAACGACCTAAACGTTGACCAATGGGGGTACCTTCTGTGGTATTCATAAACGATAGCATGAACACTTTTCAAAGTAATTACTATCCTCAGTGAATAGAAGCAGACAAAAGAACATGTAGTGCATGATTCCTTTTATGTACATTTTAAAATTGAAAAAACAAAACAGTTATTCTGTAGCATTGGCTATCTGACTGATTGCCTCGAAATGGGGACGTGGGAGGGATCGTACAAGGAACCCCTTGGGGGTGATGGGTCTATCCCTTAGTTTTGGTGATTGGATAGGAGTATCCATATATCAAAACCTAACACATTGACTGATGTTGGTAGCAATTGTACTTGATATGAGTGTGTGAACTATGGAGTGGCATGATGTCTGGATTAACTCCTAATAAAATGGTCTGGAAAAAGAAAACCCTACCGAATTATATACTTTTAAATATCTAGATTCCTTCTCTTGTGCTAATTTTGCCTCACAAAGTCATTTTCAAAATTTTTAAAAACTTTACTAATTGGGGGTTAATACTTACGTCATATCATTCCACAGTTCAGTCACATCGAGTAGAACTGTACAATTGCTACTACAATCAGTCCCCAAACATTCTTTATCTTCCTGGGTTCTATGACATCACCTCCCTTTTACTCCCACCCCTGCCCCACAGTACACCCCACTCCCACCCCTGAAGCCCTTATTTGATTTGCTGTCACTGTAGGTTCATCAGCCTTGGGTTTCATACACATATAAACAGCTACCACAATTTTATGAGGGTGACCTCTGATGACATAACACCTCTGAGATACACCCAAATACGAACAAACCAAAATTGTACAAAAATCATAGAACATGTTGAAAACTCACAGTCATTTAAACACTTCACATTTCGGCTACTCCTGAGACATTGGAATTACCAGCTGTGCAGAATCTGCATGATTGTATAGCAACAGAAGTCTCTTGTCTGAGAGTCTCCTGATCTATAGATTTCCTTTGTCCTCTCCCTCCCCCCCGCAGCCCTTGTCCAGCTTTCTTAATTTACCTGACCTAATTTGGATTCTGAATTTGTGACTATGGAGTGACTTCTGCTCTTCCGTAACAAAGGGGCCCAGGGATATTTGGGTTGTCTTCCCAATCGATCTAAAGGGAGAACCCATCTAAATTCTTTACCCCTTTACACACTTCCTTCTGCTATTTGCTTACAACCTGCTTTCTAAAAACGATTTAATATTCATTTTACAGGAGATATAGAAAAAAACAAACATACAAGAACAACAATAACAATAACCAGAGACTCCAGTAATTCCTATTACCGTTGTCCACATTCTCAAGCAAGCTGTATATGCTGGATTTGTTTACTGTGCATATTAAGAAAAAACCCATGTGTACGTCATCAGAGACCAGAAGTAAAAAGAACTGTCTTTAAACCTACTCCATTTAGGTGTGCCAAACAGTAAGTCCACATCATTTTATCTCTCCAAGGACAAGGAGCTCTGGAAACAAAAGGAACTCTTACAGGGGAGCGATCTCTTGCTGTTGAGTGCCAGCTGTGAGAGGTTTACCGAGCCAATAGCAACGGAAAGGTCACAGACATTATCATCCCTTTCAGCTGTGGTCCTGCCCCAAAGCTATGGATCCTGTAGTGGCCAGATTCTTTTTATTGTCTTTAAACCTACATCTGCAGATGACAACTTATTGCCAAATCAAGTCTTTCAAGTTCTACCTGTGTTGAATCATTCAAAGCCGAGAGCAAAGTCATCTTAGCACTCTTCCTTTGTGAAGGGGAACAATGTATTTTTATGCACTTGCTTTCAAAGAGGAGGAATAAATCATGCTTTTTAGCAAGGTACTAAGCGGGCCCAAGAGATTTTAAAATAAAGAGACAATTGTTATCCCTATGCTTTGTCCGCCTTCTTTAACTTACTCAATTATTTCAGTATCTGTACTAGTTTTACATGCTATACTCACAAATAAAACTTCTCATCCCATACTGGATTTAAGTTTCCAAAAATTGTTTTGGTCCTTCTTTTGTTCTTCCCAACTTGGACTGTAACGTAGGGGTCACTTGTCCCGGTTTTGTCTTTTGCCTGTAAGCCTTGGGCAGAAACCACTGGAACAAACAAGACCAAGATAACAGAATGAGAACACAAAAGATCTATGTGCGTCTGAAAACACATTTTTCTATGTGGATGCCTTCTTGGCTTGAAGCTGCATCCTCCTTGCTTTTATTCTCAAGGCCAACTAAGCACCCAACTGCCTACCATTGAGTTGATTTTGAGTTACAACCTGACTCCGCCAGACAAAATCTAACTGCTCCTCAGGATGTCCAAGGTTGTAAGTCTTCACAGAAGCTGATGGCCTCAAGTTTCTCTGGTCGAGTGACTGGTGGGTTTGAACTGCCACCAGAGCTATCCAATAGGCCTTAATTTTTTTTAATAAAAGAAAGAATACACTAACCTTGATGAACATTTGCTCCTGTCCTTAACAAACATTAGCTATGCTTATACACAGAGGCATTTGTATATATAGATATATAGAGTAGCCATATATTCATACATATAATAATGTATGCATGGATAGATGAATTGAGATCCAAATACAGCAAGCAAAAATCTTCTGTGACTTAAAATTTGTTTATGAATTCCTTATGTACTAATTTATGAGCTTGCTTTCAATATAGCATATATACTTGTGTATAAGCCGAGTTTTTTCAGCACAAAATATGTGCAGAAAAACTGGGTTTTGGCTTATACACGGGTCAGTGGTACCCCAGTGAGGTGTAACATCTTGCTACCCCCCATCCCTGAGGTAACAGGACAAATGCCCATTATCTCGTGGGTGATTGCCGTTTCTCCGCTGTTCATTCAAAGTTCCGCTGACACTGCAGGGCTTTGAATGTTTGTTTATTCACATCTAACCAATCAGAGCCGTCCTGTGACATGTATATTTGAATAAGCCTTTTAAAGACGGTGTGCGAAGGATGTGGCATGAATGGATGTCATCTGGTCAAGCCCGACTAACAAAAGGAGGAAATCTCATGAAGCCTGACATAGAGTTAATAGCAAAGTGGGTTCGAGATGCATGGGAAGACATTCCAGAAGACATGGTGTGACGTGCCTTCCAGAAATGTAGTATTAGTAATGCTATGGCTGGCAGTGAAGACTGCGCTTTGTATGAAAATGACAGCAGTGATGGTGATGACGGCGATCTCAGTGAGGACAGCATCTATGATGACCTCACACCAGCTGAAGCTCTGCATTGGGATACGGATGATGATGAGGAATCCAGTTTTGAAGGATTTTAACTACATTTTAGCTTGGTTGCTGATTGAGCTCAGGGAATAGTAATCTTAAGGTATCATTGTTGATACCTTATTGTTTTTGTTGAACCTATTCTCCACTTACTGTGCTGGTTCACTAATGTTAAATGACTTGTCCTTTTATTCATGGTTTTTATTTAATATAAATATTTAAATACATTACCCCATTGATGGTCTCAAGTTTTAGTAATTTTATTTTCATTTGTTTTGATTATTGAAACTCACTAATAGCTTCTGCATTTTCCACCCTAGGCTTATACGCAAGTCAATCAGTTTTTCTGGTTTCCCAGGTAATAATTAGGTACCCCAGCTTAAACTCAGGTTGGCTTATATTCCAGTATATACGGTAATTAAAAAGAAAAATCTTTTCCCTCTGGAAGAACTTTTGATTTGAACGAAACACTGCCTGAAATCATTGCAATTATCTGGTATACAGTGTAGAATTTGGAAGTACCAATAAGACTTCTGGCACCAAAAAGAAAATTAAAAAAAATAATTTAAAAGAGTTCTGGTATTACATTACCAAAATTGAAAATATTTCCTTTTTATTTTGCCTATAATTGATTAGTATTAATTGAATTAAGGCAGATAAACATCTCAATGTGATATTGGATATTTGAAGAAGACTTTTAAAAACATTGTTTTACCTGTAATAGTTATTTTGGCTGACCACTTAGATGTCCCATCTAGCACACTCTGTTTGGCTGCTTTGGTGTATTGCACAAAATCCTCTTTAGAAATCTGAAACATTTCCTGAATGACTTCAAACACTTCTGGCCTGTTTTTCTCCCTGATCTTCATCCTCTCTTTCATGGCCATAATAATGGTCTGCGTCTTGTCTTCAGCACCATGCTTAGAACTCTTTTCGGCTGCTCCTACAATGAAAAACAAACAAACAAACAACATTGGTAATGGAAACTGATATGCAGTTACTTTTTGATGGTTCAAGGGATGGAGAAAAAGAGAGACACTGTCATTGAATGAATGATTGCATTCTGAAGAGTATGAGTGTCTGTTTTGTTGGTGTTCAAGTGGAATGAGTCACAGCCCTACAGATGCAAAAATATCAGTCACCCCTTTTGTTATTGGGCAAGTAATTTGACCACCACGATTCCCAGTTTTCTTACCTCTATTGTTGGACTAAATTAGGAATTGTACAGTTTACTTTGAATTTTCAAAAAGGAATTTAAACAAATAACAAGTTATCTGCATAATCAAATGTATTAGATTTCCCATTTACCAATGTCTAATCAAAAGCAAAATAAAGAAATATATTGGACAGAAATGCCAAGGGCATTTGGAAATTAGTGTTTCAAATGTTTGTGTCTCTCCAAAGTACCGATTATTTTTATTGATGGACTTTTTAATTAAATGGTTTAAATGTTTCCAATATGATTTTAAAAAACAGTTTTTTCTGATATGATAGATTATTTCATATGGAAATATAAGGTAGCTATGACCCAGAAAAGAGTCGATGGCATCTAACAAAACCAAATGTAAGATTTTTATTTGAATTAAAAATTATTATGTTGTTAGTAAAAAGGGAGAGAGGGAAGGGGGAAGGGAGGTAAAAAGGGAGAGAGCAAGAAAGACCTCCTATCTGGCAGGATTTCTAAAATGCTGGAGAAGAATCTGAGACATAAACTTTCCACCTGAGACATACCCATAGTTTTGAATAGATGGGCTTCTCACTTGGCACCAAGAGTACACTTTAATCTCTGTCGTTTTACTTCATCTAACTGGTTTAAACTTTATGGTCATTTGGGTTTTTAATCCTTGTAAACCAAAATGTGTACAGTGTAGGATATGACAAAAGAATAATAATTTATGAACTATGAAGGGTTCATGATGGAGGAGGAGTGGGGAGGGAGGGGAGAAATGAGGAGCTGATGAGGGCAACAAATGTACACCTGTGCTTGACACAATGACTATATGTATGGATTGTGATAAGAATTCTATGAGACCCCCCAAAAAATGATTTTAAAAATGGGTAAACCAAATCTTTCTGTTAGCAAACCATTTCAGATATTTTATTCATGTCTTCTCCTTTTAAAAAAATTATTTTATTGGGGGTTCATACAACTCTTAACACAATCCATACATCCATCCATTGTATCAAGCACATTTGTACATTTGTTGACATCATCATTTTCAAAACATTTTCTTTCTACTTGAGCCCTTGGTATTAGCATCTCATTTTCCCTCTCCTTCCCCTACCATCCCTCCCTCATGAACCCTTGATAATTTATAAATTATTATTATTTTTCCATGTCTTACACTGTCTGATGTCTCCCTTCTCTTACTTTTCGGTTGTCCATCCCCCAGGGAGGGGTTTATACTTAGATCCCTGTGATCGGTTCCTCCTTTCTACCTCACTTTCTCCTTACCCTCCTAGTATCTCAACTCTCATTATTGGTCCTGATGGGTTTATCTGTCCTGGATTCCCTGTGTTCCCAGTTCCTATCTGTACCAGTGTGCATCCTCTGGTCTAGCCAGATTTGTAAGGTAGAATTGGGATCACGATAGTGGGGCAGGGGGAGGGGAGAAAAAGCATTAAAGAGGAAAGTTGTATGTTTCATAATTACTACACTGAGCCCTGAATGGCACATCTCCTTCCTGTGACCCTTCTGTAAAGGGATGTCCAGCTCCAGTTGCCTACGGATGGGCTTTGGGTCTCTATTCCGCACTCCCCCTCATTCACAATGATATGATTTTTTGTTCTTTGATGCCTGATACCTAATCCTATCAATACCTTGTGATCACACAGGCTTGTGTGGCTTCTTCCGTGTGGGCTTTGTTGCTTCTGCTACTTGGCTGGTTGTTTATCTTCACGCTTTTAAGACCACAGATGCTATATCTTTTGATAGCAGGGCACTATCAGTTTTCTTCACCACATTTGCTTATGTACCCACTTTGTCTTTGGCGATTGTGTTGGGAAGATGAACATTATGGAATGCCAGTTTAATAGAACAAAATATTCTTGTATTGAAGGAGAACTTGAGTAGAGGCCCAATGTCTTTCTGCTCCCCATATACGTAACATATAAATATATACACATAGATCTATTTACCTATTGTAATATATAAATATATTTACATAAAGGCATGCCTGCATTTAGGCCTCTATAAATGCTCTTTGCCTCCTAGTTCCTTCTTCTCTTTCTCTTTTTACTTTCCTCTTGTCCCACTATCATGTCCAGCCTTCATTTTGGTTTCAGTAATTCCTCTCGGTTACATTGTCCTTGATCAAGCCCTATCAAGCCTCCTACACCCTCCTTGCCTTTAATTTTTGATCACTTGTTGTTCCCTTGCCCCTGGGTTTATTAAAACCCACTTCCTTTCTCCCTGCCTCCCACTCTCCCATGTTACCCCCAGAACCATTGGTCCCATTGTTTTCTCCTCCAGATAGTATATCCCACCTATGTTATCTAAGTTGACCTGAAGAGACAATAATATACACACAAAAAACAAGACATAGCAAAACAAGGTGACAAAAGAAAACAACAACAACAAAACAACAACAAGGGGTCTGGAGAAAAACCTGTGGATACTTCTAGGTCTCTTTGTTGACCTTTAGGAGTGTTTTCTGGTTGAGTCTGATGGGGTGCCATGCCCTGGCCCCAAGTCTATTTTTGGTATTCCCTGGGACTTCATTGCTCTGCTCCCTTGATGTGGCGTTGTTCAGTGTTTTGCCTCAGTGTGGTGGGGTCAAATCAGGCACAATTCCCACACTGTGCTCATATCGTCTTGAATTTCCTTAAACAATAACCAAATCTTTCCACTGTTTCATGTGGCCTTCTAGGATTTCCAATATTACACAAGTAAATGTGATTGTGCGCCGTTGAATCCATTCTTCCTCACAGTGACCCTGTAGGACAGATCACAACTGTGCCACAAGGTTTCAAGACTGTAATCTTCTGAGAGCAAACTGCCACATCTGTCTTCCACCACCACTTAGCCACTGTTCATGAATGGCCAGCCTTTCAGTTAGCAGTTGACTATCTAAAAACATGGCTCCTTTTCAATAGAAAATAAACAAACCCACGGCCATCTCATCGATCCCACCTCTGAGTGGTTTTATAAGACAGAGTAAGACTGTTCCCTAAGGTTTCCAAGACTGCAAATCTTTATGAGGACAAACAGCCTCATCTCTCTCTCTCATGTAGCAGCTAGTGGGGTTCAACCAATGATCTTGTGGTTAGCAAGCTAATGCTTAACTCGTTGCACCACCCCAGATCCTTCAACAAGTAAATAGTGGATAATCATTCAACCATTGCAGGGTCTTCCCGAGCTGGAGGTCCAAAGTTTGGAAAGAAAAAAAGGGCCAAATGCTGGAAAACATAGCCTCAAGGATAGAAATGGCACAATGATTACCTGATAAAAAATTACAAGGACAATGGCTTATTCATTGGTAATATCTTTTTTTCAGGAACATAAATGATGGTCATGCATGTGGAACTCACTACGATTTCTGGAAAAGGCGATGGAGAAATTCAGTATCATCAGTCAGAAAGAAGTCAGGAGCCAACTGTGGAATGGACATATTCAAGGTGAAGAGCGTTAAACTGAGTTCGCGAGAGCCAGATTTTAACCTGGAGTATATCCCACTGGAGTTTATAGACCATCTCAATAACAGATTGGACAAACGAAACACTCACTCATAACTACATAGGAGGAGCTGTGGTCATCATACACGAAGAAAGAAAAATAATCATTGAAAGGATGAGAGAAAGAAAAGACCAGAGGAATGCCTGAAGAGACTCTGAAACTTGCACTTCAGCAGAGAGTAGCTACAATAAATGGAAAATGAATCATAGGAGATGAACAGAAGAGTTCAAAGAAAGGATCAAGAAGACCAAGTGAAGTTTTATAGGAAATAGGCAAAGACCTGTAGTCAGAAAACCACAAGGAAAGAGCGCCACCATTTCTCAAGCTGAAGAAAGTGAAGGAAAAACAAGCCAAGCCTCAGGTTACAATATCGACAGGTGTTATAGGCAACCTTATTACATGATACTGGAAGTATCAAAAGAAGATGATGGAATCAATTTCAGAGTCACTGCACCACAAATAATTGGTCAGTAGTCAGTCATTTCAGGAGGTCTCATATGATCAAGGATCAATGGAACTGAAGGCTGTACAGAGGCATTGGAACAAACAAATCTCAGTTTGAGTGAGATGCCTACTGAGATGTTTCAACAAATGGATGCAATGTTGAAAGTATTTACCTGACTAGAGCAAGACATCCAGAAGAGAGCTGCTTGTTCACTGACTGGGAGAGGCACCTATACATATACCCACTTCAAAGAAAGGTGACCCAGTAGAAACTATTGAACAAAATAGTTTGTCACCTGCAAGTGAAAATCTGCCGATGATATTTTTAAAACGGAAACATCAGTACGTCGACAGGAAAAGCTGGGATAAAAGAGGATGTGATATGGGAGATGCCTTGTTTATGTTAGATGGGTTTGGGCTAAAAACAGAATCCCAGAAAGGTGTTTACTCATGTTTTATTGATTGTGCAAAGGATGTGTGGATCATAAGAAATTAGGGGCATTATTCCATCACACTTAAAACTGTACTCACGTTGACCCTGTATGTAGGCTAAGAGACAGTTGTTTGATCAGGCAGGACAAAGGACGACCGCATGGCCTAACAGGGGGAAAGTTAAGCTTCAGGACTGCATTCTTTCACTCTACTCAATAACATACCCAGCAACAGAACTAAATGGCTGCAACTACTCAAGAGAGATATTTTAGCTCAAGTACTGGAATACTGCTTAACTGAAAAAGAAACTGGAGGCTTGAAAGGTTACATGTAAGGTTTAAAGTGACCCAAAATCATCTTGAGATGTGCAGGCGATTAAATATATCCTTAAAATGCTGGCTTCTCTGGCTATCAAAAGATACAGCATCTGGGGTCTCAAAGGCTTGAAGATAAACAAGCAGCCATCCAGCTCAGAAGCAACAAAGCCCACATGGAAGTTGCACACCAGCCTGTGTGGCCACGATGTGTTGAAGGAATCAGGTATCAGGCATCAAAGAACAAAAAACCATATCATTGTAAATGAAGGTGAGTGCAGAGTGGAGACCCAAAGCCCATCTGTAGGCAACTGGATATCTCCTTACTGAAGGGTCATGGGGAGGAGACGAGCCAGTTAGGGTACAGTACAGGGTAGCAACGATGAAACACACAACTTTTTTCTAGTTCTTAAAAGCTTCCTCCCCTCACTATTAAGATCCCAATTCTACCTTACAAAGCTGGTACAGATAGGAACTGGAAACACAGGGAATCCAGGAAAGATGACCCCTTCAGGACCAGTGGTGAGAGTGGTGATACTTGGAGGGTAGAGGGAAGGTGGGGTAGAAAGGGGGAACTGATTACAAGGATCTATCCCCCGGGGATAGACAACAGAAAAGTGGGTGAAGAGAGACGTCGGATAGTGTAAAATATGACAAAATAGTAGTAATTTATAAATTATCAAGGGTTCATGAGGAAGTGGGGAGCAGGGAGGGAGGGGAAAAATGAGGAGCTGATATAAGGGCTCAAGTAGAAAGCAAATGTTTTGAGAATGATGATGGCAACAAATATACAAAGGTGCTTGATATACAATGGATGGATGTATGGATTGTGATAAGAATTGTACGAGCCCCCAATAAAATGATTTTTAAAAATGCTGACCTCTCAACCCCAATTTGTATACTGAGCAAATGACCTGAGAAGTTGATATGAAGACGAATACAGCTATAGACCTGGAGGAAGACTCATTAACATCCTGTAATATGCAGATGACGTAGCTTGGAGAAAGGCAAACGTTTTTACTTCTGTAAAATTTCAGAAACTCACAGAGGCAGATCTACCCTGTCCTATAGGGTCATTATGAGTCAGCATCGACTCCATGGCAGTAGCTTTCTTGTTTGTTTATTTCTTTTTAATTGTAATACTTATTAAAGGAAAAGGACAGGGGAGGCTGGCAGAACTTACTTGAAAGTGATCTAAAAGTCTTCTTGAACCTGTTCGGTGAATTAAAGGAATCTTAAAAATGTTAGCCTCCTCTCCGTAGTGTCTTGAAAACTATTTTGATGTCTATCGAACCAAAGTTGTCCTTAAAACTGCCTCTTGGATATTTAAAAAGTATAATAATAATTAGGAAAGCTGGAAAATTAGCTTTGAAATACATCACTTCTGGTCTAGATGTTGGAGTAAGTACAAGTAATCACTTGTCGTATGGACAGACAACAGACAAACCTGTTTGCTGCAAAATTTCCAATCTGGGGAGAGCAGGTTAAAAGATAGTTATATTTAAGCCTTTCATATTTTAGTCCTAAGAAACATCTACAGCTTCGTTATTTCTACTTTTAAATTTTTATCTGAAGGGAAGGAAATGATTCATTTTAGGTTTGTCTAGCTCAGAGATAGAAACAAATCATATGCAGGGCTGGATAGGGCAGGGGTTGTACACTGGTGCATATGAGGGCTGGAGGCACAGGGAATCCAGGGTGGATGATACCTTCAGGACCAAGGGTGTGAAGAGCGATGCTGGGAGAGTGGAGGGTGAGTGGGTTGGAAATGGGGAACTGATTACAAGGATCCACATGTGACCTCCTCCCTGGGAGAGGGACGGCAGAGAAGGGGGGGAAGGGAGACTCCGGATAGGGCAAGATATGACAAAATAACGATGTATAAATTACCAAGGGCACATGAGGGAGGGGGGAGAGGGAGGGAGGGAGGGGGAAAAAAAGAGGACCTGATGCAAAGGGCTTAAGTGGAGAGCAAATGCTCTGAGAATGATTGGGGCAGGGAATGTATGGATGTGCTTTATACAATTGATGTATGTATATGTATGGATTGTGATAAGAGTTGTATGAGCCCCTAATAAAATGTAAAAAAAGAAAAGAGGAGAAAAAAAAAGAAAATGATTAGGGCAAAGAATGTACAGATGTGCTTTATACAATTGATGTATATATATGTATGGACTGTGATAGGGATGTACATGGTAGACAATGGTGGAGGAGGTGGGGAAAGGAAAACAAAAGGATGAATACAAGGAAGAAAAGGGTAGTGGGGTCATAGGGCATTAATCCACCCAAGGGGAGGGTATTGTTTATATCTCCACAGGGAAAGTGGGACCAGACTTCAACCCAGTGTCGCAAGGTGTGAACGCAATATCCCGGTGTGGAGGAGGGAACCGGTGGAGAGGTCTGGGAGGCTGGCCCCAGCACCATAAATTAAGTGGATTCCTGCCCCTCCCCCGAAAAGAATTTTTTCCAAAGGACAACATTGACTCTGCAGCTCTGGGAGATGGACATATTTGATCAGAGCACACGGGAGCAGATGAAGGGGCAGGAGGAGAGAGTGGAGCACAGCCTGGCCCACCAGGCCGTGATGATGATGTTCCTGAGTAGAGCAGCCAGTCCACAGAGAGAACAACATGGCTGGCCCCACTATGAGACATGATGCCCCTCAGTGACTAAGGGCGATACAGGGGACAGCACCGGAGACACAGTGTGGGAATTGCACCTGACCTGATCCCACCACACCGAGGCAAATCACTGGGGGAGTGCAGTGGAACAGCAAGTGAATGGAGTGGCAAGGTCCCCAGGGAATGCTGAAAGTGGACTTCGGGGCCAGGGCGTGGTGCCCCAACAGACTGGACTGGAAAACGCTCCTAAGGGCCAGCAAACGATCCCTGAACTAACTACAAGCTTTTCTCTTGTGAACTCTTTTATTCTGTTCTTTGTCAGTGGTTTGTTTTTGTTGTTTTGTTGTCTGGTTGTATACTGTTGCTTTGTTTTCCTCTGTCTAGTTTTCGTGAATGTTAGTGACTCCACAGGTCTGTCTGAATAGGACAGGCTGGATGAACTATCTGGAGGAAAAACAACAGGAACGACAGTTTTGGGGGGACTTGGGGTGGGGGGGTACGGGGGGTAAGGAAGTGGTGTTAACAAACCCAGGGACAAGGGAAAAACATGGGACCCCAAATGGTAGAGAAGTGGGAGTGGCAGGCCTGGTGGGAAATGATCAAGGGTAAGGTTGCTAAGAGAAGAGGTATACTCTAGCCCAGGTGGCGATGAAGCATGGTAGTAGGGCAGGAGGAAAGTCAAGGGAGATGGAGGAAAGAGCTAGGAGTCAAAGGGCATTCATGGAGGTCTAGACAAAGACATGTACATGCAAATATATATAGGAGGATGGGGAAATAGATCTATGTGTCTATATTTATAGGTCAAGTATTAAGGTGGCGGAAGGACCTAGGGCCTCTACTCAAACACTCCCTCAATGCATGAATACCTTCTTTTATTAAATTGGAACTCTATGATGCTCACTCTCCCGACACAACGGCTGGAGCCAAAGTGTGTGAACAAGTAAATGTGGTGAAGAAAGCTGATGGTGCCCGGCTATCAAAAGAGATACTGACTGGGGTCTTAAAGGCTTGAAGATAAACAAGCGGCCATCTAGCTCAGAAGCAACAAAGTCCACATGGAAGAACACACCAGCCTGAGTGAGCGAGTGGTCCCAAAGGGATCAGTTACCAGGCATCAAAGAACAAAAAATCATATCTTTGACTGCACACCTCCATGATAGGATCGCTGAAGACAAATGGGTGCATAAGCAAATGTGGTGAAGAAAGCTGATGGTGCCCAGCTATCAAAAGAGATAGTGTCTGGGGTCTTAAAGGCTTGAAGGTGAACAAGCGGCCATCTAGCTAAGAAGCAAATAAGCCCACATGGAAGAAGCACACCGGCCAGTGTGATCACGAGGTGCCCAAGGGACCAGGTATAAGGCATCATGCAAAAAAAAAAAAAAAGATATAAGTGTGTGTATGTATGTGTATATATGTGTATATGTATATATGTATGTATATATATGTATATATATATCATATTAAATGAAGGGGGAAGTGCAGAGTGGAGACCCAAGGCCCAAGTGTCGACCAATGGAGATCCCCTCATAGAGGGGTTTAGGAGAGGAGATGGGTTAATTAGGGTGTGAGGTAGTATCGATGAAGAACACAGCTTTCCCCCAGATCCTGGATGCTTCCTCCCCCCAACTACCATGATCCGAATTCTACCTTGCAGGGCTGGATAGGACAGAGGCTGTACACTGGTGCATATGAGGGTTGGAGGTACAGGGAATCCAGGGTGGATGATACCTTCAGGACCAAGGGTGTGAGGGACGATGCTGGGAGAGTGGAGGGTGAGTGGGTTGGAAAGGGGGAACTGATTACAAGGATCCACATGTGACCTCTTCCCTGGGAGAGGGACAGCAGAGAAGGGGGGAAGGGAGACTCCGGATAGGGCAAGATATGACAAAACAACGATGTATAAATTACCAAGGGCATATGAGGGAGGGGGGAATGGGGAGGGAGGAGGGGAAAAAAAAGAGGACCTGATGCAAGGGGCTTAAGTGGAGAGTAAATGCCTTGAGAATGATTGGGGCAGGGAATGTATGGATGTGCTTTATACAATTGATGTATGTATATGTATGGATTGTGATAAGAGTTGTATGAGTCCCTAATAAAATGTAAAAGAAGAAAAAAAAAGAGTTGTATGAACCCCTAATAAATTGTTTTAAAAAAAGAACAAAGTAAAAAAAAAAGAAACAAATCATAAATATATTGTTGTAAATAACCTACTAGTACTTTCTATTGTCCTATTATTATCAAACTCACAGCTCTCATTTTAATTTTTGAATCAAACTATTTATTAAGTAGTTGCAATTTGTCATGAATTTCAAGCCCTTTGGTTGAATTCTTTTCCTGCAGCCTTCTTCTGCTTATCTTGAAATCGTCAAAGATAACCTATAATTTGCATTTATATGAGTCCTCCTTCAAAGCTTATGGTAGAAAGTCTTTTAGAGTCACAGAAGTAATATGCAACGTAGAGATCAGCAAAAAAGGAGATCAAAAGAGATTAGTTGCAGTGAAAGCCCTTGGTAACATATAATACAGGTCTAACTGTTATGAATGTATCATTATTAATTTTCAAAATGCTTAATGGATAGATCAAAGAATAGAATTATGCACAACAAAACATCAAGAAGATGAAACCGTAGGCACATGCAAACTAATTCCTTATGGTTTCCTTCCCCAATAATTAACAAACCAATCAACTGACTAAAACCCTTCAGTTTTTGGTAATTTTATGTCTTGCTGAAAACATTTACATTTCAAGAGGAATCTTCATTCACAAGATCACCACTCTTAAATGTGGACCGTTTTCAATTTTAGGAGCCCGGTCTTGTACTGGTTACTCATACTGCTTTCTGCATGGTTGGTAGTTTGAAACCACCAGCAGCTCCGTGGGACAGAGACGGAACTTTCTACTCCCATAAACGGTGCCGGTCTCAGAAACCTCCAAGGAGGGGCTCGCTATGAGTCAGCATTGACTGCATAGTAATGAGTTTGGAGTTTTGGTTTAGTTTGCAAATTTAGCGTTGTCTTCCCAATAATTATTTATATACACATAGCAGTCATAATACTCCTTTCAGTGTCTCCTCTTTCCTCGTTTTCTCTGCAGCTCTTCCAAAGTGTTTGAACTCTTTTCAAGTCATGTACCTTACCCGCTTTGTCTTTTCTGAGCTCTTGATTGGATCTCCTATTTAATAGAAAATAGAGGCCGAAATTCACTTATCTCTTCTTGCTTCCTTTAGGAAGAAGAAGGCCAAACATCTGACTAGAGAATTAGCTCTCTGTAGAGCAAATCCTACTGATTGCAAGCATCTGTCTCATAAAATTCTCGAACATTTAGCAATCAGCACAGGCATAGATGCCTGTGTTGGAGTCTCATGCTAGCCTCTGAGGCGGATTTAGATGTAGATGCCAAGTGTTTAGCATTCATCCTAGCCGGGGAACCAAACACACCTGGCCCTTGGCTTCTGATTTGGAAATCTGAGTAGCACAGAGAAGCCCTGGGTTACATGTAGGCCGCTTCTAATCTCAAGTCCAGAAGTTTGAAACCACCAGTCCCTCTGTGGAATAAAGATGAGGCTTTCTACTCCCTTAAAGAGTTAGTCTCAGAAACCCACAGGGGCAGTTCTACTCTGTCCCATAGGGTTGCTATGAGTCAGGATTGACTCGATGGATGCGGGTGATTGTTTCTGTTGCTGTCTTCTGAGACAACAGATGCTGTGTGCCCATGACTAGAAAGCACAGTTTAGTTTGCCCATGTACATGCATTTAACAGTCAGCATAAAACATAGGCATGTCCAAATGTAAGTGGAAGAAATACAGCAAGAAAAAGCTCTTAAATTAGTGAATGATGCTTGAGGTACAAAAGAAGGCAGCCTTGGGTATTCATGGTGATCTAAACATCTAATCTTAGGCTAGCTCCTTTCTCTCTAAGTAAGCCTTAATTTACTTTTCTGAAAATAATAACAACAATCATGAAAATAATAACAGCGCCTAGCTTAAAAGGTCACTGAGAGGATTTTAATAGTAACATCAAATATGATTGGTTATATTTCAGAAAGTGAGAAAGGTGAAGCTACAGCCATTACTCAGGGATTTCACACTGAAAGGGGATTTCATGTGTTGGAACCTGAATTAACTGACCTATGAAGCAAGTCCTCGAAAAATTCCCCATGGTTAGGATATTTCCGTGCTATCTACTCTATAGTTACTTCAATGAACCCGAATGAAGTGCTTAGAGATTAAATAAATAGAGTTCAAAGAATCGGCAGAAGAGCATGCACTTTTTGGACACCTATAAACCCTCAGCTGCATGTGCAGCGGTGGACCCAGAGGAAGGCCCTGAGGCTTCCGAATATTCCCTTTCCTCTCAAGGAGTACCGAGCATCAGAGATCTGTCTTTATTGCTCATCTTTTCTTCGCCAGCAAGATCCTGTAGGTGGGTCTACTTTGGGTATTTCTGTTTTTCTTTCCCCCCAAATCATGTAGGTGGGCACATCGTTGGCGTTTCCTATCTTCTCCTGTACTTACTCTCCAGATTATTTTAACCCTCCCCTTTCAACAGACTTTCAATCTTTTCAAGGATGAAACCCGAAACTCCCCCAGCCTTAAGTCAGCTGCCTTATTTTTCTTATGAAGTCAAAACCACACAACCTACATGGTTTCTTAGAAAGAACAAAAGAGTCATGTTTAACAAAAGGGCAACTGCAGGAGCAGAGATCTAACACAACAGCAAGTCCCCCTTCTGTAGGCAGCCCAGGCACTGACAGGGAGAGAGAGAAAGTGACTCTCAAGGAACCACCACCTAGGGCAAAGTGACTTCAATAAGGAAAGCCAATAACCCCCAAACCAAACAAAAAACATCACCTTTGTTCCTCCTTTTTTTTTAACCTACCCATACATTTAATCATTCCAATATAGCTGAAAACAAAGGTTTACAACAACCTGGGAAACGTGTATATTTTAAAAAGACAAAAATCTAGAACACATTCTCATTATTATTGGTTAATGTCATTGCCTCTTATAAGTATATTGATTTTCTGGAGACGTCTTAATAATCAGAGACTCAAAAACTCTCTGGATAGACTAGGTAAATCAATTTAGTTATAACTAATAAAGTGTTAACACTTCAAAATATTTGATGAGTTAAGAAGAAAGATGGAAAGGGGAAGGATATATTTTTCCAATATGTAAGCAAAGTGTAGGAGATTTTTTTTCACATCCTTTCAATTAAAAACACAAACAAATAAAACAAACACCATAAAAGTATTCCAAGCACAAGAAAGTCAAAATAGTCTTTGACACAATGAGCTTGGGTGACACTCACAAAACATCCGCAGTAGTGTAAGCAGTTGGCCTGGCAGTCTCACACAGATCATGTCATTCACCTGCGGTGCTTAAGAAATCTCGTGAGCACTAGTCTCAGACCAGAGGACTATGCACCTGTTGAAGTGAGGCAAATTAGGACCACTTCATATTTTTATCGAAGCACTGACAAAGACTAGGCTACTGCAGAAACCATCCAACACAAACGATGTCCTCTCCTGACGAGTATGCAAGATGACTGCTACTTTATCAATGGCAACCTGATTCTCACTCCAACCTTCCCTCCTTCTGCACTGCATTTATTAAGAGACTCGATCACAGAATTGCCCTTACCTGCAGCCCATCCTCAAAGCCAGAGTAAACCTTTGCTTCCCATGCTGTGTCTTCTCCCTCAAAACAGTGAGTAATAACCCCACTTTCCAAGCTGCAGCTGTGTTCCTGTGTTGATTGGAACCCATAGACAAGAATGATCTGCTTTTCATTCATGAGAAACATTGAAAAGATGTTCGTAGCTTATGCCTATGGGCTATCTGTTTGTAGTGTATAAGAACACACCCCAAGTTTGCTCCACTTCAGACGTTTACCCAACACCTGACTATGCTCCATTAGTTGATTTCTTAAGTTTTAGGAAATGGTCTTCATATTATGATGATCCCCCCCCCACTTTTAGCAGAATTAACTTATTGCTATAGTCTTTTTGGAAAAGTGATGCAATTGTGATCGGGGTATACTCCAAGATTGGTGGATTGGCCAGAGAGAGGGGACCTTGAGAAGTCAAAATCGAGGCAACGTGGAATGTCAACGACACGGGAGCAGCCCACAGGAAATGGGAAAGCACTGCAGAAAATGCACCAACTCCCTATTTTCCCCGTCTGGCCATCAATACATCTCTCCTCATAAGCTTAGAAAGAATACTAGGTTTGGAGTTCGAGGCCTGAGTTCTAACCCTGTTTGGCATTCCACTTGATTCTCGAATTTAGTAAAGTCAGTAGATTGGATTCAAGATCTCGAAGGTTGTCTTAATAGGATATGTTTTATGAGAAAAAAATCTTCAAACTATTTGAGGTCCTTTTTAATTATAGTGTTCCTTTAATTCATTGTCAAACTAACATTTATTAATTAGCTGCCATGGTTACCTGTGGGTTAAATCCCTGTAGAGTATGGTTTCATCCTTAGCAGTAGATATTTAGAGATCTATAATCTAAGCTTTTTGTTTGTTTCATTTGTTATCCACATTTGTTATATTCACATCTTTTGTATAATTCGAGTTGAAAATCCACTCTACAAGCTGAATGTCACAAGTTTTCATAATGCATGTTCACATATGTTCATCTGAGCTAATTTTAGAAAATAAGGTTGAACCCAGGGACAACATTGATTACTATCTTTCCAGCGCTGAAAGCACAGAATCAAGTTCCCACTCATGGTAGCTGCTCAATAAATACAAATCACAGACGATCCTAAAGTATCATAAATACAAATCATAGACGATCCTAAAGTATCACAGTTGTAAAATGTGGTAATAAGATTTCAAAGAAAGAGGAATCAATACCTAATTTACAGGCAAGAACATACAAACATGTCATTAATGTTGTGAATTTGTAGAGGCTTATGTTAGGACACATAGTGAAACACAGGCCAGAGGCAGTTCAGCACTCAGATGCTAACCAAACCATTGTAGATTCAAATATTGCTGGGAGAAAGAGCTGATACTCGATTCCAGTAAGGATTACACCCCAGAAGAGCCTATGCGCCAGGTCCACTCTATAACTTGAGATGTTTCACTTAGAACTGACTACATGGCACCTAACAACAAAATTAACATACACTGAGTGGGGAAAATACAGAACCAATCAACATATCTTACAAAATGCACCTCTTTGGGACTTTTGGTAAAATGCTTGCTGACTTTATGCAGGCACTTGATATTTCCAGTCAGGAATGAAATATAGGCAGCTTGTTTATTCGCCGGGGCGCTGGGATTACTTCTTTGGAGCTATGCAAAAAACTATACACCAGTGGGTTAGGTACCATCATTATTTGCATATGTTTCCTATTTTATAGGCACCTCTTTTTCCTTTTTAAAAGAAAAGTGAGAGAATTATTCAACACACACGCCCTCTTTTGCATATGTTTCATTCTGAATATAACAGAAACAAGTCCACAGCTTTTTATTTTCCCCAGATACAAACTGCCGCACAATTGCTTGACCATTAAAGCAATTACTGATGAAGATAAAAAACTACAGACCTCAGTTTGACTTACACCTCATCTGAAAGAAAGCAAAAATCCTCACATCTGGGCCAATGAGCAAGGTCACGGTAAATGGGAAAGATTGACGTTGGTTCAGATTTCATATTACTCGGATCCACCACCAACACCCAGGGAAGCAATGGTCAAGAAACCAAATGGAATATTGCATTTCACAAATCTCTTGGCTAAACACCTCTTTGAGGTGTTAAAAAGCAGAGACGTGGCTTTCAGACTAAGTTGCGTCTGACTCAAGCCATGACGTTTTCGATCGCTGCTCACGCATGTGAAGCTGGACAATGAATGAAAGGCTGGAGAAAAATGCATGCATTTAATATTGACTATCATGAGGCATTTTGTCTCAGAAGAAAGTACCATGGGATTCTCTGTGGAAGGTAGGAAGTACTGGTTTCATGTGCTTGGGGCATGTCACTAAAGGAGACTTGTCTAGAGAAGAATATCATGCTTGGACAGGGCAGGTTCAGTGAAAGAGAAGCCCCTCACTTAAATGAATGGGCCCCACTGGCTGCGACAATGGACTCAAACATAGCAACAATCATGGGTGTGGCCCGGGGCCGTAGGGCGTTTTATTCTGTCGTGCATAGGATTGCTATGACTGGAACCATCTAGATGGCATCCGACCACAACAATATTATGCAGAGTTACTAACCTGTTCCTCCTTTAGTTATAATTCAATTTCTAACAAAGTGCTTTTGGTTCCTTTTTTCAGAAGAGTGTCTTGGTGCAGCATTGGAGGCAAGAGAACTCTCAAAGGAAAACCAGGTAGATTTGGTGCTGCCAGCGGTTTGGAAGCAAGATGAGAAAGATAAATCGGTGCCCCTGAGGATTGCCCTCTCAATTTCCCTTTATCTCCTTCTCTCCTGCACACATTTTATTAGCCCTGGGCCAGGAAGGGACAATAACGTAGGAGCTTTCACCAAGTGAAATCAGCTACGGAGGAGCCGAGGCTGTTTCTGTCTGTGACAATTTTATGTGTCTCTAAACTCACAAGGAAGCACTAAAGCAGTGAATGGGATTTTAGATTTACCTGGTATAATCCCATTGACTGCAAGGGTGCAAGCTGCAGCCCTGAGACTTTATGGGGATGACATTCCAAACTCAAATCAGATCGCATTAACTGTATGTAATCTCTCTTCCACTTGGGTCATTGGTCAGACCACATGTCTTCAGACTCCATGTAGAGCTTGGAAGGTGTCTCTCTTACATTGCGTTAGCTCTCTGGGTACATGTGTTGACAAATTGCAACATCTTCAGAAGAGGGCCAGGGAAATAATGACAGGTCTAGAAAACTGAAGAAGACTTTTAACATTTTTTTCTTCCGCTACTTGAAAAACTATCATATAGAAGAGAAGCGGAGATATTGAACATGATTCCGGTGGTGAGATTGGAGAAAGGTAAAGGTGGGAAAATTACTCAAAGGTAGACCTTGATTCAAAAGTGAATTTATAGGTAGAATTTTCTACTACTAAATTGAGCTGCCAACCAAGGTATTAAATTTCCCCTGGAGGAATTCAAGCAGAGACTGAATGACCATTTAGAAAGGAAACCATAGCCCATTTTAGATTTACAGGAGGCTGATTAGCTGTGCCTTCTGACTCTGATTTTTCTTACTTTTTTACTCTTTCCTCTCATCAGTGTTGGCATACAAGAAGCTATCCTCTACCAACATCTCATCACTGCAGATTTCTTCCTAAACCAAAGGATAAGGGGAATCTCCTGAGAAAATGTAGAAGGACTAAAACATTTTAATAATTGTTATTTTAGGGAGGGCTGAAGCTCAATTTAGGAACCAGTAAGCCCTGTTTGTGCATAATATGATAGTGCCAACTTTAATAGTGAAATTGTGGAGGATTTATTGATAAGATGCCCATTTCCGGAGGCACACAAACCACCCTGACGATTCCATTATTTTTCATTCTTCCAGCCTCTTGTACTTCAGTGAATAGCCTCAGCAAAAATTTGGGATTACCTAACATATTTAACCCATATCAAATAATACATCCAATCTTAAGGAATGAAAATAGAGTATTAGATGATTCTTAAATGGAATGATTGCGTGTCATGTCATTCAAGGAATGAGCTCATTTCTTAGGCATCATCTGAAACAATCCCACCCTGCCCCCCCTTCCTCTGGGACTCAGCCTTTTGTTACAGGGTGGCACGATTTTCCTATCTGTTTTCACAAACCTCCCAGTTTTAATATGCTTGTTTATTTTGTTGCTGTTTCTAAATAAGACTGTCTACAAGTTTAATTTTAAACAGATGCATTGGGGTTTTGTCATGTAAAGTTGATTAACTGCCAAGAGTGGAGACCCTTTGTTTTCTGCCAAAAGCCATTTGGATATGCATAACATCTTTCTCAGGTCATACAAAACTATCTGCTGAAAAATTAGCCTGCTATTGGGTCAGACATTTAATGGACTCATCCCTAATGTGATGGGTGGAATGGCTTCTATTTGGTGAAGTGTGAGAGCTTAGCTGGCATTGTTGATGCCTGGGGCCTCATATGACAGGCCGGACATTACCACCCCTGCTTTAAGTAGACATTCCAAAATAAAAGTTCTATTTTTCAAAGAAAAGGTACTCCTCCTTTTGCTAAATAAATGCATACATTATCATTAGCCTAGCCTCAATCTGATCTGATTGTTTAGTGAGAACGCTAGTCAGGTAGAAAAAGCTATAGAATGTGTTGTGGCTGTGACAAGCCAGGTATTACAGTATTTCTGATTTAATGTTATTTGGCATTCTTCTCCACTCTTCTCCATTTCAGCCAATTCACCTGCTTGTATTGAGGACATCACATAAGCAATAATAAAGGCAACAATATTTAGCGGCGAGAAAACATTTTCATTGGAAAACCCGTGCTTATATAAATTTTGTTTGCATCGATTGTTTAGTGCTTTCAGGCCAGCAGATATAAAACCAACCAAATAAATGTAGCAGGGAAAATTCAAAATTTGTCTTTTAGAGTATTAAAATTGGAGGTTTCTGAAACTAATCTAAAAGGTACCAGTCGGGGATGGGGGAGGCGGGGTGTGGACCATTTAACTTGTCATAAGGTCAACCTGGCATACACCCTTTTGTGAAAGAGCTAAAAAAGAAAGTGACTATTAATATTCATTGAACACCTACTGTCCTTCCAATAACCCTCTTAAGAAAATTTTATTATTCCTGTTCATTCATTGAAGGAAAACAAAGCCTTGGGAAATCAAATAACCAGTCACATATGTAAGTATAGGTAACTGTCTCATTCAAACCAAGGTCCACCAATTTCCATGGCCTGCACAGAGCCAATAAGGGGTGGACAAGAATCCCAATTGCTGCACTGAGAAGGGGTATCCTTTGGTCCCAGTTTGGGGGGCATGATTTTACACATGGATTGCATATCACCTTGACAGCAAAAAGTATCACACTTGTCCAGAACATTCTGATGTTCACGCTGAGGATTTTAATAAGGCCTAGTTTAATATTCAGGGTTAGACTGCTGACCACTGTAGCTGAATCACTCACTGCTAACCAGAGGTTCAGAGGCTGAAACCTACTAACCGCCCTGCTTCTATAAAAGTCCTGGTCTTGGAAACCTGATAGGGGAAGTTCTACTCCGTCCTCCAGGGTTGCTATGAGTTGGAAGGAGTTCGCGACGGTGTGTTTGGCCTCACACTGTAGACATGCATAATCAACCACAGGATTGGTGTATATGTTTCCTTGTGTGTGTGCTCATCGGGGGGCTGGTAAGATTTGCTGAAAACCAGAAAGAGACACCAAGTCCAAAATACAAGTGCAAAAAGCAGGTAGAGCAAAACCAATGCTTCCGCCCAAGCAAGTACTCACTCTGTAGACAGTCGGCATTCAGGAGGTCCTGACACTTATCATGGCACTTCACCCCACATTCCAGACACTTCATGCCCTGCCGGGCGATGCCCCACAGGAGTCCTTCGCACTCGTAGCAGTAGGTGGGCGCAGTAGCCGTCCAGACCTCGAAGTTGTGTGGGGTGGTGGAGGACATGGGGTAGATCAAGGCTTGCAAGGTCTTCTTGAACACATGCATTTTCTGTGAAGAGGAGAAAAGTCACCAACCACAGGCCAAGTCCGTGAACCTGGAGCCTTTCGATAGAAAACAAACCATGTTATCCCTCTGTCTTGAATACACCACTGAGGACACCTCTTGATTTTAGCTTTAAGTGATGACAAGTTCTGGAACTCTGCTCAGTCACTCCTTTCACAGGACCCACTGGAGTTCTTCAGAAACAACCTCCAGACTAGATTGGGGTCCACTGTTGTGCACGCTTTGTTCATGATCACATTCATAAAAATGCCTTGATCGTCTATTTCCCTGGTTATTCTGTACGTTTTGGAGGAGGAACATTTTGCTCACTGCTGCATCTACTGTCCTCAAAGACGAACCAATTGTCTGACATGAGAGAGGTACTCGGTTCAGAAAAGAGGAAATTCTATTTCTAGGTCTTTCTGTGCTGAGTCTAAAGGAGGCCTCTTTGTGTGACAGTTATGTGATGGGTCATGTGTTGCTAACTGCAAAGTCAGCAGTTTGAAACCACCAGCCACTCCGAGGGAGGAAGATGGGGCTTTCTACTCCCGTAAAGAGTTACAATCTTGGAAACCTGCCTGGTCCAATGGTGTTGCTATGATTTGGCTTAGTTTGGGATTTATCTGTAGTCTAATTTGGTTTTTGAAAAACTGTGAAGTAGAGGGAAAGCCTTGTTATTGCGGACCCTAACTTCTGGAACCATCTCCGCTGCCGTCACACCCTACTCCAGTCAGCCCTTTCCTTACATTTCCCCTCCCTGACACTACACCTTTGCCCTGGTTCCAAGTTATGTTTTTCTAGAATTCATTTCCCAGTGAACTGCTCCCCTTTTCAGCACCAAGGTCATCAAGTAGAGATAAAGAGTAAATGTAACACCACTCCCTGGCGATTTGTATTTTATATTCGAAAGGGAGATGCGTTTAATAGCATCTAAAACCTTCTAAGGAGAAGCCATTAGTAGAGTGAGGAAATCCCCTGAATGAGTAACCAGAACACCCATGTTCTGGTCTGCTGTCTTCCCCACGGAGCGTATGCTAATTCTTAGCATGGACCCTAACATGTACTATTGAAAATGGGCTTCTTTAGGCAGGAGCTGTCTTCCGTGTTTCTTTAGTGATTCAGCGTTCTTTGTCACACAGTAGGGACAGAATCCGTTTTTGTAAAATGAAGAAATTTTGCCATTGGGGAGTCTTGGGATCGAGAAAGATACGTAAGGTCTAAGCCTTGGTTGTCTCCTCTGCTTAATCTATTTTCAAGACCAAATTATATGCTGATAATAGCAGTGTTCTATGACCTGCAAAATGCGAAATGAATACTAAATATCAGTATCGATGGTGAATCTTTGGGATGCGACACAGGTTGTTAGAAAAAGACTCAGGGGAGTCACTTTTATGCTTCTCATGTCCCACTAAGCATGTGAATTCCTGAGAAAGCCCCGCATTCTTCCATTCCAGACAGTTTCACAGAACTGCCTCATGCATAATAAACAGATATTTACATAAATCTTGTGGGAGCTTAGCTGATAAGTAACGTTGGAAAGAAAGCATTTATATTTTATATTAATTGTGCATAAATCACACTTTGAAACATCTTCCTGCAGCGTTGAAACAATGAATTGTGAATTATATTTTCAACTCTGCAGTATGATAACATATGTTGATATTTATTAGTCTATTCCCCTCACTAAGGGTTTTCCGATCATGGGCTTTGTAACAGTTTTTGCATGTTCCCTGCTGGGCGGATAAGCTTCAGCAGAAGCAATTTCTAAATCTGGACACCAATTCAGGGTCGGATGAGTTCAGAGTTCCATATACTTACAGTGAGGACACTGAGCTGCTAGCAGCCTGGTCACTAGGGGAATGACTCAAGTGGGATTTATATAGTGGAAGGAACTGGGCTCATCACTTTTCAAAACATATAGTGTGAGCCCGGCCTATCTTTTGGCTTCATTTGATCATGAAGATGTCTGTCAGAGAAGTGTGGAGCGTATTTAGAGAGGCAGGAGCATGCATTTTACATCGACACCTTGGTTTTCGTTTCTAGAAGAGAAGGTGTCTTCAACATCGTTAGAATGAACTGTATGATTCTTGGTACAACAGAATGCCATCAGTCTTTCATCGATGGAGTCTCCTGTTCTAAGTGGGTTGTGTGGCATGTGTGTGTAAGCTAACAGTTGTGAGTGAGCTAAAACAACAAGTAGGGACTTGAGGTATGCCTGTATTTGCATGAAACAATTTCATGTTTGTCATAGTGAGGGAAAAATCTCAATTCTGAATTCAACAGAACACTACATGGACATAAAATAAAGTTTACTAGTGAATAAAAGAAAATTAAGAAATCTATATGAAATTAGAAAGTAGAGTTAGACAATGAATTATTCTTGAATATGGATTTACCAACATCTTTCAGAATAAAGTAAGTAATTAATACATCCTATCTAATTAAAGTGATACATACACAATCCAAGAAGACCTTAGGCTATCGTAAGAGTAATACATAGAAATTACACTTATTAAAAAATTAAACTTGCCAGGAAAACAAACAGAAGAGCATTCTAAATAGACAGCTGAGAACACTTCATTGAAATGTTTTGCTTGGCTTTGTTTTGTTAAAACACCATGGCTCATTCCATACAAAGATAAAATGAAGCTCATTTAAAAAAGAAAAAGAAACATGGAAAATTTTCTAGACAGTACATTGAAAATCAATTGAATGGGACATTAAAGCACATTCTAACATTTAAAAGCTACTGAAGCTGGATAAAAACATTAAATAAATCTCTGGCGTATGTATACCCACAATCTCAGGGAAATGACAATATAATGAGTCTTTTTCATTCTTGATTTTGGGGACATGAGCCGTGTTTAACAAAGCTGAAAATAAATCTAAAATAAATGGCATCTGAAGGCATTCTTTACCGCGGCAATGTAGAAGATGGAGCGATGGTCTATTCAGAGACTCAGGAAATGAGTGATTGGGGAAACCATGGAAAAATACATTTTGTAGGAAGGGATGCTTGATCCCAAGGCAATACTGCATCTTAGAGAAAGCAGGTGTTTCTTCAGCAGCAAAATAAGAGTCACTCAAACAAGATGCTAACGAGGATGAAGACTTTTATGGACTCAGGCAAAACTCAGTGTAAGCACTTTTAGACTCTTGACAGTCGACTCTACCAATGTTTAGTAATTACAACAAAGCAATGTTTGTGTGCCCAATTCCTCACATGCCTTTCTTTATTGCCCCACCAGTATGTTAACCAGTAACTTAACTATTGAAGTGATATTTTCTTCCTCAGCCTGTATGTGTATCACAAGAGATTATGTGAGCAGCCCCTATGCAAAATACACTTCTAAAAAAACTAAAATGCTATGTCTCTTGAAGGATTCCTTCCCCCCGTGTTCTTTGATACTTATGCTTTTGGGGTTTAAATCTATTCTTTCCTGGCCTATAAGTAAACATCTTACTCTTTCTGGACAAATGTACTGGAAAGATTTGTAGAGAAATGATTAGGTTCAATGTGACCTTTAAAATGAATTGAACCCATCAAGAAAAAAATAAAGTTAGACTCCGTTCTGCAATATAAAGAAGTCATTAGGTTCCATGCTGAATTGATCATCAGAATAATCCTCATATGAGAAACTAAAATGATTGAAATTATTCTTTTATAACAGAAAATGAAAACAGGACTAAAAGTTATATGCCTCTTCATGTAAGGCTACAAATAATTTTCTTTTACTTGTATTGTTTTATAACAGACACTCTTCTCTGGGAGGAGAAGAGACATAACCAACTACTCTTGTAAATATTAAATTAAAAAACCAGACGTACTGCAGTTGAGGCAATGCTGCCCGCAGTGACCCTACAGGGTAGGGTCAAACTGCCCCTATTCCACCCTGCCCCGGTGAGTTTCCAGTAGAAGCCCTGTCTTTCTTCTGCAGAATGGCTGGTGGTTTTGAATTGTTGACTTTGCTTACTAGCCCAATGGGTCACCACTCCACTACCAGGGCTCCTCTGTTGGATAGTTCAACTCTGTCATAACCTGTAGGTTTAGAACCGTCTTGATGGAACACAACAATAATCATCTTCATTGTTTAAGGAAATTATAGGGTTCGTCCAAAGAAAGAGGGCAGAAAGATGATAAAGTGGAGCATGTATTAATTCAATCAGAGTACATTACAGAATATGCCATTTATAACATGTAGCATGACCTGAAAATAAATTACAATGGATATTCAGGAGTGATAATATTACAAAGGAGCCCTGGAGGCAATGGTGGGTTAAATGTTGGACTGAATACCTTAGGGTAGAGAGTTCAAACCCACTAACAGCTCTGAGGGAGAAAGATGAGGCTTGCTGCTTCCATAGAAATTTAAGCCCTCGATACTCAAACAGGGAGTTCTGCTCTGCCCTTTAGGGCCACTCTGACCCAGAATCGACCCAATGGCAATGAATGAATATAAGTATCACAAGGAACCCTGCTGGTGTAGTAGTTAAGCATTCAGTCGATAACCAAAAAGTCATTGGTTCCAAATCACAAACCCCCTGTTAGGTAAAAGTATGGTAATCTGATTTTGTAAAGAACACATCTTTGACATCCCACAGAGCAGTTCTACTTTCCCATTGGAGGAAATTTGCACCATTTTAATGTGATAAGTCTAATTTTTACCACTTGAGATGTAGACTGAGTTCTGATAAGTATTCTGGAATAAGTCCTGAGAAAACAGCATCACTTAACTTCCACAGGAGGGGACATGAATTTTATAGGCTATATTTTCAGTGATGGCGTGTGAATTTGACTTATTCCTTGGTCTCTGAGTGAGTAAAAGGAAAAGCTATAAGGAATTTTTAGCAAATTATTTGAGAAGTTTATTCTACCAAAATGGATAAAAGAATATGAAAAATGCTTCTATAACCCAGGTGGAGCTAGACTCTAAAATATGAATTCATAAACAAACAAGCCAAAGAGTTAAACAATCTAATGAGGAAAGAGTCCACAGGCTAGAAACATCAGTACAACAATAAATTTAAAATAAAAAAAGAGATAAATATATAAACCATTAAATACATTTAATGTATTTATACATTAAATTGAATAAATTATAAATTAATACATTAAAATAACCCATTAAACACATTTACAATTTATATAATCATAAAATAAAACGTTATAAGATAGCATGAAAAAAAAGATATCATGAAAGAAGAAAGAACAGAACTTAAAAGAACATTGACAAATTAAGAGTAGTTATAGAAATGGAAAAACAATAAGAAATAAGATTGGAAATTATTGACTGAAAATAAGTAAACAAGAAAAGAATTCTGGAAAAATAAGTCAGAATCTTGTGCAGAGGATTAAATCATATTTTAAGAAAATGTGATTGAGACATTAAGAAATAGAGGATGTACTGAAAAATGCTTCATATAAATTCAGTCAGTGATTTAGGTGGACAAAATATAGAAAATGAGGAAGAGGTAATATTTGAAACATGATGGCTGCGAAGGTACCTAAATTAGTCCTTTGATGGAAGAAGTGTTTAAACCTACACATTTTATAGTGAAACCACGTGATTCCAGGGCCAGGAGCAAAATCTTTAAACAAACAAGAAGGAAAATAGAGACAGCCTGCAGTTCAATAAAAATAGATAATTAACTGATTTATGATAAAAAATCAGTACCAGAAGACTGTGGAATAAAAATTTTAAACACCGACAAAAAGTATATTAATTTAGAATTCTATACTCAGCCTAAAATACTACTTATAAAACCTTAACCAAAAGGGTCAAAAGGAAAAAAAATACCTTTAAACTCAAAAAGAAATATGGGGGTGCAAGAAATAACATAAAATGGATGAATATCAATGAAATATTATTTTACATATTGAACAAATACACAAGGGGGTTGAGGATAGCAATGAAAAACCTAAGCATTTTCAGGTCCTTTTGCTTTCTTTTCAGATTTCTGATTATGTTTATTGATTAACTTAAAATTTAAAAGGAAACTATTCATATATATATAGTTATTATATTAAAATAGCATAAATAAATTCCCACCAGTTGAAGGAGAGAAAAATAAATAAAATTTGATCTATACAAAAGAAGTCTGAATAGAAAAATTAAAGAGGAAAATAGAAGGCATGGTGAATTTTAAAAGGTAACATTGCGATAAATGTAAATTTTTAGAATGTTCCTGTAAAAAGTCACATTCTCTGTACCTCCAACCCTCATATGTACCAGTGTACAGCCTCTAATCCAGGGTGGATGATACCTTCAGGACCAAGGGTGTGAGGGACGATGCTGGGAGAGTGGAGGGTGAGTGGGTTGGAAAGGGGGAACTGATTACAAGGATCCACATGTGACCTCTTCCCTGGGAGAGGGACAGCAGAGAAGGGGGGAAGGGAGACCCCGAATAGGGCAATATATGACAAAATAACGAGGTATGAATTACCAAGGGCATATGAGGGAGGGGGGAAAGGGGAGGGAGGGGCGGGGGGGAAAAGAGGACCTGATGCAAGGGGCTTAAGTGGAGAGCAAATGCCTTGAGAATGATTGGGGCAGGGAATGTATGGATGTGCTTTATACAATTGATGTACGTATATGTATGGATTGTGGTAAGAGTTGTTGGAGTCCCTAATAAAATGTAAAAGAAGCAAAGAGAAAAAAATGATTAGGGCAAAGACTGTACAGATGTGCTTTATACAATTAATGTATGTATATGTATGAACTGTGTAAAGAATTGTATCAGCCCCAATAAATTGTTAAAAAAAAAAAAGTCACATTCTCAGATCAAGCATTTAAAGTTTAGCTATGTGCCCTTTATCATATGTACATAAAACTCACACACACACACACATACACACAGACACACACAGACACCCCTATGCAAACATCCAGCAACTCTCTCTGAGCTAGTGCACCCAGTGGCATTGCCTAGGAAGCTTCTCTCTGGTCACAGTGAATTTTTTCATAAAGTCAGTTTTGCTAGAACCTCATTTTGTGTGATGGCCAATTTAAGGGCACAGCATGTGGCTGAGATGCTTTGTTTCCTGCTCGGGAAAAGTGCCGTAGAAACTGTTGAGATGTTGAACACAGCTTCCAAGGACAGCGCTATGGGCAAAACTCAAATGTACAGGGTTTCCTCATTTCAAAAGTGGTTGAATGTCAATTGATGACAATCCTCGTTCTGGATGTCCATCAACCTCCTGAATAGAAAAAAAGTCAACCCATAATACATTTGGAGTTTGTTCCACCAGGTCTGACTATTAATCAAGCTTTCTATCTAGAAGTTCTGAAAAGATTGTGTTAACAGTGAGCGTCAAAAAAGGCTTGATTTGGGGCAGGTGGGGGACTGGTTTTGCCACCATGACAATGCACCTGCTCCTGCAGTCATCTCAGTGTGCAGTTTTTTTTGGGGGGGGAGGTTTGGGGGTGGGCAACAGCATGCCTCTCTTGCTCCACTCACCTGATCTGAGTCTGTGCAACTTCTTTTTGCTTCCACAAAAGCAGAGGGACATGAAAGGACAGCAATATGATGACTCAGAAGAGGTGAAGGAAAAAAGGAGGGAGATGCTGTCAGCCACTCAAACAGACAAGTTTGAAAAATGTTTCCAAGAATGGAATCGCAGATTTGACAAATATGCTTAAGTGTCATGGAGAGGAATTTGAAGGTGATAAGGTTGTTTTGTAAAAAAAAAAAAGAGAGAGAGAGAGAGAGAGAGAGAGAGAGAGAGAGAGAGAGAGAGAGAGAGAGAGAAAAGAAATACATAGCTTTGAAAATAATATTCTGGGTTGGGGGAGGCTACCCTCTGGGATGTATTCAGCAGCAACAACAAACATTCATGGAGGTATCTGTACATTGTTCAAAGTAAGCAAATTGTAAGAGAGACACAAAAAAAGCATTGGCCATTTTTACTCATGAAATAATTGAAAAATCTTAAATCATTAGCAGCCATTTTTAAAAATTGAGGTTAAGAAGGTTTCTCTAATTTGCCCAAGGTGCTCCTGCTAGTAAAAGGTGGAGTCGGGCCAGCCAAAGACTGTTTTTGAAGGATAGAAGTAGGAAAAATAATAATACTTTTTAAAAGATAGCTCTTTACATTTGATGTCACTGTCACTAGTTCTGATTTCAACATTTTGTGTGAAGAAATGTGGTCCTTGGCTCCCAAGCCCTCCTCTGAGTTGCTCTCCATCCTGGGAGAAACTTCCAGCATGCCTGTTAGCCACAGAACACACACGCTCCTCAATTTATTACATAAGCTTCACACAGTTGAACATTTCACTACTTCATCCCATAGTTTGAAATAATATCTGATAAACACTGTTGTTAAGTGCCATTAAGTCAGTCCCAACTCACAGCGACCCTATGGACAACAGAATTGGACACTGCTGAGTCCTGCGACATCACAACACGATTGTTTTTATATGCAAGTCTATCGCTGTGGCCACTGTGTCAACCCGTCTTGTCCTGCGTCTTCCTCTTTTTCATGCCCCTCTACTGTACCCAGCATGGTGTCCCTTCCCAAGACAGGCCGCCCCTAACAACATGTCCAAGGTAAGTGAGATGACGTCTCCCTGTCCTTCCAAGACAGATGTGTTTGTTCTTCTGGCACTTCATGGTTCTTTCAATCTTCTCGATCACCACAATTCAAGTGGATCAATTCATCTGTGGTCTTCCTTATTAAATGCCTAACTTTCACTACTGAGGCATGTGAGGCACTTGAAAATGCCATGGTTTGGGGCAGGAGTGTCTTAGTCCTAAAAGGAACATCCTTGCTTTTCAACAGAATCATGGGATCTGGCACATACTTGGTCCCAAATAAATATTTATTAAATGATATACTTTGAAATCTATCCCTTGAAAACTACCCCTGTATGAATGCCAGCAAAAAGCTGGGCAATGTTTGGTCTGGCTGATTCTTGTTAGGGTGCCTGGATCCTAAATTAGCTATCCCCTTTTGTCTTCTCCAGGCACGCATTTCTATCTCATCAACCCTACCCAAGAAGAGCTATTGAGCTGATGAGGAAGCTCAGTCTGAACTGTCAGTAAAGGCTCTGATTTCTCTGTGAGTGGGCCTTGCACCGGTGTCCCATGGGCTCACCAAGCAGTGCCTCGTCCACTGTCAGCCAACCGTTAATGGACCTAGTGCTCTTTAGCCCACTGCCAACCTACATCACACCGGAGTTCTCTTCTTCCCTGGAAGAGATATGAGTGAAGCTTTTAACTGTGCATATCTTTCATTAAAATAGAAGAGCTACCATTTTATATTTTCCACATGACTAAATCATATTCCTTGATGTAAAATTCCTTTATGCAAATGCTTCACATTGCATACAAAATCTCATTTCTGCTTTCACATTGAGGGTGCCTAGGAAGACTTTCAGGTCCCCGCAGTGGAAGTGATTCACTTCAGGATTTTTGTTAGTTGTTTATAAATGACCGAATGTGGTAGCTTGTCAAAAGCGATATTTATTATGGATGCTTAAGTCATACTGGATTTACTCTTTGAGACATGGGACCTAGAGTTATGGGCTTTGGAGCTTTAGAGAGAATTGATGGAATCTAGTTAGCCTAGTGGCTTACTGATTATACAAGGTTAGCAGTTTGAAACCACGAGCCACCTCACAGAAGAAAGACGGGCTGTTGAACCTATTGTTACAGTCTCAGAAATTCACAGGGGAAGTTCTACCTTGTCCTAGAGGGTTGCTATGTGTTGGCAATGACTCAGCAGCTGTGAGGTGAGGAGTTAGGCACCCTGGTGGCACAGAGGTTGCAAGTTGGGCTGCTACCTGCAAGGTCGCAGTTGGAAACCACCAGCTGCTATGCAAGAAAAAGATGAGGCTTTCTAATTCTGTAAAGGGGTGTAGTCTCTGAGACCCACAGGGGCACTGTGAGTACTCTGACAGGGACAATAAGAGTTGGAATGAACTTGATGGCAGTGAGTTTAAGGGCGTTGGCCACCAACGCCCATACAAATCTTTTACTCATGTTTTCTAAAACTAAGTGATATTTTTAAGTTCCTGAAATTAGATCAATAGCTAATTAATTATCTCACGAAGTGAGGGTGTGGTCTCTGTTCCAGACTTCAGAAAATGGAGCCATATCCCCCGCCTTTCTATCACTTTCTTGTTAGCTTTTCACAAGAAGAGTATTTATAGTTCAAACAAACCCCATGTTTTGAAAGAACATTCTAAATGTAGGAGCCGGTTAATAAAATGTCTGTAGATACATTATTTTCTAAATAAATTATTTCCTCAAACAGGGGTGTATTACCCAATAAAAAAGGTAAGCATGGCTTTGCTTACACTTACTTACTAATCTGTAGTGAGCAGTATCACATGCCGTGAACCGTTTCACATGTGACAGGTACACAAGTAACCCTGTGCTTTTTGGGTAATTCAACACAACTTACAGAATATCTGCCCCAGGCCAGGCAGAATACCAAGCAAAAGGATGAAAACATTTAATAAGATCAATAGAAAAGATATAATGGTACCCTCAAGGTTACAAGTGAGCTTCAACAAGTTTATGAAAACACGAAATGAAAAAGATAACGAAATATTTCCACAAACTTGATAAAGGCTGCTGACATCAAAGTCTAAAAAGGAATACTTTATGCAAGAATAATCAAATAGTAAAAGCATAAAACAATGAAAAACAGTAGCTCATATTTACTATTTACTACACCGTCTGATGTATCCACTCCCTGAATCTTCAGAGCTCTACTGTGGTCAACTGAGGGTCTGGATGAAAATGTCATGCTGCATCCTCTGTGCTCATCATGACGGGTCTGGAGAGCTAACTCCAGTGAGGGAAGACCCTCACGGTTATGAGACAGAAATAAATCTTAATATACATTTGCATGACTGAACACAGACCCTCCAAAAACGCCCCATAAAGGAACAGTCCTAAAGGAGCTCCATAAAAGATGTCGCCTATGTGCGTCTGGCTACTCTCTAGGCCTGAAGGTTATCTGCAGATAAGAGCGATCCATTCTGTAGGCAGGCCACCAGAAAATGTGGCAAATTCTGTTTTAATGTCTCTTACTGATACTGATCAGAGATGACTACCCCTGGGAAGGACTCAGGAAGGTTGAAGGTTAACCAGCACTAGGTCAAGATGCTGACTCATCTCATTGCTTGTTTATTATGCTATCTGCTTGTGCTATTACCCATTGACGATGTATAGATTAGCTGTGTGATATGCATGCCTTGTGAAAGACCTGTGACCCCAGTATACATACAAGATGGAAAATGCATTCCCCCTCTCAGTTCTGACATGGGACGTGGAGTCCCTGTGACCCGCTGTCTGTCTCTCTTTAATATTTTGCACCATCACAAAGTTGATCCTGAGGACCATCCAAGCGTTTGGGCTTCCCTCACCCAAATATCTAACTACTACTGCCACTTAACAGATGAGGGGACTCAAGGCCAGTTAACTGCCTGATGTAGCATTGCTATTTAAGTGGGATTGATGGGACTTACACCATTCTTTAGCACACTATACTATTAAGGTCATGATTAAATTCTATAAAATCCCAGTGGGGGATATTCAAGCAGAAAGAGAAGTACTCTAGAGAAAAGGAGGTGAAACGAGAGATATCTTTTTTTTTTAATAACTGGTGAAATCCATCACCATGGACCAGTTCTGAAGATGGAAGGCACACACATATGTATTTGGGGAGCAAAAAGATTATTTGGTAGATAGTGAATCAGAAGCCCTAAAGTCTGGGCATCAACCTTTCCACTATGTTCCCAGTTATTCCTGGGTCATTGGAATCAGCCTTACAAATGAATAGATCAAGGAGTATAGGTTTTCAGCCTGTGATTATAGTCAATAGTTAATAATTAGTTAACAACATGAGTCAATAGCCAGTAATATATATGTGATCATTAGCTCTGCACCTACCAGTTCTTCGTTGTTTAGTGATGTCCTAATCACCATTGCCAAGGAAAGTCCCGATTTCCGGGCAGCCAGGGTCTAAAACGAACATAATGATGACTTATTGGTACATGGGAGGCTGTCATATGTATACTGCTCAGAAAAACATAAATAAATAAGAATGACCATCGCTGTTCACATTTCAGTCCATAGGGCTTGACTCACCTGCCATTTCTGGAATCAGTTGTAAAGACCTTAGATCATCAAACCCAACCTTATATTTTACAGAGGAGAAAACTAAGGCCTATCAAGGGAGAATGATCAGGTTCAAGGCTACAGAGAAGCCTTCAGTAATTTTCCTTAGGCCAGTCATGATCATACTCTTTCATAAACTATAACCTGTCGGATCTGTGTGATGGTCCAAGTCACAATTTGTGTCCCATTGGTCTTGGATTGTTCACGGCTCTCTAGAATATTCTTTCATGTAATAGCAAGGATGTATCCTTACAAGCGGCTATGTTGTGTTCTGAGAACAATTTCATTTCAATGTGTTTTCTTCACTCATGCTGGAAACTTAGATTATTGTAACTCAAGAACCCTTTCAGTACCTCAGAATAAAGTATCACCATTACAAACTGCTCCTGGGCAAAATACACGCAATATAATAAACTTGGCAATCCTATATAGAACTTCAGAAATAAAAAATATCTATGTGGAATATTAATCTGTTTAAGAACAAGGGTAAGTCAAAGAGGAGAATGAAATCCTGATCATCTTTACTCCCATCTGGTCATAAATCTATCTCCGAGAATCTCCAAGGTCAGATACTCAGATAAAATTAAGCACTTGTCTCAATAAGGGTGTCACACTTTGCCCTTTGCCCCCCCCCCCCCCGCCAAGTAAACCTATAGACATATTCACTTCAACAAAAGTTGACCCAGGATGATCTTCCATCACTGACAAATACTGTCCTTAAAATAATACCTGTATCTTAATTTAATCTGACATGTGCATCTACTATATATCCAATTTGATCTGTCTTTCAGTATTGAGCTGTATGCTAGGTTCTTGAAGAATTAAACTTATCCTCACTTCACCATCTCGAATTTTGTGATCCCATGCATAACTGCAGTGTATATTGCGAGATTCGCAAGTATTAATTGAACAAATTAAAAATCACTTACCATGGCCTGAAGATTCCAGGAGGAAGAGGAAACAGAGTGCAAAAAATTAGATGTATCAAAAGTAGAAGCAGAGCATAACGATGTTAAATAAGCATAATATGTAAAAACGATGTTCATATTATACTCACAGGAATCTGAGCTAATTATATGGGCTTATCATATTTTCGGTCTACGCATCAAAGTACTGTTTTTCTTAATATAAAACAAAAAGCTGGCTTTCCGATGAAGATTTCCTTAGCTAAATTAACAAATGTTGATAAATTATGCACATTTTTGCTAAGCAGGACATTTTTGTTTCTCTGCGGTAAAAAGTATTTTTCATGCCGTAAATGATTAAGGCTGCCTACAGAAAACAATGTGAAGACATTATAGGGGGTAGAAAGACAACATGCGTTTTCTTTGCTAATGGGATATATGTTTTCATAATCCAGTCCAAAGAAGCGTCAATTCTGTCATTCTCTTTTGATCCTTAAAGGCTTCATTATAGAAGATTTTGAATCATGCAGAGTTATGGTGTATCCAGAGCTAATGCCATTTTTCAGGATTCGGGAGTTAATGGGTCCCTTTAGATAAGGGAATGACTTTTTAATTTTACTAGACTAGCTGTTAATATTATAGAAAGGAGAACTGATCAATGTCTAGTTGCATTATAAAATAGTAAGTGGGTGAGAAAGTTCAAAGCAAGCCTCAAACTTTGGACGTTAAATGAATGGTCGTTCATAGCACAGCCCATCAAAGTCCAGCACAAAAGCCCACTAAGCCTGCTCTCTTTGTCCTTTTTGTTCAATTTTAGGACCATTTTAACTCATCTTGCTATTTCAACTAATATCCAAAGCTGTCACAGAGTTACTTGTTACCTCCATCAAATAGGTTATACAAAGACATAATCGATCTAATAATTGGTGGTTGTGTACTTCATGAAATCCATACTGGCCAGGCAGTTAAAGAGGACAATCAACGGTAACAATATAAAGAAAGACCAGCGATGCAATCAACGAGGATTACGCAGGGCTAACTTACCACATCTCGTACAATAGGCAACGTTTTCTTCCTCCGGAGATCTGGCATGCTGTCAATTCCATAAAGGCCCCACCCAGTCCTGGAAAGGATACGTGGTGTTAAAGAGTAAGATGACTTCTTTAAGAGAAACACACACATTTCTTAGTACATACTAAAAACGAAACCACGCCTGTTGAGGTTAAGTGGATGTCAACTCATCGCGACCCCATAGACAGAGTAGAACATCCCCATGGTATTTTCAAGGTTGTGCAGCCTAAGTGAAGTACATTGCCATGTCTTTCTCCTACAGACTGGCTAGCTGTTTTGAACCAACAATTTTGGTAAGCATTCACACACTTTAACCATTGCACCGTTAGGCCTCATTTCAAAGTATAAAAAACTGTGAAAAAGTTTACATGAGTTACAATGATTTTAAACCAGTTCACTAGGTAGCAAAAATCCAAGATAGTGGGATTTTATCCAGTGTGGAAGAAGACTCTAGTCACCACATCTAGTGCTCACTTACCTTCGGGGCCAGTTTCAGACATTGAAACTTTGTGGTGCAGATGGGCTAGTTTGATTCACTGTACGAAAACAGCCCTGCTATGTTAATTGCACAGGGAAAACCCAAACCACTATCAATGCCACAACTCGATGCCAACTCAAACTGACTCAGAGAGATAGTGTAGAACTGCTCCTGTGAGTGTCTGAGAGAGTAACTCTTTATGGAAGTAGAAAGTCACTCTGTCCCATGGAGTGGTTGGAGGTTTTAAACTGCTGACCTTGCGGTTAGCAGCCCAACTTGTAACCAACGAATGCTCCTAGTAGCAGAGGGAGGAGTACAAATTGCTGACTATGCTTGTTTGATGTCTCTTCAATGTTATTGAAAGTATCTTTAATATAATAATTCTATTTTTATTGTATCTATACAGATTAATTTTCAGAACAGCATCTCAAAGTAGCACAAAAAATTGAAAATATTAGTGATTACACATAAGTCCCAAGTTACACTTATCTGAATTTATCCCACAGATAAATGCACAGGATTAAAATAACATGTTGCCTTGATACTCATTACATATGGTGTAATAGCAACAAAAGCTATGTCACTTGACGATTCATGAACATTACATTGATTTGGTAGATTTCAGACGTCATAGAATAGAAAAATATAATAAAGTGAATGAAGTAAATAGATGCCTAACTGAAGAATACTCATATATATGAAATGACAAATAGTGTTTGGGTATTAGTAAGTTAGATATAACTTTGTGTGTGTGGACACTCTTCTATTAGATAAACACAGAAAATACCTACCAGGCTATTCATCAAATTAATAACCATTGTTCCCTTGGTGAAATGAAATTGAGTGAGAGAAAAAGAAATGCTTCTCATTAGGTAGCAGATCGTGTTCACGTTAGTGTTTTTAAAGTGTTGTTGTTCGGTGCTATGAAGTGGGAGCTCAAGTACAACCGAACAAAGCACTACTGGTACCATGCTGTCCTAACAGTAGTGCAGTCCAGATGGTGGAGCTCATCGCTGCAGGCACCATGTCAATCCATCCCTGGAGGTTCTTCCACCCTTTTGTAGAAAATCGACTTTATCAAAGAAGATCCCCTTCCTAGGGATTGATTCCTTCTGATCACCTGTCCATCGTAATTAAGAGGAAACCTCACCATTCTTGTTTTTAAGAAACATTCCAAGACAGAATTGTTTGTTCTTTTAACAATCATTCATAAGTTCAATATTCTTTACCCAAAGCATAATTCAAAGGCATCGATTCTTCTTTGCTCTTTTTATTCATTGTTCAACTTTCACATTCATATGAGGTGAAGGAAGGAAGATACCATGGTTGGAGTCAAGTGCACCTTAGTCCTAAAAGTGCTATTTTGCTTTTTAACACATTATAGAAGTCTTTGCAGCAAGGTTGATGGATGCAATTTGTTATTTGATTTTTCGACTGCTGCTTCTATAGGAATTGTTTTCAATTCAAGTAAAATGAAATATCTGACAACTTCATCATTGTCTCCACATATGATTTTCCTTTTTTGGTCTAGTTGTGAGGATTTTTTTCTTTATGTTGAAGAGTAATTCATGTTGAAGGCATCGTCTTCAATCTTCAGCATGACATGCTTCAATTTCTCTTGCCTTTCAGCCAGCCAAGCGGTCTCATTTCATACTGTACATTGTTAATCAGTCTTCCTCTATTCCTGATACCCAAGTCTGACTTTAGTTTTTCAGATGAATTTTTCTTTCATATACAAATTGAATAAACATGGTGAAAAGATGAACTCTTGATGCACACCTTTCATGATTTTAAACTACCTAATACCTTCCTGTTGTATTTGATAGACTGCCTCTTAGTCTATATGGAGGTTATGCCTGAGCATAACCTGGGACATTTATACATTTCTTCCCAATGTTATGCAGCATTTATACACTTCCCAGTGTTATGCAGAATTTACTATAAGCCTCCCAGTTGAATACCTTTGTGTAGTCAATAAATCTTAGGTAATTTTTCTCTAATATCTTGCCTTTAGCCAAGATGCATCTGACATCAGTAGTGATATCCTTTGTTATCATCTTCTATTGAATATGGCTTGAATTTGATCAGTTCCCTGTTGATGTATGGCTGTAGTCATTTTTGAATTTTCATGAAAAAATTTTGCACTGCATGTAATGTTAATGGTATTGTTCAATAATTTCTGCATTCTTTAAATTTATTTCTTGGCACAGGTGGATGAGCATGTCCAGTGTTACATCAATTTGTTAAAATACCTTAATTGGTGTTGGATGTCAATTCCTGGAGCCTTGTTTATTGCCAATGCCTTCAGTTCAACTGGAACTTCTTCAGTTTATCTGTTCTTGACCATATGTTATTGGTTGTAAACATTGAACTTATTTCCCAAGACACAATGATTTTGTATTCCTTCCATCTTGTTCTGATCTGCCTGTATTGTTTGCTCTCCCCAGCCTCCACAGAAGCCTTCAATGTTGCAACAGGAGGCTTGAATTTTTCTTTAGTTCTTTCACCTTTAGAAATACCTAACCTGTTCTTACCTTTGATTTTTTAACTCCAGAGCTTTGCACACTTTACTATGTGTATTTTATTTTGACTTCTTGGGTGGCCCTTTGAAATCTATGCAGCTCCGATAGTTCACCTTTTCATCCATGCATTTAGCAATTCTTCTTTCAAGAGCACATTTCCGGGCCTGTTCCAATGACCATTTTAGCCTTTTCTCCTTTCTGTCTTTTTCCTTTTTTCCCTTTATCCATGTCAGAATCCTTGGTCGCATCCTACAGCTCTTTTGGTCTTTGGTCACCAGTGGTCAGTACATCACATTCACTCCTGCAATTATCTCTAAATTCAAGCGGGATAGATCCAATATCTTATTTTAGTTCTCATTGAATTGTTTTAGGTTACTCCAGCTTCACGTGAATTTGCATATACATAATTGATGGCAGTTCAACAGTTGACCCCTGACCTTATTCTGACTGATGATATTGAGTTATTACATCATCTTTTCCCGCCAATATAACATATTTGGTTCCAGTAGATTTTATTCCAGAATGTGTGCACATATAGTTGAATTCACTTTGTTAAACAAACGTATTTCTAATAAATGTGTCAGTGGTGATAAGCATTGATCTTCCAATTTCCCTCTGGCACAAAGATGGCTTCTATGTTGTTGATATCCAATATAATAAAGGAAAGGGTGGGTTTTGTGTGTTTGTTTTGTTTAGTGGATTTTTCTAATTAGCCATGATCCTTATATCAACAATTCTAGCTCAATTATTACTTGACTAGTGATCTTGGACACATCACTAACTCAATCATAAAAATTAAGAAAAAGAGTAATAAAAGCAAATAGTAGAAATATAAAATAATAACAAATATCACCAATGCTATGCCCTAAATGTTTAAATATGAAGAACAAATGCAATAGTAAGTGGGAAAATATTAAAATCCTTATATATGTATAAGGAGCATATCAATGATGAAAAAATTATCCTTACATTTATGTTTTTAACCATTTTTCCATTTTTAAAAATTTAGTTTTTAAGACACGAGGAAAAGATAAAGTTCAAGCAAAAGGAGGGAAACGAGAAAACCCAGGTAATCACAGACGAGTCATGGGAGAAGAGAAGACATTTAAGATCCTGTCTATCACTGATCTTATGAAGAAAATGTTAATTTGGTTTCAGACACTGCCCAGAATAATATCAGTTTAAACTTTCTATGGAAAGGGCTGTGATGGTCACAAGGATCTTGAAAGTCGAGTAGAGCCAAAGAAAGAATCATTGGTAACACATTCTTCAAAACCATAGAAAATTAAATTTAATTTAGAAATGTAGTAAGTAAAGGGAAAGGAGCAATGAATTGATTTTTCCCCTCAATTTCATCTTCAAAAGGTACATCAACTACTTAGTCATTCTACCCTTTCCCTTCTATTCCCTTTTCAAACGCCAGCCCTGTCTTCCTAAAACATCAAATACTTGAGTCGGCATGTGTGAGTGGGATTTGGGGATTTCTCCTTTTCATTTGCTCCAATCTTAAGCTTTGATTCCAAGTGTCTTCTATTCTCTCTAATTTGTGACTATTACTAATAATAACATAGTTAAAATGAATAAATGTCCTTCTACCGCATTACATGGTAATCACACATACTAACTCATATAGTGTTTTGAAATGTTCTGACTCCTAAAAAATGTGAATTTCATTGGTATGTACAGATATGCTTGTATTTGAAATAATATTTTCCAAAGTTAATTATAAACAGCCAACTATTATATATCAATAATGCTGTATTTCTTTTCCTTATGTTACCTTCTCATTGAACTTAATGAAAATTTTCAAAGCGCACAAAGAATCTAGAGCCTACTCTATATTTTTAACACAAATTCAGTTATACCTGTGTGCTTTGTTTGGCCTCATAATTCACCTTTAAGATTCATCATCAGACATCAGTACAGATAGACCCAAGGAGACATGCCACATCTGGGCATTACAAGGTAAGGAGGCCAAGTTTAAAGGCGTGGATCCAAAATTCATCTCTACAATTTCTGGGTTTCTCAAGTACTTAATGTCTTTGAACTTGTAGACATTGGGATTTTTGAACATTTTATACTTTGGAAAATTACAATATAATAAAACACCCTCTTAACCTTTAGTGAGAGCCTCAGAAGTGTTATTACTCAGAGTCCTTCCTTAAAATTTATCACTAATATAAAACTTTATACACAATAGACATAAACTTATGAGCCTAGCATTAATTAATGAAACTTGTATTGCAAACTTGAACCTTAAAATGTTTTTCCCTACTGGCCTCACCCCATGGAGAGGAGAGTACTTAGTAAATAATGTGAAGCTATACACAACAGCAAAGCATTTCTCTAATAGTTATTGATGGTGTCCTAACCATAAGAGACTTAGGAAAAATAAAGAGAGAGACTTAGGAGACATATAATTTTAAAATGCCATGAAATCCAGGATAGGTCTCTCTATAGCGACAGTAACTGGATTGATAACTATCTAAGGGCATGGCAGGGGAGGCTGGGGAGAAACTGGGCGCTAACAACAATGAGTTATGAGAGGAAAATGTTCTGACATTGATTGTGATGGTTGCACAAATCTTAATAAGATTGAATGATTAAATTGTATGATATGTGAAGTACATGCCAATTAAAATATTCTTCAAAAACAGCGAGGACTGGAAATATGAGTAGAAAAATAAATTTTCCCAGTAAGAGGTTAAGTTCATGGATATTAATGAAAATTTCAGAGAAACAAGCTAAATCTGGTGATGAGGGGAGTCATAAACACAGGCAATCATAGAAGTTGAAAAATTATAAGTTGAGGCTTGACTTTAGGGGGAAAATTCTTTGATTTCAAGCTATTTAATAAAATAACCTGTATGATTATGATGTCCTGGAACCCACAGATGCTGAATTCTGATATATGACTATGCCATGACTCTCTGAAGAGAATTGGTCTCCCTAAAATTTTAAGGGCAATTTTTAGGGTAATAAGTCCTGAAACCTTTCTCATGTGTTACCTAAAACTTCTGGAGCGTAGGTGAGTGCCTATTGCCTGCACCACTCAACCCCGAACCAAACTCACTCTTACCAAGTCAATTCTGACTCTCGGTGACCCTGTAAGACAGGACACAACAGCTCTTGTGAGTTTCCAGACTCACAAGTTTCCGTTTAAAGGAGCAGAAAGCCCCTTCTTTCTCCGTGGAGCAGCTGGTGGTTTCAAACTGATGACCTTGCAGTTAGCAGCCCAATTTGTCATCACTACATCTCCAGGGATCCTTTCACATAAATAACCAATAGTAATGTGGTGCTAGCCAGGTGCCAGATAGTATGCTCACAATAATAATCACCATTTAACAGAGTGCTTATTATACTAGTCAATTGGCGTGTTTTATCTCATTTTATTTGGAAAAGCAAAAACCCTCTGGGGCATAAACCTCAAGCCCGTGGCTGTCAAGCCCATTTCAATTCATTGCAACCATCTTGGATGGAGTAGAACAATCCCACAGTGTTTCTGAAGCTGTAAATCTTTATTCTCCCACATCCTCTGGTGAGTAGATATTACTATTACCCTAACTTTATAAACAGAAAAATGGAGACATGGTGTTGTTCAGAATCATACCTTTGATCATTATATAAGAGAGTGAATAGAGAGTCAGAATCTGAACCCAGGATCTAGGGCTCACTATCCCATACTGCTCACCCCAGGGTAAATTAAAAAAAGTATTTCTTCAAAATCATGGACACCTTTATTAAATATTAAAATATCAAAAGGTGAAGCAGTGTATTTTCTCAGTATATTCTCCATCAAGATCTATATACACCTGAAGGCCATGATTCCACCTTTCTAAATTCTTCCCTGAAGAATTCAGCACCATGTCAAAACATTTTTTAGGTCCATGGTCCCTTGAAAGGATCTCTGAGCATCATGGAATACCAGTTTAATAGAACAAACTGTTCTTGCATTGAGGGAGGACTTAAGTGGAGGCCCAATGTCCATCTGCTACCTTAATACTAAACCTATAAATATATGCACAGATCTATTTCCCCATTGTCATATATAAATATATTTATATATTGACATATCTGTATGTAAACCTCCAAAAATTCCCTTTACCTCCTAGCTATTACCTCGATTTCCTTTGACTTTCCTCTTGTCCCACTATCATGTTCAGCCTTCACTTGTGTTTCAGTAATTCCTCTCAGTTATATTGCCCTTGATCTAGCCCTACCAGGCCTCCTACATGCTCCTTGCCATTGATTTTAGATCATTTGTTGTTCCCTTGTCCTTGTGGTGTTAATGCCCACTTCCTTTCCCCAACTTCCCATATCCCATGTCCCCGTGGAACCATTGGTCCTGCTGTTTTCTCCTCCAGATTGTTTATCCCACCTATCTTATCTAGATAGACCTGCAGAAATAGTAATATGAACAAAAAAAGACAGAGCAAAACAAAGCAACAAAAGAAAACAAAACAATACAAAACAACAACAAAAAAAACCAGGGGGAAGGAAAGGGGAAAGAAAGCCTGTAAATAGTTCAAATGGCATTCCTTGATGCTCACTTTCCTGACATGATCTCTGAAGACAAAATGGGTGCATAAGCAAATATGGTTTGGAGAACTGATGGTGCTCAGCTATCAAGATATAGCATCTGGGGTCTTAAAGGTTTGAAGATAAACAAGCAGCCATCTAGCTAAGAAGCAACCAAGCCCACATGGAAGAAGCACATCAGCCTGTGTGATCACAAGGTGTTGAAGGGATCAGGTATCGGCATCAAAGAACAAAAGATCATATCATTGTGAATGAGGGGGAGTGCAGAGTGGGGACCCAAAGCCCATCTGTAGACAACTGGACATCCCTTTACAGAAGGGTGGTGGGGAGGAGATGAGCCAGTCAGGGTGCAATACAGCACCGATGAAACATAATAATTTTTCTCTAGTTTTTTAATGCTTCCTCTCCTCCACTATCATGATCCCAATTCTACCATACAAATCCACTAGACCAACAGATGTACACTGGTACAGACAGGAGCAGGAAACACAGGACAGATAAACTCCTCAGGACCAATAATGAGAGCAGCCATACCAGGAGGGGAAGTAAGGGGAAGATGTTGTAGAAAGGGGGAACGGATCACAAGGATCTACATATATAACCTAATCTCTGGGGGACAGACAACAGAGAAGTGAATGAAGGAAGACATGAGGCAGTACAAGACATGAAAAAATAATAATAATTTATAAATTATTAAGAGTTCATGAAGAAGAGAGGGCGAGGGAGGGAGGGAGGGGATTAAAGGAGGAGCTGATACCAAGGGCTCGAGTAGAAAGCAAATGTTTTGAAAATGATGATGGCAACCAATATACAAATGTGCTTGACACATGGATGGAGGGATGGATTGTGATAAGAGTTGTATGGGTCCTCAGTAAAATGACAAAAAAAGAAAAGATCTTTGAGTTTGGGGAACAAAGGGGGTCTAAAGGAGCAAATCCGGGCTGTAGTAGAGAAAGGGTATGATTCGCCAGTAAGAGTTTAAAGCACTGCCTGCCTCTCCTCCTCTGGAAGAGTGAGCAAGCCCAAGCTTGTGGTGGAAAAATAAATGCCTCAGTGGAACTCGGTCCTTTCTCCTGACTCACTTCGTTTTCAATTTTCTTAAATCTTCTTCCTAATATCCCTCCCCCCCCCCCCGTGACCCTCCTAGGCCCTTTGACCAAATCTAGAAAGATTACCCCTCCCAGGAGACCCCTCACAATCACCACTACTTCTGTGCTGACATCTCCAGTGACCTGAGCTGGCCCAGCAGGTCCCTTCCATGACCACTGTCTTTATTTTTTATGGCACCTTGTGTTTTGGGGACAAGCGTATGACGGAAAGAACCTGACTGCAGTCATTTGTTGGTAAATAGTCTCAACCTACACCCTCTTTCAAAGAATTAAATCTTCAGTCTCACCCCCCATGCAGCGTTCACATCCATCGAGGCCAGTGAGATTATATGGCCCTGGCATGACTCCAGCACACTGCCATCCTTAAAGTGACATTTTTGCTTTTTAACCCTTTAAAGAGGTCTTTGCCACAAATTTGCCCAGTATAGTATGCAATGGAAACTAAAGGCAGAAAAAAAACCCCACAAATACATAGTTCTGCTTACTTCTGTGTTTCCAAGACAGTTATGAGTCAGGGTTATAGAATTTTATCTTTACAGCATTGGGAAAAATTGATGATTAACCAACAAGTCCTTCTTTTCTTTCAAATTTTATTTATTTATTTTAACAAGTCTTTCTAACTGTCTCTTTTGCTACAGTTTTATTCTTTCTGGCCTTCTCAATATAATAGCTGTATTTTTTAGTTACTTAATGTAAAGATACAATGATTTGCATTGCTGTTTCTATGTAATACATATTTCCATACTTTCGAATATAATTTTCCTATTGATCATCATATACTTAATTCAATCATTCTCCTCCTGCACATTAAGGTATTTTCTTCTTTATATTTTCATAATGTAGTTCATACCAAATTAAAATTTATATGCAATCGGTGATCTGTTAAGTTAAAGGTGTGAAAGGTGTGAATTTTAAGGACTAAATAGAACAGTTATCATCAGTAACATCGAGCCAAAATTTAATAACGTTCCGCATGATTGAGTTCAAACTGGATGAGTTTAAACCGTAGCATCAAAGACTCTGCATGCTAACAGATGTATGTGTTTTGGGTTCTGCTTTTTATTCAACAATAGAAATTAATACATACATCCTCAGCAGGATCTACCTTGAAGCAAAGTGGACAGCAGTAACTGGAGAAGCTAGAAACTTCTGCCCTCATATAAGAAAAATCTTCTCCACCTTCCATCCTCAGACTTTCTGGCAAAACGATGAATTTTGAAACAATAACTTTTTGTGTAAGACGTGTGCGGCACTGACTGGACACCCCAGGTCCCAGTAATAGCTCTGACACTAACAAAAGCCTAGTAATCTTTTTACCTCTGTCTGCTCTCCTGGTTAGTCTTATTGACCATTTGCGACACATGACTTCTGCTGGTTCAGTGTCAGCTTGTTACTATGTAGGGAAAGCTCCCAGCAAGGAGTGTAAGAAAGAGGAGGCTCCCCAGAAAGTAAGCACCTGCGTCGAGCTCTGGAGAGCAGTGTAGCTTTCGCAAACGTAGAGTGGAGCTGCAATGGGGTAGAGAGAGATGTGTGGGTGACAACAACCCTCACCTAGGTGGCTGATTGCCTCCCACTTCCGAAATCAATAGCATCTTATTTTACTTTGGACCATATCCTCTCTTAATGCATCCCCAATGTAGCTATGGTGGCCTTCTTCTGGCTCACCACCCATTTCTTTGAATTTCTTTCCCAGGCTCCTTTCTCTTTACTAGAGCAGAAAGCCACAGCATGGGTGGTGATTTTGAACTGCTGACCTCATCGTTACCAGTCCAACTCCTAAGCAACTATGCTACAAGGGCCCAAACTCACCACCTCTGAGTGGGTTCCAACTCACAGTTACCCTGTAAGGCAGAGTAGAACTGTCTCTGTTAGTTTCCAAAACTTTGGAAGGAAAAAGCCTCATCTTTCTCCCATGGAGCAGCTGTTAGTTTTGAACTACTGACCTTGAGGTTAGCAAAACCCACTTATGTCACGAGAGATCGGCAGTTGGAAACCACCAGCTGTTCCATGGATGAAAAATGAGGCTTTTTACTCCCATCCAGGTTTGTCATTTCAGAAACTCACCAATGACGCTCTACTCTGCTCTATGGGGCTGCCATGCACTGGAATCAACTGATAGCAGTGAGTCTTTAGCGAGCGACCTCTCTCCGTACCTTCTCTTCTTCTTAAATGTTTCTGTTTTCCAAGCTTCTATTGGAGGTCTTCCTCCTGTAACAAATCTGCACAATCTTCTCAGATGGTTTCATCTGTTTTCCACCACTCCCCTCACTTCTCATAGCTAAGTAATCATTGTGATAGTTGTTTTTGTGTGTGTGTGCCAACATGGCTCTGTTAGGAACATGTGGGTGGAGGTTCAGCCTGTCAATCAGACCACATCTTGATTAGAGGGCAACTGAGATAAATTGCTCACTGGAAGTCTTACCCCCACCCCCACCCCCACTTCTCTGCTTCACCTTCCTCTTGGCAAGCCATGCACTAAGACCTGCCACAGCCATGCGATGCATCCACGCCATACTCAAATCTACCTCACAAATCCGGCTGTACCAGAGAATGCACACTGTTACAGATAAGAGCTCTCAACACAGGGAATCCAGGACACATAACCCCCTCATGACCAATAATGAGAATAGAGATATTAAGAGGGGAAGGGGAAAGTGGGGGAAAAAAGGGGGAACCAATCACAATGATCTACATATAATTCCCCTCCCTAGGGGTATGACCAACAGAAAAGTGGGTGAAAGGAGACAGCGGTCGGTGTAAGACAGGGAGAGAATTATAAATTATAAAGCATTCATGAGGGAGGATGGAGGAAGGGGGAAAAACGGGAGCTTATATAAAGAGCTCAAGTAGAAAGAAAATGTTTCAAAAAGGATAGCAACATATGTACAAATGTGCTAACTCAATGGATGGATGGATGGATGGATGGATGGATGGATGGATGGATGGATGGATGGATGGATGGATAGATTAATGATTATGATAAGAGCTGGACGAACCCCAATAAAATGATTTGAGGGAAAAAAAAGACTCTGTACCCACCAGCCTGTGATATATTCCTGCATTCTCCATCATTGCATGTAGCTGCATGAGTCTGGAGAGGGGTTTATGGACTACTATCGGACTTATGGACTTGATATGGACTGAGCTGGGAGTTTTTCCTGATATATAAGTACTCCTTGATATAAAGTTCTCTCTTACATATATATGAGTGTCCCTGAATTTGTTTCTCTAGTCAACCCAGCCTAACACAATCACCAATTCCTAAAATTGTTTTATTACCTATTTCATTGAAGCTAAGATCTGACAAAAGACAAAATATTATCTAATGTACCATTGTGTAAAATAAGTCCAACTAAGCTATGATAACGTGACTTCTTAGTTTTTAGGATTTAAATATTCTACTTATTTGGAGAAGCCCATGGGAGTGAGTTAATCCTTGACTTAGAATTTTATCATATATCAATCACTTTTCCCCATATATGAAAGAAAAATATAAACACAAATAAATTATTTCTTAAACTTCTTATTAGAATTTTAATATTTTGGCATTATTCTTCATCTCAGAATTGTCCATATTTGAGACTTTTCCCCCAAATTATAAAATTTGTCATTGAGAATATTGATGATTTTGTATTATGTAAAAGGAAGAAAAAAATAATGATACAAACCTGTGGCCATCACCTCATTCCCGGGTCACAGTGCCCCCACTGGATAGCACAGAGTTGTCACTTTGGTTCTCTGGGGCTATAAAACTATACGAGATCAGACAACCTCATCTTTTTCTCCTCAAGGAGCAGCAGGTAGGTTTGAACTGCTGACCTTGACTCTGCCACCAGGACTCCCTTTAGGGTAAACAGTGCTCCGTTATGATCTGTGTGCTTTTGTTCCAAGTGACAGACATCCGTGCTTCATCTCTTGGAACTGGCACTGTGTCTTACAGAACCCATCCAAGGAGACCAGCAAGACCCATTCCGTCTTCAAATTTCTCATCTACGATGGAAACACTAGGGATTCTAATTGTCTAATCAAGTCACCAGTAATAACAACTTAATTATGACACTCTCCTGGCATATCTTTCACTATGCTTCTCAATGTATAAGCAAGAGAAAATTTGACAATTTCCAACTGGCAGCTGATGAAGTTAAGATAAAGACCAACAATTTAGCTTGATTCCATCTTTGTTAAGAGATAAAATAACAAAACAATGTTGTCATGTTCATTAAATACGGCATTTCTGGCATCTGGCCCCTCTGCGCCTCTCTATTGGTTGGACTTCATTTCTGTTGTTCCTATCTTATTGGGTCTCTTAGCATGTTAGCCAACCCATTTTCTACATTTCACAAACCGAAATCTATACTTTTTATACTCAGTATCTTCTATTGCTTACAAGATATAGAACAAACTCCTTAGTATTTTGCTAATTGCATTCCCATGCACAGACTTATCTCTTTCAACTTCTTCCATCTCTACTTTTTGCTCCATCCTGTCTGAATTCCTCAGGGACATCACGTTATTCTACAATTGTGTGTTTCACTCTACTATTTCCTGTTCTGGAAATAACCCCTTACTCGGTGTTATAGACTAGCATCAAATTAAACCAGAAGTGCCTCCATCTCCTATCAACCACTTATGTCTCCACTGCACCATCAACATTAGGTAGCTCTAGTGGGAGGGGCTTGGTAGTGAAATCAGGACAAAGGGGGGGTGTTATGGTCCTTGGCACTCAAACGGGCTTCTCGGCAGCTGCATTGGTTGAAATGTCAATACTTGTTGCTGACAGGAAGATGTTCCATCCTACTTTTTGTTAAACTGGGGCAGAAACCTATTTTAGTAGAATGATTCTAAGTGTTCTATTACAGTTCTGATAAAACAGAATTTAGCCTGCTTGTTTACATGAGATGTCCCTGTGAAATTATGTGGTTTTAATATATATATGTATATATAAAATAAATTTTAATATCTCTACTTCCCCAGAGTCAACTCTGGAATGCAGCTTGCATCTAATAAGTATTTGTGACATTAAGAAGTGGAAGTTCAAGTACATAAGCCATCATACTAGGATTACTGACATAACAGAAAATGGGCTGCATCTTTATTGACTTGGTTTTGAAAGTGAGATTTTCATCTCTAAAACAATTGCAAAGAGCACAGCAGGAACCTGAGCATCAGAGACAAAACTAGAGATGCCGCAATAAGCAGGTTTCTGTGCAAGGACACATTTCAGGGAGAAGATAACTAGATGACTTGTCACTAGACTGGTCCTTAGAGTCTATGAATCTGTTCTGACATTAAAAATTAAAAAGTTACTTTCTTGCAACATTGTTGAAATCATTGATGGAGATCATGTAGTCAGTGAATTATATATTATTAGAGATTATTGTATCATAACCTGCATAAATAGTATTAAAGTTTCACTGGAGACATGGTTGGAGACATGGGTCTCCAAACTCTGGAGCATCCTAGTTAACAGATGTCAATGACTCAGCATTACCAGATGTAAAAGACTCAGCAGCATCTACTCAGAGAATTAAAGGAAATGAGGCATATAAAGAAGAAGCGGTGAGTGCACCCAATGATATATCTTGAGCTTTATTAACTCCCCTACCTTCAGCTGTGGTCCAGGCTCTTTCCTCTGCTTATCTCAATTTTCTGAGAACCCCGTTATCTGATGAGGATCCATCCTGAAAATTATTTAAGCGTATTCCTGGCCTTGCTCTTATCTACTATCATGCACAAAATTACTCGACGTGCTATCTGGCACCTGTCTGACAGGTGCCTCAGCGGGGCTCATTGTACTGTTAACTCTGGTGTCTGGCAAACATACTTTGACTCTTACATAATTTTCGAAACTGTCTCAAAGCAGAAATACAGTTCAAAGAATAAAGCTCCCCATAATATTAGTTATTTCCTCGCCTTTAACCCCTGAATTCTCTTACTCATGGCCACAAAGGTGAATTTTTTCCTTTAGAATATTACATACAGACTCTAAACCACATACGGTGACTTCTTTGAAGATATCCGCATTAAACATCAACCTGCCAGCTCTCAATAAGGCCGACACAGCTATATTTCTTCTTGAAGGGAATGATAACCTGTGCTCTGTATGAGCTTTATATGAAGCATTGACTTAAATTTAGAGGTTATCATTGTAATATGTGTATCATACACATTACATATATAATGTATATGTATATAAAATCTCATACACATATAGTATATAGACATATGCATTATGTCTCTCTTTCTGTATACCAAGCAGTGAAATTATGGCTGGTGGTACAATAATGACACTGCCTCAGTGATGAGAGGAAAACAGCAATTAAATAGATTGTAACATATTTATATTTTCTATCTCTTGCTCATCTTGGGCATCTGTTAATGAAAGAATGAACTGGTATGTGAACTACCCACCATTTTACAAGGATTTTCTTTACCTCTATCTGCCTGGTTTTCCCTCCTTTGCTTTTTCTCTATTCAGTTAGTAAATTAGTGAAATGAAATGACTGTTTTTACCAAGTGCTTGCAACATATTGGTATCAATAAGACAATAGAAAACTATTTTTACCATCTAGTTTGGGAGCAACAAAGCCCAAATGGAAGAAGCACACCAGCCTGTGTGATCATGAGGTGTCAAAGGGATCAGGCATCAAAGAAAAAAAATCAAATAATTGTGAATGTGGGGAAGTGCTGAGTGGAGGCCCAAAGCCCATCTGTAAACAACTGGACAGCCCTTTACAGAAGGGTCATGGGGAGGAGATGAGCCAGTCAGGGTACAGTGTAGCAATGGTGAAACATACAACTTTCCTCTAGTTCTTTAATGCTCCAGCTCCAAACCCCCACTATCATGACCCAAATTCTACTTCACAAATCTGGCTAGATCAGAGAATGCAAACTGGTACAGATAGGAACTGGAAACACAGGGAATCCAGGGCGGATGATCCCTTCAGGACCAATGCGGAGAGTGGAGATACCAGGAGGGTGGAGGGAAGGTACAGTATAAAGGAGGAACTGATTACAAGGATATACATATAACCTCCTCCCTGGGGGATGGACAACAGAAAAGTGGGTGAAGGGAGACGTTGGACAGTGTAAGATATGACAAAATAATAATTTATAAATTATCAAGGGTTTTATGAGGGAATGGGGACCAGGGAGGGAGAGGGAAAAATGAGGAAAAGATTCCAGGATCTTGCGTGCAGAGCAAATGTTTTGAGAATTATGAGGGTAACGAATGTACAAGTGTGCTTTATACAATTGATGCATGTATAGATTGTGGTAAGAGTTGTATGAGCCCCCAATAAAATGATTAAAAAGAAAACTATTTTTATATAAAATCCTTTTTGAAATGAATTGTTTTCCCTGTAATTTGTCTCCTTTTGATTTCTTAGTCCCCTATCTTATCATCAATTCTCGAATCACAGAGGTTTAGCATCCTAAGTAGCTGCTAACCTCAGCTGTAATCCTGAAGCAGGCTACCAAACAATGTATTCCAGCATCCATGTGTTTTAGGGATGTGGAAAACGAGAGGCAATGTTTGGAAAATGCATGCTCAAAATACTCAGATTATTGACAGCAACTAGAAACTATTGAGGACTTCAGACTGTATTTATGGTTTGTTCCCTAGTTTTTGTCTCTAAGATCCCAAAGGCTGCACATCCTATTTTCGTTCATACTCCTTTTATTTTCATCTTCCCACGCCTCTCTTCGCCTATCCCATCCTGAGTTTATCTTGAGCAAAACTGCCAGATACATCTTCCTGTAGGTACTTAACGGTGAGAACAACACACTGAGAGCGTTGCTTTAAGAAGACCAGTCTGGCGGTGCTGCCTGTGATGGATGGATTGAAAGATGAATGGAGGAGACAGAGAGATGGTCTAAGACATTGCTAAGTGATCCTGACTCCCTACTGGATGCCTAAAGGAAAGTCACAACTGAGGTGGTTCAACACCCTTCTTTGTGAACCCCTTCACTTCACTCTGTGAACTCTGGTACAAGTTCCAACTCACGCTGCTATAGAATGTAAACAAAAATAAGCAGTCTACTTGTCCAGGAGGGACTTTGTATTTTATTAAGTTACCATTATACATCTCAAAGCTTCATCTTGCCCCTTTTGTTTTTGTTTGTGGAATCTTATCCTTTTGAAACATGGTTTCAGAAGAACTGATTACCTCGTTATTCATCTTTATTTTTTAGAAGCTAACGCCATTTTTACATTTTAAAAAGATAAATGAGACGTGAACGATTTACCATGCAGGTAGGTAAGAGGATTACAAATGATATTTCCAATTATTAAAATTCTTTTGTTGAGTAAAGTAACCAACCAAGGGGTCCTAAGGCTTGTTACAATGAATTGATAAAGGAAAACATATATGCGGCTTTTAGAACCTCAACTAAAGGCTTTCTCCATGTTAGGTTTGAAGGGGCGGGGTCAGGCGTCAAAATTAACTTCTAACAATTCAATTACAATATGTACCTTTTAGGGCTCATTTCCTTAAGGGCTTGCTTACCAAGTACACAATACAACCTTTTTTTTTAGAGTGTTCAATTTCATGTACTAAACACCTTCCCCTTTATCCCATATTGTCATTTGCTTATCCCTTAACCTCGGGCATTTATTGTATGTGACAGAACACAAAACAAATGAAAATTTCACCACTAAACTTCCATAATTAAGGACCCGTCATTGTCTAGAAATATTTTTTCTTTAATTAAAATTCATGCTAGTAGGGTTTCAGTGCAAGATGTTAGTTTTTAAATTCCTAAAATATACTACTGTGGCTTGAAGCTATTGTAAATATGAAATTGTATATATTAATGTTTCTTGGCTTGCTGCTAATTTCCTTAGTATATCTCTCCCTGGAAAATCTCAACATTCACTTTTACATAGTGTATAAAGTATAATCATTCATAAGTTAATGAACCATCAACTTTTTAATATGCTTTACTTAAAATGCCATTAAGTACAACTAAATATCCAGTAGCAAAGAACCACATTTCTCAAAGCTGAAACCCTGAATTACTTTTAATTATACTGTTCTAATCACCTGAGAAGTCTTACAGGCCCTTTCCTATCGCGATAGACTTAGCATTCCACGAGTACAGAGGAGCTGGTGTTATTTGGGGGTTGCTAGAGTTTCACGGTTCGACTCCCTCTTAATTTAAGACAATGTTCCTTGAATCCCTTTACAGTTTCCTCAGTTCACACTCACAGGCACATACATCATGATCCACTGTCTCAGATTACAAACAAAACCAACCTAGTGTTGATGGGTGATCCCAGAAAAGGCACAACGCCTTTCCACGCCCTGTTCACCTCCAAGAAAGGAGAAGAGTCAGAAACAAAGCCAAAACTCACGCTGCACATGACTCATCTTTGTGTTTCAGTTGACCCTCATGAAATACTCCATTTCACAGATAAGCCAACTGAGTCACATGCTGAAGTTGTGTCATCTTCTAAAGATGTAATCAATGTATAAGGTATAGCACTCACTTTAACTTAGAAATTAAGTATATACCAGATATCGTTTTAACGAGTTTTTCAATGGGGTAGGTGGTGAGTTTTAGGGGGATTCCTGTGTTGGGGTGGGGAAGTGAACAAGGACTGCCAGGACAGACTATCATAATATGGTAGCACCCAAGCAGGGCAGGCGTTTTGAGGATGGTCAAGACTGGGCCGTGCTTTGTTCTGTTGTAAATAGGGTCCACGTGAGTCAGAGTTCACACAATAGCACCAATCAATGTCCATGCTGTCATCACCCTCCAATTTATTCCTTTTTTTAAAAAAATACAGATTAAGGTACATGAAGCACTATGCTATTATTATCTACCAACTTCTGGCTCTCACTAGATTATGAACTCCTCAAAAATGAAATCCACATATAATTTACTTTTCATCTTTCATGTTTAGCAGATGACTAAGAACATATTAGAGGCATTGTAATGAATTTTGGTAGAATTACATAATGGGAAGTCTTTATTTAAAAAGCAAAAATACATTCTAATTTGAAAGGTTTCAGTGGGCAGAAAGTAAAAGATTCCCTGGTTGTTTCATTTTATGTATTTCTTTATTGTCTCAGAATTTGGAACAAATCATTATTACAATAGGTATGATTCTCTGAAAATCAAAAGGCAAATGTGTCCTTTCTTTAATTTAAATGGTTGCTCTGGTCTCAGCATAGGAACATTTCACTTCCTAGATGACATCTGGGGTTCAAGGAAGATACATATTTGTTCCTAATGGATTCACCTTGAGCTTTTCTGGTACCGTTGCTGGAACCCAAATGGAGCTGGAAAAAATAGACACCAACCCCAATGTAATTATAGTGATTTAAACAAAGAAAAACCCATCTATGTTTAGCTGAATGTGTAATCAACTCGGCTAACAGACTGTCAAACTAGTACCTAGAAGCACTTTTTAAACCTAGTGTTTAAAACAACAAACAAACAAACAACAAATTAGGGTGAAAAGGAGGGGCAAGGAAGAAACTACAGCAGATCAGGAAGACTTGGCTGGGCTACCTGGAGAAGCACAGAGAACGTCTTCTGGCTTCTGCTCAGCTTTCGTAAGAAGCATTTGATTATGATCATTATTAGTAATCCTCCTTCAGCATGCGTTAGCGATAGAGATGTTTGTCAACGCCTCTGGATTGGATTTGTTGGTCTCGAGCAGAATCATCCGGCCAGTGCTGTAACTCAAGGAACTCAAGTGAATTTCTACCTGTAACAGCCCTCTAGGGCAGAGTATAACTTCCCCGTAAGGGTCTGAAGGCTACGGTCTTTCTAGGAAATAATACAATATAGAACGAAGTAGAATTTCACCTTTGAGTTTCTGAAACTTTAAATCTTGATGGGCAAAGACAACTCATTTTTCTCCCAAACTGCTGACCTTGTGGTCAATGTGGCTAGAGCCAGCTGGGGACTGAGGATGGGAGCAGGACAGAGCAGTGTTTTGTTCTGTTGTGCATGGAGTTGCTTTGAGTCGGATCCAACTGAATGGCACCCCAGAACAAGAACTACCCTCTTTACAGAAGCCGACTGCCACATGGTTCTTCCACGGAGCAGCTGCAGGGTTAGCAATGAGTTCTGAACTGTGCCACCAGTGACGTTTCTGAAACGGGCAAGTCTCTGAATGTGGCCAATAACACAAACATGGTACAAATATCCACTGGACTTTTCTAGGCACTTGCCCGTAACATCTACCGTACAAATCTCTTCTCAGCAATTTGGTGTGAGGAGAACTTAGCTGCTCACCATTTTGCGATCATTTCACCTTGGGAGATGAGGTAGAGAATGCGTGTCAAATTTGTTTAGAAGCTGCAAGCGCTATGAGAGCAGAACAAACGGAGCAACGATGTACCCGTCAGCAAGTTCTAGTCACAGGATATATTAATTCCAGGAGTCATAACTTGGTCACTTTATCTCCCTATGTAAGCTAAAATGCTTGAGCAAATGACTATTAAAACCTGTAACCAAACCCACTGGCATTGACTCATGTTGACCCAATAAGAGCTCATATAAAATAAGTGGGTCATAGGAGTTAATGAATGACTGAAAAGTCATCTCCTGGCTCTTACCTTACAACCAGGGAACTCAGCATCAGAGGAAGCAAGTGTTTGCCTCTGATTTTAATAATAGTGTGGCAGGACCTGGAAACTGTGGTTTCAGCCCCACATCAGTATTTTCTTACATGTTAGACAACTCGTATGCATAGTTTGATATGTAGCTAATGAGACATGTTCATCCCCCGTGATCTTAACGATAAAAAAATAAATAAGATTAGACAAGTTATTTAGGGACTACCTTAAGAGGTCTCACTAGCACTCACCTGTCCAGGTAGGGTGTGGGGAGGATAAGCACAAGGTGTTATTAGTCTGATTTTGTCCAAATGAACAGGGGCTTGCTGGAGCTAGCTCCAGAGGCTGGCAAGCTGGTGGTATACACTTCCTCCTTCCACATAATATTGTACAAATCATTATACTAATATTAAACATTAGTATCGACCTTAAAAATTCCACTGTATGAGAATCCCACAGTTATGTTATGTATAAATGATGATGTCATTTCAGTGCTCTTATGAGATGATTCTCAGGTTAAGTGAATTCACTTCACTTCAACATTTCTGATGCCCCACTCTGTACCTCTACTACTGAATGGCATGGCGTGTTGTGGCACAATTCTTCATGGTACCTTCTATTTCTTCACAGCTTCTGAACAAAGAGGACTTTTGGTACACACGATATTTTCACCAGTAGACATAAAGTTGGTCTCATCTGGTTTAAGATTATATATATATATAATATATATATCTTACACAATTCTTATCATCATCCATCCATTGTGTCAAGCACATTTGTACATTTGTTGTCATCATCACTCTCAAACCATTTGCCTTCTACTTGAGCCCTTAATATCAGCTCCTCATTTTCCCCTCCCTCCACACTCCCCCTCCCTTATGAACCCTACATAACTCATAAATTATTATTATTTTGTCATATCTTATACTGTCTGATGCCTCCCCTCACCCTCTTCTCTGTTGTCCATCTCCCAGGGAGGAGGTTTTATGTAGATTCATGTAATAGGGTCCCCCTTTCCACCCCACATTCCCTCCACCCTCCAGGCATCGCCACTCTCACCACTGGTCCTGAAGGAGTCATCTGTCCTAGATTCCCTGTGGTTTCAGTTGCTATCTGTACCAATGTACATCCTCTGGTCTAGCCAGATTGGTAAGATAGAATTGGGATCATGATAGTGGGGACGGGGGGGAGAAGCATTTAAGAACTAGAGGAAAGTTATATTTTTCATCATTACTACCCTGCACCCTGACTGGCTTATCTCCTCCCCACAATCTTTCAGTAAGGGGGTGTCCAGTTGCCTAACAATGCGCTTTGAGGCTCCACTCTGCATTCACCCTCATTTACAATTATATGAATTTTTTTTGTTCCTTGATGTCTGATACCTGGTCCCTTCTACACCTTGTGGTCACACAGGCTGGTGTGCTACTTCCATGTGTGCTTTGATGCTTCTGAGCTAGATGACTGCTTGTTTATTTGCAAGCCTTTATGACCCCAGATGCTTTATCTTTTGATAGCCGGGCACCATCAGGTTTCTTCACCACATTTGCTTATGCCCACATTTGTCTTCAGCGATCATGTTGGGAAGGTGTGCTTCATGGAATGCCAATTTAATAGAACAATGTCTTCTTGCATTGACTAAGTACTTGAGTGGAGGTCCAATGTCCATCTGCTGCCTTAATACTAAACCGATAAATATGTACATGTAGATATATTTCCCCACCATCATGACATGGGAGAGAGGGAGACAGGGGTAAGGAGGTGGTGTTGATCAACCCAGGGACAGGGGAGCAACAAGTGATCCAAAATTAGTGGCAAGGAGGGTGTGAGAGACCTGGTAGGGATTCAGCAAGGGCAATGTAACCGAGAGAAATTACAGAAACCCAAATGAAAACTGAGCATGATAGTGGGACAAGAGAAAAGTAAAAGGAAATATAAGAAAGAACCAGGCGACAAATGATAATTATAGATGTCTAAATACAGGCATATACTTAAGAGATATATTTAATTACTGATCAATATAGTAACATAATGTCGCCTCTGGGTCAAAGTGTGGCTGTATTATCTTTCAACTTCTTCAAAGACTAAAGTTTCGTCCATGAGATAATCTTTAAACCACAAACCAGTAATATCCCCTGAAGTCTTCTTAAAATCAAACAAAAGTTTAATGTAAGAAGTAAATATCAAAATAATAATAATTTATGAATGATGAAGGGTTCATGAGGTAGGGGAAGTGGGGAGGAAGGGGGAAATGAGTAGCAGATATTAAGGGCTCAAGTAGAAGGCAAATGTTTTGAGAATGATGATGGCAACAAATGTACATATGTTTCTGACACAATGGATGTATGTAGGGATTGTGATAAGAATTGTATGAGCCCCCAATAAAATGATTAAATTAAAAAAAAGAATCAATGTCACACAAAAAATTAGAAGACATGTACACTGAAAACCATGAATCATGATTGAAATAAATAAAAACCAAATTAAAAAAGAAGTAAATGTCCAACGTTTGCCTTTAGCATTATAAACAAGCTCTACTGATAGGAGATCAAATTGACAAGACCGCTAGAGAGATTAGATAGGAAACTTGGATGGCAGTGAGTTTATGTGAATGGAGGAAGGACAACGCCATCTTCACCTTCATAAGACATATTTAAAGACTTATAAAGGTGCTGGAACAATATACCAGCAATGTATGAAGGCATGTAATAATAAAAGAGTGGTTCTCAACCTTCCTAATGCCTCGATCCTTTAATACAGCTCCTCACGTTGTGGTGACCACCCCAACCATAAAATTATTTCCTTTGCTACTTCATACCTGTAATTTTGCTACTGTTATGAATCGGGTGACCCCTTTGAAAGGGTCATTCAAACCCTAAAAGGGTTATGACCCACAGATTGAGAACTGCTATAATAAAACATTAATTTGTAGATAAACAAAATCTATAGTTTTACCAGGTACCTCAAATGGGGAAATGTTATACTTGATTCTTTCATTATGATATAATTTATGAAATTATATCAATTTAGCCATTGAAATACAGCATTGTATTATGTTACAAAATAAAGGGAAATATTATGCTTATTAGATGGGAGCATTAATCATCAAATTAGTAACAAAATTGATTTAAAGAAACAAGATAGTGATTTTCAAATAAAATCACTTATAAGGAAAATTAGCACTTGTTTTACAAACAAAACAAAAAAAAGGTATTTGTACTTTTTACTTACTGTCATAATGAAAATGAACATTTCATTTGTTTGTTGTACACCAACTATATTTCAGGCACCCCACAAGGCACTTTCCAAGTACTCTTTGTAATAGTCACAAGTAGGAATTATTTCTATTTCATAGCAAAGGAAACTGTGACCATAGAAGTAAACAACTTGTTAATAATTAATACAACTATTAAAGATTAGAATACTGATTGTAAAATACTAGTTAAATTATAAAGCAGTTTTTACATCTAATGATAATGATCACATTTTCATTCAACCAACACTTCTGCCAGGATTATTACATGTTCTCTTTTGATTCACTCTATAAATTTGGATCTGGGGATTGAACAAACAATATGCTCAGCTGCAGGGTTTGAGTCAACTCAGGAGTGTCTTGGAAGAAAGGCCTGGAGACCAATTTCTGAAAAAGTAGCCATTGAAAATCCTAAGGAGTAAATTCTACTCTGACCCACATGAGGTCACAATGAGTCAGAATCAACTCAACAGCAACTGGTTGGTAAGATATAAACTGGATGTCGTATTCTAAAGTACTCGCCTCATCCTGGAAGTTTTAGAAACATTAAATAACAGAGAGTAATAAGGGAATACAATTAGACAAAGAAGAAGTGAAACTTTTATCATTTGAAGAACCTCTGGCTTTATAGGTAGAGAACCCCAGAGACTCCTCCCAAAGACTGTTGAAAACAATGGAATGATTGGGTGACATAGTAGGATTCAAGATCAACAAGCAGAAATCAGTGGGGTTCCTGTACACCAGTGGAGAGCTCTGGAAAAGAAATGAAGAAAACAATAGCATTTATAATAGCCATGCAAAAGTTGAAAGTTTAGGAATAAACCCAACCAAAGAAATGAGTCATGTACAAAGAAAACTATGGGACATTATGACAAGAAACCCACACAGAAAGAATAATATCCCATACGCATGCATAGAAAGACTTAATATTATACAAAAAGGTCAATACAACCTAAACTCAAAAGACAAACCCGAAAACCCCCTCACTGCCATCAAGTTGAATCTGACTCATAGAAACCCTGTATCAAAGGGGAGTGCTGTGCCTGTGGGTTTCTGAGAATGCAACTCTCTAAGAGAGTCAAAATCCCCATCTTTCCTCCACAAAGTAGCCAGTGGTTTCAAACTGCTGACCGTCCTGTTGGCAGCCCAACTCATTACCACTACGGTTTCAGGGCCCATCAGTATTACCCCAATCATTCTACGAAGACAATAAAATTCTGATTGATATCTCAACTCTATCCTCTAATAGAATGGAAAGACTAATTACCAACCTCATATGGAGAGGGAAGAGGCCCGGGGTAAGCAAAGAAGTTGTTAAAAAGAAGAATAAAACAGACCTCACAACCAGCCACGGTAGTCTATGTGTGCTAGTAGAAAGACAGATACACAGGTATCTATGTACATAGTACAGCCTGGTACTGGTAGAAAGTTAGCTACATAGACCAATGTAACAGTATTGAAAATCCAGAAATCAAAGCACTCACCACCCAATTGATTTTTGAACTAAAGCCTATTTAATTGTGTTAGAACGCCATTAGTTTCCATGCTGCAAATGGTCTTGGAAAAATTGCATCTCCATCTGCAGAAAAATGAAACAAAAACCATACTTCACCCCATACACACACACAAGACACACAAACCTTAATGGGTTAGAGACCTACATGTAAACCCCAGAGCAATAGGGATCATTAATGAGAAGATTGGACAAACTAAATAGCCCGATGATGGAGCGCACAGACTACGAAATAAAGGAAGGACACACGGGGGGTGGGGGGACAAAATTGATGACTGGGGCTTATTAAAATAAAAGTCAATGCACATAAAAAAAAACTTCATCAAAAGAGTAAAATAAGAACCCCCGGATCGGGGTGGAGAGTATCATAATGTCACAATGGATAAGGAACCCAAGAAACCTAAATCTATAGAATTCTTCAATATTTCAATAAGAAAAAATATCCTATTAAAAGGACATTGAGGACCTGATGCAAAGGGCTTAAGTGGAGAGCAAATGCTTTGAGAATGATTAGGGCAAAGAATGTACACATGTGCTTTATACAATTGATGTATGTATGGATTGTGATAAGAGTTGTTTGAGCCCTGAAGAAAATGTTTAAAAGAATAAATAAATAAAACTGCTAAGAAGGGGAAAAATAAATAAAAGGACATAGAAAATTCACAAAGGATGACACTCAAAAGTCTAACAAACACATGAAGCAAGACATGTTCGTAATTACTAGCCGTCCAGGTGATGCAAATAAAAATGATGAGTCATTACTCTCTGCCCACAATAATACACTAATTCGAAAGCAAACAAAACAAACAAAAAGAAAAAGAGAACAAGAAATGCTGGAGAGGGTGCTGAGAAATTGGAGCTCTTCTTTACTGCTAGTGGGCTTGAAAAGATGTACAACCATTGTGGAAACCTCTATAGCAAACCTGGGAAAAATACCATTCAAGCCAGCAGTACCTTTGCTAGGTCCATATTTCAAAGAAATAAGAGACAGAATACAAAAAGATGGATGCTTTCCTCATGTTCATTGCAGCACAGTTCCCAATAGAATAAGCTGAAAACAGCCCAAATGCCATCAGTAGAAGAATGGACAGAGAACTTGGAAAATAAACACAGTGAAAAACAGTGATGAAGCGATGAAGCACCTCATGGCATCGATGGACCGGGGAGCCATTAAGCGGAATAAAGTTGGTCCGTCATAAAGGGGCAAATATTGTAGGAGTTCACTAGCATGAGAATAAACAGCAAAACAAACGCAGGCTGTTGCTCTCAATCCTGTGATTTTCTGTCTTCGTTTTGTTTTTCTATCATGTAATTTTCTAATCCAGTCTCGTGAGCAGTGAGGTAGAGACAATGTCACTGTCAGCATCCGTGTCACCCACATGGCATCACCAGGACTTTACAGAAGGGTGCTCTCTCGTTCTCTGACACGGCGATACGCAACCTTGTAGACGCAACTGGCATGTCGCATCCAAGTTATTCTTGCTATGCCAGGCATCTTTTCCTTTCTTCCCCATTAGCAGTGGGTTGTAGTTTAACCACCCTCGCACACTGCTTTAGTGTGAGGAATTATAAATGTGACTGGAGGTGACCCACATTACAGACTTCGGGTATTGCTGGGTTGTCCTCTTACTGGAGCAATTTCAGAAGCCACGAGCCCTGGCCTTGCAGTTCCTCTTTGCTGCCATATCGCGGATGGTAGTCATTCCGCGGCACTGAGTGGACTCTTTATATTCACCTATGTGTGTCTTTGAGGAGCTGAGCTATCAACACAATTCCTTTCTGGTCTAAGAAAAATCTTATCCAAGGGACATTCCCTTCTATGGAGGCTGTTTTGTTTGTTTGCTTTTTAGCTTTTGCCTAGAACTTTAAAAAAATCATTGTATTACGGCCTCATACAACTCCTATTACAATCCATACACACATCGATTGTGTAAAACACATTTGTACATTCGTTGCCTTCATCAGTCTCAAAACATTTGCTCTCCACCCAAGCCCCTGAAATCAGCTCCTCATTTTTCCTCACTCTCCCCACTACCCCCTCCCTCATGAACCCTTGATAAATTTATAAATTATTATTTTGTCATATCTTGCTCTGTCCCACATCTCCCTTCTCCCACTTTTCTGTTGTATGTCCCCCAGGGAGGAGGTCACATGTCGATCCTTGAAATAGGTTCCCTCTTACCAACCCGCCCTCCCTATGCCCTCCCAGTATCATCACTGCCTGCGAAGAGCTTCTTTTTTTGTCTTAGAAAGCGGATAGAGTCCTTAAATACTGAATGTATTGGTTCAGGACCCGTGCTTGACTAGCCACCAACCACTAAAATATCAAAACAAGAATCAGTTTAATATGCTAATCATTCAACATTTTCCTTTGGGCTTAGAATGCCACAGTGAACTCTTTAAGAAAGTGGAGCTCATTTAAGATAATCCCAACAGGGAAAAAACAAACAAAACAAAAACTAAACATTTCTCATTACAAAAGCTGGCTTTATTTCATGTCAATGAGCACTTAAGTTAATTGTTGGATGAGCTGCAAGAGCTTAGTGAAGACCATGGTATTCAGGCAGAGGAAATGGATGGAAGGCAATTGAGCAAAGAGGAGGCCCCAAAGTAAAAAGCCATGATCGATCAATATTTTTAAGAAAGTAACTAGATATTGGTGGAGTGCATAACACCAGCAGCCCTGCACCCTGACACATGGGGTATTTACCGTGAGCTCGCCATATGTTATGCGTGACTATATTGTTACTGCTGGGTTCTGACTCCGGGCCACTCCATGTCTAACTGGATGAATACGGGCTCATCCTCACGATCCATCTTATCCAGGGTCTCTCTGGAGGCCCCTTTCCAGGGACTGGGTTCTCTTTCCCACAAATCTAAAGTACATGAGATGAAGTCTCACTGTTCTTGCCTCCAAGGAGCAGCCTGATTGCACTTCTTCCAAGAAAGATGCATTTGTTCTTTTGGCAGTTCCTGACCCCTTTGGCAGTTCCTGACCCTTTCCATAATTTTCACCAGCACCACCCTTTAAATACATCGATTCCATTTTGAACTTCCTTATTCAATGTCCAACTTTCACATTCCTATGAGGCAACTGAAAATACCATGGCTTGGGTCAGGGACACTTAGTCCTCCAATAACCTCCTTGCTTTTCAAGAGGACCTAGGCAGTAGATTCACCCAGGCAATGCCCTGTTTGATCCGTTGGCTGCTCCTTCCATGAGAATTGACTGTGAATCCAAGTGAGACAAAGTCCTTGACAGTGTTCCTATTCTCCCCATTTATCACCATGTAACCCATTGGTCCAGTATTGAGAGTTTGGTCTTCATTACAGTGAGTTGTAATCCACACCCAGTGGGTGCAGCTCTTGGTCTTCATCAATAAATCTTCAAATCTTTCTCACTTTCAGTAGCCAAGGTGGTGCCCTGTACATATCACATGTTGTTATAAGCCTTGCTCAAATCCTGATGCATCATTTTTCTCATACAGCATCTTCTTTAATTATTTGCCTTCAAATTGAGTAAGTAGAGTGAGAGAATACAACCCTGACCCACACTTTAAAATCACATGATTTTTAAACCATGCAGTATCCACTTTTTCTGTTCACATAATTGCCTCTTGATCCATGTACAAATCCTGTATGGGTGCAATGGAGTATTCTGAAAGTCCCATTCTTCTCAAGGCCATCCATAGTTTGCTATATCATACACAGTCGTATACCTTGGCATCGTCAATAAAATACAAGCAAACATCTTTTTGGTACCCTCTGCTTCCAACCGAGATCCTTTCTCTTTTTAATCCAGTCTGAACCTCTGGCAGCTGCCTATCAATGTACTATTGGATGATCTTCAGCAAAATCTTGGTGATATAAATTATATTGTTCTAAAATTTATACATCCTTCTTTAGAATTGGTACAAATGCAGATCTCATCCAGTCAGTTGGCCAAGTAGCTGTCTTCCAAATTTCCTGGCAGAGAGGAGTGAGTCCTTCCAGTGCTTCATCAGCTTGTTGAAACATTTCAGTTGGTATTCCATCAATTCCTGGAGATTTGTTTTTGATGGATGCTTTTAGTGCACCTTGAACTTCCTTGAGTGCCATTGGTTCTTACTCGTATACTGCCTCCTGAAAGGGTGGAATGTTGACTAGTCCTTTTTGGTACAGTGACTCTACGTATTCTTTCCATTTTATTTAGATGCTTCCTGCATTATTTCAATGTTTGTCAATAGAACCTTTCAGTATTGCTATTTGAGGCTTGAGTTCTTTTAGTTTAAGATATGCTGAGAGTGTTTTCCCGTTGTGTTTTCTCTCTCCAGGTCTTTGTATTTTCATTATATTAATTTTCTTAGTCTTCTTGAGCTATCCTTTGAAATTTGCTTGACTTCATCATTTCTTCCATTTGCTTAGCTACCCTATGACTAAGAGCATGTTTCAAAATCTCTTCAATATCCACACGGATGTTTTCTTTCCTGTTTATTTTTTAATGACCTTTTGATTTCTTCATGAATGAGGACCTTCATGTTATTCCACAGCTCTTTAGGTCTTTTGTCATTAGTGTTCAACTCTGATCTTGTAATGTTCAGAAAATTCAGGTTGGATAAACTCAAGGTCATACTTTGGCTCTTGTGGACTTATTTTAATTTTCTTCAATTCCTGAACCTACACATGAACCCTTGGTGGTCTGTTCCACAGTTAGCTCCTGGCATCCTTTTAGTTGCTGATATTGAACCTCTTCAATGTGTCTTGCAATGGATATACTCAAATTTACTTCTATGTGTTCCAACTGGAGAAGTCCATGTGCTTATTGCTGTTTGTGTTGTTGAAAAATGATTTGCTATAAACAAGTCACTGATCCTGCAAAATTCTATCATGTGATCACCAGCTTCATTTCTATCATCAAGACCATATTTTCTAATTACTTTCCTTCCTCTTTATTTCTAACTTTTATATTCTAATCACCAATAATTCTCAATGCATATTTTATCAATGTCAGACTGAAGCATATTGTATATATGGTATAATTCTTCAATTTTTTTAGCACTGGGTTTACTGGTTGGTGTGTAAAATTGAATGATAATTGTATTGATTTGATTTCCTAGAATTTGGATAGATATAATCCTATCACAGACAGCACTGTACTTCAAGATAAATCTTGAAATGTCCTTTTTTTATGATGATTGCGCTATTACCAACTTAGTAAACCATATGCTTTTCTGACACAAAATGTCCAATCCTCGTCCACTGTACATCACTAATTCCTATGGTATTGATTTTTATGTCTTCCAGTTCATTTTTTGCTTCCAACTTTCCACCACTGTAGCTACATACAAGCCAGCAAAGAAGGACAAATGGATAGGCAGTAGCTTGCATTAATATCCTAACATAAAAATCAGGGATTTTATTTTTCACAGATAGTAAATGTTCACTACTATAAGTAAATTATGCTCTACCCCTTTAAAGAACACACTTAATAGTTCAGCTCAAACAATTTGTCTTTAGATATGACTGCTCTAACCCGATACCAGTCATATATTATTCTGAAGCACAGCTATGGTGTCAATAGACTTCATAGACTTATTTACTTCTGGGTCACCTAATAAGCACCTTCAGTTTTGGAGAAATCCCATTGCAATAAACTCTGAGAATAATTCCTAGAAAAGGGGTTGGGGCTGGGTCTACATAGCAGGAGAGCAAGTGTTTGCACTTTCAGATAATAGTGCACAACGACCTTTACTCCCCTCGCCATTTGTCTTCTGTCACCATGCTCTCAGCAGATCAATCTCTTATTGCCAGTTGATTGGTATTAACCTTCCAGCCATCTCTGGGGATATTATTTTGTTTTAAATGGAAGGCTAGTAGGTGATTTTGAACATGAAGAGGCGGTGCTTGCATTATCTGAATATTGATTTGCCTTGTACCTGTGAAACTTCGTGTGTGAATGTGGCGTTTATCGGTCCATTTGTGATAGACATGGGGCCTGTTCCTGACCTCCCACTGTTCCATCCTCTCAGCAAACTATCCAGAGTGGACTACTCACTAATATTCACCGAGTAGAAAAAGAAAGGATTGGTATACTCAGGACTCTCATTAAAACCAGAGCGTGGAGTGGAGGCCCAAAGCCAATCTGTAAACAATTGGACATCCCCTTACAGAAGGGTTGTGGGGAGAAGATGGGCCAATCAGGGTGCAGTTTCGCACCAATGAAACATACAGCTTTCCTCCAATTCTTAAATGCTTCCTCCCTGTCACTATCATGACCCTAAATTTTCCTTAAAAATCTGGCTAGACCAGAGCATGTACATGGGTACAGGTAAGAGCTGGAAACACAGGGAATTAAAGACAGATAAGCCCCTCAGGACCAGTATTGAGAGTAGCCATACCAGGAGTGTAAGGGGAAGGTGGGGGAAGAAAGGGGGAACCGATCACAATGACCTATCTATAACCTCCTCCCAGGGGAATGGACAACAGACAAGGGGGTTGGGGGAGATACTGGACAGTGAAAGACATGAAAAAATAATAATAATTTGTAAATTATCAAGGGTTTATGAGGGAGGGAGGGAGGGATGAAGGGAGAGAGGGAGGGAGGGAGAGGGAGGGGAAAAGTGAGGAGCTGAAAAGGGTTCAAGTAGAAAGAAATTGCTTTGAAAACTATGAGGGCAGCATATGTACAAATGTGCTTACAACAATGGATGGATGGATGGATGGATGGATGGATGGATGGATGGATGGATTGTGATAAGAGTTGTACGAGCCCCCAGTAAAATGATTTTTAAAAATAAATAAATACAAAAACCCATGCTATTAACCATATTCTCAATCTCAAAACTTGTCTTTTATGTAACACTAAAAATACTTGACGATTGACATACAGATTGTTATTGTTCTTGTCACAAAAAAGTCCAGAAAACATTGAAAAATGTTTCAGTTAATTACAAAGGACATGTGTTAGCCGCTGCTAGCTAATCAGTTCCAACTGTCAGCCATCCCGATAGGGTTTCTGAGTTGGTAAATCTATATAAGAGCAGTCTCACAGAACCCTGCTGAGTAGTTTGTGAGTTTGAACTGCAGATTTTGCTTGTTACAGACCCAACACCTAACCCTCAGCACCACTAGCATTACATCATCCGTGCACATATAATGAAAATGAAAGTGTGATCAAGTCGGATTTGGCAAAGGAGCTTGCAGGGTCCTCAGCATCCGGTTAGCTGCACCTGTGCCTGCTCTAATATAAACTATCATCTCATCTGCATCATCCCCTAACTAATCTCACAACAGGCAAGTTGATCTCCCTAAAAATTAAAAGTCCCCCATGACCTCCCACGAAAAACATACAGCTCATACCCTGAATGGGAGTCTGCCTTATCCTTATTGACCTGGCCTCTCTCCAAACTCATCTACAACCAGTTTCCCTAGGTTTGCTGCATTTCAACTACACTAATCTTCTTTCTGTTTCATGTAAATGTGATCTTCTTTAAAAACATTCTCAAAATGCACTCTGAGTCTTCATAGCACATTGCCTTGTTTTATATCCTCCATACTACTTAGCATCATCTGCCTCGTGTGTTCTTCCATCCCTCCTCCCTCATTCTCTCCTCTGTGCCCTATTTTTTTCTTTAGATGTGGTCTATCAGAATGCTTGTCTAATTAGTGACTGTTATTCTAGAGACTGAAATGTTGCAGCAGGTTAATTACTATTTGCTTGTTGAATGGATGAATGAAACAATCATCTCCAATAGGCAGCAAAGAACTGCTCTAGCTTCTTTAACATGGGATAGTACAATTCCTTTTTCACACACATTGCAGTTGTGTCAAAAATCTGATGATATTTGGAAGAGATTGAGACTAGGACTCTCAGGATTTCTTGGTAAATGAAATATTAAACTGAATGGAAAGAAACAAAGACCACTCTGAAAGCTTATGTCATGGGAGAAAAAAGACAGAAGGGAGTTAGCAGTTCTAAGCCCACTGCCCTCCAGTCATTTCTAAGTGTGAGGGACCCGATAGGACCGACTAGAGTTTCTCGTTAAGGTTTTGAGACTAAATTTTCAGAGAAGAAGACAGTATCATAATCATCCCATGAAGTGGCTGGTGGTTTTGAACCATTAACCCTTGGATTAGCAGTCCAACATGCCACCACTGTTCAGCCAGGGATCCTTTAACAGTACTAGTCGGGTGGCTATGAATTCGATTGAAGGCCTTGAATGTGAGCTGGGAGGGTCTTCAACTGCAGGAAGCAGGTAAGAGGGATTATCCTTGATAGAGAGGAAGACTGAAAACACACACTCGTGGCTATTTAGAAGAAAACCAACATTATCTAAAAGAATTCATTTTCCAATTTTAGCAAAAACCGATTAGTAATTCATTGAAAATAATGCCAACATAAATTTGAATAAGACGTTAAATCCATACATGTGCCTGAAGAATAATTGCAATGAAGATGATGGGGGATGTTTGCCAGGTGATGGATTTTTCTTCACATGTGCCGACTTTCTACATGGCTTGTCTTTAACACTCATCTCCTGGCAAAGAGAAGGTTTGAGTCTAGTGTATTCACCTAGCCTCTTGCTACCTTCTTAGTAAAATGCAGATCTCCACCACAGATCACCTAGCTCTTTGATTGGTGTAGAATAGATGTTAAACTAAACTCAAAGATGCAGGGCAGATTGAAGGCCAGGGAACAGGAGTGCACACCTTTGGGCAGGTGGGACGAGAAAGCTGAGGATCTGTGAGGCTGATGGTGCCTCCAAGTAGGCAGAAGCTTCAGGATTAGACATGGATGATTAAAAAGCAATGAGAATAAGAAAACACTGGGAGGGAGAGACTTGAAAATAAAAGCAAATGGTCTAAAAAAAAAACCCAGCTTGTTTCCTCATTGTGGGAGAAATAGTCTCTCATTTATGTCATCTTAAATAACCTTTAAAAAAACAGAATAATGCCTATACCATTATAACAGTTGAGCTTTTTACACACATGAAGATATTTATAATGATTAAAGTGCATAACATACCACTATACTGAGTGTGTTTGTCTCTAGGGAAAATAAATGTGAGGCCAGAATAAGGGGTGAGAGAAAGGTTTATTTATCACTAGGTTTATTTACGATATCATTTTAAACATAAGTTTTAAAGCAATAATTCTCTTGTTAGAAGGTTCTCAGTTTGAATTTTGACCATAGACTCATTGGTTGTGCAGATTTAAATCAGTTTCCTTATCACTCCAATGAGAGTAATAGTATTGATCAGTTCATAGCATTACTGTGAATATTAGTGAAGTATTCTAGATGAGTATAGATAGATAGATGATAGATAATAGATACAGTTGTTTTATATTCCCTTCTGCAGAGAAAGAATACCAGAAAGCTTAATCTTATACATTAACCTATGACCCCTGTTTTAGGAATAAGCATTGTCAAATGGGGCAATTTTGTACCATCAATTCCTTTTCCTATGCCTTCTTACATAGGCAAAACTTTAGCTTAAAACGGGGCATTTACCATGAGTGTTACGTTTTTAGATTCTTCCCAAAAGTTAGCTAATTAAATTCTCCCCTTTGGAATCGCTTTCTTGATAAACAGAATTTGGAAAAGGCTTTCAATTAACATCAAAGAATAAAGACCCCACAACGAAGCAGCTTTGGAGGGTACACCACCCCTTGAAGAAAACTGGATCAGAACATGGCCCTGTAAACGTTCCCATAACCAACACTGACTCCTGGCTAGAAACCTCTTGAGTTAAATAACTCAGTTTTGCTCTCAATTATATTGCTTCTCTAGGCCCAAAATATCTACAAAACTGCCTCAATTGTTTCTTTCATCCTGCCTCTGCTGATCCAGCTCCACACCCTAGCAAGCTGTTAACATTTCCTAATAACTTCGATTGAAGTAGTTACTACTTATGGGGCTCATTTTTCTCATAGTTATAAAAAATTCAATAGGCAACTGGTGCTAAGAAAGTGCCTTTTTCCGGGGAATTGCTATTAAAATTATTGAGTTTTAAAAAATGGTAAGATCAAAAAGCTCACTTTATAAGAAAAGAAATTCTAAATAGATTATGAGGAGGCAAACTGAACGCCCACACCTTCCAGTTCATTTTTCCCCTGATATTTATTTTCTGGGTGTAGAGAATTTCCTGAGTCACTTTAATTTTTTATTATTATTTTTATCATTTTACTGTGGGCTCTTACAACACTTATCACAATCCACACATCCATCCATTGTGTCAAGCACATTTGTACATATATTGCCACCATCAATCTCAAAACATCTGCTTTCTACTTGAGCCCTTGGTATCAGCTCCTCATTTTCCCCCTCCATCCCTGCTCCCCCCACCAATGAACCCTTGATAATTTATAAATTATTATTTTGTCATATCTTTCACCATCTGACATCTCCCTTCACTCACTTCTCCGCTGTCCATGCCCCAGGGAGGAGGTTATATGTACATCCTTGTAATCTGTTCCTTCTTTCTCCCTCACCTTCCCTCTACCCTCCCAGTATTGCCACTCTCACCACTGGTGCTGAAGCAACCATCTGTCCTGGATTCCCTGTGTTTCCAGTTCCCATCTGTACCAGTGTACATCATCTGGTCCTTTGCCTCCAGATACTGACCAGTGAGAAAAGAAGCCAGCTTTTCATAACTAGGAAACAGATTCCTGGTCCTTATAAGAGCCAGTGGAATGCCTGTTTACTTCTAAGTATTAATGTCTACACTTTTTGAATATCAGCTGACTATTTTTGAATATCATGTAGACAGAATCAACCTTTGAAGTAACAATAATCTCGCCCATTAAAGTTCCCACTATATGCTAGCTTTACCAATACCAGCATGTGAGGCTTGTAAATTCTAGAAATGGAAGTGTGAGCTTGCAATACTTCTTGAGAAATGTTTCAATTTGACAAAGACAAGAAGATCTAAGCATTAGTGAGTGGCCCTCCTTGGATTCATCCACTTTAAATAGCCAATAAATGCAACTACATGAACAGGGTATCCAATAAGTGGAGGTCATAACAAAGAAACCGATCCAGCTCTGAGCGTTAAGGGTGGTAATAAAGCCTTTAGCAGAGTGCTGGACACAGAATGGTATTTAACAATTGATGGCTGATATTATACACATAAAATTGCCACAGTGAAGCTGTAGTAGAATTATGAAAAGTTTAGGCTCTGGAGTTAGGCAAACTGGCTTTGAATCCCATTCACAGTTGTTCTCATGAAAATTATATAAGATAATATTTTAAAATTGCTTGTTAAAGTAGTACTCATTTAATGCATTAAAATAAATGTAATTTCATTCTATGATCATTCATAAGATGTATTTTAATCAATTATTTTATCAAAATGCATATATTTTGACAATGATAAGTAAGTTAGGTTCTTGTATAATATTTTGTCTATTTTCATTACATAAGTACAATGAAAATTCAACAAATATTTTACCTCAGAGCTAAAAATTAGTTTAAAAACTTTGGGTTTATCTAAAACAAGTTTAGTCCTTCTTATTAAACGTGGTACTGTGGCACCACCAGGGGTCCAATGGTTAACTAGGAACCAAAAGTTTAGAAGTTCAAGTTGACTCAAAGGTGCCTTGAAAGAATGGTCTGGTGATCTATTTTTTTTAAATAAATCATTTTATTGGGGGCTCTTACAGCTCTTATAACAATTCATACATCAGTTGTAGCAAACGCATTTGTACATATGTTGCCATCATCATTTCCAAAACATGTTTTTTTCTATTTGAGCCTTTGGTATCTTGGTGTCAGTCTCTCTTTTTTCCCTCCCTGCCTCCCTCCCACCTTTGTGAACCCCCGATAAAATATAAATAATTATTTTCATATCGTACACCGTCCACTATTTCCCTTAGTCCATGTTTCTGTTGTTCATCCCCCTGGGGTGAGGGAGAGATACAGCGATCATTGTAGTCAGTTCCTGGTTTCTCCCCCTTCTGCTCCCACCTTCTCCCTGTGCTCATGGCACTGCTACTCCCATTACTGTTCCTGAGGGGGTTCTCTGTCCTGGATTCCGTGGGTTGAGACCTCTTATCTGTATCAGTATACATGCTCCAGTCTAGCTGGATTGGTAAGGTGGAATTGGGGTCATGAGAGTGGAGGGATATGGGAGAATAAGGGGTTCAAGGGGGGGTGATATAGTGTGGGTGGTGGTGGGGTGGGGGAGGGAGGCAATGTTAAGGAGTCCATGTAGAAAAAGAATCTTTGGAAACTTATTGTGGTAGTGATTTTACAATTCTACTTGATATGATTGAAATATGGAATGGTATGTTTTATGTATTAGATCCCAACTAATTAGAAAATTAAAAATCAGCCATCGAACGCTCTGTGCCCTCACAGTTCTTGTCTGATATACAAAGGTGCCCCATCATGAGTCAAAGTAGACTCCATGGCAAGCGTTTTATGTTTTCCCATTTCTTACCTATGGACTAGTCACCTTCTGTGGGATACTGGGGGCTGTGGAAGTAAACTTGCAGCTTGGACCCTCCTGGTAGACCCCGTTGTTCAGTGGAAGGAGAAAACAATCAGATTAACACACAAGTGAATGTGTAAGCACAGCTGGTTGAGGTGTGAAAGAGATCTATAAGATGGCACGACCATTTATTATAGGAGAGGAATCATGTTATCCCCGAAGTCTAAAAAGCTTTTGATGGAGAGAGATGGACGGATGAATAAGAATTGGCTACGAAAAGAAAGATCAAAAGGTAGGCAAATTACTCTGAGACAAAGAGATATGAGAGATGAGGAAAAGTGGCAGATAGCATAAAGCACATTTTAGACACTAAAAATCTATTGCTCGGATGCAAAGGAGAAAAAATAAAGTTATGGAGAATCTTCGTGAATAACTTTGACCTTTCCCCTGGGGGAAATGAAAAGTTGGTGAAAGAATTTACACAGTAGAATGACCCAACCACTATCATAATTTGAATGTTGGTGAAAGAATTTACACAGTAGAATGACCCAACCACTATCATAATTTGAATAAGACAATGATGTAGAGAAATAAAATGATGCATTTTAGGAGATAAGGGTAGATACCTAAGCACAATAATGCAGAGAAACAACACGATTTAATAGACATTTAGAATGTTGTCTTCATTTGAGAAAATGCATATGTGCAATTTATACCAATATGAGAAGTTGCTACTAATCCTGATTTTATGTCACAAAACATAAAAATTTGATAATTAAGGGCAAGGTACATTAGGCAATGTATAAACCAAAGACACGTCTATTCTCAACTACATAACATATTTCTCTAAAAGCTCCAAGATATTGTCTTTTATGAAAATGATATTGATCCATCCATACTAACAACCTTTGATTAGCGTTTTTCCATAATCGTGGTGGATTTGTTCTCAGTTATTTCAAAATTTATAATCACAGCTATTTTCTTTGAGAAAAGTTATATTGTGTAATATAAAATTAAGAGGTAAATTTGTTTTGAGAGTTTTGAAATATGTTACCTAATTAGGGGGAAAGATTTTAGAATCACTATGCTTGATGGATGAGTGTGAATTCTGCATTTATTACGTGGCGTAAAACACCATTTTTCAGATGTCAAATACAAACCAGGACTGTTTTATTTTCTCCATCTACTTCCAGGGGAAAAAATAGACTACAGAGCACACAGATGAGCCAAATGGTTAAACCCTGAGAAATCCATACACAGGAAAACACCTTGACTTTCTTTCTTATTATTTTTTATTAGCATCTATTAACTCAGAGACACAACAAACTTTGAAAAAATAACTACACTAGACATTACTTTTCTCGTGACAGAAATGTAATCTCCATTATGGCACAAAAATGTTGAAAATATTATTCGTCATCTGTTTAAGATAATTTGATACCTCAAAATAGCTTTTAGTCTATTTGAATTTTCCCCAAACTCATTAAATACAACTTCCACAACAAATTCATCAACAAATTCATCTATTCTTCACTAACACAGTCAAAGTGACTGATTCTTTGTACAGACAACTCTAATAACAAAATCAGTGACTCCACCCTTGGGCCATTGCTCAATCTAGACTCATCTCTACAGTTGCAGTGACAAATATCTAAAATTATAGGTCCCCAGAAATATTTTTGAGATGTTTTGTAAAATTACACAACATTCTGATGCTCACAGACTAGATGGATTTAGGTGTTCAATATTTATTGCCTGAATGGTTGGGTTACAAATATGGTTGAATCCTCATAGTCTCCAGATGTCATTTGAATAATTAATGTCTTTTAATTTGATACATTCATTATATGGGCAAAGTTCATCTTAATTTTAAACAACTGATTTATCTGCTGGGCCTTAATTGCTTTGTCTCTATGCATAGAAATTTGGAGAAGGCAATAAGAGTAATTCTTCAGAAAAACTGTTAAAGAATCAGAGCTATGTTGGAGATGGAGGGTTTAAAAAAATGATTTTTGTTTTTCAAAGACAAATTGCTATTTTCAAGGCACACAGAGAGTTTAATTGAATAATCAGTCATAGATCTAGTTTGCCTAAATTCATGAAATGAATCTATTGCCCTATAATATTTAGCATGCTAGTGTCTTTCAATTTTATTTCATCTATGTGCAAGCAGCATCCTATTATTTTATTTATTTTTAATTAACTTAATCTTAGTGTTCAAGTACATTTGTTTATTGAAGAAATGGAAAATTAACATTTATATGTATTAATTTTATTGCTATTAATACATAATATACCTCTGTCCCAATATCTAATAAATCATTGAATCATTTTATATCTTAAAAGTCATCATTCTAGCCTGTGGTAGTTAGATAATCATTTGGAGGGGTGGAGTCCAGCTTGTCAATCAAGAAATAGCCAGTGAAGCCTCTGTGGGCATGGCCTTCTCCTGAGGATTCTGGGAACTCCAATATTCCTTCTTGAAGGTTGGGGACATTCTCTTGGCTCATTCTCTGAGAGACTTTCTACTGACAAGACACAAGACACTATGCCGATAGACACCATACCCTAGCAGCGAGAAAAACCACATGGAGACCCCTGCCAGCTCTGAGATGCTTACAATGCCACTGGATCCACAAGACTTTGTACCCACTGGCCTGTGATCTTCCTGTGTTTGGTGTCATTGCATGTTTTTTGTGAGTCTAAAGAGGACTTTATAGATTGGTATCAGACATATGGGCTAATATCGGACTTATGGACTTGATTTGGACTGGGCTGGGGTGTTTTTATAATGTATAATTACTTTTATATAAAGCTCTTTCTTATACACATATGAGTATATCTATGAATTTTTTCCTCTACTCAACCCAGAATAACACATAGCCCCAATCCAAGAACAGTTAATTCTTATAACATGGCTCTGCTCAATACTGGCCTTCATGAAAGATCACTGAAGATAAGGGTGCCACAGCAAACGGGGGAAAGAGCAGATGGTGCCCGGCTATCAGCGAAATAGTGTCTGGTATCTTAAAGGCTTGTATTCAAGCAAGCAGCCATATAAGTGAGGCATCAAATAAATCCACATGGAAGTACATCAGCTTGTGTGATGCAAAGATGACCATGACAAAACCCAAAGATGATGAAGAGAATGGTATCAGAGATGAAACTGTGAACATCCAATTTGTAAAAGGCTAGGGAGGAGTAGGAGACCTAGATCCACCTGCACAATACCCCGTTAGATTAAGCCTTTGGCTCTGACCACAGGTGAGGGACTCAAACAGTTTTACTATCAGACTATTGTAGACTTGATTATGGTGGACTAAACCAGGGTATAATATGATACTTGGCCAGGTGACCTCCTCATTGACCCAACCTCAATTTTCTCTAGACTTAAATATTTCTTGCTTGTTCCAAGACAGAAATTTCTTCTCTGGCTTTTTAAATATTGTTGGTGGTCTTTTCTTTATTTTTATATTATTATTATTTTCTTCTTTTAGCTTCCTTTGGTTTTGTATTTTGTTGTTTATGTTATGATTCCTAGTTCGTGGAACAGAAAGAATGGATGGATAGAGACAATAACCGAGGCAATGGTTTATCGGGAATGGGGGTTGGGAGGGTGAAGGAAGGGGGGGGGATATGAATGTGGGAGGGAGGAGGGAACACCAGATTTGATTGTGATGATGCATATACAGTTCTATTTTCAACAATCAGATGGATATGTGAGTTTTATATTTAAAAAACTACTAAAAACAAAACAAATTTAACCTATGGTTACCGTGGATGAAGGAAGAGTATTTGCTTAGGAGGCATTGAGTTTATGCTAATGGTGTTAGACGAATTTGGAAAAGGGTTATCAATAATGTTTTCACTATGGATCCTAATCAATAGCCCTGAATTAAACATGTAGATGTGTTATGTTGGAGAATGTTTGGCTGTGTATAATTTTGCCCTGCCTAAAAAATTCATTACATTAATAATGAGTACCAAGAAGAAGCAAATCTTCTAAAATTGATTGTGGCAATGACTGTATTACTATTCTTAATATGACTGAACTATTGAATTGCTTGATAGGTGGAAGAAGTGCCAATAAAACTCTAAAACAAATGAGGGGGCAGGATGCTAGATAAATGGAAACAGAACAATAAAGTAGAAATAATCAGAATGCAAATATACTGTGAAAACTGTAGCCAACATCACAGAATGATCTGTATAAAAATTATTAACTGGGATCTTAGTTTATAGTGTAAACTTTCACAATAAAATATTATTTAAAATTATTATGATTAAGAAAGATTTGGTTTATCATATTTGAAAAATAAGGACATTTTCAGCTTAAAAGAAAAAAAAATGATGTGTGATGGGGGAATAGGGCACTGAGCCACCCAAGGGGAGGGTATTGTTTGTGTCTCCACAGGGAAAGATGGACCACATGTAAAGCCAGTGCCAGATGAATGCAGTGTGCCAACAAGTAGTGGGGAGCCAGTGGAGGGGCCTGAGGGCTTGGCCCCTATACCAGCTACATGGACAACTGCCCCTCACCCCAGAAGAATTTACTGGAGAGGACGGCACTAAAGCTGCAGCTAGGGGAGAGGGGCATATTTGATCAGAGCAAATGGGAGCAAAGAAGGGGGAGGAAGAGAGAGTGGAGCACATCCTAGCCCATCAGGCCTGGAGGACGATATCTCCGCTCTAAACAGTCAATGGACAGAGTGGACAATGTGGCAGATCCCACTACGAGACACACCGTCCATTGATGGCCCAGGGCCCTAAGGGGGACAACACTGGAGACTCAGGGTCGGTACTGGCCCAGAGTGACCCTGTGACACAGGCAAACCACTAAAAAGCGTGCGGCAGAGCAACCATGGGAGCAGAGCAAGGAGTCCCCGAGGGAGTACAAAGGACAGACTCTGGGGCCAAAGCATGGAACCCCATTGGACCTGACTGAAGGACACGCCTAGAGATAAAAAAGCAAATTGTGATCTATTTACAGGTTTTTCTTTCTTGTTGAATTTTTTTCTTTTAATTAATTTATTTTCCTATGGGTAATTGTTGTCATAGCTGTGTTCTCACTAATCGCCTATCTTGCTATGGCTTGATTTTTGGTGCATATTATTATCTCTACAGATCTATCCAGATAAGATGGACGAGATGAATAGTCTGGAGGAGAAAACAACGGGACCAATGGTTCCAGGGGTACACGGGAGAGGGGGCAAGGAGGTGGTGCTGACCAACCCAGGGACAGGGGAGCAAAAAGTGATCCAAAAATTAGTAAAAAGTAACAAATCTGTAACAAATCAGTTACTGAAACCCAAATGAAGGCTGAGCATGTTAGTGGGAGAAAAGTAAAAGGAAATAGAAGAAAGAACTAAGTGACAAAGAGTATTTATAGAGGTCTGAAGACTGGAATGTACATATGTAAATATATTTATATGAGTATAGGGAAACAGATCTATGTGCATATATTTATAGGTTTAGTACTGAAGCAGCAGATGGACTTTGGGCCTCCACTCAAGCACTTACTCAATGCAAGAACACGTTGTCCTATTAAATTGGCATTCCACGATGCACACCTTCCAGACATGATTGCTGAAGAAAAATGTTTGCATAAGCAAATGTAGTGAAGTAAGCTGATGGTGCCCGGCTATCAAAAGATATAGCATCTGGCATCTTAAAGGCTCAAAGATAAACAAGTGGCCATCTGTTTCAGAAGCATCAAAGCCCACATGGAAGAAGCACACCAGCCTGGCTGACCACGATGTGTGGGAGGGACCAGTTATCAGATATCAAAGAACTAAAAATCATATAAGTGGGTGCCCACTTTCCTGATACGATCACTGAAGACAAAGCAGGTGCATAAGCAAATGTGGTGAAGAAAGCTGATGGTGCCCAGCTATCAAAAGATATAGCGTCTGGGGTCTTAAAGGCTCGAGGATAAACAAGTGGCCATCTGGTTCAGAAGCAACAAGGCCCACATGGAAGAAACACACCAGCCTGTGTGACCATGAGCTGTCAAAGGGATCAGGTATCAAGCATCAAGGAACAAAACTCATATCATTGAAAATATAGGTGAGTGCAGAGTGGAGACGCAAAGCCCTTTGGTAGCCAACTGGACACCCCTTACTGAAGGGTTGTGGGGAGGAGATGAGCCAGTCAGTGTGCAGAGTAGCAATGATGAAACATATAACGTTCCTCTAGTTCTTAATTGCTTGTTCCCCCCCGCCCCCACTATCATGATCCTAATTCTACCTAACAAATCTGGCTAGACCAGAGGATGTACATTGGTACAGATAGCAACTGGAAACACAGGGAACCCAGGACAGATGACTCCTTCAGGACCAGTGGTGAGAGTGGCAATGCCTGGGGGTGGAGGGAATGTGGAGTAGAAAGGGGGAACTGATTACAAGAATCTCAGTATCACCTCCTCCCTGGGGGATGGACAGCAGAGAAGAAGGCAGGGGGAGACGTTGGGCAGTGTAACATATGACAAAATAATAATAATTTATGAATGATGAAGGGTTCATGAGGTAGGGGGGAGGAGGGACAGAGGAGGAAAATGACCAACTGTTATTAAGACAAATGTTTTGAGAATGATGATGGCAATGAATGTACATATGTTCTTGACACAATGGATATATGTATGGATTGTGATAAGAATTGTATGAGCCCCAAATAAAATGATTTTTAAAAACCAGGAAAGATACTAAAACTGTTTACAAACGAAGAAAGAAAAAAGAAAATGATGATGGCAACGTATGTATAAGTGTGCTTGATACAATCGCTGTATGGAGTGTTGAAAGGATTCTAAGGGCCCCCAATAAAATGACTTATAAATTTAAAAAAATAAGAAAAATAAATTTTGCTTTAGAAATTGGGGAAAAAAGAAAATTATCCTCAAGGAGAACAATAGTGTGAGTTAGTAAAAGGGCATAACCTTCAGAATAATCAAACACATGAGATCAGGGACTGCATGTGCTCAGGGGCACACTCTTCAAGGGTTGAGAAAGAAGACGTGAAGGCAGGATCTATAGAGAAGAGGGTGGAGGCACAATGCTGCATTGAGGAAATTGTAATAAATTAAATAGAGCAAAATGTATACATTGAATGTAAACTGACCATTTGTTCTGTACACTCAGTTCATGATAAATCATAGTGGTGGGTTGGGGCTCGGGGAGAAAATTCATAGCTACAGCTCTCAGGAGTGTAATACACTATCATTATGATGAATAGAGTATTTTATGGATATGCTTTTTCCGTCTTCCAGTTTTAGTTTCAGCATAGCTGTGTTGCCAGAGGACATAGCCATTGCAAACTATATTCTCAGTGTTGAATTTTATTATAATTCTATAAGGAACTCTCCATTCTCACCACTCGTCCTTATATACGTGTCTCCAGTAAGTTTTCCTTTTATGAAGCTTAGTCTGTAAGAACTTCAAGAAGACTTATAGAATTAATATTTTCTTACTTTTTATATGTCCATAAAATGTATGTATGCCCTTAATACTTGAGTTTTCTTTCTTTGGGAATCGTAAGTATGTCACTTCATGTTGAATGCCTCTATTGCAGCTGAAATCCTTAAAAAAAAAAAACAATAGAAAAGAAAAGAAAAATGTCCTGGAGGAAGTTAAAGGGAAAGATGGAGGAAAGAGTGTGGAGTGGTGTCCCAAAACCCATCTGTAGGCAACTGGACATCCCCTTACAGAAGGGTCACAGGGAGGAGATGAGCCAGTCAGGGTGCGATGCAGCATCAATGAAAAATACAACTTTCCTCTAGTTCCTAAATGCTTCCACACACACACACACACACACACACACTCTCATGATCCCAATTCTACCTTACAAATCTGGCTAGACCAGAGGATGGACACTGGAACAGATAGGAACTGGAAACACAGGGAATCCAGGGTGGATGATCCCTTCAGGACCAGTGGTGAGAGTGGCAATACTGGGAGTGTGGGGTGGAAAGGGGGAACCCATTACAAGGATCTATATATAACCTTCTCCCTGGGGAACGGACAACAGAAAAGTGGGTGAAGGGAGACGTCAGACAGTGTAAGACATGACAAAATAATAATTTATAAATTATCAATGATTCATGAGGAGGGGGAGCCAGGAGGGAGGGGAAAAATGAGGAGCTGATGCCAGGGACTTAAGTCGAGAGAAAATGTTTTGAGAATGATGAGGGAAATGAATGTACAAGTGTGCAATACACAATTGATATATGTATGGATTGTGATAAAAGTTGCATGAACCCCTAATAAAATGATTTTTTTAAATAAAGAAAAGAAGCAAAAAGGATGGAGGAAAGTAGGATGCATATGCAAAAAAGAAACTATAAGTAATACAATTACAATAATGAATTCCTGTCACAAACCATTAAAGGAAGAGACTGAAAGCAAGCAAGAAGAAAAATTAAATTTGCATATATTGAAGAGAAAAGGAAATAGTTTTGTCTGTTACAATTGAAAATTATTTTCTTGGGAATGAGATTAACAACACAGCTGTTGTATCTTCCTCATTCAAACAGATGTTACCAGAGAGAAAACAGCACTGTCATCCAGTTGATTCTGACTTGTAGCTAGCGAACATAAGATAGGGTTCTGGTAGCAGTAAATCTTTAGAATGGCAGACAGTCTCATCTTTCTTGCACAGAGCTGCTGGTGGGCTTCAACTACTGACTTTGTGGTTAGCAAGCCAGCACTTAGCACTCAGTGCCACCAGGGCTTCATGGATTTACATCTAGGAGAGGAGTCCAAAACACTCTTTGGATGAATGGAATCAAAGAAATAGAATACATATATTCTATATTATATAGAAAATAGAAACTAATCACTCTATATATTAAGGCTATATATAGTGTGTGTGTTATTAGTTTCTATAGCAACCAACCAGAAATATACCTTTCCCCCTATTTCTACCATATCATCATAAGACAAAAGAAAGTTTCAGCATGCATGAACTTTGAAAGATGAAAAGTATTTTCAAAGGAAGACTGCTGTCCTCACTTCCCAGAATTGTGAACTATGACAATAATCTTTATGACGTCCTAAGGGAGAACTTTCTGCTGGAGCCACCTCTGTGCAATCAAGAAGCCCAAGAGTATCGAGATAGCGGGCCTTTGAAAGGAATTCTACTTAGGATCTCTGACCAGTAAGATCCTTAATAACTTCAGGGGGCTCTACAGGTAGGCACACTTTCCAATCTTAATTAATCATTAATCTTATCTATGTTTATACATCTGATGCTTGAGTTTAAAAAAATATCACGCTGCTTTCCAAGAAAAGGGGCCTACAGAAAATAGTACCCATTAGAGTAGAAGTGGCCAACTAGGGTCCACTAGTTTATTCTGCTTTTCTGCTAAATTGGTTGAGCAGGATGACCTCCCCTTAACTTCTTATTTAAGTGACACACAGGCCACTTGTACCATGACTACAATGCAGTCACACCTGTATTTGAGTATATACTGACATGTGTATTTATGTGTCACATAGAAAACAGCACTTAGTTGCAACGACTATATACATAGTTAAATCCACAGCTGTTGTTAGGTACGGTTGAGTTAGTTCTGACTTGTGATCCTATAAATAACAGGAAACAAAACACCACCCTGTTCTGCACAGTCTTCACAACAGTTATCATGTTTGAGTTCATTGTCACAGCCAATGTGTCAGTCCATTTCAGTGGGGATTTTCTTCTTTTTCATGGAGCCTATACTTTACAAAGCACAATGCCCTTTTTAAAAAAATATATCATTTTATTAAGGGCTCATACAACTCTTACCACAATCCATAGGTACATCAATTGTGTAAAGCACACTTGTACATTCATTGCCCTCATCATTCTCAAAACATTTGCTCTCCACCTAAGCCCCTGGCATCAGCTAATTTCCCCCCTTCCCTCCCCTTTCCCCCTCCTTCATGAATCCTTGATAATTTATAAATTATTATTTTGTCATATCTTGCCCTGTCCGACATCTCCCTTCACCCACTTTTCTGTTACCTGTCCCCCAGGGAGGAGGTCACATCTAGATCCTTATAATTGGTTCCCCCTTTCCAACCCACCCTCCCTCCACCCTCCCAGTATCGCCACTCACACCACTCGTCCTGAAGGGATCATTTGTCCTTGATTCCCTGTGTTTCCAGTTCCTATCTGTACTAGTGTACATACTCTGGTCTAGCCAGACTTTCAAGGTAGAATTGGGATTGTGATGCGGTGGGGGGCGGGAGGGGAGGAAGCATTTAGGAACTAGAGGAAAGTTGTATGTTTCATCATTGCTACACTGTACTATGTCTGGCTCGTCTCCTCCCCGAGACCCTTCTGTAAGGGGATGTCCAGTGGCCTACAAATGCCCTTTTATAAGGACTGGTCTTTCCTCATAATGACAGAGTGCTTAAGACTATCTCACCATCTTCCCTTCTACGGAGCATTCTGGTTGTCCTGTTCTATGACAATTTTCTTTGTTCTTCTGACCACCCATGGCACTTTTAATATTCTTCCTTAACATCGTAATTGAAATGCATCCATTCTTCTCTGGTCTTCCTTATTTATTGCCCAATGTTCACATGCACATGAGGCAATTGGAAATATCATGGCTGGGGTCAGGTGCCTCTTAGTCTTCAAAGTGTCATCCTTGGTCTTTAGCACTTTAAAGAGGTCTTCTGCAGCCAATCTGTCCAGTGCATTACTTTGTTTGATTTCTCGACTGTGGCTTCCATAAGCATTGATTGTAAATTCAAGGGAGATGGAATTCTGACAACTTCTGACCATTTTTCTCTGTTTAACATGAAGTTTCCTATCCTTCCAGTCGTGAGGACTTTAGTTTTGTTTACATTACCTTGTAATCCCTAGTGAAGGCTGTAGTCTATTATCTTCATCAGCAAGTGTTTCAAGTCTTCTTCACTCTCAGCAAGCATAGTTGTGTTATCTGCATATCACAGGTTGTTGATAAGTCTTCCTCCATTCCTGATGCCATGTTCTCAGCATACAGAGTGAATAAGTATGGTGAAAAGAGATGGCTCTTTCTTGATCTTAAACTATGCATTTTTCCTTTGTTCTATTAGAACCTCTTGGTCCATGTACAGGTTCTATATGAGAACATAGTGTTCTGGAATTCTCATTCTTTTAAATGTTACCCATAATTTATTATCCACATAGTTGAATGTCTTTGTATAGTCAATAACACACAAATAAACATCTTTCCATTATGCTCTGATTTCAGCCAAGAGGTATCCAAGGCCAATAATATTTTTCATGCTTATAATTCTGAGTTGTAAAAAATTCCTTATTAGGGATAATAAAAAAGAGAATCCAATAATTCAATGTAGTCATTATATGTATCTATCTATGCATATACTATATCTGATAACTTTTACCACTAGCATAATTTTAAAATTTATTATTGGTGGTTATTTATTGTATTTTATAGAATTATACCTGAAATGGATGATTTCTCTTCAATATTGTTACTTCCCGTGCATGTGTATGACATGAACCTAAAATATAATTGTTTGTGCCCTTTTCTGGAACATTCTTCAGAATGTTCTTAAATATTTAAGGTTTTTAGGTTTCTAGGTTACAACCAGAGAGAAGTATTCATTCATTTGGGAGATTAGATCTAGGCAACTCAATTACATACCCAGTCTCCCCATCTACAGACAATTTAGTAATATCAATTTCAAGGCTACTGCTGTTCACTAGAAAAAGAATATTAAATTCTATTGTCAGTAATTTGATGATTCTTCTTTGGTAGAATTTATAGTTCTTTCATAGCATTATAAGATGTCCCTTATAAACCATCCATCTTTTTTGCTCCAGAGAGCATGACTGCAGTAAGAAGCAACATTTTCATTTTAGAAATAATATGTCAGTTCACCAATATTAAACCCATATCACATTTGTGCTCTTAGGGTGCTATTTTGTAATATTACATTTATTCATCAGTGTCAGATTTTCATGAAAGAATAGCTTATAGGCCAAAAGATGTATATATAGGTATATGTATAGCTAATTTTCTCTTTTCTTGCTGGAGATATGCAGTTAGAGTTATCATTTTCTCCTGAAGAACTTCTTTATAAAGAGCTTATGTCTTTTTAATATTATTACAACTTCAATTTTTAGTAAGTAATATTTGTAGGAAAAATATTATGAGCTTAATGGGGCTACAAGAGAAGGATAAGAGGTAACTATAGGAAAGAGAGATGTTCTTCAAATTCAGTTGGGTTAGACTCAAGGTCCTATTTTGACTCTTGTGGATCTGTTTTAATTTTCTTCAGCTTTATTCCTGACATTGACACATTAAACACTAATGACAGGAGAACTGACGAGCTGTGGGAGGGCATCGAGAACAACATACACGAAGAAAACCAAATGTCATTAAAAGATAGGAAAGAAAAGATCAAAGTGGATGTCAAAAGAGACTCTGTAATTTGCTATTAATCATAGAGAAGCTAAAGCAAGTGGAAGAAAGAATGAAGTCAAGGAACGGAATGGAAAATTTCAAAGGGCAGCTCAAAAAGAAAAGGTAAAATATTATAATGAAATGCGCAAGCATCTACAATTGGTAAAGCTAAAGGAAAGAACAGGCTCGACATACATGAAACTGAAAGAACTCAAAAACAAATTCAGGCTCAACATGCAATTCTGAAAGATTCTATGGGCAAAATATTGAATGATGCAGGAAGTAACAAAAGAAGATAGAAAGAATAGGGTCACTGTATCAAAAAGAACTGGTTGATAGTCCCTCACTTCAGGAGGTAATATATGAGTAAGAACCAATGGCGCTGAAGCAGAAGTTCGAACTACACTGAATGCATTAGCCTGAAACAAGGCTACAGGAATTGTTGAAATATCCATTAAAATGTTTCAGAAAGCCGAAGAAGCGCTGGAAGTACTTACCTGTGCCAGGAAATGCAGGAGATAGCTACTATGACCATTGACTGGACGAGATCCACACTTGTGCCCATTCCAAAGAGAGGTGACCCAACAGAAAGTTCAAACTATAGAACAATATCGTTTATAATTCACACAAGTAAAATTTTGCTTAAGATCATCCAGAAGATCATCCAGCAATCTTCACAGCAAGCAGTGCATGGACAGGGAGCTGCTGGAAGTTCAGGCTAGATGCAGAAGAGGACATGGAACAGGGGATATTATTGCTGAGGTCAAAATATGGGCTCAAAGCAGAGGATACTTGTGTTGCATTAACTCTGTGAATGCCATGAACTATACAAAGGCATTTGACTGTGTGGGCAATAATAAACGGTGGATAATCTGGAGAAGAATGGGAAGTCTGGAACACTTCATTGTGCTCTTTCAGAACTTGGGCATTAAGAGGCAGTTGTGCGAACAGAACAAAGGAATTGTGGATGGTTTAAAATCAGGAAAGGTGTGTATCAGGGTTGCATCCTCTCACGATTGTTGGCCAAACCATATGGTGAGCGAATCACCGGAGAGGCTGGATAATATGAAGAAGAGTACAGGAAGCCTGTGGAATTCAAATGAAACAAGCTTGCTTGCTGAAAGTGAAGAAAACTTGAAGCATGGGCTGACTGCAGTTTCAGTATGGATTTCAACTCAATGAAAGGAATATCAAAATTCTTGCAAATGGACCAATAAGTAACATCATAGGGAATGGAGACAATGTTGACGTTCTCTTCACATGAACACGCAAGTTGAGTATCCATTAAAGTAGCCATCAAATTAGGGTGTGTTTTATAAGGAGTGGAGATGCCATACACCATGGGTTCTATAGTGGCTTTATCAAAGAATCTTACATTAAGACATCATTCATTAGTCTGTGTATTACAAAAATAATATTTTATTTTTTATTGATAACTGGGAATTCCACATGAAGGAAATCTAATGGGGAGATGGAATTCTGAAATCTCAAAGATAGTTCGCTATTATGGATCTAAATCAATTTTAAAATAATACAAAGAAATCATTCTGGCAAGGTTAGCTAGTGAATTATCATTTGAATATTATCAGGCTGAGATAGTAAGGCTTATTTTGCCAACCTGGCCAATAAACACATGTGGGATTAACTGTAGGGAAGCAAGATAAATGGCTCAGTGAGCCTCGCCTTTTTAGTTCTTAGGTCTCGTGCTTTCTGATGGTTGGACCAGGGTGCAACTGCCTTAGGCTTCAGCTGCTTCAACAGGCAAGGCTCACTTCCTGCAAGATATCCCTGAGGAGAAGTCACTTGGACCTACCCCAATGCAGCCCTGGGTGTTGGAGCAACTGTATGGAGACCCCTGCCAGTGCTGTGAGGCTTACACATTCACTGACTCAGCTTTCCACCTGCAGTCAGTGTCATAGCGTGTGTTTTGTGAGATGGAGGAAGACTTTGTAGATTGGTGTCGGACATATGGGCTAATGTTGGACTTATGGCCTTGGATGGCACTGGATTGGGATGTTTTCTTGATGTACACTTATTCTTTATAGAAAACTCTCTCTTGTACATATGAGTTTCTGAGAATTTGTTTCCCTAGTTTACCCAGACTAACACAGGCTCTAATTAATTCAGCTGCTAACAGATGTACAAAAAGGAGCATTCTTTTGGTACCAGAGAAGACTTATTTCAAAATGATAGATATTATATTTAATTTTTATTTCATATGACCTGGATTTTCAAGTATTATCAGATAAATAAGATTGACTAGCCCATACTATGTTCCTTTTATGCTAATTTTAAAATACCCCTCCCCCATTATTCTGCTTCTCATTTAGGGACCATGGATAGTAGGTTTTTCGATTGTAAGTGACTTTCTGCTACAACCAAAATAAACATATGCATAGTTGAAAGGAGAGGTTTTGCCTTCTTGGAGTAATGAGGAAGAGTCCAAGCCTGGATAACTGAGGAGCTGAGGTAAGATTTAAAAATGATGGGCTCTCCATGTCTCACTCGACCATGTTTAGAAAATGCCAGAAGATTGTGGGTGACTAGACTTGGCAAACATTTAGTCAGAAAGCCTTTCTTCATATCAACTACATCTTATCCTCTCTCCCTGCTAGTGCCTTTATATTGTCTACATATTCAATTTAGTGTAGTTTCCAAAATTCACCAAGCTTGTCTATACCACATTACCTTGTTTTTTTTAACTTGTATTGTGAATTAGATGAAGATTCACAGAGCACGTCATGATTTTAGACTGAACAATTCATACACATTTTGTTTCTTCTCATCCATACCATCCTATCATTTATCATCACCTTTCCCACTTCTTCCCTGTGTTTTCTCTTTTCATTAGTCTTCCTTAAGCCTCTGAACTTTATCCTTGGGCAAATGCTCCCTCTTTGATCTTAAATGGTTGGTTATTCTAACACATGGTTAAGTTCCGTTCTAGACCCAAAAGGCGACAAAACTCGGTAGTCTGGAGGTTCTTACCAATCTCCATGAGACCAATAAGCCTGATCTCTTTACCTCATTTCCTTTGAGGATGCTATTTTTCCTGCTGTGAAAGTTTGTTCTCCTAATCTCTCTGGAAAATGGCTATTCATTTCTCCAGACCCAGATGAAGAGCTCCCAATTTGATGTAGCTCTACTTCTCTGAAGTAGCTCTCTTACCTTCCTTTCTTTAATTCCATCCTCCGTTAAGTCTCTTCCTGACTATTTAAATTACCTGTTAGTGAGTCTAGCTCCTCAAGAATAAAGTGAAACGAAAACAAAGGAAGAAAAACACTGTAGAATTAATTATCATTCAGGCCTCATCCTGAGCTACCATCAAGGAACTTCCTCTACAAAAAAATCCTAATACTTAGTAAGAATTTATCCCCACAGGAGCTATTTGGTTTTTAATTAGTAACTCTTAACACCCAATGCCTAATAAGGAAAAATTATTAATAATCTTACACTAATAAATCAAAGCACATAGATAAAATGAACAAACTTCTTTAAATATATGTTATATATAAGAAAATAAGTAGATCATCTGAATATCCATCTGTCTATAAAATATTAAAATTAATAATTAACAACCCTCCCATAGAGAAAATCCCTAAGTTTAGCTTCACTAGTGATTTCTACCAAATATTTAAGAAAAAATAATACCACTTAGTCAAACTCAGAAGATCAAGGAGGAAAGAATATTTCTCAACTCATTATATGAGGAAATTATGATGACTCTACTATCAAATTAAGATAAAGATATTAGATCAGAAAACTAGAGGCCAATTGCCCTCATCAATTAATGGCAAATTCAGCAGTCAATAAAACAGTTACTTAAGAATGTCCAAGTGAGATTTATCTTAGGGATTTAGGATTGGTATACCAAGTGATTACCAAGGTAATTTACTATATTAATAGATTTAAGAGAAATATCCACATAATACTTCCAATAGATGCATTAAAAACGTACAGTCAGAATAAAAATTATAAACATACTAGAAAGCTAAGTGAACACAGTAAAGGGAAAGTATGAAGAAACCTTTAACTGACATATTCAATGACGACAGTCTACAGGAGTTTGGGAATGAGGCCTGGAAGTATAAACTCATCGCTTCTATTCAAAATTTTACTGGACAGTGTAATCAGTGACAGCGTAAGAAAATAGGAATAAAGTTCATATTGATTGGAAAGCAAGGAAAAATTGTATGCATTTGTAGACAAAAAGATTATAAACAATGCCACACCACTCAAAAAAACAGAAACAAAAAAACCTTAAGCTAAAAGTACAGGTTTATACATTTTTATAGCAATGTGACATTTCCCCAATGTTTTCCCCCCTGCACTGTGAAAATGTTGATAAGGCTATTGCTCAGGTAAGATGTGGTCTATTTCACACGGTAAAGTAAGTGAGGTATAAGGTGCATATTTGTTGTGGGCAAGGCCTTTGTTTCTTTTTGTTTTGTTAATTGCCTATGCATACTTGACAAGCACAATGGCCTTTTCTATCACCTTCTACTGAAGCACAGCTAAATTATTTAAAAAAAACAAAAACCAATTTAGCTGTGCTTCAGTAGAAGATTGATAAACTGTGATATATTCAAATGGTAAATACCAGACAGCAATAAAAAGGAATAAATTACTGATGCATGTTTCCTGTTCAGACATCAAGCCATGAATTATACATATAGACAGGTATTCATTCATATACTTGGACATTTTTTTACACATGCATTAGAATCGGTTATCTTTAAAAAAATGTCTTTCTTTCTCTGCCAAATGGCATCCAGTGAAGAACAATCATGGCAAGGCACTATAGTCTAAGGACTTTCTCTACTATCCAAACACCTGTGTATGATTCATGTAATAACACGTAAAAGCCTATAACCTATAGTCGGAGAAGGGGAATAACTGAAATAGTAATTAGCATTAAGATTGGAGCAGGCACATGAACAATCTGTGATTTGCAGGTTATAGAACCTTGATTGCTGAACACAAAGAGGAATTGAGGCAATTGCTAATGACCATCAAAGACTGGAGGTTTCAGTGTAGATGGCAATCCTGTGTGAAGAAAACAAAAATCCCCACAACTGGACCAATGAGCAACATCATGATAAAGAGAAAAAAGATCTACGTTGTCAACTATTTCCTTGTAATTAGATCTACAATCAATGCGGTGGAAGCAGCAGTCAAGAAATCGAATGATGCATGGCACTGGGCAGATTGGCTGCGCAAACCTCTTTAACGATGTGAAGACCAAGGATGTCACTTTGAGGAAAAGTCATGGTCTTTTCAATTGTCTCATGTGCGTGTGGAAGTTGGGCAATGAACAAGGAAGACTGAAGAATGATCGATGCCATTTCATTCAGGTGTTGGCAAAGCAGAGCGTAAGGACCAAGTGGCAGAAGAACCACCAAATCTGCCTGGGAGGAACATAGGTAGAACGCTCCTGAGGAGCAAGGCTGGCAAACCTTCTCTCTTAAAATTTGGATTAGATCAGTGGTTCTCAACCTGTGGGTCGTGACCCCTTTGGGGGTCGAACAGCCCTTACACAGGGGTCACCTAAACACATATTTCTGATGGTCTTAGGAACCGACATACTGCTCCTCTATCGGTCTCCAAGAGGGCCCACCATATGCAGATACATCTTCATATGAGTACTCGGCATGAAGGCTGTTACCCATGCTACACCATGCTTCAACAAAAAAAATTCATTTATTTGTAATTAGAAATAAATATCTCACAATATATAATTACATATTGTTTTGTGATTAATCACTATGCTTTAATTATGTTCAATTTGTAACAATAAAAATACATCCTGCATGTCAGATATTTGCATGACAATTCATAACAGTTGCAAAATTACAGTGATGAAGTAGCAATGAAAATAATTTTATGGTTGAGGGTCAGCACAATGTGAGGACCTGTATGAAAGGGTCGCGGCATTAGGAAGGTGAGAACCACTGGATTAGAGGGAGAGGCAGTCATTGAAGAAGGACGTCGTGTTTGATAAAGCAGAAGATAGACAAGCAAGAGGAAGACCCCCATGGAGATGAATTAGATCAGTGGCTACAGAAATGAGCTCAAACATAAAACAATTGTGAAGAAGGCACGAGAGAGAGCAGGGCTTTCATTCTTTCGCACATAGGGCTGCTACCCTGTTTCCCTGAAAATAAGACAGTGTCTTATATTAGTGTTTGCTCCCAAAGATGCGCTAGGTCTTATTTTCAGGGAATGTTTTATTTTTCCATGAAGAAGAATACGGTACACATTTATTTTTTATTGTTTTACTAAGAGACCTTGCAATTCCTGTCTGTTCCGGCTGTGCTGTGGCCAACAGTGAGCTGCATGGCGCTATGGTCCAGAGTCCAGAGTTACGGTAGCTTCAGGAGGCCTTATTTATGGGGAGGTCTTATTTTAGGGGTGCCTTATATTTCAGCAAGAGGCAAAACTGTAAGTAGGTCTTATTTTCTGAGGATATCTTACTTTCAGGGAAACAGGGTATGAGTTTGAGCAGACTCCAGGACACCTAACAAGATGCGAAGTAAATGGCTGTCTATCTGAAAATTAGGAGATTTTAAGGGGGGGGGCAGATTAAAAACTTATCCTCAAGAAGGGAACACAGAAGATAGGATTGCTATAGCAAAATTTGGTGAAGAATTTAGATGGTGCCCAGCTATCAGATAAAATAGTGTCTGGGGCCAGAAAGGCTTGTCTCCAAACAAGCAGCCATCTAAGTGAGATGTCAACTAAGAATTGCACCATTATCAGTCCCTGATGGATTAGAAACCATATGGTCTGAATTCTAAGGAAGGATCTGTATCAGAGCCTAAATTCTGAGAATCCAGTATACAGAAGGCCGTGGATGACAGTGGGAGACCAAGATCTGTTAGTGGAACTACATAGAAAATAAGCCTCTGGCTAACTCCCCCGATTTAAAATTGAGGCACGGGAGGAACATGGTCACTGAACAGAGTGCTTGGGAGAGAGGAGTGTAGGTGACCAAAGGCATAACCTGACCTGAGTAGTCAAAACTGTGTCAGTATATCCCTCCTATGATGCTGGTTGGACCTGATCTGGTTTCCAACATTTTCTGTATTTTTGTTTTTATTGTTGTGTTTGTTCGTATTAGAGTGTATCTTAGAGGGGTTATGTCAATGGAGATCACCGTCTTGATGCTGTGTTTTATGCTTTTCTGTGTTTCAGTATATAAATCGCAGGACTGATGATCCTATATGGACAGCAAGTAGAATAAAGGATTTGGGGTGGGGGATCTACAGTGGTGTTGGGGTGTAAAAGGGAGAGGATGTCAAGGAGTCCATGCGGAAAAAAAATTGTTTGGAAACTGTTTCTAGCAATTGTACAATTCTACTTGACATGATTGAGATAGGGAATGAGATGATCTATGTATCAAATCTCAAATAATAAAAAAGAATGTTCCACCAAAAACATACAAGGTTGTAAGTTAATCAACAAAAACTGTACAATGAAAGAAAACTGCGTAACAGTTCGAAACCACTGGTGCTCCAAGGGACAAAGACTGAGCTTTCTACTGCAGTAACCGTTACAGTCTCAGAAACACCCTGGGGCTGCTCGGAGGCAGCGTGGACGGGATGGCAGTACGATTTCAGAGTTTTAGTCAAGAACCCTTGTCATGTAGTGAGTCTTAAATTGGGCTGCTAACCTAAAGGTGGCGTTTTTGAACCCACTAGCTACTGAATGGGAGAAAGATGGGGTTTTCTGCTCCACTAAGAATGACACCCCCCTCTCCAGTTCACAGAGGCCCCTCGGTTTTTCCTACAATGTGGCTGTAAGTTAAGAACCAACTCAATGGACATACATTCAGTTTTGGGGATTCTAGACTTTGGAATCCAGTTTAATTCCACTGATGTTTTATTCTTGCTTTCCTCTGAGCCTACGAGAATGCTACTGGAGTATTGGGTGGAATTGGCGAAAATATTTTCCCTAATAAAAATAAGTTTGAAAATTTGTCTGTGCTAGTTAAGAAAAACCAAGATGCATGTCAACAACCAAGACTTTATATTGACACCAGTACCTAGTAAGCCTCTACTCTAAGATGTGGTTCTCCTCAAAGTCTACATTAACACTGCAGGGGAATGCTAAAATGTTGCTGTTAGTCATTTTACTTTTTGGAATTCAAATATTGAGATCTTTTTACACTTTTTGTACAAAAATCCAGGTAAATGTTCGGAATAGTGGACTTGAGTCTTTGTCCTTCTGTGAAATCAATACAGAATCAATGTAAGTGATCTCATGACACTTAGTGGGAAAGATCATTGACAAAGCCTGCCTTCCAGGCCAAAGCGTTTAGACATTTGTATCTAAAAAGATTTGTATCTTTTGTCCATTTACAAAAGACATTAATGATCCTTAAACTTGGAGCCACAGGGCCTTGATCATTTTTTCACATGGCAACCAAGGAAGGAAAAGGAAGCCTGGAGTCTCCTATAGAGTGCCTATATCTTGTTTCAGGCCTAGATAATGTAGGCACACTTAAGGCATGAATACACATCAATCAATAGCTCCATTAAAGAATAAAAACAAACTGCTTACCAATATTTTTAAGCTGAAAAGGGAAATTTGATTTCATGTACAATATATGACTATAATCACACCTATTTGTACGTATTTATAATCTTTTTATGTGCCTATATTCCCTCCATACTATTCATATTGTAGATCTTAGCTTCTGCCAGATATTATACTTGAAATTGGTAGTTGCCTGTGTGCTATGATCTAAGAGATTTTGTCATTTCTGCTTTTCTCCTCTTGCAACTCTGTTTTTTTTTTGTCTAAGAACTCCATCAGTAGTGGACTATCAGTCCCACTAACATGTTGTATATTAATCACATGTAAATACTGCTCCAGTGAAAATCTATGAAGTCACTATCAAATATGAATATCATGAGAGAGACACACTTCTTTCTTTCTAAACAGTAATGACTTATCTGGGGAAAAAACATGAAAACAATCTGATAGCATTCAATTTCCCTAAGAAAAATATATGGATCCTCTACCACACAGTATGCTCTGTGCTAGGGCAACTGTCTTGGAAGAGAGGTCCCATAAGCAGAGATAGAAAGTATGGGCAGAAGATGGTGAGGAGAAGTTAAGTGTGTCAAGAATGCTGCAGGCAGCAAAACAGCAAGTTTAAAGTCTTAATGTTGGGGAGAAAAGCAATTCTCACATTCATGGAAATAAATTAGGTGAGCGGCAGAAGGTGAAGCGTAGGAAGGAAATAAAGTTTGTGAGCTGAGGCTGGGGAGATAGCCAGGTTCTTGTAGGTCAAGTCAAGGGTATTAAATTTTAACCATACTACCTGCAATGGGATGCCAACATTCCCAGAGTGTATCACTGAAAACCCCAGTGGGTAACTGAGTAACTGTTAGAACCCATAAGGGTTCCCTTAGTGAGAGAGCTGGCTTCCTCTGACACACAGGGGGCTGTCATGAATCTTAATCGACTCTCATTTAAAAAAAACCACAATAGATTTTCTGCATATAGAAAATCCTGTATATACGGTTGTGTGTCTATTGAACATGTATAACCAGACACAGGTATCTAAAAAAATCTGAATGTTTTGAAGAATTATTTTTAAACATATTTCCTTATTATTATTGAGAAAATGATCCAACAAATGTGTTCTTTCTTTCATGGTCTCAGCGAGTGTCTGCTTTGTTAATGGCTGGGGTCGCTGTAAAACATTCCTTACATTCATTCCTCACATTCATTTATCTATTGGATGGGCCTCTGACCTATCAAGGAAGTTCACCAGCAGCACTCTACTAAGCACACCTTTGTTTTGGGTTAACATTTGGTGAATAGGCAACCTGCTATTGTTCATTTTAGCTGCACCTTATTATTTTTCCACATCATGAATTCCTTTTCCTAATTCTTGCTGCTTTGGGTTGACTGCAAAGATACATTACCTACAGCGTGTCATTCCTAATATCTCTCTTGTCAAAAAACTTCCATGTACATATAATATATTTTATTTTCTAATTTTCTTGATCTCTCCCTAGCATTATCCAAATTTAACCATAGAAATATTACTTTGAAGTTTCTTAAGCCTTGACACACTCACTGCTGTTGGATTGAATGGGCATGTTGATATTTGAGTACCCATTAACCAACACCCACCTCCACTCCCATATCCACCCCCTGAAATCTGCAAGACTCAGATGATCACTTGGACTGTTTTGGGGCTACCCATCCATGTCTTAATAATGGCTCAAAACAATGGAGTTGGGTCTCTGTATTGTAGATTCACAGGGATGAATAAAAAAAATGAATAAGTATCAACTTTTCTTTTCTTTCTAAATTTCATCATTTTATCAGGGCTTGTACAACTCTTATCACAATCCACCCATCCATCCATTATATCAAGCAATTTTGTACATTTGTTGCCCTCCTCATTCTCAAAACATTTGTTCTGCTTGATCCCTTAGTATCTACTCCTCATTTTTCCCCTCCTTCTCTACTCACACCTTCCCTCATGAACCCTTGATCATTTATAAATTATTATTATTTTGTCATATCTTACACTCTCCCATGTCTCCCCTCACCCACTTTTCTGTTGTCCTTCCTCAAGGATGAGTTTATAGGTAGATCCTTGTAATAGGTTCCCCCTTTCCACCCCACCCTCGCTCAACCTTCCCGGTATCGCCACTCTCAGCACTGCTCCTGAAGGGATCATCTGTCCTGGATTACCTGTGTTTCCAGTTCCTATCTGTATCAGCCCACATGAAAGAAGCACACCAGCCTGTGTGATCATGAGGTGCCAAAGGCATCAGTTACCAGACATCAAAGAACAAAAAATCATATCATACCTTCCCAATATGATTGCTGAAGATACATAGGTGCATAAGCAAATGTGGTGAAGAAAGCTGATGGTGCCTGGCTATCAAAAGATATAGCATCTGGGGTCTTAAAGGCTTGAAGGTAAATAAGCGGCCATCTAGCTCAGAAGCAACAAAGTCCGTAGGGAAGGAGCACACCAGCCTGTGTGATCACGAGGTGTCAAAGGTATCTGGTATCAGGCATCAAAGAACAAAAAATCAAATCACTGTGAATGAGGGGAAATGCAGATTGGGGACTGAAGACCCATCTGTAGGTAATTGGACATCCCCTTACAGAAGGGTTACAGGGAGGAGATGACCCAGTCAGGGTGCAGTGTAGCAACAAGGAAACATACAACTTTCCTCTAGTTCCTAAATGCTTCCTCCCTCACCCACTATCATGATCCCAATTCTATCTTACAAATCTGGTTAGACCAGAGTATCAACTTCTCTAATGCAATTACTGGGAAGATACATGCTGTCCCCTTGGCTAGGTTCACCAAAGCCCTTTTGTAGTACATTATGATCTTCTATAAGGAGGTCTGGTGGCAGAGTGATTACACGTATGGCTGCTAACCTTATGGTCAGCAGTTTGAAACCACCAGCTGCTTAGCAGGAGAAAGACAGGGCTATCTACCACACACACAGTTACAGTGTGGGAAACTCACCCGGGCAGTTCTACCCTGTCCTATCGCATCACTATGACCTGGTACATACTTGATGACAATGAGGGTTTTTTTTTTAATCTTCTATAAGGACAATAAAGCACATCTTGAAGAGGAAACAATTGCCATTTATAAAAATACACATGCCTTTACTTGAATATGTAAACAATGAAAACAACTATTATATGACTGTCATTTCCTAATGATTTGGGTGCAAGAAATAATGACTATGTAGGAGATTGTATGCAAACATTGTGTTTCAGTAAAATCACAAATACTGTTTTGGTATAGACAAGGAATTACTTGGAAAAAGTAAAAATTAACAAATGCCTGCTGTATACAGAAAGGAGGCCTACTAGCACTGTGAAATTAGAGTTAGACTACTCGCTGAGAGGTCAGTAGTTCAAATCCACCATTCATGCCTAGGGAGAAAGATGAGGCTCTCTGTTTCTATAAAGATTAACAGTACCAAAAACATTCTATAGGGTCACTCTGAGTTGAAATCAACTCAGTGGGTGTGCAATTTTTCGGTTTGTACAGTATTTAATATAAAATAAAACTGATGGCTAAACATCAATGGTTAATGTTGCTGAACTGTACTTAGGAAGGAATATTGCAAAAGCAAATGTTTTGTTACATGTGTTTACCATCACAACAAATCCTGAGTTCATAAAGCACGTATTAAAAGATTTATATTGCTTAATAAGAAACCGTAACACTATTATAACTAACTCTCACAGCTTAGTAAAGTAGAACTGAATTAATAAACATTTAAATTAGCTGCACAGACCAAATTATTAGCGTCAATAAATATTCTATCTGCTAGGCCTATCTGGCAGGCAGCAAGTCATGGCTTGATGATGAAGACCTTCCCAAGATTTCCATTCTTCATGCTCATATTGGTCCTCTTAATGGACCAATTTTTCATTGTTTTTAATTCAATGTATAGAATGACCTTGACACAAATATAAATCAGTTATTTATAAAAGTTCATTGAGCGTACATTAGCTAAGCTTCTTTGATTAATTGTGGGACTGTCTTTGCTTAGCCCCTCTTAGCTAGGTATGTCAAAGCACAATCTGACCACACAAGTTAGGCACGTTTTCACATTCTAAATGACATTTATTAAAATGAGCACTTAAATTGGTGTTAAAAAATATGTTGGTTTTAAAAATCTAAACTCATTACCAGAGTTGCTATTCGAGTGTAAGTATGACATGTTTGAAAACATGGAATAATTATCAATGACCAAGCGCCAATGAACATTTATTATCTTGGTGTAACATAGGAGGTTAAATGCTGACACGCGTCATGTAGTCCTCAGAGCAAGTGGATGAGGCAAACACTGCAGTGACTCCTTCATGCTGATGAAAGAAGGTCATTTTGGAGAGATGGTTTCCTGTTGTGTGAAAATGATTTGTAGCCAGACTGTTCTTAGCAGTGTGACTTCTACCAGTCTCGTGTATTGAATTGGTCTTTTCTACCTGGGACCTGGGAGTCCAAGCATCAGGATAACAAGCAGGAGTTAAAATGATGTTTATCATGGTCTGCAGAGTTCTCTAAAAGACCTCAAAGCAATAGTCATGACTGTTATGCCTGAGTGCACTTGCTTCTAGGGACAAATGTATCTCTAAATAATTAGTGTCTCATGCTTTGGGCAGATGATTCTGCTCTGATTAATGAAAACTACAGTCTGTGCATAGAAATTCACCACTTTATTTCCTATCATCATCTTCATCATCATTCAGTAGTTATTGTTCAACCACCATGCAGCTACACTCAGAAATAAATATGTTGCTCAAAGATAACATTTTTATACCTTTAATCAGGCAGCCAAAACTCCAACTTACCCTGCAAATACATCTTCCCCTTTCACAAGTGATCACTTAAGCTATTTAATTATCAGTAGAAATGGGGAACTTAGCTTTTGTACAGACAGATCTTATTCTTATTAAACAGAAGTTTGCCTACCCATGATTTGCACCCATTGAGCCATGTTCTGCCCTTGACTGACTAAAAAAAATCTAATGCTGTTCCATGTCCAACCTTTGAAATATGTGAAGACTTACATTCTCACCTGAACTTTATTTTGTCCAAATCAGGCATTTCTAGTTCCTTGATATTTCTTCATATGGCATGGTTTCACACCTCTCTAATATGCTGGTTTGGTCACTCTGCTTTCTCCTCTGTTCACACTCATCCAAATGGGGTGCCCTGCACTAAGCAAAATCCTCCTGAGGGACAGTGGGACTCTGCGCAGCAGAATTTCACTTCTCTTGGGATTCCTGATGGCACTATCAGGTAAGTTTGGACTTCTAACCTCAAGGGCAGTGACTCAAATTCACCATGGCTCCACGGGTCAAAGAGAAGACTATCTGCTCCCGTAAAGATTTACAGCCTTGGAAAGCCTATCTAGGCGTCACAGCGATTTGGAATCAACTTGATGGCATTGGGTGAATTTATTCTGAATATTGCACTTAGAATTACCACTACAGTCTTACTCATGAAATAAAGACTTTAGATATTTTCATGCGTTGACTTTAAACTGCATTTCTTCTTTCTGTGGGATCTTAATTTAAGATGTCCCTTATCGTAACTATGATAGACAAAGGTAGTGTTCAGAAATGGTCCAGTCCTGACACTTGTGTTCTCACAGACACACCGTGTTCCTTTAAAGGATCATTTGTATGAGACCAAATAGTCAAAATTTACCCTGAAGCAAAATGAGACGGTAAGACATGATGGGGGTAGGAGCTTAGAAAAGCTAGATTAGTGGATATAGATTAAGCATAATTAAAATAACGAGAATGCTGACACATGGTGAAAAAATGTAACCAAGATCACTGAACAATGTGTGTACCAACCCCCAAACTCACTGTCATCAAGTCAATTTTGACTCATAGTGACCTTATAAATATTCATGGGAACAGACATCCTCATCTTTCTCTCAGAGGGGCTGGTGGATTTGAACCACCAACTTTGTGGTGAGCAGTCCAAGAAGACCAGCAGGGCTTACCTGCCAGCACCACAAGGGTTCCTTGAACAAGGTGTATAGAAACGGTATAAGAACTTAATTTGCTGTGTGTCTTCGTTATATAGCATTGCTATAACAGAAATGCAAGTGACTAGCTTTAACAAACAAATTTATTCACAATTTAGAAGGTTAGAAGTCGAAATTTAAAGCACCGGCAATGGGAAAGATTTTTCTTGCGGTTGGCATTTGTGAAAGGTCATTGTCATGAAGCTTCCCCTGGGTCTAGAAGTTTCTAATCACAGGGACACTGAGTCCAAAGGACATGAGCCACTCTCAGCTCTTCTTTTTTGGTAATAGTTGGTGCCTATTGACTTCTCTTTTCTGTTATCTTTTGTAAGATAAAAGGTAATGTAGGCCACAGTCTAGGGAAACTCCCATCATACGAGATCAGGGCTCTCACAGATTAACTGTGCTGCATTACATTCTATGTAGCCCATTACAACTGATTGATCACATCAGATCACATAATCAGAGATGATTGCATTAATACATAACTGCCAAACCACTGAAAACCATGGCGCAATCGGGTTCACACATATTTGGGGGCAATACAATTAATCCATAGCACTATGTAAACTGATACCCAAATTCCAAAAATGTATTATGTCTATAAAGATGGAATGCACCAGTTCTGTTCCTTTGGCAGATAGGCGGTACAAGCGCACTTCGGTTTTGACTTTAAATCCAGGTATTTTCTTGTGATTACTTCATGGAGGATGCCTGTCACTTCATGGAGGATATTTTAAGAGTTAGAACTCGTTTTGCCTGATTCTAATTTTCCTGCAGTGAAATCATTAAAGCATGATATATTGAGACAAAGCCTCTGTTAGCCGGGGCCACACAGAAAGTATAAAAAGCAGAGTGCACCATACCCAGTATCAATGTGCATTGAAAATGGAGTATAAAATAAATCTTTACTTCATCAATTCATTTCATCAGGATATAGCTTATCCTGACAGATCATATCATTTATACTTCCTCTTGTAAAATGTGCTAATAGTTTTATATGTATTTTTGATATTAGTGCCATCATCCAAGATACTAGGGGTCTCATATATGTCACCAATAAATCCTACAAACAGATCCTTTAGCTTCCCATCCCTTGTTAGGCTCCTGAGGGTCGGCTCTGAGTCATGGAAACCCCATATCCAGCAGAAGGTCACAGTACCTGTTCATGCACAGGACTCATGATTGTCCCTACATGGGAGCCCATTGTGGCAGCGCCGTGGTCACTCCATCTCCTTAAAGCTCTCGCTCTTTATCGCTGACCTGCTTTAGCAAGCAAGATGTTCTTCCCCAGCCTTTTGTCTCTCCTGACAAGATGTCCAAAGAAGAGGAGCCAAAGATTTGCCATCCTAAGCTTCTAAAGAATATTCTGGTTGCACTTTCTCCAAGACATATCTTTTGTTCTTCTGGTAGTCCACCATACTTTTCATGTCTATTTTTTGCAACACCGTAATTCCAATGCATGCGTTTCATCCAATGCTCCTTAATTGCTGTCCAGTTTCACACACACACACACACACACACACACGGCTTTAGAAATACCAAGGCCTGGGTAAGGCACACCTTAGTTATCAGTGTGACATCTTTGGTTGTTAGCATTTCAGAGTTGTTTTTGCCTCAGATTCAGCTCATGCAGTATGTTTCTTGGTTTCTCGACTGCTCCTTCCATGAACATTGACTATGAATCTAAGTAAAATGAAATAGTCAAGAAGTTCAATTCTCTCTTCATTTATCACAATATTACTGACTGGTCCAATTGTAAGGATTTTCATTTTCTTTACATTGGGTTGTAATCCATACTTAAAGCTGTAGTCTTTGGAAATCAGCAGGAAGCGTGCGAAGCCTCACTTCATTGAGCAAGGTTGTGGCACGTGCACATTGCAGGCTGTTAATAAATCTTCCTGCCGTCCTGATGCCATATTCCCCTTCATGCAGTCCAACTTCTAGGACTATTTGCTCAGCCTGTAGATTAAATAAGTCTGATGAGAGGACAGTACCCTGAAACTCACACTTCCTGGTTTTCAACCCTACAGCATCCCCCGGTTCTGTTTAAAGAACTGCCTCTTGGTCTACGGAACAGCTTCGGTAGGAGTACCGCTCAGTGTTCCAGAATTTCCATTTTTCACAACGTTATCCATGGTTTGTTATAATCCTCACAATCAAATCATATGCCTCTGCATAGTCAATGAAACACAGGTAAACATCTGATATTAGGCAAGATGCACTTGACATCAGCAATGGTCTGCAGTCTTCCCATCTAGTTCCATTAAAAAGCAGCATGTCTACAGGAGAATCACTGGTTCATGAGCAAGAGTTTCCCCCTCGGGGTCAGTAAAATGTGCTGGTCCAGCATGGCTTTGTGTCTTGTTCCACATAGATCCCAGCCCCAGAACAGGTAGGCCTCACGCCCATTTGGGTTTGTGACGTGTGACAGGTATATCAAAGACATGCTATTTCCCCCGTCACCAGCAAGTACTTGGTCAATGCGGCCTGCCCCAGGCCAGATGTCCTTAAGAGTTGAGAACTGTAATCCTCCATTTATTTGGGGGTTTATTCTCATCTTAACCACTGCTGATGTTTGGGGGCTTCTCTTTTAATCTGTTAACGGAGGTTTATTCCATTCTGTGGCTCCCAATGTTGTCTCAAGCCATCTTTTCAAAAGGGTTTTGCATGAATCCCACCCAAACGCAAGCAAGCTGAGCCACGGAAAGAGTCTTCAATAGAGCAAGTCACCCTGCTGCCGTCAGTATTGTTTCCCCTCCACTGAGTTTGAGCAGAGTGGTTTTGCTTCGTAAGTCAGCCATCAAGCTTGAAGAGACGGAAAGCCAGAATCAGGTGCTTGTCTGATTCTGGAGTGGATCAGAATGGGCATACTTGAGACTGCTGATGGAACAGGAGGCCACAGGGGTCACGAACCATCCTGTGCCTCCATCTCCCCATCTGTAAAAAGAGGAACACACCACCTGCCTCACAGGGTTGTTGGTAGGATGTAGAACAGTTTTAATTGTTTTTAATAACAGCCAACAAAGTAACCTAGATGCAATCTATACATATAAGAAGTCTGTGAAAACTCCACTTTTGTTGTTATTGTTGAGATATTGGGTTCACTGGGCCAGACACCTAAAAGGTATGTTCAAAAGCGAATTTTACCAACTCAGGATATTACTTATTTCTGAATGCCACTGCTTGGTTAATGTTCTTGCTGAGCTCTAGACCAGAGTTTGGTTGCTGGCATGAGAATGAGACAGACTGGGCCCACAGCAGGAGCCACAGCCAGTGTGTCTCTTTCAGTGAACTCTCCCCCACTGGACAGGAATATGCACCTATACTTGCGTGGATCGGAATTGGTTGAATTGGTCCATGCGCACCAAACCGTGCTGATTTAGCACAGCCAAGTCGATGTGGTAGGATGGTAAGCTTCGAAGGGAGCACTCGGTTCCTTAGGGTGTCTGGAAAGACTGAACCCAGCCTTCCTGCCCCCTGGGGGCCATGAAACTGCCTCTGTGGTAGACGGTGAGCCACTCAGGACATCTGTTGTGGAGAGCAAGACTGATGGTGTTGACGCTGGCTGAGCTGCGCCTCCTCCATAGGTCAGAGGCCAGAAAATCCCACTCGTGCCGGGCTGTCGGCTTGCACAAACCCAGAAGGTGGCTGACCTTTCTGCTGGGCTCTGCTACGCTTTTCCAGGAGCTGGGGTCTAGGGGAGAACCTTCTCATCCCCGTTTGTCAACCCAGAGAAGATGTCAGCTATGTCTCAGTGTTAACCGATGCCCTATCAAAAGGAAGGGGTGACAGGTGATTGACCTCTCTCCTGGGCCCACAGTCTCTGTGTGATTTCCAGCTTCATAACTTTGCCAGTGATGTTGCCTGTGCCAGAGATTCAGGCCTATGAGGTCATAGCCCTCCAGGAGCTCACGGTCAGGGCCATAGGGACAATTCCCCCAAATTAAGACACTGTCACGAGGTGTCTGTTTTTATGGGGGTGGGTGGTTTGGAAGATACAGATTCTTATTTTATTAAATAATTTTTATTGAGCTATAATTAGCATATCATACAATCAATCATTCAGTCCTATTAAGGAGGGTTATGAATCATCATCACAATCAACTTCGGAACATTTGCTTCCCTTGTACTCATTGTTGTTGACTCTCCCCTTCCCCCAACCTCCTCTTATTAATACAGTAACTCTCCTCACAGAGGCACCCCTCCGGACTTCCCTATAAAACAAAGACACAAAACTCAAACGGATCCAGCAACAATGACCGAATGAAACGGAGAAACGCCTCAATTGAAAAGAAGGCAGAAACCACTTAAAACACTGGAACAAATTTAAAATGAGTCAAGGGGGAGATCCAATGATTATGTCCCAGCCTAACTACTAAATTCTGCTGCTAAAATCCACTTTACAATGCTCTTGGTTTGATACTAAGGCTTTTCATCTTCCTAGGTGATGGTCGGTGGGAACTCATCAGAGACATGATCCACATAGGGACCCCGCAAATGGATTTGGGCTTGCAATATCATCCCTAGCATTCTGCAAATCCGTGTTGAGAATTTAGACGCTGGTACCATTCCCTCCTCCAGGTTTGGAGTCTACTATTTACAATCCTTGAATCAGACAAGCTGGTGTGCTTCTTCCTTGTGGATTTAGCTGACTCCTTGCTTAGTTGGCTGCGTGTTTTGAAATAAGCCCTTAAAATGTGTGAATTTTTCTGATACAAGGGCACCATCTGGTTTCTTTACCACTCTTTTCTGAAGCCACCATATCTTCAGTGATCTCCTCTTGAGGGTGAGTTCCAAGCAGGGCCATGGAACAAGAACTAAATGTTCTTATATTACAGTTACAATGAAGTGAGAGCTTAAGATCTAGTCATATAACTGTGGTTTAGGTGTGCGTATATCATATGGTCTCGACGGCCATCTCTATCACCAAAGGCTTTATACCCAACTTTTTCATGTCCAGTAACAATGCATCTTGATTACATGTTTGATACATTTCATACTGTAGACATTGAATGCAAAAATAATCAAGTAATTCATTTTGTCATTAATGGTTGGTGTGTAAATTTGAAACATATATGTATTTATTGGTCTTCCTTACAAATATATGCCTATTATACAATCCCTGACAGTAATGTACTTCAGGATACATCTTGGAATGTTCTTCTTGATGAGACTGAAACATCATTCCTCTTCAATTTATCAATCCCTGCCTACTAAACCATGTTTCCTGGACTCAAAATTATCACTATCAGTCGATTTCAGTTCACTGATGCCTGGGATGTTGAATTTTATATGTTCAATTTCACTTTGGACTATTTCCAATTTTCCTAGATCTGTAGTTCATGAGTTCTACGTTATAATGGTTTATGGGTATTTGTAGCTGTTTCTCCTCATCCGAAGTCATGCCCCATCAGCAGCTGAAGATCCTGGACGCTTTATTCCATCCTTCATTAAGGTCCATTGTAATTTGAGGAGGCAACTCTTCATCAGTCATATTTTGAATGCCTTCCAACCTAGTCGCTCATCTTTCAGCACTATATCAGACAATGTTCTGCTGATATTCTTAAGGGTTTCACATAACAAGGTTTTTTTATATTTTCAAAAATACATCACCGTTTTCTTTCTAGTGTGCTTCAGTCTGGAAGCTCTACTGAACACTGTCCACCATGTCCACCATGACCTTGCTGGTATTTGAAATACTAGTAGCAGATATCCAACACCATCAGAACCTGCAAGTCACCACAGTACAGCACGCTGGCTGAGTGTTTGTTTGACCTGAATCATGAGTACTGTCTTTCAGCTTCAGTTCTCTCATCTGTAAAATGAGAGCAGTAATTACACTATCACCTCAAAAAGTTCGATGGAGATTTACAGAGATACTGCATGGGGAGGGCTTCGATCTGAAGCTTGTTACATGTCAAACGTTTGGTTTTTGCCATTACAATCATTATGAATTCGGCACTTCATGGGGTATCTTAGAAGCAACATTTTAATATGCTATAAAACTTATGGAATAGACAAACATGCTAACTTGATAAAGAGTGAGAGGATAAAAGCACACTATCATCAGGAGACAAAAGCACATTAGTGTGTTAGCAGTGATCTTTTATAATGTCTAGAGGCAGATATGATATAGATGATAATCTATGTTATCTTTTAGAGACATAGCAACTATTTATAAGAAGAAACTTAAAGACAGACTCTATATATGCTTTGCTGGAAAATATCCATATTCATGGTCTGTTCTCTTTTCAAAAAGATGCATTATATGTTTTAGATGCACTCAATAGCATTATCAATCACTTCTGCCATATCAATAGCCATATCAATCACATCTTTAGGAAGCATGGTATTCATTATCATTGTTATCTTGTTTTGTGGGTTATTTTCAGTGTTTTTTAGCTAATAGCTGATGGTTTTCTGACACAAGTCATTATTCTGCTCCTGTAACGGATGCCATCATTTGTAGTTACTGAATTAGCACTGTTTTAAGACTGGATAGCTGAATATTGTTTCCATAGAGGATGCATCTGTGATTTTAATTTGCTACTCCTGAAACTCAGCAAATACCTGCAAGGCATTAGAAGATTAAACTTGATTCTGTACAGTGTTATCCCTAACAATGCATTGAATTCCTAACAAATGTAAACCAAGTCAGGTATTTAGAGATCGTGATTAAGAATATAGTTTGAAAATATATGGTAATATATAAATGTTCAGGAAGCCAATTGTGGAAGCTTTAGAAGAATGCTTCTTCATAGATTTTGTTTCTAGAACCAAATATGCTGCCGAAGCCTCTAAATTCCTTGAGTAGGAATTTGATTTTCTGAGCTACATTGTCCCTAGTAGTTGCTAGGTGGAATGCTCAGAATTGAAGAGAATATGAGTAACACAAGAATAATAGATGTTTGTGGTTTCTCGAGGTGGGATCTGGAGAAATAAACGAAATCTTGAATGAATGAGAATCACCAAGTTAAGAAGATAGAAGCAATCCCATACTTAAGCTTGGCTTTAGTGCCTTTATTTTCAAGTTAAGAAAAGATTTGTCCTCAGTTGTTTTATACAATGTATATTACTAAAATCAAGGAGTGGCTTAATAAATAATAGTTTTAGAAAAGTGTTGGAATATATATATTTCAAGCATACGTATATATTTCAAGCTTTAGTACATAGAATTAATTGCTCACAAATGAAAAGGGAAGGATTAATTTTTTGTTGTTGATGTATTTTTGGTGGACAGTCATTTAAGAACAGAGGAAAATCAAATAGACCCATTCAGAGCAACTCTTGTTGACAGGGCTGTGTGGTTGATTACAACCTGTGCATCTACAACAGCTCATTAACCACTAACGAGTGACCTTCATACAACAGTCACATTGTGTATAGCCTTCCCTAAGAGTAAGCATTGATTCAATGGCAGTGGGTTTGGCTTCTTTGCTTTTTGCCTGAAAGGAGAGCCTAGGATGAGGGTGATCCTGAGATTTTATATTACTATATAGTATTGAATATTTTTAAATAAGTAAATATTTAATTAGAGGGAATGTTTTTCCTCTGTTCTATCTCCCAAGCACAGATAATAGCTTTTTATCAGAGTAGGGACCAGGTTTCATGGGGATATGTACGGGTAGAGAGATCTGGTCTACAGTAGCATTACCAGAAGACGGGGACTCTTATTCGATATCCCTGGAGTGGGTAATACCTACAGATCTTGGGTTTATAATCTATTATTTAGTAAAAGGTAGTGGAAACAGTTAACACACTTGGCTCTTGGTAGTGTAGATCCACTCAGAATCACCTCAGAAGAAAAGCCCTAGTTATTTACTTTCGTGAAAACAATGATTGGACATTTTCTGGTGTGCAAATCTACGCTAACACATCAGAGGTCGCCATGAGTCAAAATCAGTGCCATAGCTACAAGTTTTGAATTGGTGAGTAAGAATGTTAAACTCCAAATCCAGGACAAGATACCACCTGCTGAAATAGGAGCCAATATATATTTATGCAGAACTTTTCATGATTCCTTAGTAGCTTGTGCATGGCAGCCCACTATTCTTATGACTTTGAATTAAGCCTGTGATCTCTTTTTCACAATCTACAGAGGAAAGGAGACCTGGCAAAACTAGGATACATGTTGGGTTGCTAACTACCGGTCAGAGGTTCAAACCCACCAGCCTCTCCTCAGTAAAAAGATGCCTGCTTCCCTAAAAACCCAAAGTCTCTGAACTGATTGGACTGGAAGGGGAAAAAACACACCTCCAGGAAAATGATGGAAATTGTTAGCCAGGACTAGCTTGTCATTGTCAACCTTAGATGCTACTTTCACAAATACAATGAAACAAGCAAACTCACTAACATCAAGTTGATTCTGACTCATAGTGACCATACATCGTGTTTCTGCTCCTAGCAGCTCCGGGAGCAGATATCAAAGCTGGAGACCAGCCACTGTTGAGTTTGCACAGTTCCCCTTGTGGATGACAGTTCAATACTTACAAGAAAGTCGTAGCAGGGCTCCAGCACCAGTGAGCATTTACCAAGGAAACTGTCCACAGGGTGGCCTTGATGGCTTGAAAATTCACACATTGAATGGGTCAGTGGGAGTTCCATTGTTTTGTGGTTGATTTCAAATTGTACTCGAACGAGCTCACGATTCGTGATGAGTGCTTGCAGAATACTTTCCAAGAGAGTCTAGGTGAAGCAGTCATCTGACCCGAAACTAAAGCACTGCAAGTTGATGGTGTTCCAAACAGATGGGCAATGTGTGTGGCTAGCAGGCTAACAGTTTAACAGCTAACTGTAGAGGTGTGCACTTTAGAAGCTTGGTGACTGTATTGCTTACAGCTATGTTAATTAAAACTCCAATGCACTGCCCTCTGGTGATTAAGACTCGTGGCCGTCCTATAATTCACAGGTAATCATTGTCTATCAGGAAGGCCCTCAAGGAGATGGACTGACACAGTGGCCACAATGGGCTCAGGCACAGGCACCAGTGTGAGGATGGCCCATGTGTTGCATTCTGTTGTACAGGACTGACTCGATGGCACCTACCAACAACAGGTAATATGATACTATGGTAATTGGATAAAAGACTGAAGTTGTCCAAGATTTCATCTTGCTTGTCTATAGCTATAATCAATGCTGTGAAAGCAGCAGTGAAGGACTGAAATGACACAGTGTGCTGAATAAAGCTGCTGCACAAGACCTCGTGTTGAAGGCCAGCAGGTTATTTTCAGGACTAAAGCTAGTACCTTCACTTGCCTGATAGACATATGAAAATTGGATATTGAATAAGGAAGACTGAAGAACAGTGGATGCATTGAATTATGATGCTGGCAAAGAATGTTGAGCATATCATGGACTGCCAAATGGACAAGCCAATCTCTCCTAGAAGAAGTACGGCCAGAATGCTCCTTAGAGGCAAGGATGATGAGATTTCCTCTCAGGAACTTTGGACATGTTATCAAAAGAGACCCGTCCCTGGAAAAGGCATCGTGCTTGGTAAGGAAGAGGGGCAGCAAAAAGAGGAAGACCCTTGATAAGATGAGTGGATACAGTGACTGCAACAATGGGCTCAAATATAACAAATTTGAGGATGGTGCAGGATCAGGTAGTGTTTTTTTTCTGTTGTGCAGTGTCACCATGAGCTGGAATGGACTCAATGACACCTGGCAACAAGAACGAAACTCCTAATTAAAAGACTCTCTGCTTAGGCCAAGTTGGTGTGCAGGGTATAATGTGTCTGCTCTGTGGGATGACCCAGATGAGGTACAGAGGACTAACTGACCGCCTGTCATCAAGAGTTCATGGTAAGGTTAGTACTTCCCTGAGTACTACGCCAAGCTTCTTTATAGCTTTTTAAGTACCTGTGGCATGATTCAGCCTGGCATTAGCTGTGGCACGATTCAGCCTGGCATTTGCCAAGAGATGTTAGGGATTGGTCAGGCTATATTGGTTTAAGCAAGACAACTCCCATTCACTGATTTTATAAAGAGCAAGAAAAAAGAGGATCTCCAATTAACGTATCACAAAAGGACTCCTTTCGGAAGAACTGATAATTAGAGAAAATCCCTAACACACTGTGAATTTATATCCAGGGTAACTGAAAATGCTCAGAACAAAAAAGATAAAATTCATATTTTAGTACATTTAGAGGAACATTTTCATAACTTTGCTCAATATAACCTTCACAACTCCCTCCAAACAAGATAAAAGAAGATTAATGGTCAAAAGTAGGGTGACCTCCAGATCGGGAGGGTTATCTCTAACGAGAAGAAAAACACGTTGATGACGTTTCTCTAGTATATGCTCAGTAATACTGGTTAGAGGAGGGACGTGGGATTACCTGCTTTTAAGACTCAGCACTTCCCATGTGTGTTTCACCCTAGTCCATGAATGCTTCTAGCCGTGTTTTCCTTAAGATGTCATCACCCAGAATATCCTCAGGCAGGTAATTTTAACCAATTGATCTAAGAAGAGGTGCTTTTAAAAACAAACTAATTCACAAGTAAGCTACTAGTCTGGGCAAAGACTATGATAAACTTTATGGAAGGGAACTTATGTGGAAAACGCCTCTTCTCTGCAGTTAAGAAATTGACAATCAAGTTGGAGGATAGGATCCGCTGAAAATTATGCAATACAAGGATGGAATGTATGTGCTCTGTGTGTACAAACACATGGGAGCCTAGAAATAGGGAGGATGATGACATCATTATTAAAAACAGGGGGAAACAGAAAACACGAAGGATTTTCTGAGCCAGGTGGTAAGATTCCCACTTTACATGCCAGATGACGAGGAGCCATTGATCCATCTAAGCAGAAAGAACTGTGTTTTACAATTATTAATGTTTAACAGCATCTAGAACAAATTTAATGACGCAGGAATTGATGAAGGAATATCAGTTCTCAGGTCATTTTTCAAGTACCCAAATAAAAATAGACTGAGGACTAAACAGAGTTGTTGGCAACGTAAAGCAAAGTAAATTGAAAAATAATGGGCAGGGTGATTAACTTCCACACAATAATTCAGTTTTAAATTTACTTAATAACTTAGTGATAATCAACAATCCCTAATTCACTGTTACTTAAACCTATAATGAACTCCTTACCTGTCAAATCTCCCAAGGACAGAGGACTCTTGTACAAAACAGCTCATTTAAAAGTCAGAGAAAGACAAATATTTTCATTTCCTTACAACCTGAAGTAAACTGTGTCAGGTGGGGCTGCATCGGGTCATGCACCCGTTCTTCACACTTGCCAAGCTGGGTTAAGAGGATGCGGGTAGGGTGGTCTAGGTGGGGCAGCTGACTCACAGGTAAGGAATTAAAGTAGTGGAAGTCGTTCTGGTTTAGGTTTAAAATTTCTGTCCCTTGAGAAGTAAGGCACTTACCTGAGATGAAAGGAAACACTATGATCTATGGACCAGATAGGAAAAAATGAACAAAACATGTGGCTACCAGAGAAAGGCTTTAGGTAAGTGTAAGGTGGGAGAACAGACCCCCAGAGATGAGGAACAACCTTAGTTTCTATGTTTAATGTATGATTTCGAGTCCTGGCTAAGCCCAGAGGTCAAAAACAGAGGTGGGGCAGAGGGCAGGTGGGCAATACGCAAACTCCAACACTTTATAAATAAAAACCAGCATCAGAAATATCAAGAGTATATTACGACTGGAACCCTTGGTGGGGTAATGGTAGAGTTGGGCTTCTCACCTTGAGGTTAGCAGTTCTAAAGCACCAGTCACTCTGTAGGGGAACAATGAGAATCTCTACTTCCCCAAAGATGGCAGTCTCAGAGACACACAGGGGCAATTCTATCGTGTCCTAGGGTCACTGTGAGTCAGACTTGACTCATAGGCAGTAAGTTTGATTTTACTTAACTTGTGTAGGTTCTACAACTGCAATGATGAAACTAATGTAAAATTAAAGCAAATTTTAAAACAAAGGAAGAGTACCGAAATTTGCCCGATAATTGGCTTATTTAAACCCAACCTATTACTGATGACAATAAATGCCCAGTCTTGTAATCTTGAAAAATATTTCTTCTTTTTTAAGAAACAGTATATGTTTGAAAATGAGGCCAACAATATTTTTCTTTTCTATTTTTGAATCTTTTAGTGACCTGGACTTCAAAAGTATCTCTCAATTTTTCGCTTGCTTTGCTTTCTCTAAAGTCTCTCACCACTGCCTTTTTCTTGAAAATGTTCAACAATCTTGGTGATGGTTAGACATTGATCACCAGAATTGCAGGTTTATGGAAATCATCCACAACGTAAGCCTCATTCAGAACCATGTACAAATCCTACCCAGAACACGAAAATCTCCAGAAAAGAAAAAAAAGGAAGATTATCTCCACTCTTAAATTATGTGCCTCTGCCCTTGTCTTCACTTTGTTTTGTGGACTCACCTGAAGATAAAGCCTGTGCTTTAAAAATAGAAAAATATATAGAGAGAGCAGTATTAATCATATAACCCTGACTACAAATTCCCAGGAAAAGGTGAACTTCTGTCATATACAATAAAAGCACTAAAGGTGTCACTCTGTTTAAAAATAGCATTCAAAGTTGGAAGATGTATTCACCTGGCTTTATTCCCATCATTAACTAATGTAGTTTCATCACACTGACATATCAGTAATTGTATACATTGACTTATTTTATATGTGTGGAGGAAGAAGAGCATGTAATCACATTACTAAGAGTTCCCTTAAAGAGAATCTGATGAGAGGTGTATAGTTGGTTCAAAATTTTCCTTCACATCTCAATAATCAACCTCCATCACAGAACATAGTGAAGGCAGAGGAGTGGGGCCTGCTTAAGTCCCATGTACGACTCCTACAAAAGGCCATCCTTTCTTAGGGCTTCCAGGGGTCTAACTGAAAATTTCTCATACACTCACTGCAGTCAATAATGTTCTTGTTCTTTTAATAAAGAAATATTATGTAAACCATTTCCTAAAAAAGATCATATTGAAATCTTAAAAGTGTTTCATTTAAAATTAAGTAGCATATGGATTGATATAATAATTTTTGAAGAGTGAGAATGTTCCATAACAGAATTTTAAGACTATGTTTTTCCTTAAAAAGGAGAATGTTTTACTGTATTTAAAATACCTATCTCAATTTCCTGCAATTTATAGGCAGTCCCAGATTACAAATGAGTTCCATTCTTAAGTATGTCTTTAAGTCAAATTAATACATAAGTTAGAGGAGTTATGTATGGTTAATATCTAATATCCATTAGTCAAATATTTATCCTAGTATATAAGGTAGAAAACATTAAAGCAATACTCTGAGATACACAAAACATTTTAACATAGTTATGTCGTCATAAGAATAATATGATTCGTGATGCAAAGTATCGCCTTTTTGTTATTAAGACCCATTGTAGGTACCTCGAATTTTCAATATTATAGGCTCATGGGGGTGGGTACAGAACTGTGGGTGGGACATAAACCAGATGATAGTTTCTTGGGGACTGTTTATATCTTACATATAAATGTGTTCACATTTCAATACTTACAAAATAATACACACATATATAATACATCTACTTAAATATGGATCCCTGGTGCCGCAGTGGCTAAAATACTTCCTGCGAATCCACCAGTCTTTAAAAGGAGAAAGCTGTGATATGTCCATCTGTAAATATTTACAGCTTTGGAAACCCTATGGGTCTATGTATCTGTCTGTGTATATGTACATTTTTGGTTCCCCAAATTCATACTCCTGAAAATCTAGCTATAATAATAGTTTTCCAACAGTATCACTCGTAATAATGAAACCCAGAGCCTGGAAAAGCACACCAAGCCTGGCCAAGTCGAAGGGTGGCACAAAGGAAATGACCCTCGATGGCAGGGAATGACACAGGGGCTCAAACCCAACAGCCACGGTGAGAGTGGCACAGACGGGGCAGTGTTTCCTTCCGTCGGGCGTCCGGGCCCTATGGGTCAGAAGCAACGCGGTGGCAGCTATAACCACAAGATCAATCCTGAAAATCCATCCATTGGCTGGGGGTGGGTGGGATATTACACAATGGGTTTGAAATATTTACATTACAAATAATAGAATCGAGATTTTATCAGACGTGTTGTTAAATAGAAAAAGAAATGTTACAGGCAATATTGGATAGCTATTAAGAGCACAGAATAGAACTAATTTAGCTGAACCATGTCGCTTCCTAGCTATCTGAAAGAAGAGGTTTTGTTGAAAACTCTTCTACACATCCGTTTCCTTACTTGTATGCAGGCAGCCGTAACGACTTACCTTAGAGGGTCCGTGTGAGAGTAAAGTCAATAAGGCGAAACCTTTAGAACATGACCTGGCGTCACGACATGGATATTGATAGACAATGCTAAAGTGCGCAGATACACACAAAGTAATATGACTTCCCGGATGTGACACAGAGACGCGGGTGAGCTCCTGGAGGAAGGCCCATGAGCATACCCATCCAGCTGAGACAGTAAAGGGATCCCTGGCTTTCTTTGGAGATTTTGCATAGATAATATAAGTCACACATGGTTTCACGATTTAATATCAAATACATTGACATATGAATCAATGTGATCCCATGCAATTGTTAAAATGATGGCATAGATTTAATTCATAGACTTCCAGACACGGAAAGATGTTCATGCATCAGTCATTGAGGGTAAAAACATAGACAGCAAGGTAGTATGCATTGTATTAATAAGACACTCATATATGTAAAATGTTGCAGTTATATTTGCATATAGAATGACAATGTTAATGGGGAATCTAGTTAGGTGATCTCTATAACTATATAAAGGTATATAACATATATATGTACGCATAAAGTCATGCTTGACACATATCCACATACATTCTATAAAACAGGACATTATGTGATTTCAACTTGGATGAATACCATACCACAGTCTTATCCTGATTTGTTTTAAGTGCTGTGAACAATCTTAGTGTCTTAGAAGTGCTTGTCAATCTGCTTTTTTGCATTTGATTCTTAATCTAGGTCATTGCCATTTCTCCATATCCTTCTTGCATTTTTGTTCACCCTGAAGCTAACCGCTTGGAGAATGTTTTCATTGTTTTGGAGGACTGGCGTGGCTGTTGTGTGTAACAAGCCTAGATCATGAATGATAGAATTCACTGATTTTCCACCTACCTGTTGTATGATAACCTTTTCTTTCACATCCAAATCTAGGCTTCCCTTTGTCCTCCTGCTGCTGTCACTGGCACTAATTTTGGCTGCATTTGGGAGCCAAGGTATACGTGTACTTCCTGGTAATATTTTCATGAGAAAATTAAGCAGACAAATAATGCTACACCAGTCAAGAGATCATACATGGAGTTGGATGTTGTTGCTTAGGAATTGAAACATGCACTGTGATATGGTAAACTTTTTAGATTAAAAAGTACAGGGCAATACGAAAATAAGCCAGTAACATGGGTGTGTATTGTGAGTATCGAGACATATGTACTACAGGTTATAGCTGTAATATTACAAGTTATATATGTACTCCGTTGCTATATATCCAAAAGCACAGTTGCTTTGGAAATAGGAGACATGAGATACGTGAGCTGTGTGCAGGCAGGTGTTGTCTTTGCCATGTCCTGCTCTGTGCTAGGGCTTCCTGAACTCTATCATATGCCTATTTTAACCTATGCAGCTGTGGATAGTTATGTGGTTGGATGTTGAATGTTGCCCGAACATAAAGGCATGACTTTATGCTTGGATGGATATGCGTACTTTTATTGTGAGAAATGTTTTCCATGAGAATATATCCTCTTATTGCTTAAAAATGACCTTATTTTGAGAAAAAGAAAGCACCAGTTGAACAAGGTAGTTATGCATCTTGCATGCTATAAGCATTCATTATGTATTCAAAATATATCATTTGAGGGCATGGCCAAAGGCCAAGAGTGGATGAAATGACTGAGAAAGGTTATGGATGACACTTACCCACCAAGCGCCTGGAGTGCAGAGAATTTAGAAGCATCCAAATCATTGCCACTTACTATCCGAGCCTTAAGTGATGAACGAGAAAACAAAACAAAACAAACAGGCTTTTAGCAGAGTACCGCTTTATGTACAGGACGTTGGGACATGGGTCAAACTGCACTAGACACGTACACCTAGTATGACAAAGGCTAAGCAGGGTCAGCTCCAGGTCAAAGCTACTGGGTTTTTGTGGGTGGAGGTTTGGAAATTAGCTGTCAGCTTTGAAGGAAAAGCTCTGGCAGAGTCCAAGACAACATCTTATATTCCAAAATGCGATTTGCCCTTAAAAGTTGAATGTGCCGTGAAGATCCTGAATCAGACAGGATGGTTATGATCAGCCGACCAAAGAACTGATGCTGTGTTTGACTGCAGCAGACCCCTGGGTTGGCGAGTGTAAGCTAAAGAAAGCGAAGCTGGCAACGTATAACCTCTTATAAACGCATCACATCGGGCACACTTAAAAAACAACCAAAGAATGAAAAGCTGGGATAACATGCGCATTTCACAACTAAAACAGAGGAACCAAAAAACAGATCTAAGATATCACAGACAAACATGGACAAGAGACAAGCTCCCTCGGGAGGGAAGAAAAAGTATGATTTAAAACCTTTTCGTCCATAGAACTGCTATCTGAAAGAGAATCAGGAAAAGAAGGGATACACGTTAGATGGAGTTCTTTTCATGGAATCAGTTCAGCACATACATGAACAACGTGGCATTATGCTACAGAGTCTAACATCACAAACGGCTTCCAAGTTGAGTGCCCAGGGATCCAAGATTGTTGGTCTTCATAATCGAAATCGCTGGAATATATGGCCAGAATGCTTGGAAAGTATAGAAAGGTAATTATAAGGTTTAATGAAAGACAAGGTGGGAAATAAAGAAAACAAACGCAGCTGAGGCATCAGGATTCCCGGGCTGCAGCTGGAAATCTGCCGCTTCTGGAGCACAGTGGGCAAGCTACCAAATTCGCCAGCATCCGTGCTCTAGAATCACCTCAGACGATAAGGATACTGGCACTCTGCCGGCTGCCTGGCAACGTTGCTTACAGCATCAATAAAGACGCAACAAAGGGGGATAAGACCTCAATAAAATCACCCATAAAACCACAGTGGTATACATTTTTTGTGGGATTATTTACTTACAACTTACATATAAATTCTTACAAATAAGAAAATCAACGCCCAAGAGGGGTTAAGTGGGTGGAATAGGTTAAGAAAATAAGTAAATGGCAGAAGTGGGACACTAATCTAGGTCTCCTGTCTGTACGCTCACTGCTTTTATCTACTATTTCACGTGACTTGTACAGCGAGGTATAGATGGCCCACAATTTTGAAAGTACTCTAAGAGAAATCACAGGGTCAAAATGTTTCCGTCTCAATAAATAAATAAATTTTGAAATGTTTCAGTCTCAGCCCAAACTGATAAAACTATGGGCCTCTAAGTTTTTGTTTATAAATTCTTTTCTTTTTTAAATCTCAGGTCTAAAACTGCCAGTCATAAGGACACAATTTATTTTTATTTTTCTCAGTAATATTGCTCTTAAACTTATTAATTCAGCCCTAGTTAACAGCATAAAGCTGAGGGGACTTCTTGATGACTTTAAGGTGTAGGATGTTAGAACTGGAACAATCTAGGAGTTGCAATAGCCCAATTCCCTTCATTTTTATAGATGAACTAGCCTCCGAGGGAGAAAATGAATTGCCCCAGGTCGCACAGCATAATGATCAGTCTGCAATATATTACCTAACTCACTAATATGGAAGAAATAACTATCACAAAAATATTTTATGCAGATTTTCTTCTATATCAAGGTTACATCATTTTAGATATAAAACATTTCAGTAGAAAGCAGTAAAATAAAAATCTTACTTCTGACCATAAATATTTAAACTATTGCATAAAAATTGCAAATAAAAATATTATTATAGCTAGAGAATAGTAAACTTATCCAAAACATATGACTTCAAAGATTATTTAACATTTTGAAATGCCTGGTTTAATGTAACATTTCAGTTGGTTAGAAAATAAGTACAGTGTCTGGACATCGACAGATATCAATAGCTTTTTGATACAGTTCAAAATGTCCTAAATAAATGTTTGGAAATTTATTTAAAGTAGGGATAGAGTGATTCTTCCTTAATATTAATGTGTTAAAAATTATTCCTTTTTAAAATTCCACTAAAAGTGAAATATAAGGGGGTCCCATTTTTATTAAAAACAAACCACAAAATCTGCACTGCCACCACTTTTAACTTATTTCTGGAAATTCCAGGAGATATTAAAATATGCAACAGAAACAAACAATATAATATTAGAAAGCAAAATACAGTTATTAGTTTTCAAAGCATAATTTTATACCCCCAAATCAGATGAACAAAATATTTGTATTATATAAACAGATAGTATTTTTATATATGTATGTGTGTACACATATATGTTAGGATCTAATGTACTGATGTAATTTAGGCAAATGACTAAATTTGAAAATGGATAAAATATTTATATAGACACAAAAAATATATGAGTGAGGTCAAAGTGACTATGAGAAGTGCTGAATATTAATAGTCTTATCATTAGTCATGAGGAATTAGCGTTTAAAACTAAAATGACATATAATGACACATATCGTAGAATGGCTAAAATTAAAAAGACAGACATTAGGAAGAGTTAGTAAACATGGAACAACTCAAGTGCACACTGAAGCTGAGAATGTAAAATGCTAATGTCACTTTGGAAAATGGGTTCTTTTTACAAAGGTATATGACCAGTCACTAATAGAAATTATGAAAGCACAAAGTCAAAAATTTACAAATATCCATGGTTTATTGATTAATGAGGGCCAAATACCAGTAATAAGCCACACGGCAATCAATCATTGAATGGAATTTAAAATGTACCGCATCCGTCCAATCAAGAGCAACATAGTACTGACACACTACTCTATGGATCGATCTCAAAAGTATGCTTAGTAAAAAAATACAAAAACATGCATACTGTCTGCTTTTCCTTGAAGTGGAAGTTTAATCAAAACTAATATGTAATAACAAAAAGCAGATCAGGAGTAATCTAAAGTGACAGTTCATGCGAAATGCTTGCAAGGAAACTTGAGAAAGCTTTTGGTGACGATGGAATTGCATATGCTTTGATTGCAAAAGTGGTTAGATGAGTGTATATGAGACAAAATGCATGCATACATAATAAGATGTATTTTATAACATGTAGATTATAATTTGGGTAAAACAACTAATATATATTATACTTCAGCTAAGATGACTTAAAAAACACATCCATGTGATTTACCATGTGAAATGATAAAAAAATTTAAATAACGATAATAAACAAAATCAATCATTCAGAGATAAAACAAATTTAAAAAACCAAAGCAATGCAAAACCATATTATTGAGCTAAGAATCTTCAGCAATTTCCTTAACTTGATAAAATGTATTTATTAAAGACACATAGACCAAAAGGAGGAACAAAAGGAACATCGAGTTGATTCTGATTCATATTGACGCTATAGAATAGAATAGAGCTGCTCTTTTGTGTTTCTAAGCCTGGAAATCTGAACAAGAGCAGACAGCCTCACCTTTCTTCTGTGGACCAGTGGGTTTGAACCATTGTCCTTGTGATGAGTGGGCCAATTTTTAACTGACAGTGTCACTGTGGCTCCACATTAAAATCATAGAGCCCGTCTTAAATAACAAATCGATTAAAAACATCGTTAATATCACCTAAGTACTGTGCTTCTGTGGAAATTGCTGAATGGGAACCTGAATCATTGTGTAAACCTTCACCAAAATAACTATAAAATAAAACTTATAAAGACGAGAATGACTCCACTGATTATAGATGTTACTTGGATTTGTCAATCGAGAAACAATCATGTAGTTGAAGTTGAGTTCTATCAGGGTCAAAATGCTCTTTTGTGTTTAAATGACTGTGTTTGCAGAAGCAGCTCCCCACCCCGATCAGCTGCTCTGGAAGATATGTTGTTTTCTACTGTCCATATCATCATTGCAGATAAACAGAAAATGTTCTTTCACATGCCAAGTTAGGACAGAAGGGATAATTACATTTAATCCTTCAGCACACAGAGATTGTAGTATAAAGTCAGAGAGCAAGGAGACCGAACTGCATCATAAAAGGTGTGACCATATCAGAGTCCTTGAAGCTAGTTGTTCCTCTAAATATGACTGGCTCAAAGAAGTGGGTGAGGTTGGTGAACTCTTGGAAAGCAATTCTTGACTCTTGACTGCAATTTCGGGATCACTCAATCACTACCATAAAGTTGAGTCTCACTCACAGTGACCCTGCAGGACAAAGTAGAACTGCCCCTATGGGTTTCTGAGAAGCTAAATCTTTACTAGAATAGAAAACTTCGTCTCTCTCCTGAGAGGCAGCTAGTGAAGTTGAACTGCTAACCTTGTGGTTAGCCACTCAACCTGTAATCCACTGCACCATCAGGTCTCCTCCCAGTTGCAGGAGAAAGGGCTACAACATCAGGTTTCCATCCTTTCCTCTGTTGGCTTGTGATCACTGAAAATCAAACTCGGTGATCTTCAGTTAATGCGAACTCATAGAGATCCTACAGAACAAGGTAGAACTGTCCCTGTTACGGGAGTAGAAAGCCCATCTTTCTCCTGAGGATGGCTAGTGGTTGCAAACAGCTGACCTTGTGGATCACAAAGCAATGCATAACCACTAGCCAGTTTTCTTCAAGGAAGTCACTAAAGGGGGTGGGGGAGTCTCTTATGAAACTAAGCTTGTGAGGAAGAAAATTCACAAAAACCAACCTTTAGATCAACTACAGGCTCCAGCTTAATGGTCTGGAAAACCCATAATCATGAATTTTCACAAAAAGATGTCATATGGCTGGAACTATAATGCTCAAATAACCTGCAATTATATTTTTCCCAAATAAAGGGAAGCCTTGTTTAATAATGTCAAAACCACCTACCCCAAATACATTGTTTATTGCTATAATATTTTCACCCCAACTCCTTTTAGACACAGCAAGCAATCTCAATTCCAAGGTTGTATACTGAAAACAAATCATCTTACTTTGCAGGCAGATCTTACTCTACCGACCAAACACAACAAGATTTTCCCCTCTCTTCTTGGTACAAAATCTTTAAGAAGTACTCTTTAGTTTTTTTCCTTTTTATATTTGTAAAATACTTTCCTAGGATAAGTGTTATCTAAGAATATCTCTATCTGAAACAGAGGAACCTTCAAGAACATCCAGGAATGATGTTTACAGTAGCTCACTACCCTTGAGTCCATTCAGCTCACAGTGACCCTACAAAACAGGGGAGCATTGCTCTTGTGTGTTTCCAAGACTGTAACTCTTTGCAGGAGTAGAAAGCTTCCCCAGAGAGTGGTTGATAGTCCTGACTTTGCCATTAGCAGCCCAAAATATAACCCACTAAGTCATCAAGGCTAGCTCTCTTTTTTCCTGCTTCCACCTGAGTGGCGTTCTGATGATATAAAGAGTTGACGTAGTCCTATGTGCATATATTATATGTTAAATAATAAGAGAGCAGACGGCCTCTGCTCAAGTACTCCCTCAACACAAGAACACTTTGTTCTGATAACCTGGCATTCTGTGATGCTCACCTTCCCAACACGATCACTGAAGACAAAATGGGTGCATAAGCAAATGTGGCGAAGAATGCTGATGGCGCCTGATTATCAAAAGATATAGTCTGGGGTCTTAAAGGCTTGAAGATAAACAAGTGGCCATCTAGCTGGGAAGCAACAAAGCCCAAATGGAAGAAGCACACCAGCCTGTGTGATCACGAGGTGTTGATGGGATCAAGTATCAGTCCCCAAACAAACAACCATATCATATTGATGGGAACAAGGGGGTGGAGGCGAGAGGAGTCAGAGTAGAGACCCAAAGCCCATCTGTAGACAATTGGACATCCCCTCACAGAAGGGTCACAAGGAAGGGAAGAGCAGCCAGGGTGCAATATAGCACTGAAGAAACATACACGATTCCTCTAGTTCTTTAATGCTTCCTCACACCACTCCCACCACCCCCACCACTCTCAGGACCCAAATTCTACCTTATAAACCCGGCTAAACCAGAAAATGTACATTGGTACAGATAATAGCTCTTGACACAGGGAATCTAGGACAGATAAACCCCTCGGGAACAATAATGGAAGTGGCAATACCATGAGAGTAGGGGGAAGGTGAAGGGAGAATGGGGGGAACCAATCATAATGACCGACATACAATGGCCCCCCTCACTCACCCCCCCCAAGGGAGATGAACAACCGAAATGTGGGTGGAGGGATAGAGAGCCTGGGGTGAGATATGATAATAATAGTTTATAAATTATCAAGGGTTCAGAAGGGAGGGAGGATGAAGGAGGGAGGGGGGAAATGAGGAGTCGATACCAAGGGCTCTAGTAGAAAGACAATGTTTTGAAAAGGATCATGGCAACATATGTACAAATGTGCGTGACACAATGGATGGATGGATTGCTATAAGAGCTGTAAATGCCTCCAATTGAATGATTTAAAAAAAAAGAGTTGTTACAAAATCTCTCTGAACATTATGATAGATTAGGAGAATGGGCATCCTCACTGATAATGCCCACACACACACACACACACACAAATCCGGTAACTCAAAACCCACATTATTTCGTAATGGTTCTACCTTTTACACGGACTGCTGTACACATGGGGTTTGTGAGGTTTGAGTGATTTTAAATGACGATTATGAGGGGCAAAATGATTTGTAGGCATCAGAATACACCACTTATGAAAACCTCACCTCTGTTGGCAAAGAAGACGTTAGTCATTTTTAGCTTGCCATTTGGGGAGGTATTCTTTGTGCAGTTGGAAACCAAAAGTGTAGCCCTAACCAGAAACCATTTTGCATGCAGAGGGTGCAGATAATAGAAAAGGTAGGCAGCATCCCTGTAATGGGAAATAAAACATAACTCCATCCAGCCCTGGGCTAGGAGCCTGGGTGTTTGCACTCCTATGGCAGATTCTGACTCTTACCCCAGGTAACAAAAATTCCTCCCAACTGCGTGTATAAAAGATTAAGATTTCAGTTCTCTTAAGACTTTAATCACCCCCTTAGTGAGAAGCTTCCTTTAAAAAGATGCAGTTTCCCTTTTCTCAGAGTCAAAGAGACCTTACTACCGTCTAATGCATTCCCGTGGCTCCTTAAAAGTACCATTAATATTAACCTTAAGTACTGGGTGGTATGCTGCTTGTTAACAAATTTGAAACTTCCCCTCCCTTCAGTATTTTAGATCACACTCAACCCACTGGCAGGAAGTCAATTGACTAACAAGGGCCCTGGAAGGCAGACTGGAGCTGCTCCCTAAGGTTTCTGAGACGGTACATCTGTGTCTCAAAGGGGATGATACCCCTCCCTCTGGGTGCTGGAATGACCCAGGGGGTGAGTCAAAGGGGATACCTCCCCTCTCTCCTCAATTATGAGCTTAAGGGCCTTTGAGCCATTTTTTATCTGGAAAGGGGATGTTAGATAGCCTCGTTTTTTCTTCTTTGAGTAGCTGGTGGGGTTGAACCTCCCAAACCCTAACCCACAGGGCCACTAATGCTCCTTATCCATCACGCGAATCCACTTTAAGTTCATAATTAAATTCAATGAGTTCGTGTTTAAGAATCGGTACCATTTAAAGAGATGCGGGGCCTGCAGGGAAACCCTCTTTTGGTTACTGCTTTTGCTCTTACACTTACATAGCCCTTCAAAACCCTGGGCAGCTCACTCACCTGCAGCTTTCTTCTACTCACCTAAATCTAGGAATCCTTTCATGCACACTTATTCCACAGTGTTAACAATTAAAAATTCAGAAAAAAGTCTGGGGCATTACTTGTAAAGTGGGAATAAGATAGGAAAACACAAAACTGTCAAAGCTATCAGTCATCATTTTCTTTTTTTATACTAATAAAATAGGTATTCTGATATGCATTTGCTAATTCGGGGGTTTTATTTGACAACACTGGTGTTAGGTGTCACTGAACTTATTCCAACTCAAAGTGACCATCTGTACAACACAGGACCCTGCTCAGTCCTGTGCCCGCCTCACAAGGGTTGCTCTGTTTCAGCCCCATCACTGTGTCAGTCCGGCTCACCGAGCTTCTTCCCCTTTTCGCTGGCTCTCTGCTAAAGCATGATGTCCTTTTCCAGGGACTGTTCCCTCCTAAAAGCATGTTCAAAATCAATGAAAGGAGGTCTCACCATCCTTGCTTCTAGGAAACATTCTGACAGTACTTCTTCCCAGATAGATAGGTTTGCTCTTCTGGAAATTTTGTTATAATCACACTTCATAAATTCCATGTTCTGATCATTCATTTTCTTATAACCACACTTCATAGATTCCACGTTCTGATAATCAATGAGTGTGATAATCAATGGGTGTGATAATCAATGGGTGTGATGATCAATGGGTGTGATGATCAATGGGTATGATGATCAATGGGTGTGATGATCAATGGGTGTGATGATCAATGGGTGTGATAATCAATGGGTGTGATAATCAATGGGTGTGCTGCTTCTCTTATCCTCCATTGAATATTGCCACATCAGCAAAGAAAAGTCAAGAACACTGTTCCCATCAAACCAGTAAGGTCGATGCTACTTTGCGAAGGCAACTCTTTCTCTGTGATACTTTGTGTTCTTCCATCCTGAAGGGCTCATCTTCGGCACTCTATCCAATAATATTCTCCTATTGCACCTAACGTTTTCCGTGGCATTTTCTTAGAAGTGGAGTCCTTATTTCTAATCTTCGTCTAGAAGTTCTGCTGACACCATTCCACCATGAGTGACCCTGCTGGTACTTGAAATACTAGTGGCATATGTCCCGGCAGTCACAGAAATATACAAGCCGCAACAGTCTGAGAAACCAACAGGAGACTGGGGTGATGTTCCACACTAAAGACATTCAATTTCAACATGGTTCAACAATGTGTACTGAATAGTGGCATGTGGAACTAGATAATTAGGAGAATTTATCTTTCCAGGAAGAGGTCTTCACATAACAATTATCTTTCTTATGTATATTTAGGGCATATACCTAGGCCACTGAAAATCCCCCTGAGGTCAAGACTCTGTGGGGTTTAGGCTGAAAACCATAACACAAGAAAATGCTTTTTCGGTCTTGTCTGACTCCCATCCATTAGTGCTACCCTTGGTTCAACTTTCACTCGTGTCCAACTTTTGCTCTTGTCCAATCATCGTTAGCCATACAGTCTGGTTTTATAGTTGGGATGAGTTTATTCTTTAATCTCATGGCAGGTATATATTAAATATCTTTCCTGAAAATATGTAAAAGAAAAGAATGACGGAAGAAAGATATGTTTGGAGGTGTTATCAATTACGATAAAGAAAAAAAACAGCATGCAGAACACAGTATGGAGGGTTGATTTGAAAAAGACGGGACGTCTTCTCTGTTGAAACAAAAGAAGAAAAAAGAAAGAACAAGAATGTGTGGGAAATGACTTTTATGTGATATATTTTCTTTCAAGCGAATCCATCTGAAATCATTCAGAGCAAACTTTGGAATCTAAATCACTTTGTCATAGAAAACTTGAAATAGTCTTACTTTATGTGATTCTTTAATATTTCAGAGTTCAGAGAGTCATTGAGGAATTTCAAGTTCTCGCTGGAACAATATTTCAAGTTCAAGTTCTCACTGGAACAATATTTATCTCTACAGATGGCTTGAGGTTCAGTAATGATTCTTTTTTACACCAAGAAAAGTAGCCGCTCTGACAAACCCCACTTCTGATCCTACTCTACATATATTATTTTTGTTTCCCTAAACATGAGTCTCAGAGGTGTTTTAATTTTTTTTTCAAATAAAGGCAGAATGGGAATAACTGTATTACTTAAAGCTTCTGAATAGTGAGGGCTCTAGAAATACTGTGAAACCAATGAAGTTGAATTATTAGTACTCATTACAACTCTGTCATTGAAGATGTCTCCAGTCCATATAGTAGTCATTGCCTTTCACACCTCAGAGGATCGATCCGTCCAATGATCATATCTACATGGGTGATCCCAAGGCACCTGAAACGTATTAACTTTAAAATAAAACTGGTTGCTTCCTCTGCCGATTTTCTTTCTGCACACGCTTTGTTGAAAGATGAAAATGTTCTCTATCCAGCTGATAACTCAAATGCTTGACAGTCGTCCAAAGCTCATTCAACTAGTCACTAAAGCTGGTGGAAACCACCCCCTAGCTTTTGCTCATATTCATACTCCTCTATCTACTCCTTAGTCTAGTTCATATTTTCATAATATCTACAACAGTCCAAATAGATGTCTTGCCACTGCATGTTTACCCCAAACTGGAAAAATTATTTGCTGATTTGGTTTGGGTTTGTCATTCACTGTCATAGGCATTTTTTTTATTTATAGCTCTCTATTACTTTCTCTGATAACTGCAAGGTCAGTGGTTCAAACCTGCCCCAGCCATTCAGCAGGAGAAAGCATATCTGCTCCCAGGAAATTAGACAGCCTCAGAAAGCCTGCAGAGCATTGCTGTGAGTCGGAACAGACTCCAAGACAGTAGGTTTTTAAATTTTAGTTATTTATTATCCCAGGAGGCCCAGCGGCACAGTGGCCCAGAGCTCATACACTAGTTGCAAGGTCAGCAGTACAGTCCTACCAGCTGCCCGATGGAAGAGAGATGTGAGAGTCTACTTCTATAAAGATTCCAGCCTTGGAAACCTTTGGAGGCAGTTCTACTGTGTTGTACAAGGTCCTTACAATCTGGAATCGCCTCTTTGGCAGCTCATTTGGTTTCAGCCATTCCTTAGTCACACGCTGCTTGAATACACTATATGGGACTAGTATTTGAAATTGGTAAATCAGTCACATAGGGGCATCTCTGCTCTCTATTATGAATGTACCAAACTAATAGTAAAAGATTGATGTAGACATAAACATTCAAGAACAAAGAGAGGAGATATCATAACATTGGGGCTTTCGGCAAATTTGGGGAAGATAGATGTGGACAGAAGGTAAGGCAGAATTTATCAAAAGGAAGCAAGCTACAGGAAAGTGAACAGTTACCACAAGAAGCAAATCTATTCTCATAGCAAAACCTCCTGAGAGACTCTACCAGATGAAAAGACATGTGACCCATGAAAGAAGGCTAAGAGTAACAAACCACTGACCTTCTGAACTCCAGATGTGAACTATTTGAATTCCAGATCAAGGCCAATGAGCTGCCACTTTAGTCTTCCAACTCGTATAAGCATAGGATGCAATAGAAAATAATATCATGGCTTGGGTCAGGTGCACCTTGGTCTTCAAAGTAATACCCTTGTTATTTAATACTCGAGAGAGATCTTGTGAAGGAGATTTACCCAAGGCAATATGTCTTCTGATTTCTTGACTGCAGTTTCCAGGAGCAGTGATTGTGGATCCAAGCAAGATAAAACCCACGACAATTTCAACCTTGTCTCCATGTATCATGGTTACCTCTTGATTCAGGTGTGAGGATTTTGACCTTTTTTACATTGAGTCGCCATCCATACTAAAGACTACAACCTTGATTTTCATCAACAAGTTTGTCAATTCCTCCTAACTGTCGTCAAGCAAGGCTGTGTCATTTGCATACCTCAGGTTGTTAATAAGCTTTCCTCTAAACCTGACGCCATGCTCTTCTTCATATGACCCAGCTTCTCTGAAGATTTGCTTAGTGTATAAACTGACCAAGAATGGTGAGAGGAGACAACCTTGATTCACACCTTTCCTGATTTTAAACAAAACTGTATTCCCTTGTTCTGTTTGCACAACTTCCTCTTGATTCATGGCAAAGTTCTGAATGACCACAATGAAGTGTTCTGGAATTCCCATTCTTCTCCAGGTTATCCAAGTTCATCATGGTTCACACAGTCAAATGCCTTTGTATAGTTAATGAAACGCAAGTAAACATCTTTCTGATAGTCCATGCTTTGAGCCAAGATCCATATGACCTCAGCAATGATATCCTTTGTTCCATGTCCTCTTCTGAATCCGGCCTGAACTTCTGGCCTGAACCCTGTCAATGTGCTGCTGCAACCATTGTTGGATGATCTTCAGCAAAACTTTACTTCTGTGTAGTATCAATGATATTGTTCTATACTTTGAACACTATGTTGGGTCATCTTTGTTTGGAATGGGAACGGATATGGATCCCTTCCAGTTCATTGGCCAGGTAGCTGTTTTCCAAATTTCCCGGCATACTTGAGTAGTACGTCCAGTGTTTCCTCAGCTTTCTGAAACGTTGTAATGGGTATCCCTTCAATTCCTGGAACCTTTGTTTTGGGCTCATGCAGTCAGTGCAGTTTGAAGTTCTTCCTTCAGCACCATTGGTTCTTGCTCATGGGCTACCTCCTGACATGGTGGACTGTCGATTAATTCTTTTTGGTCCCATGACTGTGTATCCTTGCCAGCCTCTCTTGATACTCCCTGCATCATTCAATATTTTACCTATAGAATTTTCAATAGTATAATTCGAGGCTTGAATTTGTTTTGAGGTCTTTCAGCTTCATAAATGCTGACCATGTTCTGCCTGGCTTTGTCTTCTCATGCTGCCCTTTGAACTTTTACATCCACTTTGATCTTTTCTTTCTTTTATGTCTCTTTAATGGCCTTTTGCTTTCTTCGTGCATGATGCTTTTGAAGTCCTCCAACAGCTCTTCGGGTCTTCCAGCATTCGTGTTCCATGTATCAACTGTGTTCTTGAGATGTTCTCAAAATTCAGGTGGGACAAAAAAGATGTGAGATAATAAATGCCATGCTGTGTGATTCACCATGTATCACCTTATGTCTTTTTACCCAAACGATGCCACGTGTAGCTCTCATTCCACAGATAAGATGACCAAAGCTTACGTGATGGTCCCCCTACATCACACAACCAGTTAGTTGCATCGTGGATTTGAAGTCGGTGTAAGTGATTTTAAAATGAGTGTCCGGTCAAGTCAGTCCCGTCTGTGTTCCTGTGGCAAAGGAAGAGCAGGGATGATGCCCAGAGAACAAGCAGCATTAGGAAGAAGTTCACTAGCAATCTCCAGCCAATTCTGAAAGGGGTGACCTTGGTTCTCGGTTAATTCTTAAGTAGTGTTGGATATAGTGTTTTCTTTTCTTTTCATTTTTTTGCCTGGCCACATTTTATTTTATTTTATTAAACATTTTAGTAGGGACTCATACAACTCTTATCACAATCCCTGGTCTTTATAGTCATTATCACTAGCCTTACCACTTATTGCACAGTTTCTTTGTGTTTTGTTTGGCTTTGGTTTTTTTTTTTTAATCAGACCCCAAACAAGACTCACTTGAGGAGATCAAATCAAATCAAATAACCATAACTGAGTGAGATAGTTAGTTTATTGTGCTAACCTTGTGGCACGATACACACATGTGGGGTTGATTGAAGGGCAGAGGGATAAATGGCTCCATGAGCCTCACCTTTCTAGTTCTTGGGTCTCTTGCTTTCTGATGGTCAGACCAGGGTGCAGCTGCCATAGACAGTCTCTGCTTCAGCTGGCAAGGCTCACTTTCTGCAAGACATCCCTGAGGAGAAGCTACGTGGACCTACCCCAATGCAGCCCTGGGTGCTGGAGCAGCCGTGTGGGGACCCCTGCCAGTGCTGAGATGCTTACACATTCACTGACTCGACTTTCCTCCTGCAGTCAGCATCATTGTGTGTGTTTTGTGAGATGGAGGAGGACTTTGTGGATTGGTGTTAGACATATGGGTTATTGGGTTAATGTTTGGCTTGTGGGCTTGGGCAGCACTGGGTTGGGATGATTTCTTGATGTGCACTTAACCTTTATATAAAACTCACTCTTACACATGGGTTTCTGTGGATTTGTTTCTCTAAAGTACCAAAACTAAGACACCGAGAGAAGAAAAATAGATAAAAAAGAATGAAAGTGTTAACTTTACAAAAAAGAATGATATGGTGTGATAGGAACAATCTGAAAAGCAAAACATCCACAGGGTTTTTCATGGAATTTGAGCCCATTCTTGAATGTCTATGAAACAAACAAACAAACAAAGCCTCACTACCATTGAGTTGATTTAGACTCATAATGACCTTATAGAGTAGAAGTGTCTCAGTTGGTTTTCAAGACTAAGAAACCCTCCTATTTTTCCTATATAGTGGCGAGTGGTTTTGAACTTCTGACCCAATGTGTAATCATGACTCTCTCTGGATTTATCCATGAAAACTATAGCTAATCTTAGAAAATACTTAATCTAAATTTTAAAATAATTAAAACCCAATGGCTTGGTTTAGATTGCATCAATGAAATTCTTCAAGATACAAATACATATGTGTTTGTGTGTACATATGTGCAGACACATATACACAAGGTACCAGACAGAAGTAGCATCACAAATCAGTATTGAATATGCCAGGACAAATAATACTATACCTAAAAGCACACATGGATTAGAAAAATAACTGTAAAATATTAAATTCTAAAACTTTTAGCAGAAAATTTAAGAGAATACATGATGTTCAAGTAGGGAAAAAAATTTCAGTTTCATCCAGAAAAAAGGGTTAAGTCTGAATAAATTAAATGTAAAACTTTGTAATCAAAACTTATCTAAGAGGGTGAAAAAATAAGCCATAGACAATGAGAAGATAATACCAGTTGATTTAAGTGAGAAAGGGATTCGATTACAGGATATCTGAAGAATCCATATCATTGAGGGAGACAGACCTTAAAGCTTATGTGAAAAAAATGACACATTATATCAAGAGACAATTCAAAGAAGAAAATTATGACTGAAATCACATAAAAAAGTTATTGCACCTGTGTATGATGTAATATCCATCATGTAGGCTGAAGTTAGAAAACTTCATTACATACAATATTGGTAGGGATGTGATGGATGCTAGACCTTCAAACAGCTCTTACACAACTGAGCACAATCTCATGTAGCAATTTGACGATGTTGAGTGAAGCGTAAGATGTGCAAGTTCATGACTAGCTGGGCAAAAGATCAGAAGTGGGATGAACATTGGAAGGGCCGTGGAACAGGCTTTAGAAGGGAAGAGAAGCTGTTCTTCCATAATGCACAGAGGCAAGACACTGGATGCAGATACACATAGGTTTCATAATTCAGCTACAGAAAGTTGATGGGTTTCTCAGCCGTCGTCTTTAGCAAAATGCAGCAACACAGGTATGAAACAGAACGTAGTTACAAAGCAAAGGTTATATTTAACCACACTCTGAATGTTTCCAAGAAATGAAGGGGGAAAGAAAGAGATTTCATTCTTCTTAGATGCTACAGCTGCTAACATAGGAATATGCTGGAGAATTATGTCATTCCAAAGCGCAGAGAAGCCAAGGGAGGGAAATCTGAATTTGCTATTCCATGGCCTGGTTCTACTCCGACAAAATTTCCCTCTCTCAATTAAAAAAAAAAAACCAAAACTCTCCAAGTTCATCAGGCAATATCAAAATGTCATGAATATCTTTGTTTCAAACAAATGGAATGCATGGCCTATGATAAGCCTCCTATTGTAAGTATTGAGGTCAATACAATTCACTGGACTGTGAAAAAATATCGTTACAAAAATGACAATCTATTTTCTGGTCCCAACTTTAGGAGGCATTTGTAGTTACACATTATATCCTCCACTCTTTCACACGCCGCTGACCCACTTTAGAAGTGAATTACAGAGAATAAAGGTCCTTCAGGAATTCTCTGACATTTGATGAAGATGGAAGGAAATCTCTATTAAGGAGATCAGCATTTACAAAAATTTAAAAGAAAAATATAATCAGATTTCTTGGTTAAAGACATTCCTGCTAAAATAGTGAAGAAATGTGCACATAGAAAGATTCAACATTTGCCTGCTTTGATATGAATTGGAAAAGAATAATTCATTTTTATGTATCTATTTTCTGCGAGGATGCTGTTCATCCTTTATAACCCATTGAAAGAAATCCCCGCAGAGTAAAAACGTAACACCTTTATCTCTGGGAAGAACACATAAATGAGGATTGGGGAGGTGGTGCTGCTTGGTCCTCCCAAGAGTTGGGAGAAAGGAAACGAAGCTTCACAACAGAGTCACTGGTCACATCGTGCACTTAATTTGACGGAGCTGTTCCTAGGTGGCTCTCCTTCTATCTAGATCTCCCTATTGCACAAGAGATGAACTCCAGGAGGCTCCTTGTCACCATGCTGAAACCCCTGAATCTGCCAGGCCTTGTGAGTGACCACTGCACTGGGAAAAACACACACTCATTTGTATTCTTCTCTAATAGTGGGAAGTGTAAATTAACACAGGTGTTCTATTCCTACAGTTGTTTAAAGATTAAATATGGCTCTACAGGAGGGAGACTTACTTTCAAACAAAATCCAAGAATATATGTACACGAAAACTATTGTTCCCATTACAACACTCATGTTGCAGAGAGCGATCTCAATGCTGCCAATGATCATCTCACTGTTATTTTGATGAAGGCGTCTACTAGTTTTTGAAGAATGTTAACCTCATTAAGATATCGAATTAATCAATTAAAATATTTTACAGACAAAGGGGATGGGCAGGTGGACAGATACCTACATCAATAGATAAGAGATCAATATATTGATCATCAGAGGACACACCTCCTTTAGGGAGGTCCATTCTTAGAATTTGCCATAAAGGTGTGTGAATCGATCAATCTGTGCCTCTGGGACTTTCTGCCTAGAAAATAACCCATTACTTTGGGTCCCAGATTCCTTCACAAGTTAACAAAGGAATACCTGAAAAAGTGTCTGAAAATCATCAAGCTTTGGGGCAGAAAGCCCATGTTATTCAGGATATAAGGCATTGCAGTTTATTGACATCTCACAATCTTCTTACAAAGAACACTCTCAAGTTCCCTATTGAGTCCAAGAATTTTCTTGTACATTGATAAAGATGAGGTAGAACTACATTGCCTTTCAGATAATGACATTGTTAAACTGAAAAAAGCAAACAAGCAACTAATATCTGTGATTAAAGAAGTGATGATTCTAAAGGGGAAATTATCACCCAATTATTATGCTAACTGAGCTCCTAGAGAAAACAAGCGTGACTACTCAAGCACATATACACTCAACAATTCAACATATTGCTATGGAATCTATTGCAATTCATAGCAACCCTATAGGCCTGGGTGAGATTGTTCTGGTGGGCATCTGAGGCTGTAACTGTTCCCCCGACACACACACACACACACAGAGTAGCTGGTGATTTCTAACTTCTGACCTTAGGGTTAACAGCCTAACATATAACTCACAGCACCACCAGGTCTTCTGAACATATATACTAAATTGTCTGATAAATATTTGTGGAATAAATGAAATTCAATATTAGGACCGAGCGATCTCAATAAACAAACTACTATGGAAACCCAGAAGAGTTGGGATGCAGTGATCTCTACCTGGTACATTTGGAGAAAGAAAAATCCATATACTGTCTTTCCCTTAATCTGGCCTTAGAAATCACCATGTTATCCATGCATCCATTTTTATCATAGCAAATTGAATGCAACATTACAGAATAAATGAATGTTTTCCCTCACCATCTCAGCCTGATGTGATCCTTCCCAGAAAATGACATTTTTAAAGGATTCTGGGGAGCATGAAGGATGAAGTTCACTACTTTATCGATGGAGTAAGAAAGAGGTAAAATATATGTGATTGCCTCAACTATTTGTATGGAAACAACTTTTGATTGTATTGCCAGACAGGGTGGACAGACTGATAAACAAATATACTTTTTAAAAATATGTATTTTAGCATCTATAAACGCACCCTTGGGGATGAAAAATGGTGGCACAAATATAGCCTATAACAGGACCTGTCTACGTGAAATAAGGACAGGGCATGAACCAGAGCAGGATAAAGGGGATAATTCTGTTAACCAAGAAACTATTGTTTTATCTCAGATTATGTAATTTCATTTTACTCAGAGAAAAGAGTATTTTCAAAAACTGATCCTCTAAACAAAGAATTTCCTCCTATACCTGTCATATGAGGTGGTACACCCCCCAAAAAACATAATTTTTTCAAAGTGATGTATTTGATTTTTTTACAAATTAACATTCAAATATATGGTTTCATAATCCCATACCCTGTCATTCTTGAACAATTTGATAAGCCTGAGTCCGAATAGACAATGTCAGTGAGTTTTATTTTTGGTAAACTTAGGGTAAAACCTCATAAAACTGTTGCAAGCATGATGACAATATATACAATGCATTTAGGAGAATGTTTATTGTATAGTTAGGATGAATGAATTTGTGTGTATTGCTATTTTAAATAGTACATTTGGTATTAGGTAGACAGAGCTTTTAGTCCTTTCAACGTTAGGTCTATTTTGCCACCTTTTCCCTCTCTACAAAAATGATGACTCCTTACTGAGAAATATCTTTTAAAACAGCGTTCTAAAAGGCTTTCAGCAAAACCTACAAGATCCCAAGAGAAGATCCCTACAGAATATGTTCTCCCCCTGCAATCCTGAAGGAGCTCCATGTTCCTTGAGCGCATTCCCTTTGACCAGCACAAAAGGACCACTTGGTATTTGCAGGTGACACATGTCCTCAGAGAAAGAACTTTCCCTGATGTTCCATACATCAGCAAAGGAAATGCATGGGAGCCGCTGGCTGTTTGTGTCAGGGCCAACTTCTTCCTAGGAATACAGCCCAGAACTTAACTATGACCCCGGCTCTCTCTGAGAGATCCCACTGACTGAAACATTACAACTCGCAAGTCCTACTGCTTAACTAAGTCACACTGTCAGAAGTCAGTCGGGGGAATGTGGGGCCGAAGCTCGCTTGCATGCATTGTATTCACATCCTTGTAAAACCCCTGTCTGGGACAAGTTGCATTTCTGAGTTGCTTTACATGTGCAACTTTGAACTATCCAGTCAGTAGAAATCAATGTCCCATTCTGAATCTAAATGCAACATGCATCAATCACACACCTTAGCAAGGCATTTAAGTTGGGAAAAGATGTTTGAAGAATAACAGAGTGATTCATTGAGAATGTGTTTGAAAAATAACCAGAGTTATTCATTGAGAATTTGAAAATTATATAGAAAATAATGTGGAAAGGCTGTATATATTTTCTATTCAGTCTAAATCATCTCCTATCCGATGAACATACCTACTCACACCATGTCACACGTATGCACACATTTTCCTCTAATGTTGGAGAAGAGATCATCTTAAAGCTGCTTTGTCTGAAACATGCACAAGAAGGATTTGAAAGCTTTATTCCGTGGCCACTTTGCTCCATGTCAAGCTCAAATTCCAATGAAGTCTATGACACCTCATGTCCCTCGTCCCAAAACATTAAGAGAAGAAAGAGTAAGTCAAGACACAGGCTTTCAAATAATGAGCTGCTACATAGAGAAAATGAGTTCATTCGAGACCCAATACTAGTACTAGACATTCTTCCCCAATAAGCTTAACAAGAACTGGTAAGTTTAAAAAACAAAACAAAACTGCCAACAAGTCAATGCTGACTCATAGTGACCCTACAAAACAGAGTAGAATTGCTCCTTAGTACTTTCAGGATTATAAATCCTTATTTGAGCAGAGAGCCTCATCTTTAACTCACAGAGCAGCTTGTGGGATTTAACTGCTGGCTTTGTGCTTAGCAGCCCAATGGCTAACCCACTTTTCCACTAGCTTCCCTTAATCCCATCATAGACATACAAAGAAGGGTTGCCCAGCATTAGACACACAGAAGTTTCATGAACCACTGCAAAGGGTTGGATTGTCAAGGCAGAAGCATAGAGTAGTGGGGTAAGGAAGGCGCTTTAAGGAGGTCGAGTGTGAACCTGAGGGTGACTGAGAATTTTAAGGCCGTGGATTCAGTCGAATCACAATACTGCCCAGCACAGCGTCGAGCTTCTAGAACTTTCAAGATCTTTATTTCTCTCTTGTTCTCTGCTTCCAAACTCGGAAATGCACCAATCCTAAAGACTCTTCCACGTCACTAGTTTGAGACCTTCTTCTCTATCCCTTATCCCTCAGCACTGGAAGACACAAAGTCTGCCTGAATGAGCAGAAATCCTTGAAATTTCCATTTATTGCTTCCAATACAAGTGTGGAGTGAAACTATAAACGGCATGGTCTCCTCTAAGGTTAGACGTGAAAGGTAAGGATATAAATAGAGGGCATTCAATCTCTCCACGATTTACAATCTCAACTCCCAAGTCAAATTTGACCTGGTTAAACATTATGGAGAATCAGATCCATATTCCAGGAGGCGATAAAGCTATTTGCAGCCAAACTATAATTTAATTAGCAGTTCCACAGCAACAACAAACAAAACCAATAGAGTGTTTTTGGGAAATAAAATTGGGGGCAGGGAATATAATATTTTTTGGAAAAAAAAGTCTGACAATCAGCATGGCCCCTAGTTATTTGAAAGTATCTCTCATTTGGAATAATACCTACATTGCATTTCCCCCTTTCAATCTCTCTCTTTCACTCTCTCTACATGAAAAAAGCATGAAAACAAAATACCTCCTGATTCCACAATTTCAACATGTATAATCAAGCGGTAGTGCATCAATAATCACACGTTGCCAATGTTGTATAAGACAATGCTGTGCAAGAACGCTTCTCTCCCTTCACAGTCGAACCTGAAAACACAAGGGTAATGTGTCCTTCATGTGGCCAGCTTCTTCTCAGAATGAAAGACCGACTTGTCTGGAAGTGGAGATCAGGAACCACGGTAGAGGGAAGGAGATTGTCTACATCTTGAGAAGTAAGGACTGCAATGGGTGATAATTTCAGAGATCGGGGGTGAAAGAGGAACGTAACTGCTGCTTCGACATCTATGTCTAATGTGTTTAAAATATAAAGAACAATTCAGCTGATAGAAACACTCTAAGACACTAACTTAAGAGAGTCATTTTAAGTTATTTTAAAATCCATAGATCCATAAAATAGTCTAGAGTCTTAAACCACATGGGTATTATTTATATATATTTCAATCCTGTCTTTGGAATAAATGTGCTCTTGGATGTTGAATGTATGGTAAGTGAAATGAAATTCATTCTATGTTGTTCCACCAGTTAACAAGAGGTGTTTAAATAATATTGGAGATGATCTCTAAGCTCCTTTCCAGTCAGTCTCCGAGTTAACCATAATTCATCATGATGGAAAAATTTCCGATGTTTTCAGTTGGTCTCTGATAGTAAAACCTCTTTGGACATTAGAGAAAATAAGTTGCAGTAATATGAAATGGAAAGACATTCCAATATAAACTCTTAAGTACCCAGAGCTGATCTATAATAATTCGCCCTGATGCTTCTGCCTAAAACAACCATTCTGGAAGCATCTCTCAGTGTTATGTGAAAGAAATTGACCTACTTTGGTAACCAGAGGCCAATTATCCAACAGGCAAGGTAAGCAAGAGTTTAGTTGAGATGTGATGAAAAGCATGAGCAACGGTTCAGTAGAGATTAGTAAATAAGCTTAAATGAACCCGTGTTTACCTTGCTTAGCGGCTATTCTGTTTCTATCAGGGATTGTAAGTTTAAAAAGAGGATTTTCTACTGTAAGAAGATGCTGTGGGGTTGGGAGAGAAAGAGAGGTCAGCCATAAACTAACTAAGAAGCTTTAACTAAGATAAGGTAACTAAGAAGACTTACCGGAGAGGTAGAGGACAATGTAGAATTGTTCACTACAGATAAGTACATGCAAGTAAACCCATAATCACACAGTTTATTGGGTAGCGCACTTCTCACTAATTTAAGCCATAATTTTTTCACGAACACAGCAACAACGCTAGATCCAGAAAGATTAAAAGCGTTGAAAAATGCAAGGTTACATACTTTAAGTTGAGTGTTAAGAACTCTACATAAGGAGAACTCTACAAAAATGCAGAGATGTCCAATTAGGCAGTGAGCTGCCTGGGACCAGTTGTGCTAAAGCACAGGCTAGAAATCTATCCACTATGTGATGCGAGGGCCACCTGCACTGATAAACTGTTAGATTTCCACAACCTTTTAAAATGTTATGATTCTCCATTCTACCATAAAGTGAAATTGATTTCCCTACTCCCCAAATCATAGGCTGCACTAAGCCAATTATATATATATAAACTCAGAATCAACATTGTAATATATATATCTCAGAATCAACATTGTAATATTATTAAGATGAACACAACTGGACTTTGATGCAGTTCTGTCTGGGTTGGGATTTATGAACACGGCACTTGAATTGAAAACTGTAAGAAGGGGACAATATCAGAGACTCTGAATGGTGCTTGCCTCAGTCAGGTAGACTTACTTTTATGTTGCTAGGAGAAGAGGAACTAGCCCTTCCGGACACCCAGGAGCAGTGAGGTAGAAAATTAGCATCCCACGTGGTACATGTGAAGTCAACAGTAATGTGTTCAGCTTTCAACAAGTAAGACACTCTCCCTGGTAGCGCATCACTGCATTTCGGCAGATTGATGATTCCCTTTCCACCACCTCGTTCTCTCTAATTTTGGACTATCATTTTAGGGCGATTACAAAGCACAACAGCTACGAAAAGATTTATGCTCTTCTTTTATTAAAGGACTATCAAGCCTATTGTCGACTCTCCAGTTTGGGGATTAATATGCTATCTTAAGAGGGCTGTTGGTGGGGGGTGCCTTTTGGTCGATTCCAGCAGTTAAGTGCAAAGTAGAACTCCTCCATGGGGTTTTCAAAAGCCATCGTCTTTTAGAAACGGATTGTCAGGCCGAGGAGTGTGACTGATCATTCTGCTAAGTTTTCTTTTTGGGGGGTTATGCCATCTAACCTTTTCGGAGACCAGGAACACACGGTCTGACAACTCTTAGAAATCGATCATTGCTCAGAACAAAAGTTACAGAGAAGTAGTTTTATCTATACACACACCCCCTACAGTTTCTCAAAGGATCACTTCATCCCCTTTAGAAGGCAAAGGGGTAGACTGTCATATTTCCCCATCAAGCCTCGTTCTTAGTTTTCTTCATTTTTCTTTGATGGTTAACCATTTTAACTCCTCGGACACACACACAAATTAGCCACAGTACAAAATTAATTAGAGGGTTCAAACATTATGACAGTGAACATCCATAAAACTCCTACCCAGGTCAGGAAACAGAATATTGCAGAAGCATTATACCTTGAAAGTACTTCATCAGGCCTCCCACTACCCCAGAGGTAACTACCATTCGGACTTCCATGACAATTTTCTTGATTTCCTTTTGAGTTGTCCCGAATGGATACCTCCTAATCTTATCATTTTTGGTTCACTTCTTAATTTATATAAAAGGAATCCTATAGGATACACTATTTTGCAGTGGACTTTTTTCTCCCCTTCATTAGTTTTCACAGGTGACGGTCACTCATTGTCATTGCCACGGAACCGGACATCTCAGCCTCATCATTTGGATTGGATAAATTGCTCTTGTAGGGGCTGTCTTGTTACAGGATTTTAAGCAACGATTCTGGCCTCATCTCATAAGATGCACATTTCTCCCATGAAGTTTCAATAATCAACAATGTCTCTGGGCACTGACAAATGCCCTAGAGGGGCAAAATCATCCCCCTTGAGAATAACTACTATCGAGTATCGCTGTTAATACATTCTGCTGTGGTTAGATAATGGTGGTTTCCAGTTTGACGCTGAAATAGTAGATCCCAAAGAAGAAGAAAAGTTGCTCACCCAGCGACTGGCCTAAAGGTTTGTGCTTCTAATTAGTCTAATTGTGCACCCTAAGAAAGGTTTGGGTGCTAGTTAAGAGACAATGGGCTTCTGTCCACTAAAGCTAAATAAATAAAATTAAGTAGACCAAATTGAAAAGAAAATGTCTGGTGCTCTACTTTCATAATAGTACTCTACGCATTCTTATGCATGTCTTTTTTTGGCATATAACTCACACATCACACAATTCAATAGGTAAATCATATTAAGAAGAGTTGTGCAGTCATCACGACAATCAATTTTAGAATTTTTTTCTTTATTGTAATTATTATTACTAGCTTCCTAGTTTCCACCAATCTCCTCTGCCATGTCCCTAGGTAATTATTAATCCAGGTAATGTCTCTATAGATGTACCTAATGAATTTCCAATACAGAATGCCAAACAAAATAAAACACAAATAAATTTTAAAACCCAACAACAAAGACAAAAATAAAACAGAGAAAAACCTCAATAGAAAAGAGCAGATCATACTGAAACTAGAATACATTTACAATAGGTCAAAAAGGATATCAAACGATCAGCTGGTACATTTTAACATATCTGCAGCTGCTGTAATTGACTTTGTCATGCTCTTTCTCCAATAGCAAGGCTACGAACATACCTGGCCTATGGTCACAGGGGATTCACTAGAAGCTTAAACTATGTGAGGACCCTGCAAATGGATTTTGGGTTTCCACTGTCATCCATAACTTCTGTAAAACCAGTGTTCACAAGTTAAGTTCTGACACCATTCCCTCCTTCAGGTTGGGATTTAATCATTTACAATCTTTGGATCACACAGGTTGGTGTGCGTCTACCATGTGGACGTAGCTGATGCCTCTCCTAGATGGCTGCTTTTTTTAAAGACAAGTCTTTTTTAGATAAGACCTCAAATGCTATTTTTTTTCTGATGGTCCAGCCACCATCTGATTTGTTTGCATTTGGTTGGAGCACCCATATTTTAGTGATTTCTACATAAGAGTGAAGGTCTAATAGTACCATGTCATAAAAAATAAATGTTCTTCTTCCTTCAGTACTATTAGTATATGATGATATACCATTTCCCTGTTTCAGCATTAATCATATAGATGTGTATGTGTGTGTGTATGTGTGTGTATATATATATATATATATTTCCTGGTTGGGCCTGATATATTTTGTTCTAAGTATATCATCATAACATTTGCTTTCTGTTTTTCCTGGAAGATCTATATTTCTCTATTTAAAATTTCCTCTTGTTTTCTGGTCAGCTTTTGGGTAGATTGCAGAGTTTACAAACAATTGAAATATACTCATCTTTGTGGGTTATGTCTTCTCTGAGATCTTTGGCCTGTAACTCCTTTGTAGTTTGTAGATTCTCTAATGTCTTTAAACTATTTTACTTGATTTTCTACTTGTTCACCCACAGTTTGTCAAAATTATTATTGGATTATTGAACAACTTTATTGGAGATCTTCATAATTAATATTTAGAGCCTACCAATAACAATGACAAATTGGAAAAAATAAGCCATTTACTGCTTTAAGAAATAAATTAGCTTTTATAAGTTTATCCATGGTAGAAGTCGTCACACACAAAAATTATTCCCAAATAATGTCATACAAATATACTGCTATTTGTAAGTACCAACATTGTTTATTTAAAAACAAAGCCCTGATCTTTTTCCTAGTTCATGCAAATGTTCATGAGTCCAAAGGCATTGGTTTTAATTATTAAAATATGATCAAGTGGCATTATTATCTCTCATTTATATGAGGATAAAAATGTCTCCCACAAGAGAAAAAAATTTAAAGACATTCAACTATCAATAAAATTTATGGATTTCTTCATATGTGTTCTGAGCTAGGCTATATTTAATGGTTATAATACACATGTGAGTTAAGTATCATTAGCCTTCCTTAACTACTAAGGAAACTAAAGCTTAGAGAAGTCAAGTGACTCCATCAAGTTTACATTCCTAACAAATGACAGTGGTTGTAGAGAAGATGGATTTAGACTCAGGACCCTTACATTGAGAAAACAAGGAAGAAAACAGACAGGAGTCTGGAGATATAAAGCCATAAATCAATCGTTTGAATTATAGGTGTTTTCATTAAGAAAATATGAGGTTATTTATCATTATAAAATCAATCCTTAAGTCCACAGAATTGCAAAAAGGAATTTTAGAGACAATCAAGCCCAATATATTCATATTATACACTCAAACTCAATGACATCAAGGTAATTCTGACTCATAGTAACCCTAGAGAGAAACCCAAGGTTGACCTGCCCACGTGGCTTTTTGTGAGTGTAAATCTCATGCAGAGACTGGGGGTTTCGGACTGCTGATCTTTCAGTTAACAGGCCATCTTGTAACTACCATGCCACCAGGCCTCCTCATTCACATTACAGAACAGAAGAACTTAAAGTCAATTGACTTAAAAGAACAGAAGAGAAAGACTGAAACAACCACGAAAAGTGATGGGGAAAGAAAACCACAGCGACATTATTTGTTTAGGTAGCAATTTCCTATTTAGCAAGTTGGTCTGTAATTATTGTTATTAAATTTAATTAGATATTATGGAACCAATAAAGCTGCGAGTATTTGTGCCGATTACTAAATTGGATGTTTCAAAAAAAAGGAAGTCTTTTTAAAGAATAAATGCAATTTGCAAATAATAAAAGGCACTAAAACTGCACTCTAGAAAGAAAATGTTTAATAATCCGTACTAAAATGCATACTTGGTATTTTTCTAAGCAAGATGTGCACCATATTCACTCTGAGTAATCATTCTTGTTTTTTTTTCTTTCCTTTTTCTTCCAAGGAGACTTGTGACCTATGCCAATGGCAAAATAGATGATGCTCGCCTTCTCAAAAGGAGCCTGGGCTATAACCTAAGCATCAGAACTTAACATCCAGTTGAGTGGCTAACTAGGCAAGTCCCTAGATAGTCATTTGCTTCTTAAAGGTTCTTCTTTTATGCATAAAAAGAGGGATAAACCCATTCATTCTGCAGTTTGAAAAATATATTAAAACCCTTTGTAAATATCTAAGTCAATGTAATAATGCTTACTTCACATGGAGAGAAAAGAGAAATATCTGCTCAACCCCTTCCTCTCTTCTCATCCCTATTGCACAGAAAAGCACATTACCACGGAAATTTCATCTAAAACAGAACAAGGGAGTAAAGTTAAAGGCATGCGTTTGGGGGCTGTGGGGATGATGACGGAAATTCAAATCCCTAGTTTCTTTGTATTGAAGCAAACTCATTATGAAGTAGATGTAGAGACAAACATCTCTTCGTTACTCGGAGCCTCCAGGGCTCTGAACAGAGAATTGAACTGTGCCTATTTTGACTACAAGCAAATGTGGTGTTTTCCAGGAAATTGTAAGCATTTAAAAATATATATATATTTTGCAAATTTTTCCTACATTTACAAAAGAAAAGAGAAGCATTGAAATGGAAATGAAATTAAATGCAAGAGTCTGCTTGAGGAAGTGGAAAGAGAAGGCCTAGAAATCTAGTGTCCTGTTCTTAATTGGACTTGGCCTTGCACTAGCTGCTTCACTTTGAACAAGTTGCTGAGCAGCCTCCTATATAAATGAAGGTAGTTAACTAGATGATGTCCAAGGTTCCTGCATGGACTGAATTGTATCTTTTATAAATATGTGCTGGAATCTTAACTCCTATATTTGTGGATATAATCCTATTTTAAAATGGGTTTTCTTTGTTATATAAATGCGGCCATATTAATGTGGAAGGTGACCTAAATCTGGTCACTTTTGAGTTATAGAAAGATCATATTACACACATGGAAAACACAAACAGAGGATGATAGAGGCCATGTGATTAATGTTTACAACTGTGAGAAAATAAAATTTTGATCTTCATGGCCACTCATTGGCGATACTTCCATAATAACAGTACTAAGAAACTAAGCTAATCCCTTTGAGATTTGGATTTAAGAAATATGTTCTTTTTATGCTTAGATATTTAATGTTTGAGAAGTACTTTCTGGCCCTATCATATCTGGGGATTGGCCTTAAACGGGGAATGCTTGTGCACATGTGGAAGCTCCTTTTAATTGACCCCAAAGTAGTTATTTGCAATAATAAATTACAGTACAGTTGTATCAACTGATATTCCACAATGGCTGCTCGATATCTCTCATTATATTAACCACCTTCATTTATGAAAATATTATTCAATTTGAGATGCTGTGAAAAGCTATCTCCATAATACTCTGAAGTCATTCCTTACTTTTTAGGTGAGGAAACTGAGGCTTAAGCCACCAGTAGATACTAAAGCATAAATCTGCCTGACTTCAACTATATTATATTGATTAGACAATATAAGTCTACATCACCAATGAGTGAATTATTTAAGGTGAACTATTTGAAAATGATTCTTCAGTTTCTTCATCACTACCTTTTATGGTCAGTGCATAAAGTTGAATAATAGTTATATTGATTTGATTTCCTTGAAAGTAGATATATATATTTAAAATCTGATCAAAGATAGCATTGTACTTCATGATGGACTTAGCAAGATCCTTCTGTCAATGAATGTCACATCATCATTCCTCTTGATTGTGTAATTACTGGCATATTAATCATATGATTCTCCCATCCAAATTAAGAATGCAAGTCCATTATAGCTGACTAATGCCTACAATAAAGATCTTTGTGTATTCCATTTCATTTTTGACCATTTCCAATTTTCCTAAATTCATAGTTTGTACATTCCAAATTCCAATTATTAGAATATTTTATAGCTGTTTCTCTCTACTTTGAGACCTGTCACATCAGCAAATGAAGATCCTGTAGGTGCAATTCCCACAGGCTTTACCTGACTCACATCCCCATGATGAACTCCCTCCAAGAAATATAATTTCTCCTCGGTCACATTTCCAGTGCCCTCAACCTGAGTATATCATATGCCGGCAGTATGTCTGACAATGTCCTGATTCCTTTATTTAGGCTTTCAGTATTTAAAAATGCTTTGAGGTAAACAAGCGGCCATCTAGCTCAGAAGCAACAAAGCCCACATGGAAGAAGCACACCAGCCTGAACGATCATGAGGTGTCAAAGGGATCAGGTATAAGGCATCATCAGAAAAAAAAATCTCTTACCATAGTGTATGAAGGGGGAAGTGCAGAGTGGAGACCCAAAGCACATTTGTCAGCCACTGGAGATCCCCCTTGCAGAGGGGTCTAGGGGAGGAGATGAGTCAGTCAGGGTGCGATGTAGCACAGATGAAGAATACAGCTTTCCTCTAGTTCCTAAATGCTTCCTCCCCCCAACTATCATAATCTGAATTCTACCTTGCAAGTCTGGATACAGCAGAGTTTGTACACTGGTGCAGATAGGAGCTGGAGGCACAGGGAATCCAGGGCAGATGATACCTTCAGGACCAGGGGTGTAAGGGGTGATACTGGGAGGGCAGAGAGTGAGTGGGTTGGAAAGAGGGAACCGTTTACAAGGATCTACATGTGACCTCCTCCCTGGGGGACGGACAACAGAAAAGGGGGTGAAGGGAGACGTCAGACAGGGCAAGATATGACAAAATAATAATTTAAAAATTATCAAGGGATCATGGGGGGGGGGAAACGGGGAGGGAGGGGAAAAAATGGACCTGATGCAAAGGGCTTACGTGGAGAGCAAATGCTTTGAAATTGATGAGGGCAAAGAATGTGCAGATGTACTTTACACAATTTATATACATATATATATGGATTATGATAAGAGTTGTATGAATCCCTAATAAAATGTTTTTTAAAAATTAAAAAAAATAAAACGAGAGAAAGAAAAGAAGAAAGAGAAGAGAGGAAAGAAGGAAAAAAAAGAAAAATGCTTTGAAGTTTTTTAAAAAATGTTTTCAGTAGCTTCTTCCTCTGAAGTAGGGAGCTAAGTCCTTCTTCGTTGTCTGTTCTTAGTCTGGAAGCTCCCCTGAAGCTTTATGCACCAACCACAAAAGCTGGTGAGGAAGAAATTGAAGAATTCTACCAATGACTTCAGTCAGAAATTGATCAAACATGCAATCAAGATGCATTGAAAGTTGTTGGTGATTGGAAGGCAAAGCTTGGAAACCAAGAGGAAGGAACGGTGGGAAAATATGGACCTGGTGATAGAAATGAATCTGGAGGTTCATGATAGAATTTTGCAAAATCAACAACTTGCTTAAAGCAAATATCTCTTTTTTTTCAACAACACAAAAGGTGACTCTACACATGGACTTCCCCGGATGGAGTACACAAAAATAAAATTGACTCCATCTGTGGGAAGACATGATGGAGAGATTCAATATTAGCAGCTAAAACCAGACCAAAGGCAGTCTGTGGAAAAGACAATCAGTTGCTCATCTGTAAGTTCAGGATAAAGCTGAAGAAATTAAAACAAGGCCACAGGTGCCAAAATAGGACCTTGAGTCTATCCTACCTCAACATCTCAAGAACATCCCAAGAACAGATTTCATTCACTGAACACTAATGACAAAGGACCTGTTGAACTATGGGAGGTGGTCAAGATGATCATTTAGGGAGAAAACAAAAGATCCTTTAAAAGATGGGAAAGAAGTAAAGATCAAAGTGGATGTCAGAAGAGACACTGAAACTAGCTATTAATCATAGAGTAAAAGCAACTGGAACAAAGAATGAAGCCAAGGAGCTGAACAGAAAAGTTCAAAGGGCAGCTTGAGAAGACAATCAAATAGTATAATGAAATAATATGTAAGGACCTAATTAGGAAACTGAATATGTAAAGACCTAATTAGGAAACTAAGCATATTTGAAACTAAAAGAACTCCGAAAAAAATTCAAGCCTCGAATTGCATTTTTGAAGGATTCTATAGGAAAATATTGAATGATGCAGGAAGAAACAAGAGAAAATGGAAAGAATACGGTCACTGAATGGAAAAGAATTAATCGACAATCCATCATGTCAGAAGGTAGCATATGAGAAAGAACCAATGGTGGTGAAGGAAGCACTTCAAACTGCACTGAATGCACGAGCCAAACATACGCCCCAGGTATTGAAGGAATAGCCAACTGCAATGTTTCAGAAAGCTGAGGCAGCCCTGAAAGCACTTGCTCAAATATGCCAGGAAATCTGGAAGACAATTACCTGGCCAACTGACTGGAAGAGATCCATATCCGTGCCCATTCCAGAGAAAGGTGGCCCAAAAGAATGCTCAAGCTAGAGAACGCTACCATTAATATTTCACACAAGTAAAATTCTGCTTCAGATAATCCAACAATGTTTGCAGCCGTATATTAATAGGGAACTACCAGAAGTTCACACTGGATTCAGAAGAGGATATGGAACAAGGGATATCATTGTTGATGTCAAATGGAGCATGGCCCAAAGCAGAGGGTTTCAGAAAACAGTTGTGTAAAGGATTTTTTGCATCTATAGTCATTAGAGATATTGGTTCACTATTCTTGTGAGATCTCTGCCTGGCGTTGGTATCAGTGTTTTACTGATATAAGTTTTATAGAATGTGTCTGGGAGTTTACCATCCTTTTCTGTGTTCTGGAAGAGCTTGTGTCAGATAGGTGTCTGTTCTTCCCTGGATGCTTGGTAGAATTCTCCTGTCAAGTCCTCTGGGCCAGGGATTCTTTAAGTTGGTAGTTCCTTGATAACCATATCGATTTCTTCTTTTTGTTAAAGTTCTTGGCGTCCATATGAGACCATTGGGGGAGGATTGGTGTTTTCAGGCATTTGGCCATGTCTTCCAAGTTGTTGAATCCCTTGGACTACAGTCCTGTATAGGACTATGTCATTAGTCTTTTGACTACAGTCCTGTATAGGACTATGTCATTAGTGTTTTGACTACAGTCCTGTATAGGACTATGTCATCAGTCTTTTGACTACAGTCCTGTATAGGACTATGTCATCAGTCTTTTGACTACAGTCCTGTATAGGACTATGTCATTAGTCTTTTGACTACAGTCCTGTATAGGACTATGTCATCAGTCTTTTGACTACAGTCCTGTATAGGACTATGTCATCAGTCTTTTGACTACAGTCCTGTATAGGACTATGTCATTAGTCTTTTGACTACAGTCCTGTATAGGACTATGTCATTAGTCTTTTGACTACAGTCCTGTATAGGACTATGTCATTAGTCTTTTGACTACAGTCCTGTATAGGGCTATGTCATTAGTCTTTTGACTACAGTCCTGTATAGGACTATGTCATTAGTCTTTTGACTACAGTCCTGTATAGGACTATGTCATTAGTCTTTTGACTACAGTCCTGTATAGGACTATGTCATTAGTCTTTTGACTACAGTCCTGTATAGGACTATGTCATCAGTCTTTTGACTACAGTCCTGTATAGGACTATGTCATCAGTCTTTTGACTACAGTCCTGTATAGGACTATGTCATCAGTCTTTTGACTACAGTCCTGTATAGGACTATGTCATCAGTCTTTTGACTACAGTCCTGTATAGGACTATGTCATTAGTCTTTTGACTACAGTCCTGTATAGGACTATGTCATTAGTCTTTTCATTTCATTAGGGACTGTTGGAATTTCCCTTGTTTCATCCTCATCCTGGATATTGATGTGTTCTCCTTCCTATCTTTTGTTAATGGTTTGTCGATTCTGAACCAGCTTTTATACTGAGTTGATTATTTCTATTGGTTTTTAGTTTTACTACTCATTTATCTCCACCCTGATTTTTATTATTTCTTTAATTCTGCTATTAGAGGGGTCCTTCTGTTGACTCTGTTCCAACTGCTGAAGGTTTTTTGATGGGGTATTGATCATAAGTCTCTTCCTTCTTCATATGTGTGTTTATCACTATCCAGCATCCTCTGATAACTGCCTTTGCTATATCCCATAGGTTTTGGTAGGTTGTAGTCTCATTCTCATTAGTTTCTAGAAACTTCCTAATTCTGTCTCTAATTTGGGCCAATACCCAGTCATTTTGAAGAAGCGAGTTATTTAACCTCTATGTATTCGCCCTTGAGTTTTGGCTCTTCTTTTGTTGATTTCCAGCTTTATGCATAACAGTCAGAGAAGGAAGTGTGCGTGACACCTGTATGTATGAATTTACTCACGCTCAGCTTGTGCCCCACCATGTGGTCTAGTTTGAAATACGTTCCGTGTGCACTTGAAACAAAAATGCATATAATTTTTTCAGTTGGGTGGAAAACTCTGAAAATATCTATCAGGTCAAGTTGTCTGATGGTAGTCTCCTTGTTGAGATTATTTTTCCTGCTGCTCTGTCTTTCTTGGAGAGCGATGTATAGAATCCTCATAATAAATTGTTCTTCCGGTGATTTCTTTTCTCAACTTTTTAAGGATTTTTCTTTACAAATTTCCTGGGTCACTCATTGGGCACATATATATTTATTATACTCACTGGCTCTTGGTCTATTGATCCCTTAAGCATTATATAGTGATATAGTGCCTATACTTATCCCTTGTTCTATCCTCCACCTTGAGATCGGTGTTGTCAGAGATTAGAATTGCAATTTGCTTGACATACTATTTGCCATCCTTTGATCATCAGCCTCTTTTAGTCTGTAAGCTTGAGACGCATATCTTCCAGACTCTTGATGAGTTTTGTTTCCTAATCCAGTTTGCTAGTGTTTGTATTTTAAAGCTGAGCTCAGACAATTCACATCCACCTGTGAATTCTTTGCTGTCATCCATGCCTTTTGTGATAGATATTTTCCTACTTGCCTCCTTAGCTGTGTGTTATGTATGTGTGGAGGATTCATTTTTGCTTTCTTTTCTCTGAAGAACAAGAATGTTACTTTGAGGACTGAAGTGTGTGCCTGACCCAAGTCGTGGGAGTCGTGATGGCATCATATGCCTGTGAAAGTTGCACACTGAATGAAGAAGATTGTGGTAGAGTTGATGCATTTGAATTGTGGGGCTGGAGAAAAACATGGAAAGTACCATGGACTGCTAAAAGGACAAACCTAAAAGGATAAATCTGTATTGGAAGAAGTAAGGCCAGAGTGCTCCTTGGAGGCAAAGTTGGCAAGACTTAGTTTTAGATACTTGGGACATATTGTCAGGAGAGGCCATCCCCTGGCGAAGTACACCATATTTCGTAAAGTGGAGGGCGGCAAAAGAAAAGGACAGAAAGGCCCTCAATGAGATGGACTCACACAATGGCTGCCTCAATGGGCTTTGGCATAGGAACAACTGTGAGGCTGGGGTAGCACTGCCATCTTGCTCTGTTTTTCATAGGGTTGCCAAGGATTGGAGCTGCATTGAAGGTACCTAACAACAATAGCAATGACTATATTTTTTAAGGACTATGTGTAGAAAGAGGCTGTGAATCCACTGTGGTTTAAATTGTTGGCAAGTTCTCAAGGTTTGGTGAGTAAATTCGTTATTCAATTATATAAATACATGTACCAGTTGTACAGTGTTCTTTTGTACAGATCAATCTGAAGGAACTAACAGTTCACATTATCCAGGAGAAATGAAGGCAACACTCTCTTATTAAGAGTTCCTAGATATTTCAAATTCCTTTTACAATTTACCTCCACCTGCTCTAAGCTGAGCTTCCCATTAAAACTCACCGCATTTGGGGGCGGCAAAATGTAGTGGCTTGAAAGAAAGGAAGAATTAAAAAGCTCTTCTCTTATGTATGTAAATCAAAATCTGGGTAATAGTTTAGTAGCATGGCAAATTCCTATTGAGCGATTGAACTGACGTGCACGAATTCCCCTCTCTCATTTCCTACTGACTTCATTTCAATGAGAACGAGGACTAAGTGCAGCCTCTAAAGTGGCAGAAGCTAGGTGTGAGCATGAAGACCACAGAGCACAGGTTCAATATGCATTACCTCTCAACAAAAAGAAAATTAAAATCCTCACAAACAGAGCAATAAGCATCATCACAAACTGGAGTAAAGATGAACATTGGTTTTTGTATCAACGGCCATGGAACTAGCAGTCAGGAAATAAAACAATATTTTGAATGGGCTGCAAAAAAATCACTTTAAACTGTTAGCAAGCACAGTGTTCCTTTGAAGATTAAGATTTACCTGACCCAAGTCATTGTAGTTTCAATAGCTTCCCATGCATGCTAAAGTGAGGCAATGGATAAGGAAGAAAAAAAGAGTGTCTTTGAATTATAGTTTTTGAAAATAAGGTTAACTAAATTGACTATCAGTTGAACAAGTAGAATTATGCTGGAAGTAGCACTGCCAGAATGATCCCTAAAAACCACAATGGCAAGAGTCCATCTCACGTACTTTTGATAACTAACATAAATAGATAATAGTGTCTGCAATATAGTTAAATGTGTATAAAATGGTTATTGTTATTCTTACTTGTACTATGTTTAATTACAATATTTACTTCATAAATCAAATTACTGGTTTGTTTGTTTTTCTAAATCACCTCACAAGTGCCTTTAAAAGCATACAGAAACAGACCACAAAATAATGAGACTCTATAGGAATTACTTGGCTTGACCATGCCTTTATTTTTTGGTAAGACCCATGGGTTAAGAATACTTTTCATATTTTTAAAAAGATGGAAAAGCCAAATCAAAAGAAGAAGAATATTTTGTGACATGGGAAATTTTATATATATAATTCAAATTCAGTGTCCAAACATGAAGTATAATTTAGACAGTCACACTCATGTATTTCCTGGTTGTCTATGACTGTCTTATGGTAGGGTTCAGCTAGTGCAATAGACATTGTATAGCCCACCAACTCTAAGCTATTTATTGTTTTCCTTTTAATAGAAAACGTTTGCTGACTCCTGTCCTGATTTTCCTGGTCACATTGCTTGATGCATTTGCTTTATCCAGTACCTGATTTATTTGTCCTTTACTTGTTATGTCTGACCTTGCCAAGGAAACCCAGTTTGATCTAATTGGTTTTCTTTTTCTTTTTTGGGGGGGAGAATTTCAGTTTCTTTATCTATATCACAGTGAAAAAATAACAAAATTATAACTTGTTTTTTGAATCAAAATTTAAACAAGGTCTATGCATTACAGTTATAGATAGACCTCTTTTCCTCTGCTTCCTTTTTTCCCCACACATCTAGTTGGTTTCCTAAGATACCTTGGGATTTGCTTCTGCTAGAAATAGTCCCCTTCTTTATTGCAGAATGTGATGGTTGCCTGCCTTTCCTTAAAACTTGTCTTAAGGAGAAGCATGGGAAATTTATCTCCTGATAAAGTTGGTAATCAATGTAAATATGTTGCTGTGTAATTGGCTGGCAAACAGTTGTTTCTGATTCATCAATATCCTATGTACGTAATAATAAAACACTACTCACTACTGCAGTATCCTCACAAGCATTCCGATGTTTGAGTCCATCTTTGTAATCAATGCCTCAATCCACCTTGTTGGGGGTCTTCTTCCACTTGTCCGTTAGCCGACCAATCAGGATGTCCTTCTCCAAGGATTGGGCCCTCCCTGGTGATCTCCAAATACATCCAGTCCCCTGGGTATTACATAATGAACGATGCCTCTTTTGACATCAGATTCCCTTCTAGAGTATGAATTGTTTTTTGTGAATAATAGTGTCGTTCTAGTAAAAACAACAACAAAAACAAAAACTATACCAACAGGAAAACTTGGTTGTAAATCAGCCTCTGATATTCATTAATTGAGAATCCTAGAAATTGGATCTTGGGTTTCCATTTCCTCATCTACATGGGGGGGGGGGTGAGGTCGTAAACGGAAATGCCCACAGGGAAGATACATAGGTGAGAGAACCTACGCAGATAGTCTCTGTGAGCATCAAGCACTGCACTAAAGCAAACAGGAGCATAGTTCTGATTTCGCCAGGTGTCCAATTTGGAGGGCCCAGATCTTCTGAGAGGTTTTTTTTTTTTAAAACCAGAAATCAGATTTTCACATGAACACACACAACCTCAGATGTGCCAGCAAAACAAAGCAGCTCTGTGTTCTGGAGGAGATAAACATGCAAATGGCAGTCTCCAGCTGGCGGAGGATGGGTGGCAATAATGTAGACAAATACCAATCCTTCTTGGTTTCACCTGCGGCCGGAAAGACGGTCTTTCTCCCGGCTCCTGTCACACATGTTCCACTCGGTCAGCTCTTGGCTTGGGCTGCCTGGCATCTTCAGTTATCATTCCATCTCTTTGAGTGTTTTATTCCTATCTGGATGATAAAATCCTTGATGGTCCTTGAGGATGGCAGACAAAAGATCTCTGAATTTCCTTAACTGTTGGCATAGTGCCGTGAACACAGCAAGTGCCTAATGAAAAGATTTGGATGAGTGTAAAACAAGCTATAAATAGCTTTGGCTAAATCAGAACAGCCCCAAGTCTGAGTTTCTTGGGTTCCTTTCTACTAGTGGGAGACATTGTTGTTGTTGTTGTTTTTTTTAGAAAGCCATTCTATGGGCTTTGGAATCCAGCAGATCTAAATCAGAGCGCTAATTCCTCTGCTTCAATCACACCAGCCTGAGCCTACTACATAAATTCTCTGAGAAGTAATTCCCTCACTTTTACTATATAAGGTCAACAATACTGGCTTCATTTTGAAGATCAAATGAAAGATGTATAAAATATGCAATACAGAACAAGTGTCAATAACTGCTCATTCTCTTCCTTAATTATCTTGTCTGCAACTATGGAAAGATCCCTACACAAAATTGAGAGTTACTCCTTATATGTCTATTCAATGTCAACAAATAGTCACATTCCTAGGAGTCAGACACTCCTTGCGATAGTGTAATTCAAGTAAGTTTATTTAATGTAGTCAGCACATCCCCCCCCCTCCTTTAATCCTTACATAATGCAGTTAGCCTGACGTACTTTACTAACCGCCAGCTCTATGGAAGTTTTATAATTTGCTACATGGCTCAAGAATTAACAAGTTGGATGTGGCTGTTGCTTTAAAGGGCCAGATAATGCCGAGAGTCTTCTCTTATTTACATGTTAGTGATAAATTTTTAAAAAATGCTAGTCCCTACTATCTAGTTAGTGTGTCAACAGACATGGGCTAAAACTTAACGAACCTTATTGTTCAGTTGGCTTGCTCCTGATCAACAGTTGTTTCCCATGCTTACCTTGACACCCAGGTTAATGTACAACATCTATACGTTACTGAAAGTGGAAATTCCAAGGCTAAAGGTAAATGTTTCCTGTCCCCTGATTTCAGAAGCCCTGGTGGTGTAGTGGTTACATGTTGGGCTGCTAACTGCAAGGTCAGCAATTTAAAACCACCAGCCTCACCTCCGGAAAAGACAGCGTTTTCTTAGGGCTACTAAGAGTCGGCACTGACTGGAGGGAAGTGAGTTTTGATGTTGATTTCCAACATTTCAAACAGCACAAGGACAGTATGTTGTCCTGCACTGCGGTGGTCTCCTTGCTTCTGTTCATTTAACTGAAAAGTTCTCTTTATCCTCTCACTTGAAATGGGTAAATTGGCTACACTGCTTCCAGGGAAAATAGTTCAGAGAGCGGTCATTCAAAGCACGAGTGTTACAAGGCATCTTTTAAAATTCAAAATTCACTACCTGTGGCTCACCGGTTGAAGCTATTGGCTGAAAACCCAAAGTCTGGCAGTTTGGACACACCAAATCCTGAATAGTGAAGAGATGAGGCGCTTGGTGTCCATGACCATCACAGCCATGGGGGCCGTATAATCGGATCTGCAGAGTGATTATGAGTTAGAATTGACTGGATGGTGTCCAATTTGGATGACTTCCTCAGTTGCCTTAGAAAATTACATTTTTCCCCCAGCAATCAAAATACCTCTGCAAATTAATGGCCTGTGGCTTAGCTTCAAACAAACAAAAAAAATGTGTGAAGCAACCTTGGCAAAGAATAATGCTTCTCCACCCATTGGAGCAATCATGCAACGATATGGCACCCAAGATCATTTATAGAAAAGCAATGCATTTCTAAAATGAGAGCAGTCCCAGTAGGAAATCATGGAGAGTAGTTCAGTATTCAAAAGTGATGTCATCAGTGTCCGTCCACATAGGCCTGGGATCGGAAGATTGTCTATGGTGGAGATGAAAAGATCACTGTACCTAACTAAGACTCCAAGGTCGGGAATCACAGAAGGACAGATAACAACCTTGAAAGCCATTTAGCCCTATAACGCCTGGATTTTTAATTTCCGGAAAATGTTTTTGTTTGTTTTCATTCTTTACTTTCATAGTTATCAATACATATTAATATATACATTTAATTAAATGTTACGAAAATGTCACGCTCGGTGTTCTAGGGCTAGTTTTAGCTCTTAACTCTACCATTGTCTGATGTGCTACCTCTTGATGGCGTCGTGGTTATGAGTAGGGCTGTGATCCACAGTTCAAAACCACCAGCTGCTCCAAGGGAGAAAGATGGAGCTTTCTATCGAGTGAACGGTTACAGTCTCAGAAACTCACATGGGACCATTCTGTCCTATACAGTGACTGTGAGCTGGCAACCATATGATGGCAATGATTTTGATGTTGGAGCTTGGATTCACTAACCCACTGTGTTCTAAAAAAAATTAAGTGGGTTGTGATATACGGTATAAATATTTGTCCTTTCCCACATGACTTATTTGTCATCTTGATGGCAAAGCCCATGTGTTGCACCTTATTTTGGAATACCAGCGAGAGGTCAAGACTAACCATCGCGAGGATGGCAAAGAACAAGCCAGTACTTTGTTCTGTTGTACACAGGGGTCACCTGATTGGGGACTGACTGGATGGCATCGCACAACAATAGTCACAATGTCCGGTGCACAGTTACATCTCAACAGGTGTTACTCACTAATCAGGTATTCTGTCCTCTTTATGGGATCAATGAAGGTGGAAAAATCAGTCCTGACAATTATAATGTACCGACTGAAACAAAAGCATGTGGTTGCCTGTGTTTAGCCCTTGGTCATTTTAACTTTATTTACTGATTTATTTTTGCTGATCCTTGTCCCACGGTGGAATGGGGAGACAGTTGACCGGGAGTCAGGAGCATGGAGACTTAGCTGAAGTCCTACCTTTAGTCACCTGTGTCATGGCAACCCATCATTTGACAAAAGTGGACCTGAGTTTTCATCGCTAAATGGAATCAATTAGATACGTTCGTTTTAATGAAAAATCTTCTTATCATATCTAGGAATCTTCAGATCTTTCAAATAATTTTGATTATTGAACGGTTGAGGTTACATTCAGAAATGCCATCAAGGCTTTCTGTAAGACTGATTAATGGGGTTCCTGCATTAATCAGTCACCAATGTAGGTGACAAGGACAGACATTTTCTCTTCGCTGTGGAAGTAAAAAAGGACTGCCCTTTAGAACTCCTTTCAATGCCCCCAATTTACACTTTGAAGTTTTAGCAAGCAAAAATTACTGGTAGTGTGTCAGAAATTTTATGAGTTGGCACCGACTTGATGGCAGTGAGTTTGGGGGGGTTATTTAATTTTTTTGTGCATCCTATAATTTATCTGGCATCCCTACTCCAATTTCTTGCTTTGAAAAAGGAATTGGACTGAGAGTACCTTTGTGTATGCAGTGTCACATATATGAACTCCTTATGTCTTCACAGCATACCACCCACCGGTTACACGCAAAAAGCATGATTTTCACTTGACAGAGCACAAAGCTGAAGTGGAGAGACTTGTGACCTATGAAAAGTCAGACAGTTAGGGACAAATTGGCCAGAATACTCCCTAGTAATTTCAGAGGTGTACAAACATTAAATTCACTGACATGATTGTTTATTTTGTGTGGTAAGAGGAGTCATGGTGGCACAGAGGGTCAAGCATTGGGGCCGCCAACAAGGCAGTCAAGGCTTCTAACTGATCATCCTCTCCTCAGGGGGAAGGTGTGGCTCTCCGGTCCAGTAAAGAAACGCTGTGGAGAAGTTCTGTTCTGTACGTAGGGAATCACTATGGATTGGAATCAGTTCTTTCGTGGTTTGCTTTTGCTTTTGCATAGGACGCACTCCTTCAGACATCCCTGGAAAAATTGGGAAGGCTCAATTATCCTTCTGTTTTACCTAACGCCAAATCTAACCCACTGCTGTTGAATCAATTCCAGTTCCTGTAATGGCCTGATGGGACAGAATGGAAGTTCCCCACAGGTTTCCCAGGAGTGTAAATCTTTACAAAAGCAGGCTGTCCTATCTTTCTCCCACGGATTGGCTGGTAGATTCACTGCCAACTTTGTGCTCAGTGGCTGACTGCTTCAATCACCGTGCCATCTGTTTGACCTACAGAGTACCAATATTTATAGCTATTTCCTAAAACAGTAAATGAATCACCAGAGGGTCAATCAAACTGTTTTTCAAAACAATTTGATAACACATGGTAAGACATGAACGATGAGATCTTAGAATAGAAGATTCAAAATTGGGTGTGGAGTTTGTTGGTCTAAAAGACATTCTGAAGAGATACACTTGTTCTCTTGGAAGATAAAATAGATGAAAAGGCATTTTAAATATGTCATTGATCTAAATATTCAACGGTGCTTATGTGGGGACACTCCAGTGCTCCTCGAGGTCAATGCAATTCCTTGAGGCAACATCACTTTCAGGAATACTCAACCACGATTAAGAAAGCGGTCAGCTAGCAACTGCACTAACAAGGGCATGGGGAAGAATTACCATCTTCATAATCTTAAGAAACTCATTTTCCTTGAAAAGTACCCACATCAGTCAAGGCTATAAGCTTCAAGACTGTCAAAACAAGCCGAGCATTAGACAAAGTAAGTATGGCAACAACTATTATTGCCTCGATTTAAAACAAATATGGATCCTTGGAATGTAGGCATTCAGTTTAGACATTTCTTTAGGAGAAAATGCTGTCTGCTGGAAAACTCTGTTGGACAAACTATTCACGAAATCTTGACACCAACATGCTCAGGAGTCCTTTGCCTTGTCCCTCATTTGGGAGGGTTGGAATACTCCCATTGATCTAATTGCCGATTTTCAGAATACAAAAGTGGCCTTTCAGTCCGGCCAATTATTTATTGAAAATGGTCATCAGAAAGGCTGACTTCCTCTCAGTGCCACAAATCTCACTTGGGTGATAGCCACTTTGGGGTGGGGCTGAGAACTGGAGGATTTAGGGAAATCCTTGGCCCGTAGCATTTGGTTGGCATAGGAGGAATGAAGAGAACACTGAATTTAAACATAGACCTCCAAGCCCAGAAAAACATTATGAAAAAGCATGAGATCAACTCTACTATCAAAATACTTCTAAAGAATATTGGAAGAATTAGTCCTCAGGAAGGGGATTAATTTTTATCCATTATTTAGTACATCCTAGGCTGCTGAAAACCACATTGTGAGGAATGAAAAACCTCAGCAATAATCTTAATAAATCGACAACCACTTACTCATTAAATCAATCCATCTATGATTACTTTTTATTGGCAGTAACCATAAAAGGGAAACCAATCATTCATTCCCAGAAAATGCTCTGGTATTGAATTTACTAACTAGGTTAGGGGGTTCTTGGATTTTTTTTCACCACGAGGTTAAGATTGGCTCCAGCAGTGTTAAAGTAATAATAAAAGATAAACCAAACCTAACACTCAGAGCCAGCAAGTCAACGCCAACTCATCATGACCCCTTGCGGGTTTCCAACACTGTTGGCTGTTTACAGGAGGGAGAAAGCCGTCTTTCTCACACAGAGCTGTTTGTGGTTTCAAACTGCCGACCATGCAGATCACAACCCAAAAAGTAATTACTATGAGGTCATTCCAATTTCCAGAAGCATACCATGGGTGTTTATGCTAATAGATAGTAAATCTTACGGAGGGAGGGCATATTTAACTAAATACGCAAAAGAAAATCATTAAACTTCAACTGTGCTGCCTGTTTTGCTTGAATAAGCCTTGTAATTGCTTCATAGTACTCCTTTTATTGGCCATGCCTGGGTGTGGTAGAGAAAGGCGAGGTATTCATGCATACCATTTCCTCTTCCTGGATCAAATGAAGAGTCCATTTCCTAGCCTGACTTGCAGTTCGACTGGGACTTGGAGCTGCCTTTGGCAATGGAATGCCGCCAGGTCCTCCATTTTTGTGGCACAGTCAGGTCAGGGCTAACTGTACCCTTGACTGTTCAAACTCACCAGCCACGCCTCTGAGAAAATGATGGATGCTCTTTGCTCCCATGAAGCCCAAAAACCTTAGAAACCCAACATAGGGTAGCTATCTATCACTTGGAATTGACTTGGTAACACTAGATTTGGTGCTTAGCAGGAAGTAGAAGTCTACCTGGTGGTGCAGTGGTTAAAGCGGTCACCCCCTAAGCAAAAGACCAGAGGTTCAAACCTACCAGCTGCTCCATGGAAGGAAGATGTGGAAGTCTGCGTCTTTTGAAGATTGGAGCTTTGGAAATCCTAGGGGGCAGTTCTACTCGGCCCCACATGGTCACTAAAGTGAGGAGCCCCAAGATGAGTTTCCCCTCACCCCAAAAAAGAATGCTGATACCTGTGCCCTTACTGTGAAGTTAGCATCCTAAGCTTCAGAAAACAGATTTTATTTTCCAAGAAATAAATCTTTGTTGTGCTAAATCACTTATATTTGGGGACTGTTGGCTATAGCAGTTTACCAGCATTCCCCTGACATCCAAGGTGATTTCTGAGGCACCTTATAAATTGAATATCGGCATCGACCCAAAATTTAACAAACAAAAAAAATAACCAAACAAAGGGAATAATGCAGAATTAGTTGGGACTTTGAGTTGGTAACAGAGATTGTGGAATACAGAAAATGCAAACAGAGGGTGACATTGGAACTGAGGGGAGCTGAGACAGCTGACACATCAAAGGCAGGGATAACTGAGGTCAAGGTGAAGTTGAAAAAGCTAGGTTCCTTGTTAGACTGGGAAAGCAAGACTCTAAAGTGGTAAGGGGTCTCTGGGGACTTTCCTAGCTACTCCTGGGGTTTTCTCTCTGATCACAGCTGGAAGGTGATCAGCTGAATGCATGCAATATTGCAACACTCACATAAAGACATTGTTGCATATCTCATTTGGAGGCCATGATATTGGCTTAGAATTCCAATCGTGCCAGGAAATTGGAGTGAATGAATCTCAAAATAGGCAGCTTGCTATAAGAAAAGCAATCCCAGTAAGTGAGAAATCCCTGCAGACCAAATTTATTTACATATTTCACTTCTCAACTAATCTAACCTCTCTCCAGTTTTAGAAACTGAACCCAAGATTTGCTTCTCAAAGGCTTCCTCACCTGGTGACAGTCAATAACAGTAAGCTATCACATGCGATGTTTGGGCAAGCACATCTAAACAGACGTGGATTCTTGGATTAAAACTGACTTCCTAGAGGTACATGAAACAGTAGCTCCAGTTGTTTCTAGTTAACTGTTGTTCTCTAGATTTTTAGATGGTGGCTCCTGCTGGTAGATTAAGGAAGCAATATAAATGGGAACGGAAATTGACGGAGGTGAGCAAATATGTGTCTGGAAGAGTTCCATGGAATTTTTTTTTTAATGAGCTTCGGGGTCGTGTTCGCAGCATCTCCTGGGAGATCAGCCACGCGGCATTTGTTTCATTGCTTTTACTTGCATATTGAATGAAAAAGTGCAGACTCGATAAAAATGTATTCTCTGCTGATCCTAACTAAGGGGAACACCGGGGTAATCTAGGGCCTCAACCTGTCAACCTTCACTAATAAATTTTAACTTGAGGGGAGTCAGTGGTAAGGGAACTTATAGACATTTTCACTTGAAGACATGATATTTCTTTATAATTTCTCTACCAGAAAGTGATGACAAGCATGCAGAGTAAGCAAGCCTATTTATAGTCAGAAATAATGATAGAAATATAATAATGCTGGACCATGGATCAATGAGTCTTTGTGTCTCCCCCAAAGTAGCCATATGACCTCGAGTTGGTGTCTCTGTATATAACCTTCACAGACCTAGCATTCACTCTCAGGGCAACCTCACCAAAAGTTGAACTCAACACATCATCCACTAGAAGAATCTACTAGAAAACAGAAGTACAGAAAACTGAGGCAGAGAGCTAGTGAGATGTTGACATAGAGAGGGACAATAAAGCCTTCATCCAATTTGTTTCTAATATGCACATTCATAAGAGACAGTCATTCACGCAGAACAAGGGACTATTGCTTGTTTTCGAATCAGTAAAGGTGTACAGCAGGCCTGCATCCTTTCGCCATATTTATTCAATCTGTAGACTAAGCAAATGATCTGCAAAGCTTATTTATCCCTCAGATAAAAAGAAGGAAGAACACAGCATCAGGCTTGGAGACAAACTTACTTACGAGCCTGTGACATATAGATGACACGACCTTGGTGGCTGAAAGTGAAGGACATCTTCCAACATTTGCTGACCCAAATCAAAGACCGTGGCCTTCAATATTGATTGGAACTCAATGTAAACAAAACCCAAATTCTCACAAATAGAACAATACATAGAATCAGGATACATGGAGATACGATTGGAATTGTCCAGGATTTCATTTTACTTGGATTCACAATCAACCCTCAAGGAAGCGGAGGCAAGAAATCAAAGGACTTTTTGTATCAGGCAGATCTGCTGCACACACTTCTTCACAGTGCTCAAGAGCAAAGATGTTACTTTGATGAATAAAGTGTGCCCGAATCAATGAGTGGCATTTTCAATTGCCTCGTATACACGTGAAAGCTGAATCATGAATAAGAAAGAGAATCAATAAGAGAAGAATTGATGCATTGAATTGTGGCTTTTGCAAAGTGTATCAAAAGTACCATCGACTGACAAAACAAACAAATCTGTTTTGGAAGAAGTACGGCTAGAACGCACCCGAGAAGCCAGGATGGTGATTTCCCTTCATGTATGTTGGCTGTTACCAGGAGGGATCAGACCACGGTAAAGGAGGTCATGCTTACGAAAGTAGAGGGTCGGTAAAAAAGGGGGATGCTAGATGGCATAGATTGGCACGGTGGCTATGACCATGGGCTCACACGTAGCAACCACGGGGAGGCTGGTGCAGGATAAGAACAGTGTTCTAGCCTGTTGTGCTAAGAGTCACTATGAGAAGGAACAGGCTCAGTGGAATCTCACAGCAACAGACCAATATGCAATATCATAACAATCACAGCAAAGACTGACGTGAGCAAGGGTTTTATTGTACTTGAATCTACAATCAACACCCCGGGAAACAGAAACTATGAGTTGAAATCCAGTTGCCAGCACCTAACAACAACCAACATCTTGGCTTCCCTGCTTTTCACCAAGATATCCTCTTGCTATCCTCTGGAGTAGTGATATATTCCACGGGCATTTTGTTCTGCATAATAAAATGTCTGTGAACTCAATGAAAGCACAAGATTGGTTCCAGAAATTTCACACAAGGAATAATACTTTTTTTTTTTTTTTTAAGAAAAAGAGAAGAAATTTATTGGAACCCAGATGGGAAACCCTAGAGGGACCCAGCATCCCCTACTGTGTAGACATGCCCAGCAAAGGGCCATACCATTCACTGCACCCCCATGTCCCAGAGGGACTTCCCTTAAGCAGAGCCCCCAAATACTTTTTCTTGTAGAAGGTCAAAATATTCCTTCATCAATTGCCTAGAAGTCCTCATGAAAGAATCCTCTTTAATGTTTTTTTAATGTTCTCAAGAAACATTAGTTTCCTTCCATATATCTCATAGCTCCAGAATAAATAATAATAGCTCATCTTGAGTGAGGGCTTGAATCTTCTAAGAAGGATTCTAAATAAATGTAACAGAAGCTTTGACATCAACTTCCCTTTCTTACATCTCTGCCCCCACGTGGGCTTCTGGCTGTCCAATGTTCCCCTCCACCCCATCAGAGACCTCACACCTCTTACTGTACCACATCCGTGTTTGGGTTCATAATTACCCTTTCCCTAAATCAAAACGCCTATTTTCTTTAGGCATCTTAGATAGAAGAGAATGAATGCTGATTAGACTGAAAGTTGATTAAGCTAATTCACATTCAATTTATGACTAATCATCTCCCTGTACACTCTTTAAGCATTTTAAAAGGGAGGTTCTCTTATTAACCCAAATTTGTGAAATTTCCATCAGTATGGAGAAGATATTTTGAAATAAGAAGACATGCTCTCTAGTCCACGCAAGAAGAAACTAAAAACCATTGACTTCCTCCGGATCTACCCCTATGTAGCCCCTGCTAAGAATGAGTGAGCCACTTCCCCCTCCTGTCACCAGCTTCCTGAATCAAGATCAATGAGCATTGTCTGTGGCCAGTTTGTCTGGTAGTGTAAGGGTTTGGAGGAAAGCGACTGGGATACAGCAAATTACAGCAGGACCTCCTTGTTGACTTAGTCTCACCACTTGAAGCTATTAACAATTAAGCAGCTTTCAAACATGTTAGTGCATAAAATTCACCTCAAAGTCTGTTAAAATACAGCTCATTGGACTCCACCCCAAAGTTTCTAATTTCTTTATTCTTTGGTCCAAGGGCACTGCATTATATTCAAAACCATACCAAACCACTGTCATTGAGTCCATTCTGACTCATATCCTCTAGGACAGGGTGAAAGTACCTCTTTTGGATTTCAGGACTGTAACTCTTTACAGGAGTAGAAAGTCTCATCTTTCCCCACAGGAGTGCCTGGAACTTTCAAACTGCTGACCTGGAGTTTATCATCCCATCTGGTGCCCATCTCATCCCCAGTATGATCTTGCTTCTGAACGGAACAAATGTTTAATCGCTCAACTATTAACGGAAAGGTTGGTGGTTTGAACACACCCAGAGGCAACTTGGAAGACATGTCTAGTGATGTCTTCAAAAGGTGCACACTTATGAGAACCCTACGGGATAGTGATACTCAGCACACCTGGGAGGTCCAGGGAAGAGAAAGGACACTCCAAAGCGAGAGCGGGGACACCAAAAGGCACAGATGGGCAAAAGCATGCTTGGTAATTGGGGCATGTTGGTTTCCCTGGAAATTTAACTTTGTGGATGGTAAAAAAAGGGATGTGACACGGGAGAGTTTAAGAGCAGTGAAGAGTCGTGTCAGTTCGGAATGTGGTGCTGAGATTTCCCATGCAGGTATTTCTAAATTCTAAGGGGAACAACGGCAGAGAATGAGGATTTTAAAGAATGGGTAGAATCATCGTGAGCCACTCCCGATCTTCACATCAACTAAAGATGAAGTCTCGGTATATAATGCTGGCTGCCTAAATTCTGGGGTGCAGTTTAAAGATTTATAAACGCTCATTGCTAAACTTTCACAGATACTCCTGAGATAAGAAAGCAGTTCCTCAGAAAATCAATCAAACCAAACTCACTCTCATCAAGTCGATTCGAACTCGCAATAACGGAACATGACAGAGTAGAACTGCCCCCGTGGGTTTCCAAGGCTGTCATTCTGATGGTATCAAAGTGCTGGCCTGTGGTCAGCAGCCCAACTCCCAATCCACGGTGCCACTGGGGTTCCCAAGAAGTCCCTAAGTGGTGCAAACAGTCAATGGGTTTGTCTACTAATGGAAAGGTTGCAGGTTCGATACACACATCAGTGGAAAGGCCTGGCAACCTCCTTTCAAAATATCAGCCATGGAGGATTCAGAGGAAAGGCCTGGCAACCTCCTTTCAAAATATCAGCCATGGAGGATTCCGAGGAAAGGCCTAGCAACCCCCTTTCAAAATAGTAGCCATGGAGGATTCAGAGGAAAGGCCTGGTAACCCCCTTTCAAAATAGCAGCCATGGAGGATCCAATGTAGCACAGTGCTACTGGAACACAAGGGAGGTCGCCATGAGTCAGAGGCAATCTAATGGTGAGGATCAAGGATGGTAACAGACACCATCGATGACTGCTTCTTCCTCCTTATGGGGGCCTGCCTTTGAGGGAAGAATGGATGTATCGGATTATATTCTGAATTAGGCTATATTTATGAGCTAGGTCATGGAGAGGAAATGGTTTCTAGTCTATGAGCCCTCTAACATGTGCCTTCTGTCGTCCCCTTGTTGAGGGATTAATAGCTCTTTTCTGGCTTCATTATTTTGTTTTTTTCTGGTCTTACACTGACCGCTGTCTCCCTTCATCCACTTTTCTGTTTGTCCCCTGGGAGGGGATTATATGTCAATCATTGTGATTGCTTCCACCCCTCCCTCACACCTTTCCCTTCCCCTCCTGGTATTGCTACTCTCATTATTAGTCCTTGGGTGGTGGTGGGGGTAATCTGTCCTGGATTTCTGGGTTGTGAGCTCTTATCTGTACCAGTGTACATGCTCTGATCTAGTGTTAAGCGTGCCTAAGGGATCTCCTGTACGTACACATTCTATTTAATAAAAATAAAAATATTAACACACTGCTATTAAATCGATACTGACTCATGGGGATCATATAGGACAGGGTAGAACTGTCCCTGTGAGTCTCCAAGAGTGTAACACTTTACAGGAGTAGAAAACAGTGTCTCTCTCCTAAGGAGCGATTGGTTGTTTCGAACTGCTGACCTTGAGGACTATAGCCCAAACGATAGCCATCACACCACCAAGGTTCTGTCTATGTTTACTAGAGAGGTAAAATTTCAAAGTCTGGACTTAGGAAGTCGGATAGGAGGAGTGACAGCAATATACTTTGCCAGAGACCTCTAGGTTGATATTTGGGCTATAACCTAGCTTTAATAAAAACTAGGCAGTGGTCTAACTAGTAAAGCATCTCTAGTCCAAAGCAAAAAGTATCTACACAAAAGGTATCTAAGTTTCCAAGAGTAGATAGGTGTTTGCTATGTTGCTGTAACCCAGCGGTTTAGTACTGAGCATAGCAGTCTTTCTTCCAAATTGCCACAGACTTGGGCTGACTTCTCCCGGAAGCAGGCTCTAATCAAAGACATAATGTAAGCGCTTTATTTGGGAGGTAGATACAAATGAAGTAAACAGGAGAACTGAGAAAGGGAAAAGAAACAAACAAAAATATAAAAGGTAGTCCCTGTGGGAACTGAGGCTCAGCCCTATGAAGGACCTTTGGAAAACGGTGTAAAGACATGGCAGTGTCACCCAGCTCAAAGGGAGAAAGATGGGGACTATGTCTACCAATTCCCCCAGTTGTTCATTGAGAGCCATTCCCAGGATGCTTCTACTTTCCTGAAAGTTTGGCCAATTGTGATGGAATTTCCATGCTCTGATAGCAAGAGAAATAATGAGGAGATATTGCAGGCAATGTGGAGGGTTTCTAGGGGATTTGGGTAGAGCACCAACAGATTTCTTTATTAATCAGTTTTGATAAAATTATTTAGGGTTAATAGTATAAATTTCCCATTGAAGTCAAAACAAGTATTTCCATTTCCCATCTTCCCATTTCTATTAATGCCATTTCAATTGTATTCCAAGTTGCCGTTAGATTGATATCAATGTCTTGCTAGCAAATACAAATAAGAATAAATTTATTGCAAAGACATCTCAAAAGTCTAGATAATTAGTTCTATAAAATAATTAACTCAAGCATTATGCACAATCCAATCCCAATGCACGCTGACTGTAAGGAGAAAATTTCAAATATTCCCATTTGCATTTTGTCTAGACAGGGAGACAGAAGTAAAATCCTTCAGTTTATCAGCTTAATCCGCCAAATATTGCTCTGTTATCAGTGCAATAATAATCCATGCTTTTTCATTTTATAAGGACCCCTGTGGCCTAGTGGATTACACACTAAATTGCTAACTGAAAAGTCAGCCGTTCAAACTCACCAGCCACCACTTGGGAGAAACACGAGGCTTTCTGCTCCTATCAAGATTTTGCTACCTTGGAAACCCACATGGGCCATTCTACTCTCTGCCATAAAGGATTACTATGAGTCAGAATTGGCTCTATGGCAGTGAGGATTTTTTTAAATGTTCATTTTGTAGCAATATATATTGAAAATGAAACAAACAAAAAGAATCTCAATGAGCCTATATTCTTAAGACCAGCACCCACTCAAGTATAAACAAAGGGCTAGCTTGGTATCCATTTACTCTAAGAGTGACAGAAAGTAAGACAGGGCAAAAGCTGATCATCATGTTGGCTAGGACCAGCTCTTTTCCAGTTAATTCAGTGCTGATGGAACTCGACTGTACAGACCTGATTTTTTCCATTTGTTTCGTTGTTTCAGGTCACTGCCAGCGAGCTGTTTTAACTAATTTAAAACTGAGATATGAAAATTTTATTACAGTAAATCAATTCTATTGCTTCTTGTTTTTGATGAACAAAATCAAGTGATTTACCTCTGTAGTCAGAGAGTGATTCTTGTACCATGGAGCATCACCAACTCCAACCCCTAAAATAATGACTGTCTATATGTAGATCGCAGTCTTCCTACATTCCAATGATTCGCGCACAACACTACTGTGTAAATGGTTAGAAGTTTAGGAGGTGCCTCAAATGAAAGGCTTGGGGAGTTACTTCTTGGGGAGCTACTTCCTACACATCAGCCACTGAAAACCTTTTAAAGAGCACTTTTACTCTGACATATGTGGGATTGCCATGTGTCATGATTGATTCAGTAGTGACTGTTCAGTTTTTATTTGCTTGTTTGTTTTTAGCTGTCATTTATAATCATTAAACAAACAAACCAAACTCAATCTAGCATCCTTAATCAAATAACATAGTGGACAGTTGTTTCAGATACTGCTTTAGGCAGCAGACATCATGAGTCACACACACATACACCACCACCACCACCATGCCCACCCCCAAAGTGAATTGCTTGCCCAAAAGTCTCTTCAGTTTATGCCACAGCCTCATCAAGGGCAAGTGAGAGAAATAAAATCCCAAAGATAAATAATTTAGTAGAATTTTCATTTTGGTTCTCATCTACATGGAAGAAAATGCATAGATGAACTAAATAATTTATACTGTAATATGCCTTCATGATTAAAATACAGCTGAGTTAAAATATTGTAGATCCAGAATGGGAAGTGGAAAGTTATTAAGAAGTGAATAAATTTGGTCAAAGTAGAATCATATTCCCGTATTTAAATTATACCGACAGTAGGTGGATGCTGAATACCCAGTTGAATGGTCCTAGATGTATGATTCTCCAATACTATCAGAGCTTTTGAAGTATAATGTCTTATATTTATAATACTTTATCCTATTTACACAATCCTGGGTTTCTTTTGTTTGTTTATTTGTTTGGTTAGTCACGATGGTTTGGGGTCCTGGTACATTAATCATTGTACCAAACATACACACAAAGAATAAAGTATTTCTACTTCAGTACTTATGGATAAACCTCAAAAGCATGATATGAAGAGGTTAGACAGAGAGAGTCAAACATTGTGTGATTCAGTTTATATGATGTCCAGAAAAAAAAACAAAAAAACTTACTGCCATTGAATCAATGCTGATTCATGGAGACCTTACATAGGCAACCCTAAATGACAGAAAGTACCAGAGCCTGGGACAGGAGTTAGATGGAGGGGCAGGGAAATGAAGCATGACTATTACTGTCTCCTGGATTTTTTTTTTAGTGTGATGAAAATGTTCCAAAATTAGATAGTGGTAATAGTCATATAACTCTATGAACATACAAAAAAAGACTACAAAATTATACGTTCCCATGGGCAATGCCATGATCTTTAAATTATGCCTCCATAAAGCTGTTATTAAAACAAAAGGCCGAAGTTGAAGCCTAAATTGTGGGTGATATAAGGTACAGAGAAAATTGGTTTCTAACAGTGCCATCTGCCAGTAGAACCATCAATCCAGGCAGGTTGCCCAGACAAAGGGACGATGTGAGTTCACAGGAGAGATGCAAAGCCCTGGACCGTCAAGAATATCCTGTCAGAGGACAATAGCTCTGGAGTCAAGAAGAGTAGTTCTGTACTCTACCCATCAAAAGACCTGAGGGCTGCATAGGTCTGACACCGGTCAGAACATCTTTCCTTTAACAAGAACCAAGTGAGCCAGCTTCAAGTGACTGTTCACAAATCCCTGTTTCTTCTTTGCCCTTAAGGAAGAGGGGAGCCAGAGAAGAAGAGAAGGGCAGCTTGCTTAGGGAAGTCTCAATGTCCAGACTCTTGTTTCTGTGGGTTCGATGTCATGAACTGCTAAATGAAAAAAAAAACAACAACCTTGATTTGAGCTTCTTTATCCAAAGCTCATGTACATCTAAGTAACAAAGTACAAGGTGGTACACATTGCTGTATCAGCTGGACTGAAAAATTTAACCATGACAGTGTCAATCAGTGATGCCCAAACTCTTCACCCATTACATAGCAATGCCCTTGTAAGATGTAGGCTATACAAGGTTCTCTTTTTGACGTAGGTTGCCTATACATCGAGAGCGATTGTCATGCTCCGAATGATAGTAGTCACCTTGCCATAAAAGACATTTCGATATTGACTGTGGAGACCTGGTGGTGCATGGCGCTAAGCACTGTCTTGTGAAGCTCATGGTTAGAGGTCCAAAACCAGCAGTGGGCCCCATGCGAAAGATGAGGCTGTCCCGCTCCCATAAAGATGTACAGTCTTGGAAGAGTTCTCTTTCCTTTAGGATTGCTACGAGTTAGAATGGACTTAATAGCAGGGGGTTGAGGGGATGGGTGGGTGTGTAAACAGTTACAACTGAGAAGTAGAATCTAGAAATCCATTTAGGAATATGATAAGTTTACCAAAAGCTGTAGAATTCTGGGATAGCATCGTTATTGTTCGGTAGCAAGCGCACGGTATCCATCTTTCTCTTTCCTGTCCACAGAGGAGCGTGAACTTCAGTACCCCGGCTGAATCAGCAGTGTCAATCCGTTTAGGACAAGAGCCGAGATGGACTGTGTTGGTAATATTGATGGTCAACACGATACATGTTGCTGAAGGCACGAAGTGACTGAATAATGAATAAGCACTAGCACTCCATTTGTGACGGTGGCACAGAACCAAGCGTGTTTCGTTCTGTTGCTGTGCATAGGAACCGACTTGATGTCACCCAACAAGAACTGTGCTGACTTACTTGCCCTCCATCCGAAGGTAAGATCTTGACTGCAAGCACTTGTGCATATCACTGGATTTCTAGCTTCTAGAACAATACCTGGGACATTGCAGATTTTTTCCCCTTAAATTCGGAAAACAACCGTAAGTGCCATAAATATCTGTTCTCTGTGCTCTTTTCAACAGTTCCTCCTCTGCCCCTGAATGATTTAGTGATTAGAAACCCTTTGTGAAGCTATTTATTTTATTTTCTCCTGCTCAATTACCTCCGCACAGTTCCTTTATCCTCAGCCATCTTCAATTACTTCTATTCGATATCAATTCCCACTATTGTACATGCCCATATCAGTGAAAATACTGTTGTTTTCCCATCATCAGTAATAAACAATGAATACCTTCAGAGCAGAGATCATTTGTAATTTAACATGATAGCCCTAATACCACAGTGCCAGAGGCTCAATAACTGGAGGGATATTTGGAAAGTGTTCTAAACCAAATGTCTCTGAGGTAATAAAAACTGAATAAAGTCCTTCTTTTAAAATGCAAATATCACCAGAAAAGGTAGCGACGCTTTCGCTATTTTTTAAATGTCAAATTGTTTCTTTTACTAGGGTGGACCTAGGACAGCAATGCAGGCTATTCTGAAGGAGAGTAGACAGGGCAGTGTCACTGAAGTCATCCTGAATCCAGGCTGGATTTTTCAACAACTCCGGGCTTCTGAAGAACTGGGCCAACTGAAACTTCTTCATGTTCCAAACAGTGGCTCCCCACTGTGTAAAAGAGCACTACCGAAGGCCCCCACCCCCCCAGCCATTCCGAGTTGGTTTAAGCCCAAGCCTGGCGGTCAGTGTCCAATTACCCAATAAACAAGGTAAGCATAGGTTTACTTAAGCTTATTTGCTGATCAGTACTGAAAACTTGGGTTGGAGGAAGGCTGATGAACCACCTGCACTATGCAGATGCCCCACTCCTTCTGGCTGAAAGGGAAGACGAGTTGGGGCATTTGCTGGTGAAGTTCAAGGACAGCAGCCTGCAGTATGAACTACAACTCAATGCAAAGTAGACAAAAATCCTCACAACTGGACCAATAGGTACCATCATGATAAATGGGGAAGAGATTGAAGTTGTCAAGGATTGTGTCTTGCTTGGATACACAAGCAATGCTTGTGGAAACAGCAGTTAAGGGGTCAAAAGATGTGTTGGACTGGATAAATCTGCTGTACAAAAACTCTTTAAAGTACTGAAAAGGAAGGATGTTACTTTGAGGACTAAGGTGCCCCTAACCCAAGGAATGGTATTTTCTGTTGCCTCATATACAAGTGAAAGTTGAACACTGAATAGAGAAGACCAAAGAAGAATTGATGAATTTGAATTGTAGGACTGGCAAATTATCATGGACTGATGCATGCGGTAGTAGATGAAGATTTTTATAGCTATATTGTTGTTGAACAAATACAGGATTATACTGTAGGTTATGAAAGTGCGTTTCTCATTATCTAGAGAAAGAAGTCACAATAATGAAAAGCGGAATTTTTAAAATTAAGAGTAAAGTAAACCTTGTGTTGTTTAGCTTCCCAGTAGAATGGGAAATGTTGAAAATGTACGCATTCATTAATACATGTTCATAGAGTCCTAGTTTTTTTCTGGTGGGCAGGCCCATAGCATTGACTCTGAGGGAGCCATGAGCGCAGATGGGATCCAGATCTTGGCTATCATATCTGGGTTCCTGGGAAATACAATTGACCCAGGAGAGGAATAAGAATAAGACAAGGTCCTGGGACGTTTTGTGAGCAAGCAACTGAGTAAATAAGCTAATATATACATACAGGGGTGGGGGTGGGGACAGTTCTTTACAGAAGCATTTCACCTGCTAATGTAGTAAGAAGAAGGGAAACAGCCAATTATCATCAGGCAAACACTAAAATAAAAATCGTGGCAGGAAAACTCTACCAATGAATGGAAAACTAGTGGACAAAATGTTGAGAAACAGGATATAGGAGAGTCTCAAAGCTTTTCTTACTAAGGGCCATATCAATAAAATGTGTAAAACAAAACCACAAATAAAAGCGACTTTGTAGTGGAGAAACCCAGCAGACTGAAGGTCAAGAATGCACAACCTCAATCTGATCATGACAAAGCATCAGACAAATGCAAACTGAAACGGAATCTACCATCTAACCACCCCCATCAAAGGTGCCATGGTCACGGAGGACAAAGAAAAAGTGAGACACTATTGCAGATGAGAAGAGATCAAGCTCGCAAAGCAACGCAATGCAAAGTAGGATCCCAGACTGGATCCTGGAAAAAGAAAAGACCGTTAGGTGAAAAGCTGGTTAAATTCAAATAAGATTGGTACTTTCGTTAATACTATTATGCCAGTGTTAGCTTCCCAATTACGATCACTGTACTAAGGCATTGTAAGATATTCGCCTTAAAAGAAACTGAGGAAAATCATACACAAATTCTCTGTATTATTTTGCACCTTTCCTTAAGTCTAAATTATTTGAAAATAATTTTTAAATAAAGAAAACAGCTGGAATTTGTCCTTTAGTCATACTTATACATATCTGATTATTGCTACTAATTGCACATATTTGATCATATGCATATTTACTATGGATCTCAATGACTAAGAGTAAACTTTAAATTTATACTAGAATTTTCCATATGAAAAACATCCATTATATTAATATTCATATAAAAGTCTTGTCTTTTTTTAATCATTTTATTAGTGGCTCATACAACTCTGTTCACAATCCGTACATACATCATTTGTGTCCAGCACATTCATACATATGTTGCCATCATCTTTCTCAAAACACCTGCTTTCTACTTGAGCCCTTGGTATCAGCTCCCCATTTTTTCCTCCCTCCCTACTTTCTTCTCCCTCTAAACCCTTGATAATTTATAAATAGTTATTATTTTATCATATCTTACACCATCCGACATTTCCCTCACCCAGTTCTCTGCTGTCCATCCTCCAGGGAGGAGGTTAGATGTTGACCTTGTCTTCTGTTCCCCCTTTCTCCCTCATCCTCCCTCCACCATCCTGGTATCACCACTCTCACCACTGGTCCTGAGGGATTCATCTGTCCTGGATTCCCTGTATTTCCAGTTCCTATCTGTGCCAGTGTACATCCTCCGGTCCAGCCGGATATGTAAGGTAGAATTGAGATCATGATAGTGGGGGGCAGGAAGCATTTAAGAACTAGAGGAAAAGTGTATGTTTCATCGTTGCTACACTGCAAAAGTCTTGTCTTAATTAAATAAAACACTCAACAGATTAACTGAAAAATCACAGCAAGCGTATTACAAATGTAACTGTCTTGTCAAAAATATATGTAAATTTTCTCTATTTTTGCCCTGATTTGGCTTTCAAGTTTCTTACCTAGAAGCAAACACAGTGCTGTTTCATCTTAATAACACACAACTCTGAATACGCTGTTACAAACATATGAAGGAGCTCTGGTGGCACCGTGGTTACGCACTCCACTGGTAACCCGAATTTCAGTGGTTGGAATCTACCAGTCACTCCTTGGGAGAGAGATATGGAAGCCTGCTTTGGTAAAATTCACAGCATTGGGAACCCTATGGGGCAGTTCTGTTTGTCCCATAGAGCCACTATGAGTTCGAATTGGCTTAATGACAATGGGTTTTAATTGCCTATGACATGGCCCAATTGATCTCTATAATTTCTCTTAAAGACATGATTGATACTTGCCTTCTTTGCTCTGCTATACTTTTCTGGATTATTTTTCCACTGGGGAGGCAAAAGAAGAGGTTCATGCTAACTTGTCTTTATCCACACTGTAAGCTTCTGCATTAAGTAATACAAATGGAGGCCTGCTAGTGAAGTGGTGACATGTTGTGCAGCAATCTGCAAGGTTGGCAGTTCAATACCAGCAGAGGCTCCGCAGGAGAAGGAGGGGACTTTCTACCACTGTAAACAGTCTCAGACTCAAAGGGGCAGTTCTACCCAGTCCTTATGGTTACTGTGCATTGGTATCAACTCGATGGAAGTGAGTTTGAATTTGTTTTGTTTTGCATTAAATAACATCCTCCCTTGGGGACCCCTCTCATGCCCTGGGACTATTAGGTTAGCTATTCATTCTTAAGTAGAAATGAGATGTTTTGACATGTTGCTATTTCAGCTTCTAATATAGTCTAAAAGATGAAGTGGGAATGGAATTTTAAGCAAAGCAAAGGATAAAGTAAGAGGAAATTAAAAGGAGCAAAGCTGAATCGAGACAATAAGACGCTGATTCTCAAGTGTGCGCATCAGTGGGGTGGATTCCCAAGATAGGAGTATTTCCGAATCAAATTGGGAGCCATTCAGACGTCACTCCGATTGCCTCAGCTGAAGAGGTGCCTAGCAAGCCTGGCCCACGCGTGTCTTGAGATTCTCCTCTTCAGTAAGGCACCACTGCTAACAGTGCCAGTAGATGTGAATTAATCCAATCCTCCAAGTATATTGGCTTTGAAAAACCACTTATAAGATTACACCTACCACCTTGATTTTCAATGTTAAGTTCACAACATACAGTGTATTTTTCATTCAAAAGTTTAATTTCAACAATAATCTTTTAGGGAATTAACATTTTCTGGCAATTATTTGGGTCTAGAACTCTAACACTTGGCTCTCTACTCATATGGTTTCTTATAATGCTAAGTCCCAATCCCCCCCATACTACACTGAGAGGGACAAGGGCAGATTTTGAAGTATTACTATCGCCATACATTTTACTGAAGAATACTCCTCATCACTGATGGTACTCTGTGCCCGGGATAGACAAGCTTCAGTAAGGATAAAGTGCTAGGTATGGTCCATGACTTCAAATTATGCCCAGCACACCTTTCTCGGGAGATGATAAAATGTGTTTCATGTGCCATCAGATAGTGTGTGTGCCCTGGAGAGCACTCATCCCATAGTGACTCTCAGAACTTGCCCTCAAGCTTACACAATCTGGCCACCAGCCTCTCCAAGTTGGAACATGACAGTGGCACAAGAGGAAAGGAAAAGGAAATAGTGGGAAGACTGGGAGACAAATGACATTTATAGAGGTAGAAACATAGGAACCTGCATATGTAAATGCATTTTTATAAAGATAGGGACATAGATTTATGTACGTAAATTTATATGTTAAGCAGTAAAGTAGTAGATGGACATGGACAAGTACACCCTCAACACAAGAACACTTTCTTCTAATACCCTTGCATTCTGTGATGCTCACCTTCCCAACAGGATTGCTGAAGATAAAGTGGGTGTATAAGCAAATGTGGCGAAGAAATTTGATGGTGCCAAGCTATAAAAAGATATAGCATCCGGGTTCTTAGAGGCTTGAAGATAAACAAGTGGCCATCTAACTAGAAAGCAACAAAGCCCACATGGAAGAAGCACACCAGCCCCGGTGGTCACGTAGTGTCCACAGAATCAGGTATCAGAAGACCCAAAACAAACAAACATATCAATGACGAACAACCGAAACTTAGGTGTAAGATATAAAAATAATAATAATTTATCGTTTGTCAAGGGTTCATGAGGGTGGGATAGTGGGGAAGGGAGGCAAAAAAAAAAAAGGAGTGGATTCCAAGGTCTCAAGTAGAAAGAAAATTGTATATAAAAGGATAATGGTGATTACAAGGATCCACATGTGACCTCTTCCCTGGGAGAGAGACAGCAGAGAAGGGGGGAAGGGAGAACCTGGATAGGACAAGATATGACAAAATAACGATGTATAAATTACCAAGGGCACATGAGGGAGGGGAGAAAGGGGAGGGAGGGGAAAAAAAAGAGGACCTGATGCAAGGGGCTTAAGTGGAGAGCAAATGCTTTGAGAATGATTGGGGCAGGGAATGTATGGATGTGCTTTATACAATTGATGTATGTATATGTATGGATGGTGATAAGAGTTGTATGAGTCCCTAATAAAATGTAAAAAAAGAAAAGAGGAGAAAAAAATGATTAGGGCAAAGACTGCACAGATGTGCTTTATATAATTGATGTATGTATATGTATGAACTGTGATAAGAATTGTATGAGCCCCAATAAATTGTTAAAATTTAAAAAAAGGATAATGGCAACATAAGTTCAAATGTACTTGACACCATGGATGTATGGATTGTTATAAGAACTGTAAGAGCCCAATAAGATGCTTTTTAAAAATGCAGGAGACCAGGTTTATAAATATTATTGCCTCAGTTACATTTTAAAATAAAAAATGTATTCATTCAATGAACATGATACTCATCAGCCAAGAAAGCAGACAAAAAATGACTCGCTTGGGTGGACCAAACTTTTCAGTAGGGTAAACAAGCCACTAACATGTAAAAGCCTATAGCTTTGGCAGTAAATTAGAAGGATAAGTTCAATAAGATAAGAGAACGAAAAGAGTTATGAAAATGGCGAACTGTGGGTTGGTGCGTGGAGGCTGCAAAATCAAATAGAAGTAAGTTTCATTGAGATGGGATGACGTACACAAAGACCCGTGGGAGTCAGAGGGGTTTGTCAAGTGACTACCTGAGTGAACAGCATCTCCAGCCTAAAAAAGATCGCCTTGGTCACCGATGCTGTTGGAAGTCTACACATACTCTAGGCCATCACCTCTACATGCTGGAGGACGGTTTGCTGCAAGCCTTTTTGCTTGCTTGTGCCTCTCTTCCTGCAGATCTTTCAAAAAATAAAAATCCCTCTCTATGAGACATGTTCAGTCTATAGATGGAGGAGAGTAAAAGTGTCAATGAACCCTACAACACACCTCTGCCACAGGACGTCAAAATCAGATGCTGGAGAGGCAGTTTGAAGGCTGTTGAACACCCCAGATGAAGATGGAAACACCTGGTTGCAGGAGAAGAGAGGAAGCGGGAGCTTCCTTAAGGATATCGTTGAGTAAACAGCCTAGAGCCTGTACAGGTTCCCAAGCTTAAACTCAGCGCAAGTCTGGCAATTAGAAGCTGTGTAATATAGCCAGCATTTTAAAAATAAAACAACAAAACTCATAGTGAACCTTTACAACAGGGTAGAACTGCTCTTGCACGTTTCTGAGCTTTAAGTAGAAAGCCCATCTTTCTGTGTTGCCTGGTTGGTCGTTGCCAACTGCTCACCTTGCAGGTAGAAGCCCAGGTGTCACCACTACGGCACCAAGGCTCGTGAGAACCAGGAGAGCGTACAGGCATCTGCTTTTGCAGTCATCCAGGGTGGGGGGGGCAGGCTTAGAGCCCCTTTGGGAAAGACTGGGGAAGAGGTCTATACTAGGGAACGTAAAGGTTGTCAGCACTATAGAAGAGGCATGGAAAGTGGTGGGAATGGATGGGGCTAAACTGTCAAACTTAAGTGTCGGCAGAGAAAAGTAACCGAGCCCAAGAACACTGCCACCTTAGACAAACAAGAAGTCAATGTGCTCAGTATTCAAAAGGAGCAATGTTTGAGGGGTCGTGTTCTACGTGCTCCCCCCTGTCTTTGTCATTCGCTGTCTTCGGTGTTAAGTCTACGAAGCCAAAGAGCCAAGGGACACGCAGCATCCACTGCCACACCATTCCATCTCATTAAGTGTTGTGTTGTGGTTGCCGGTTGGGAGTCATACGAAAAGAATCCAGAATTCTGACAACTAAAATCAGGCAATAAAGTTAAAATGAGATGTTTTTAAAGTATTACATAAGCGTGTATAATATCTGATAGAATAGTAAGAAAATGCGCTATGAGCCAGATGGGAAGACATTAAAACGTACTAAGAGAATTGAATAAGTGAACCATCCAACGAGGCTGTGAAGAGAATTACAAATGAGCTCAATGGGGGTAGACAGATATGTTGGATAGCAAGAGCATGAACCTAGGAGAGAACAATGCTCCCGAGCCGACAGACGTTCCTGCTGTTTTCACAACTGCAAAAAGCAAGTAAGACAGACGCAGTCAAATAATGAGTCCTGGCCCCGAATCCCCCATTAGTTCGTGATCTCAACTGGCTTGAGATAAGATAATCCTCCCTTACTGAGAAAAGTTTTAAATTTAGCTGATATGTTCATTCACACTCATAATTAGAACACAATGACGCTCAGCTTGGGAAAATGATTTCTGAAAAAATAACAATGATTTGCCTATATTAATTAGTCAATGTATTCACAATATTTGAAAGTTTTTATATTTTAGACTAATACATAAATCCTGAAAATTGTAATTGACTTTGGAGTTGTGATCTGAGGGACCAAAAGAGAATTTAGCTAAATCTCTAAACAGTGTTGGGCTGGAAAGAAAAACTTGACTTTCACATACTTATGATTTTAATTTAGTATATTTAAAATAATCATTAATAACTTGAGAAGGATTTGTTTTCATTAAAGTGCTAAAAAAGAAAACCACATACTATAAGGTAGAAATGCAGTCAGTTTTCAAAGCTTAAATTTATCTACTAACCTCCCTTGTAAACGTGATACAACATTAATCAAAATGCTCCCTGAAAATAATTATTAAAAAGTACTATATGTATAAATATAATAAAGCATCTTTGGTGGTATAGTGGATTGTGAGTTGATATGCTAACCATAAAGTTAACAGTTCAAAACCAGCAGCCACTCCTCTGGAGAAAAATGAGGCTTTCAGAACTCCCAATGATTTACAATTTGGAAATGCTCAGTGGTAGTTATACTTTGTCCTCTAAGGTTGCTATGAGTTGGAATCAATTCAAGGGCACAAAATTTTATAGTAGAAGAAGATATACAAATTGAACTCTAAAATATAAGGGAAATTCTGTTTAAAAACCAACTGAATATTAATTTTAAAACAATGTATGATAAGTAGATTTCTCTTGCCCAAAAGATGTCTTCATAGACATATGAAGCTCTTACCTTTCCACTTTATTGATATAAAGTATACAGTTTCTCTTATATTTTAAAAATTTTACACAGTAAATATATATTAATTTTATTTAGGAGAAATTTTAATTGGGCCCAATATAAAACACATTTTAAACAAAATGCTGAATTTGTTGCCAAAAACATTTTTATAAGCAGTGAACCATAAAAGAGAAAAACCTACCATATATACTCGAATATAAGCCGACCCGAGTATAAGCCGAGGTACCTAATTATTACCTGGGAAACCAGAAAAACTGATTGACTCGAGTATAAGCCTAGGGTGGGAAATGCAGGATGTGAATTAACACAGAGACCAGAGGGGAGAGACGGAGCGCAGCCACAGACACATCCTTACCAGTTCAGCTGCCAGTGTAAGTGAATCACTACAGGTGCTTCTGTGAATTGGAGCCGTCCACATCATAGGACGGCTCTGACTGGTTAGATGTGAGTAAACAAACATTCAAAGCCCTGCAGTGTCAGCGGGCTTGAAATGAACAGTGGAGGAATGGCAATCACCTGTGAGACTTTACACCTTGTTGGGGTACCACTGACCCCGTGTATATATGTTTGTTTTTTTAAGCTGTAAACCTAACCATTTTGTCTCAAAAGTAAACAGTGTTAAAACAGCTATAGAATTCATAAGCATATCTTGTGTAAAGTGGACGGTTAAATTTTAAAATGAACACGATGTCCCCCCAAAATCTGTCTTGCAGGAAGTACAGAATTCTGCTCGGCAGCAAGGATGTTGAGTCTTTGTCTCATGGACTTTGGCCGCGTGGTCAGGCGGCATGGATGTACGGAACAGTCCGTCTTACTTAGCAAGGTAACGGAGGGTCAGTGACAAAGAGAGAGGCCATCAACAAGATGGACTAACACGATGGTGGCAACGATGGGTGCAGCATAATAATTGTGAAGAGGGATAGAATCAGGTAATATGTCATTCTGCTGTACACAAGGTCCCTAAGAGCCAGAGCCAAACTGGGCAGCATTTAATAACAACCCCCAAACAGTCCAAACAGGAAATATCTAGTGTTAGAAACCAAATTAGTGGTTATCAAATAAAGTATCTCAAATGGATATAAAATGTGTATATATGCTAATATACTTTCTAAAATATAAACTCATTTAAATGCGTAAATGAACTCAAAGTCACCTTTTGTTCGAATCAATAGATGATGTGATTGTTGGGTTTTGTGTCGCCTTGACTGGCCCAGATTCTCAGTGGTTTGCCAGCTGAAGCCTACAATCCCTCATGATGTGACCGAATATAATGCACTCAAATCCATGATGGGATCTCTGGGGAGCACCCAAGCAATTCTAAGAAAGTCAGGTTGGAATGCAACCCCTTACTCAGATGGCCACCCTGTGCACATGTTAGGAGATGTCCTTGCGGTGGAAAGCTTCCTTGCTTTCTGCTGGCTCCTGTGTCTAGCTTGTTGACCTCTACTTCTCTGAGTTTGAGCCCATGGCCTCCCATAGTCCATGCTACTCTGAGAACTGCCAAATATCCTACCACCGGACCAGCTGACCTTGGATACGTACATCTCTCCAGTCACAAGTCACAATCACATGAGACCAGGTTTGCTGGTTAGACAGTAAACTGTGAGACACCCACCCACCCAAGACTATGGCCCTGGCCCTTTAGATCTGAAGCTGGATTCACCTCTGCATTAGACTAATCAGCCATTTATAATCAAAAGGCCAACATTTGCACCAGGACAAAGTTCAGAAGATGAGGAGAGAAAGAAGAATGGAACAGGAAACACGGCGGGGGGGGGGGGGGGGGGCGAGGTTACAATGGATGAATTGAATCAGAAGGATCCAATAGGAAACTATAATCTACTCTGTAAACCTTCACCTAATTACAGTAAAAAGTTGCCATTCAAGAAAATATAAGTTGACATCTACATCTATCAGAGCATCCATCCCTCAGCTTACGGTATATTACTGATCTAATTTTATTTACTTTCATATGAAAATAATTGTCTTACAGATCCCTTTCCTACAACCTGCTTTTCTTTCTAGATCCTTCATACTAAAACTAAATAATGCCCGAGAAATCAAAGTTACTGATGGAATCAACTCTAGTAATAAGTGAATGCATTCATACCATTCAGCACCAAGTAATTATCTAGCCAGAGCTGTGAATCAGATGTGTTTCCTCTCTCTCTAATCTTTCAAAGCCTTTGAGCTATGTATGGTCATGTCTGCTATATGAATTGAAAATAATTCTAATTTATACTTCTTTTCACTCTTTTAAGTTGTTGGTAGAAAAGTAAAGCATCTAAGAAACAAATCATGATGATTAAGAATTATGCACTGAGGGAGAGGGGAGCGGGGAGGGGTAGGGAGAGAAAATAGGAAAATGAGGAGCTGATTCCAAGAACCCAAGCAGAAAGCGAATTTTGAGAATGATGAGAGCAACAAATGCATAAGTGTACTTTACACAATTGATGTATATATGGGTTGCGATAAGAGTTGTATGAGCCCCAATAAAACGATTTAAAAAAAGAATTAAGCACTTATGTAAAAAACTAAAAAAAAGTTCGTAAAAACACTTTGTAAAAATCCATGAGTGTTATATAAAAACTGATTTTGCATAATAATTCATTTTAATAATAAAGTCCTCATTAGCTTGATAATATAACTGATTGGTGGTTATGTTTTTTGTTTATTTTAATTTTCATTGATTTTTATACTTAATTTTACTGTGAATTGGGTGAAGGTCTACAAAACAGACCATCGGTTCATATCCTTTTTTACTCCCTCTCATTCATTGCAATTTCCTCAATGTAACATCGCTTATCCCACTTTCTCTTGTTTTGCCTGTTTCCATTCCTTCTCTCTGACCCTTCTGAACTTTGTTCCTGGGAAAATGCTGCCCTTGGCTCTCAAATGGTTGGTTATTTTAGGGTGTGCATGCCTTCTTGGTGCTATTGTTCCTCTTGCAAGCTTGCCTCTTTTGGGGGGGATGAAAGTTGTGTCGTAGGGTAAGTCCATTGCCAGACCTGAAGTGAGATTAAGGTCAAAGTCTCAGGGGTTCTACCAGTCTCTATCCAATAGGTAAGCCTGGTCTCTCTCTCTCTCTCTCTCTCTCTCTCTCTCTCTCTCTCTCTCTCTCTCTCACACACACACACACACACACTTTTTTTTTTTTTTTTTTTACAAGTTGGTTTTGGTAGCTGGGGAACATCGAATTCTCTGGTATTAGGGTCATGAAGACTGATGTTCACATGGTCCCTTAATCCATTGGACTAATCATGCCCACGTGTCTTCAATTTTCATCCCTTTTCTCCAGATAGGAAGAGCTCGGTAGTTGTTGGCCCAATGGTTAAGCATCGAGCTGCTAACGGAAAGGTCCGAAGTTGAACCCATTAGGAGACTGCAAAAAAGTAAGACCTCATTATCTGCTTCATTGAACATTTCAGCCTAGGAAAACCTTCAGCATCATTGTACTCTAGTATAAATAGGACACTATAAAGTTGCTGTAAATTAAAATCAACTCGACAGCACACCACAACAAAGGTTAATTTTGTGTAGCCATTAAAAAAATGATACTGTCTTTGACGGATCCTTTACTATTTTGGTTGTATCTGAAGAAGCCCTGTTAAGTGTTAGGCTGCTAATTGTATAGAAGGTGGTTCAAACCCACATGTCCCCTTTCCAAACATCTGATGCACAATTAATGCTCTCTGGCTCTTTCTATGTCCATCCATCCATCCATCCTCCGGGCTCCCCGACAATATAAAAACTTCAAAGTATTCACAGATAATTCCATTCATATGTGTGAGTTCAGATGCTCAAGTTGTGGCTATTTGCACAAGGTCTGAATTTGTACAAGCTGCTAAAATTGTGGATATTCGCACAAGTTTCACTCTCCAAAAACTGTATCCCACTTGCTTGCCAATACTTGGAATGCCTTTAGTTGTTATTCGGTAGCGAAAAAGCAAAAGGCTGACTCTGAAAACTTCCCCAGAAGATGCAACTTACTAATAGAAAATAATTTATAATAACTATCTGTCATTCTGCAAAGCAAGGATTGGGCAAAAGAGGAGAGAACAGGAGAAAGTGGTTACAGAAACTTGATAGCTAAAAGACTGCCCGTTTAGGTGGGAGGAAATGGCAAGAAGGCCAATGCACTTGGACACGATTTTGTCCTATGGCTTTTCCACAAGCACTGAGGGGTGTTTTGCTCATTTACTACTTCACTAACAATAATTTCTAACCCCATCTCCTTGGTAGTCTTAGATCACTGCAAAATCGGTGCAGACTAAAGTATTCTGATTATATTTACAGTGGCTATTTTTTTTCCCCACAATTACCTTCATATTGTTCACAGGAGGTTGTGTAGTAATTAAGACAAGAGGAAGATAACCAAACCCTTGCTCTATTTAATGCCAGTCAGCCAGCAAAGTGTGCTAAGACACTGCCATGCTGTCCATAAAATGAGAATATTAATAGTCCCAACCTCAGGTCTATTTTGAGTCTCCCAAAAGTAGAAGGTGGGACAAGACCATGAGGGTAGGTAGTTGACGTGGAAGATGGTCCTCCTGGAAACGTGAGTGCAGGAACAAGGAGATGAAGCAAAGAGGAAGAAACACATGTACGGCTACAGCACTGAGGTTTCCACTGCAGAAAGCAAGGGCTCGATTCTGCTACGGCCTCCCGAGTTGAGTTCAATGACCGCCAGGAATTGTCCATCAGAAGGCTGGAAGACTGCAGCATTGGAGTGGCTCCCACTAATGGTAGATTGCTGAGTGGAAGGTCCTGAGGCAGAGTCCATGGAAGGAAGTTGAGGCTCAGCCCATTTATTATTCTCAGTGCAGCTAAAATCAGAGGGGAATTGTGGAGGGCAAAATGGAGGTCCCGAGACAACTGCTGCGTGTCCTGAGCTTGTGTCCGGTTGTAAATAGGGAAATGCATGGGAAAAGTCCATCTTTCTGGCACGTACTTGTAATTTCGGGTGAGTAATGGGTAGTTCTTTGTGTTGCTGTGACTTTTATTTTCTAGACTCGTTATTAGTAACTTTATCATTAGTCATCCAGATGTATAATTATCTTGTCTTTGTTATCTCATTATTACCATGATCTCTTTGGCAGGGCTCAAGTAAGTGCTAATACATATTTTTCGTGAGCTATTGGAGCCCTCGTAGCTGGGGGAGTGGGTTATGAACAGCAGCAAGATGAGCAGTTTGAACCCCCAATCTACAGGCCCCAGAAGATGAGGCTAATGTCTTCTTCTTGTAAATACTGACAGCCTCAAAGACCCCAGAGCGCAGTTCTACTCCGTGTGACTGAGTCACTGGACCATTCTGAGTCACAATCAATATCATGCCCATGGGCATTGAATGATACATGCATGAAGGCAGGAGACTCCTTAGTTCATTTCTGGGATTATTACCCACAATGCCTCTCACATTGTACCTGAGAGGTGATTCGGAATTTACGGGAACTATACCGTAACTCGATCAGGAAAAGAATCTGTGTCTTTCGTCTCTTATTTCTCCCCCCTCCCAATGCCCTAATCTTAAATCCATCACACTTGCAGAGCTCCATAAATGCCGGGGAATGTACTTGGGCCTCCATGTTAAAACTGCCCCAAGGCAAAGCAGACGACAAGCCAGAGAATCCAGGCAGTTGCACGCTTTTGTGTGCTATGAAAATATCAATAACTGTCGTCATTAATAACTAATAACTCTGCCAGCTTCTACCAGGATGCCTGTGCCTGGAGTCTTTCAACCACACCGATAATCAGATAATTGATCCCTTCACAAAATACATTCTTACTAGTTATTTTACTTCAGTTAAGAAATACTTGTATGTAAGGGAGTACTTATAGCATTTGGCGTCTGACTTATTTTCCTCAGAAATGGTTTAAGATAAGAGTATGCCGTCTCTTGTCCTTTTCCAATGAGGTTGGTGCCTTATTGATTACTTACTGGTTTGATGAGAAACATAGCCTATTTTTAATCTAATTATGGTATTTTTTGCCTCATAGACATACTATTATTATCATCTGCATTTCGCTAGTGAGAAAACTGAGCCACAGAAATACAAAACTTGCCCAGACCAGAGACTTGCAGGCTGACTGCTGCCTGGACTGCCTCGCTGTTGGTTAGCACAGACACTGCATGAGATGCCCAGGGTATCAGTCACAGACCCTGCCTTCTGGGAGCTTACAGCGTAGTGACGCTGTGCGTGTTCAATAAAAGGGGCTTGCAGATTTTCATATCCTGCTTTGCTACAATTTTGCAGATCAGCATGTTTTACAGACTACGGAGAAGGCTAAGTGGGGAGAAAGGTGTAGTGACCCAAGACCAGTTCGGAACCCCTAACAATCGTGCAGGCAGGAACTGTGCTAAAGCTATGGAGACTGAGAGGATTTAATGAGTTTCAGAGATAATTAGGAGGTCAAGGACAGACCTGTGCTATGATTGAGGCTGAGGCAAGTGAAAAAAAAATCATCTTGTTGATTGAAAGAGAAAAGAGTTTCACCAGATGGGTGATAAAAGGTGCCCTCCTGGAGTAGTGGATTATGCATGGGGCTGCTAACCAGAAGGTCAGCGGTTTGAAAGATGAGCCTTTCTACTCCCTCCCCCCAAATTATAATCTTGGAAAACCACAGGAGGGCACTTCCACTCTGTCCTAAGGCGTCACAAAGGACTTGCCCACAGTGAGAGGGGATGGATCACAGGATCAGCAGGAAGTCTCAAGTGCAGAGGGAAGACCTAGGAGTCAAGGTGACAGAGCAGAGAGCCAAGATCACCACGTCACTACTGCCACCCGCTGCCACTGTCATCTGGGTTTCCCACACAACACTAAGAAGTAAACTCTGATTATCCCTACTCTTCGCCACTCTTCCCACCTTCAAAGTTCTCGGCAGGAACTTATCAACAGCCATATTTAACCCAAGGCTGGCAAGGACGCCGAAGAGAATATCCTGCTCCTGTCAGCTTCTTCAGCAGAACATAAGGCACAATGTCCTCCAAGAGCTCACCTGCTGGAAGGGAAGAAGGCAGACGCTGGGCATCTAACTACGTGCAAAGTCCCCCACCCTGTGGCAAGGAAGAAGCCAAGAAGGAGGATCCTCTGAATGGTTAAATAGGGGGCTCTGGTCACCCAAATTGTTATTCAGTGGTGCTGCTAACCACAAGGTCAGGGGTTGGAAACCAGCAGCTGCTCCACAGGAAAAAGAGATGGGGCTTTCTACTCTCAGAAAGAGTCACAGCTTGGGGAAGTTAGAGGGGGAGTTGTACTCTGTCCTATCGGGTGGCTAGGAGTCAGAATCGATTCAGCTGTCGTGAGATTGGTTCATTTTGACACCAGGAATTGAACTTAGTTGAGAAGATGAGCACAATTTGATAATGAGGAGAGAGGAGACGTCAAGATAAGAATGCTCGATAATCTTTCCCTTGGAAGGGACACAGTCTACTGCAGGTCAAGACATGCCCCTCCTCGTCATGCCCTTTTGCTTTGATTGCTCGCCACAATTTCTTGCAGAAAAATCAAACAGCCAAAATGGTCTCACAAGACTCAGAAAAATCTCACTTCTGACTCCTGTACCAGACTGATTTAATACCTTCTCTGCCTTGTTTGGTCAATTCCAACCACACCCAGTTTTCTTTAAGTTGCCCAAGATTGGTACACACTTGTCTGCCTGAGCATCCAGCCCCATGCTGTCATCTCGGCCTGAAGCATTTTTTAAAAAGCTTTTTCTTCTATGTCAGTGAATTCATTCTTCTGATCTCAGATCAAGTATCATTTCCTCTCGAATGATGTTCTCCACGGTATTTATTTCTATCGTGCTTATCAAAGTTTACGGTTGTTTATTTGTGCAATTTTAAAATGAAATGAACCTCACCCATGTATTGAGAATAGGAATTAAATATGATTTACTAGGTGGCACAAATAGCCAAAGATTAGTAGTTTGAAGACACCCAGAGGTGCCTCAGAAGACAGGCCTGACCATCTCTTTTTGAACGAGATATCCTGTGGAACATTCTCACTCTGCACACCGAGGGTGACCATAAGTCAAAATGAAGTCCATGGCAACTAACAGCGACATCACCCAGATGTCCAGCCAGGAAACTAAATATTGAGGAATGGCAGATTACCGGAGGAATAGAATAGTCTAGGTTTGAAGAAGTAGTAGTTAGCCCCAAAAGATGAATTTGAGATCATCTGATCATCCGCACCCAGCTAGGAATTTATGCCAGTGGAGCAGATGTCATCACTTAGGCCAAGAATAGGGTCGGGGAAGAGGAACTTTCCCCCTAACACAGCATTTTTCTTTTTAATGACAACGGTTTATTGCAATTATGTGGGGGTTATGTTTTATATTATCCACTTTGTAATCAACAATTGAAACTACTAACGAATTCCCCGAGTAGTGTGCTGTTCACCAATCCTTGATTTGTCTTCTCCCTCTTGTGGCCTCATATCTTCCGAATTCCCCAAGTTAACATTGATCAGCAGCCTAGCTCATGGCTACAGCATATTTCTTAAGGTGATACATCAATTAGGTGATAGATGGATACATCCGAATCAACAAATCTGTCTTTTTAACAAGTACCTTGGGGTGACTCTTATGCATGTTAATATCTAAGAACTATTAAATTCAGCAGCCAACAGAGAAACAGCCTTGTGCCAGAAATTTATTACACGTTAGCTGTGGGCAAGAAGCCCTGCCTTCCAGAAGAAAGAAGCATGCATGTGCACCAAGAGTGATGCTGTTGTCTGGAGCCTATCTGAGCGGCTATCAGAAGTCTTGGAGTTGTAACCTGGCACCGCTCATTGCTTCCTAGTATTATAACCTAGATAACTATTGATCATTCACTTAAAAGAGAAGAGACTAGAGACTTTAGTCATTGGAAATAGACTACTTCTTGATATTTTATGACAATTCTATATATATGCGATAGCTAATTAAAAATAATAATCACTTTGTGTCATTAGAAAATGTAAACGAATATCGATCAACAAGGATCTCCATCAATTTCTCAGAAGATAGCAAAATACCATCATATTAGACATTACATAATTCGCATTTTTCTGTGTGTGTGAGTGTGAAAGTGTATGTGCCTTCAACCGTAATCACTAGAGAACAGATTAAAAAAAAAACACTGAAACAACGAAAACTGTGAGCTTTTGGTAAGCAATGCGAAGCGTGAGAGCGGGCATCAAGAAAAAGGGGAGCTTGACCTACATCCCAGGAAAATAAGAGGATCACATCCAATCTGTCATTTGTTGTTGTCACTGCTACATGTAGTCAATGCTTTTGTATTCTAAGCTACACAGACATGACACCTGAATAATCATGCTGTCTATAATATGATCATGTAAAATGAGAAAATGGTCTGATAGCTTACGTGCGGGCTTATGATTCCAGAGAATAGCGTGTCATCAAAGTTCTTATGAGAAATTGGTGTTGTCATGCAAATCAACATTTTACCACATCAGCTTCTCCATCTTTTAAAGCTGATTTCCCATTGTAATTTCTGAACATCTTCCCAGACCGCACAGGGTAGTCCCTAAGTGCATAGAACTGGAGGAGGACTACCTGTTCAAATCCTGTCTCTGGCACTTCTTACCTTTTAGCCCGCTTAGGTAATTTACATAGTCTCTGATGTTTAGCCCATAAAAGAGGAGATAATAGTACTGTCCATCTTTTGAGTTGGTATGGGGGTCATATGATTTATAGTGTCAAATGTTTAGACTATTGTCTGACACATAATAAAGCACTCAAAAGATACTCAAGAAATGTTAGCTATTATTAAGTTACCCACCTCATATGCCTCCTAAGAGCTCCAATAAAACTATGTGTGTTATACTTAAAACTAAAAAAAAAATCAAAATGTTATACCTCAAAAAAAAATATATATATATATATATCTTCTTCAAAATAACCATCACAGTTGAATTGGGGGAAGAAGGGAGGTGTTGGGGGCAAGAAAAAACAGCTGGAGGAAATAACAAGGAGATCTATGCTCAATCTAAACAAAGTGGCACTGCCCAAAGTTTCCTGGGGACCCTGTGGGATTGCCTACAGAGTGATGTCATAGTCATTTGGATCTCCTCCGTACTAGTAATTTCATCTGCTCAGGATTTTTTTTAAAAATTGTTTATTTTTAGAAGTAACTGAGAGCTATCATGAACTGAGTTTGATGATTGAGGCAGTTGACAAGATTCCATAACACACTTAAACAAACAAACACACAAAACCCCAGAAACATATCATGACTGGAAAACGTCAGGTAAATGATGCTCAGATTAATAGGTGGTTGTTGTTCCCTTATCTGTAAAATGGGGATATTCATAGTCACAAGCTCAGGTCTTAGTTTAAGCCTCAAAATTAAGTAAACAAATTCATTTATCTGGCCTGTTTCATAACCTCTGGAGGCAACCTAAGCTAATACTTTCAGGGCTGGGAATAGTGCTATGAGAAGTCAGGGTACACCAGCTCTCTGAGATCCAACATCAAGTTACACTGGCTGAAAATCTGGCCAGTCCTTGTGGCCACTGCTAACAGTTAGACTTTTGCCTATTTCCAACTTTTATTCCGGACCTCAAACTCCACTTCCGGTAACTAGATCACTCTCTGGATGAACTGTATAATACTTTCATCTCCACTGGGATCAGTATGAGTAATGATTCCAATTCTGGAATGGTGAGAACCTTCCATGGGAACCTGCCCTAAACCCTAACCAGTGACCAAGGTCCTACTAACAACAACAAAGCTTTCTGGAAGCAAGTCCTTGACCACCCAGGCCCCTAATCAATGCTCCCCTCCCAGGTGTCCTGTGGTTACTCGCTCTCTATCCACCTGGTGTCCAATTTCCGAATCTCAGAAGCCCCAGTGGTCACCCCTTGTTTGAGCCATCTTCGTAAACTGGCCGTTTTTCTCTGCCTCACTGACCTTCCTCGCCTCACTTGCTCCAAAGTTTTATCCCGGGCCTGAATCAGCCCACGGACTGTGTCTATTTGAGGCCCCAGACCCGGTGCCAAAAGAAAAGATTTGGTTTACAAACAGGGTCTGGCACCAGGGGACAGGGCTTCTTCCTTTGATTCCATGCAGAAATCTGCCAAAGGAGGAACCATTTCTATAGAATCAGTTTTGGTTTGACCTTTTGCAAGAAGAACATGAACAACGACATTAGCAAAACCAAGAACACAGAACATCTAGATTGATCTAAGACTTTGAACGAACACCAGTCCCACAAACTAGAAATCCTTATGTTTTGTCATCAGTATCTATTTTCCTTGAGAAATGCATTGCATTTTTAGTCCCAGTACAAAGACGGGTGTTTTTAGGGCATACAGTTTGGGAGCCAGCAACAATTTTGAATAAATGAAATGTTTGATGATTGTTCATCATTGCTAATTTATTCTCTATGTTCTGCCAAAATGTTATATCCTCAAAAACTACTGCTGTTGGTACTTTCTCACCCCTTTAGAGGTTAAATACGATCAGTGTCACCTTTCTAGACTGGCCCACTTCATAAACGTGAGCATGCCTATTAGCCCGAACTATGATCACTCAAGTTTGGTAACAGAAATTAATGTTCACTACATCATTCTGTACCATTTTTTCACCGTGAAAACACAACCCCTATGTATGTTGAAGCACCTGTACCCTGTCCTTTCAAGATAAGACTTGTCCACGCAGGTGAAAGGACATCATGGAAAGCAAATCAGACTTGGGACCCCATTGGGTGTATAATAACATTCCACCAATCCGTTTACTAGCTTTATGACCTTGGGCCATGTCTTCACTCTCTGAGACTCAGCAGTCTCATTTGTCAAGTGAGGATAATAGCTTACTCTTTCCCAATCCAAACCAGTTACTATTGTTCCCAACTCCTGCCACCCCACCTGTGTCAGAGGAGAACTGTATGCCAGAGGGCTTTCAATGTCATCAACTTTCAAAAGCAGATCTCCTGTCTGGGAAGGCGTCTCTAGGTAGATTTGCAATTTCACTTGTTTAGTTCACTATTTGTCAGGTGTTTGATTATAGATGCCCAAAGTTTCACCCGTAGCCACAGAGTTCATTTCAACTCATATTGACCTTGTATAGGGTTTCTGAGCCTGTAAATTGTTACAGAAGCAGACAGCCCCACCTTTATCCTACAGAAAGACTGGGGTTAAAAATCTGATGCTTACCCATAGTGAGGATTAAACATGCATGTAATCTATATCAAACTGAATCTGATTAGAAGACATTAAATGCGCACACTAGTTTCTGTCTCTTTTTATTAGCTCATTTCATACCATTAAGATGTTTGGCTTCACTTGGACTACTTTCATTGATTATCCTAATATTTCCTATCCTTTTCTCTCAGCTGATTTCCCAGCATACTTGTTCCGGCCTCCTACGAGGATTACCCACAGGGAAGGTCGGGCCTCTACTCTAGTAGGAGAATCAGCGACCACAGCTCTTTCTTGGCTGCCCATAGGGGACCCTGGTCGTTTGACCCTTCACAGTTGCTTTTCTAGATCATGATCTGTGTTCAAATCCAACATAATCAATTTGCATTCTAGGTAACTCTAAAGAATTACGAAGTAAGCCATATTAAGCTCAAAGTTTACTGACATGCATTGCATTTTAACGGACCATTTTGCAATTAGATTGTCTCCTGTGACCACTACTTCTGGGCTTGCTCTAAAAAAAGAAAAACTTAAACTTACAAAAACAGATAAAACGTGTAATCATAGGATTTATTTGTAGTCAAAAGTATTCACTGAATGGTCTCTACAGCAAAAGCTCCTGGAGATAAGTGAGTTCTAAAATTAATGATATATATACATTTATGGCTTCACTGTGTTTTATTGTTTAGATATGACCAAAGCCTTTTCATAAAATGTAATAATCTGCCCCTCTGGATGCCTGGGAAATTATTATTTGTTTCTAAGTTATGAAAAGGATTGACATGTTTTTCTTAGACTGACTCAATCTTCTTCTTTTTAAGGGCAATTGAAAAAAATCTGTATGGACAGTGTGTAGTCATGTTCAAATCTCTGATGATGACTTGCATCGGAACCACTTGGGAGTACGTTCGCAATGCAAGTCCCGCCCCGCATGTGCTGGGCTGTGTTCAGGTGAGGTGCGGGTGTCTCCTAAAGTCTGAGCTGCACTGCTTCACAGATTTGGGCCAGGAAAGCCCAAATGCTTCTTCCTCGTTCAACTAAGTTTTCAGAGATGTCTGGATTTCATAGCCATAGACAGAATAGCTAGTTTCAACATAGACACTAGTACAGGAGCCAGAAGAAGACATCATGTTTTCTCTACTTAAAAATCAAAGAAACTTATTGTGCTATATTGAAGTGTGTGTTCAAATAATGTACTTTTGATGTAAAGAACAAAAACAAAAGCTATCTGCATGTCAGAAGTCTTCAGTTGTGATGGAACTACGTAGTCACTAACTAAAGAGAAAAGCCCAGTGTGTATTTATCTGTTCAATATATATTTATTGACATCGGGCCAGGCTCTGGCATGAGAATAAGCAACAGAAAAAAAAATCATCATCTGCTTTTCAAACTTTTCTAGTGAAAAAGAGCTACAAATATCAAATAATCATACACTTACTTTAATGTAAAATATAGCTATGATATGTGCTATGAAAATGAAATATTGGGAAACACAGGGAATCCAGGACAGATGATCCCTTCAGGACCAGTGCTGAGAGTGGCCATACCGGGAGGGTGAAGGTAAAGTGGGGTAGAGAAGGGGAACTGATTACAAGAATCTACATATAACCTCCTCTCTGGGGGACGGACAGCAGAAAAGTAGGTGAAGGGAGACATCAGACAGTGTAAGATATGACAAACTAATAATTTATAAATTATCAAGGGTTCATAAGGGAGGGGAAGAGTGGGGAGGGAGGGAGAAAATGAGGAGCTGATGCCAGGGGCTTAAATGGAGAGCAAATGTTTTGAGAATGATGAGGGCAATGGATGTACAAATGTGCTTTATACAATTTTGATGTATCTATGGATTGTGGTGAGTTGTATGAGCCCTTAATAAAATGATTTAGAAAAAAGAAAATGAAATGTTGACATAACCCAAGATTCATGAGTGCCTAACTACTTTATGTAGAAATAAACCCTTTGATCCAGTGATTCCACATCTAAGAATATATCCTACACATACAGGATCTCGTTTGCCTAAATGCGAGTGCTAGTGCTAAACTGTTTGTAAGCTTGTAAGCCATTGAAATGCCGATTAATAAGAGGCTGGTCAAATAAACAATAGAACAGCTTTCTAGTGGAAAGTTTTGTGTTATTAAAAAGGAATGTGGTAGGTCTTAAAATGAAAAGAAAGTTTAAGGATGCATAACATAGGAAAACAAAACAAATCAAGTTATAGGACATAAATATATATACACGACAATGCTACTTTATAAAAGATGAGGAAGAAAATATATATATGTGGCTGGAGCCAATTAACCCTCTCCTGAGAATAAGAGAAGCTATTTTGCTTTCATCCTCAAATTTAAATGATTTTGTTTTATTATGTTTTCATTTGTATATATGTATTGTGTTTGTTATTCTACTATAAGGGAATGAACTAAAAATTTGTATGCATATTCTGGGACCTTTTCTAGGCTCACCAAATCAAAATTTTCAGTGCTAGGGACCTAATAATCTATAATTTTACAACAACATCAAAAAAGGATGGGGAGGAAGGTGTGGATGAAGGGGGGGAGGGTTTAACAATAACATTAATAATAATTAATAATGAAATATCTTCTTCCCCAGCTGATTCTATAGACTGGCCAGATTGGAAAACATTGACCTAAATAATAAACTATCAACCTGATGAAAATGTTTCTATATTCAATTTTGCATCCTTATTTGGGAGCCAAAATGTTCCCACAAAGTTCTACAGCCATTCAGAAAATAAAATGCTACCCTGATTTTTTTTTAAAAATTAGAAATATGTACAGTAGCTCCCAATGTTACAGTATATTCAGAACCTGCAGATTCTGAGGGGATGATATTTCACAACAAATCAAGAGTTTTTTTCTACCAGAAAAATTTTACTTCAATCTTCAGTCCCTAGTCCCTGGCAAAGTGTAATCTCAGTTTAAGTACACCGTACTTCAAGAAGGTGTTAGAGCACAGGGTTTATTGGACTCTTCAACCCTTGATTTATAAGATGATATAAGGATTTGAAGTAGAGCAACTGAGAATGAACTATTTCATGTCAAAACCTCAATGTGTCAGAAAACATAGTACCTTTCATATTATTACTGCTTTCTCATGGAAATCCTTTAGCTGGGGTTAACCTAGTGGCTGATTCTATCCTCCACATTGGACCATTTATTTCCTTCCCTACTTAAAACATGAACAGAGCCACTTTTTGAAGTGAGTAAGCATATAGGTGCTCTGACGGAAGTTAAATTACCCACCATTAAATTCTGTATCGACTCCTTTCTAGCTGTGTGACTTGAGTATGTTACTTAAGTTTTCAGCATCTCTGCTTCTTTGCCTATAAGATGGGGTAATAGCAGAATCATGTTTTTTAGCAGTGGTGTAATATGTAAAAGAAAGAAAACCTATGACACAAACATACCAGGAAAGTACATACTATCGACTCAACTGAAATCAAACCCAAGTCATTGAAATAGACTCGTGCTCCCTAAATGTTAGCTTTCAGGCAATCGTCTAATCAATGAAAGGCCACCGATTGAATATGGATCTGATAACAAGACTGGCTCTCTGTTTAACATGCCACCTCCTCTGATTCAGATTCATCAAATAATAATATTGTTTTAGCCCAGTGCCATAGCTGTAAACCAACAGGAGGAGACAAAGTTGGAAGAAAGAAAACGACAAGACTTCTTGTCTTTAAGAATTTGGAAGAGAAAACACACGTAAATTGGTATTACAAAAGGGGGAGCTCGGTGGTGACAAAAAGAGGCATACAGATGGGGCTTCAGAGGCTACCATAGTGGATCTCAGCCGAAGGAGAGAGCAGAGAGGCCTCACCATGGTGTAAGGTTCATGGCAGCTGCAGAAACCCATCAGCAGGATTCAGCCAGAGGGAAATAATTTGATTCATGGGCATGTTTCTGACTATACACATTCCCGACCTCTTTCCCCAAATGCAGGCTGATCAGATTTCTCACAAACACTGCGACCGCGACACCCATGTACATAAACATCGGAGTTTTAGAAATTCCTGTGAACTAGAAGCCTGCCAATGAGAGTTCCACTAAATAACTCAAATTTACAAGCCTGCTTCCATAGATCTATGTCAGGGGAACAGCATCCCACAGAGTTTGACCACAAGCGCTCCAGGGTCCAAAATGGCCAGGTTGGTAAAAGAACAAGAAAAAAGGCAGCGCTGATACCTAATCTTGACTGGGGAGCCATGAAGAGAAAATCTGTTGGCCTCTGCCCAAATCCAGTCAGCAGATGGCCATGAGCACAAAATAAGCATAACAATTGGCACCTCCTGGGGATGCTCCAAGCAGGGAAGGGGCCTGGATTATTCCCTTCTTTGGCTGCCCTTCCTCCTCAAGCATATTGGTGGCACCTAGTAAAGAAAGCTACCTAGGCATTGCCAAGAAGATTGGAGATGCCCTTTTGAAACTAGGCTACTGAAGCCTCCTGGCTAGTCAATCTGGCGCTTTTCAGCAAGCAGGGTACATCTTAAAGAAGTGTGTGCTGAATTCCTCGGGGATAAGTGATATTCAACCAATTGCAGTCAGAGCTGGTTCACGGGATGACAGGTCAAGCTCCACGCTTGCTGGAGTTGGAGCCCTCTATTGCCAAGCCTAGTGGGTCAGTTCTGTGGCACAATGTTATTGAACTTTTAAGCTGGCAGTGTATGGACAATTAAGTGCATTTAGGTTTTCTAAAAGTAAATGCATTAACTCACTAGGTTTGTTAGCTACTTGAAAGGGTTTTTACTGTAACCGTCTACTTCATAGAGGTTTGCTAACTTGGAATTTTTTTAAAAATTGATAAAGCCTTATTTTTCCCCCTAAGACTGATGATAATATCTCTGGTAATGATATTACCTAATATTCAAATGGATATCAGCACCAACTAGAGTTAAAACATTCCTCTGTTACATCAAAACATACACACACACACATTGCTTAGCCTGATTTTGCATTTGAGGACACTTCTTTGAACCAAGAGCAAATATATTACCAGGCTAAACGACTTCTCTGTGTCTCAAAAATAGCAACAGAGTTTCCATTTCACCTAGCTACCAATAAGTGACTCTAAAATAAGATAGATATTTCATGTAATATATTTACATAGCATTTACTATCTTCCTCGTTCAAATACATTTTAAATATCCTTGAAGAGTCCCTTGCTTCAGAAAAGACTATTTAAATAAAAAATCACAGCTAATGGCCATGATCGCAGTGATTTGGGTTGTTCATTAAGCTAATTACTCTGGGCCATATTGTTTTATACAGACAGGCATTTAAAGCAGAGAGCTCTCATCGTTACATCTAAGGTCTTAAGGTCTGCAACAGTTGACAATAAATATATTGAATAATTGAATACGTCATCCATATCAACCAGAAAACAGTCATTTTGGAGAAATATCTGACTACACTTCGGGTCAAGAAAAAGAAACTACAATCAACTACTGGCTACATAGGACATAATTACATAATAGCAAGTACCACTTGAGTGCATAAGTAGGTAGCTCTGTGAAACATAGTATGCATTAAATACTTGAGTTAAAGATGGCATTGCCATCATCAGAGCACATATCATAATATGTAATTCACCCAAATTGTGGTAACTGGAAAATACTGAAAATTTATTAGCATGCAGCAGGGTAACCATCTAGTATACATGCAGATCAAGACTGGTGGACCAATGAAACATCTACACATAACTGCTGTTCCAAACCATGCTTCCAGGGAATTAAGTAAAATTCGGAGGTACGAGATTCCTCTCATCATCACAGATCGTCATGATGGGAAGGGACTTCCGCTCTATTTATGAGGAAACGTCTCATCTCCACTCCCTTTCTGACTCTCCCTCGGAAAGTGGATTTTCTTACTAGAAGGACTGGAGGAAAGGTAAGGGAGGGTCTGCTTTTCCGGGAAACTGACTTGAGTTGGATGTAGATACTCAGCTCTTTCTGCTGGCAGGCCCCGCTTTGGTGATTTGATGAAAGAAGGAGTGGTAAATCTAACAATTCCTCTTCTCATTTTATTTTAAGATTAACAACCTGATCAAACCAAGGGGTGGACCCTGGGCTTCTGGCATAAGGGGATACTCTGATTTTACTCATCTTTTCTTTGATAAAGATCCGATATTATAGAGTTATATTGCTTAACCCTATAATGACAGAACTTTTCATTTCAGGAAAACTATTTTTGTAAAATTTTTTACATTCATAGTTATCAATATATTAATCATATTAATTAAATGTTACGAAAACGTTGCACTCGGCATTATATGATACAGGGTTGTGCCTAGCAGAGAAATCTTGATCTCCATTATTTAGGAGAAAGTTTGGGCTCCTTTTAATGGGACCCATTTGAAATAAGCTTAAACTTTCCCCATTAAGTCCAACATGTTAAGGGAACCATTTGTGTATAATAAAATTCTGAGAAGAAGCATTCAAAAGCACCACAAGTCCATTATTTCTACTAAAAGTAAAAGCATAACATGCTCTAAAGAAATACTATTCAAGGGAAAAACACAAATGATTTATAATGCGGTATTTAAACAAGAGTACCTCCAGCCAGAATCTTCTCTTCCAACTCTGCCATTTGCTTCTCATAGGCTCGTAAAGCCGCTTCTTTAAAAGAAGGGCGAATTCTCTTTGGCTTTGTGACTTCCACTGGCTGTTCAGGAAGGCTCTGGTTTTCATCTTCTCTTATGTCCGTTTCCATTATTGTTTCATTTAGTGGCTCCAATCCCCCTTCACTAACCACATCATCTGCCTGACCATCATAACCCTCATCTTGTGGGGTTTCATAAGGAGTTTCATATGAAGAGTGGTCAAGGTCTTGCGTTTTTTCATCTGTTTCTGTAATACTAGTCCTGTTTTCTAACTTCGCAAGGACTTGTTCCATAACTTCAACATAGTCCGTTTCATTGTCATCCGCTGGTACACTATAGTCCTCCTCATCCTCTGCTTTGTAGTAATAGGGTTCCATGTAGACATCAGAGTCTAAGGTGGTACTCGAGTCATTGCCAGTCGATTGGGATAATGTCCGAAATCTCCCCATTAAGGAGGAGCCACTGTCATCACACCCACTAAGACTCTGTGTGCTTTTGGTCCACACCACTTCCAGAGCTGATCTAGCCCTCTGCAATGTAGATCCAAATTTTGGGAAACTGAAAGTCTTATCAGAAAGGTCAATGCTTAGTCGACTATGCCAAGATTTGGGCGGGGCATCTTCTGAATCATCACTTTGCAATTCACTTTGACTTCGGTACATCATGGGTAACTGGTTTTGATTTTGAGACCCTTCCTTGGAATTAGCTTCCTGGTATGCATCATATGGACCCACCCATTGACCTTGGGGTTCATTATCCAATCCGGGACACGGGGATGAGTTGTCATCTTGAGTTAAATCATAGCTCTCGGAGTCATCTTGTAGATCACTAGGGCACTTTCCTGTGTCATCTAGGTCTTTATTGTAGACATCCAGCTGTTGGTCAGAGAGACTATTTGTGTCATAGTCCTGGGTAGACGAATCCAAGCCTGCATCTGCCCCTTGCTCTATCTGGTTCCACTCCTTCCATGAAAGGTCCTCATGTAAAGAGAGCTGTGAATCGCTATAATGACTTTGCTCCGCCGAGGCACACACCATGCCGTTACTCATTCCACTGTCCACCGTTTCGGTATTCTCAATTTCATTCTGTCCCTGGGTACCCTGGACACCCCCAATCACACGGTGGTCCTGGGGACTGTCGTACAGATTAGGCGTGCCTTCCTGCTTCCTCTGCCAAAGTTCCCTGTCTGAAGATGACAGCAGGGAACTTCCATTCGTTCTGGTGAAAAACTGGTTTTCCGAAAAGTCCTCTGAGTAAGACTGACAGAGCTTGGAAAAATCTGACTCAGAGCGACTAAGTTTAGTAGCGAAAAAATCACTCTGCGAGTGCCAGAGGGGCGCTGTCTCTGCATAGCGCGTTTCGGTGGGCTTTACCGAGCTATCTGATGGTGGCAATTGGGAGGAAATGTGATCATGATCTGGTTTGTTTTTAATTTTGCTGCCGTTGGAACTTTTACTCTTGGCTCTGGCATTGTGCGGCTTTGAGCTTGACTTCGGTTGGAACTCAGACTTGGAGATCACAGCATACGTGTTCCTGTTAAGGTCCGCTTCCAGCTCTCCATCGCTGTCCCCCGGTGACTGCCAACTGTTCTTCTGAATTTGGGGCTCCGGAGCTGACAGTTTCATATCCATGCTCTCATAAGTCTGGGAGGATGGGATCCCTCTCTCTTTTCTCTCTCTGATATCATGAGTGAGGATATCCGTTGAGATGCCAATGCCGGTGCCTTTGAGTTTATAGGATTTTTTAAGAACGAAATCTCTTTGCTGAGGGGTTTCAAAGTACACCAGTATGGGTCGAGGTTTTGCATTCGGACAGTCTCTCTGCTGCCCTATCCTCTGGGCAAATTCAAGTTTAATAGCATGTGGTGCATCCGTGAAGCCCATTTTATCGATCAGAATGTGGTACACCACACTTTCAACATATTCAAATCGTTCTTCAGGCACATTTAAAAATCGGAGACTGGCCTTGCTAGCCAGATGTCCTAAGTGCTTAATATAATCGTGGATGTCTCTGGTCTCCCTCCGAGACTGGACGAACCCCGTGCGCAGCTGCTCGATCTCACTCTGCACCACCTCCACGCTGCTGGAGATCTCGTCGATGGAGTGCTTGAGGGCGTTGACGTGACCTCGGAGCTCCGAAAGTTCGGTTTCGATCTGACTGATTCCCTGGAGCTCCTTGAAGATCATTTCCATGACGTCCTGGGTCTGGCTAATGCAGCCAGAGGAACTAAATCCTGGCTCCAGGGCATTGGCCTTGGGGTTTCGTGCAGCTCTGTCCAGAGACTTGCTTCGGATTCCCCAAGCCTTCTTCATTGTGCTCAACTCCGAATCAGAGGAGACGCACTCCTGACTCTTTTTCCATTTTCTCAGTTTTCGCAAAGCTCCCAGCTTCAAGCTGTGTAAAGTGCGCTCCCCATCCGAGCTGCCTTCGGAGGGGGCGAGGCTGCTGGAGCTCTTTCGATTGCGTCTCACTGGCATGGTGCCCGTTGGCTGCGCCTGGTTTTCTGCGCTACTTCTTAGTTCATTGAGTGATTCGGAGTAGGAGCTCTCAATTGAAGAGAGCTCGTGAGGCTGCTCCTCATGGTCACTGCCGGCTACATGAGTCTTCTTTGGGAGGCCATTGGCGATGGCTACCCTATAACTGAAGGTCGGTGAGAGGGAAAACTCTCGGTTGGCCTCGTCGTCTTCGGTCGATAAGTGGCGAGCAGACGGACACTTGGCGAGCTTCTTCACCGTGCTTTTCAAGGTATTGGAAAGCTTAGGAGTTTTGGCCAGGCCAGCTGCGGGAAAGCCTTGGTCCTTTTGCTGCTGACGATTGTCTCTTTTTTTGGTTGGATTTCCCAGTTTCTTTGTAAACATTCCTTTGCAAAGCTTATGTATGTAGGGTAAAATCAGGCTCTTAAAAAGATTGGCCACCATGGAGAGCAACTGATGCAAGCTTTTCTGTCCCAGAGAAGCGAACAGGGTATCTGGTTGAAGATGAGCAAGTCCAGGGCAAGCATCACGGTCGGGATGATCTGTGACTCACAGGAAATCGCATGAAGGACAGCCGTGGCTTTGCCAAGGTGCCAGCGTCCTGGGAAAAGGAGAAGCGATCCTCCACTTAGGATAGACACTGGCTCCTGGAGGTGGGTTTTCGTGCCTCTCGCCATTGCCCCATGACTTCATGTAGTGTCTACAAAGAAAGGAGAGCTAGAGTGATTATCTTTATTCAATGTTAGGTTTATCCCATTGCCCACAAGTATTCAAGACACTCTATAGATGAAAAATAACCTGGGGAATAGGGTGAGTATCTGAATTTCAATAAGAGCATTCCTATTTGTTTAAAGTAGCTTTTTATAAAAGGACCAACAACGAGACAAGTTATATATTCCCCCTAACCCATTTATAGGCAGACACAAATGGAATACTCAAAAAGGGTAATAATAATTATTTCGAAATTATATAGTACCTGTAAACGAAACAGCCACAGTTACTGGCTATGCTTTATACTTTTATACCATTGGCCAAATTACTGACACCATCAATAGAATTAGCCTATGCCCCAGGGATTATTTATGATTTTCTCAATTACAAAATGATAATGCTATCTCTAAAGTGAACCAGAGACATGCATAAACCAGAGATACAGGAACGGATTGGGGGCTGACAATTAACTCTAGCCCCAATCCAAGAACAGTTAGTTCTTATGACATAGTCCTACTCAATAATCACCCTCATGAAGAGAGGTCACTGAAGATAAAGCACTGTGGCAACGTGTGGTGAAGAAACATCAGAAAGTCTAGTGTTTGGGGTCTTAAAGACTTGTATTAAAACATGCAGCCATCTAAGTGCGGTGTCAACTAAGTCTACATGAAGAAGCATGCCGGCCTGTGTGATCCAAAGATTGTAAATAATAAAACCCAAATTCTAAGGAGGAAAGACTAACAGGTTCATTTGTGAACATCTGGCATGTGGAAGGCAATGGATGACAGTGTAAGCCCAAAATCCATTTGCAGGGTCCCCACATGGATAAGCCTCTGGTGAATCTGCTCTGACCACAGTTCAGGGATGTAGACAGTCATGACAGAGAGCACTCTAAAGTTAATTATGACAAATGGAATTAGGTTAAAATGTAACACTTTCTAATTCGATCTCCCTTTTGGCCTGTTGTACTTTCAGTTTTTTAAAAGACTTTTATTGGCAGATATTTCACATACCATACAATTCAATAATTTAATCATAAAGAGTTGTAACATCATCTCTGTTTGAGAATATTTACTTCTTTCTTGTACTTAGTGTCCCCCCAACCTTCTTCCCCATACCTCACCAATACCATCCTGGATTTCATATAGAGAAAAACGTAGAATATAAAACCCAGAACAACAAAACACAACAACTTTGCTGCGCTCTGTATGGGAGCAAGGCTATCCACATTCTTGGTGTGCTTTCTTTTTGAGTGACATTTTTCTATGTTTGTCTAGTCATGGTTGCAGGGCTTTGTTTGCTTGTACGCTTCCGACCTACGTGTTAAGTGTAAGTTTCTATCTCTATATAAAGTCCGCTGAGTGGAAATTATTGTCTGCTTATGTAATCCCTTTTCTTATTCAAATAATTTTTCTTTTCTCGGTATTTACAAGCACTAGGAAGTTCTCACATGGTGATTAAGGCAAGGCAGATGAATAAATATTTCACATACTGAGTAAATAACCGGAGGAAAATAAAACTTATGTAGTCATCATGTTTGTCAATATAATATCATGAGAAAAAGAAAGAAAAGTTATATCAAATTAGGCATATAAAAACAGCGGAAATATAATAAATAACATATTTTAAATAGCAGAGAATTCTTTCAATATTGGAAGCTTGAAAGAGCAAAGTCAATCTAATGCATTACCCTTTGTATATGGCAGGAAACCCAGTCCCAGAGTCAGGTCAATGACTGGAGGCAGGGTGCCATGTCACAGAAAGAAATTGTACCAAAGTAATATCACACAATATAGACGATCAGGTATTCACTGAATATATTAATCTTATGACGATGCTTCATAATGCAAATGACCATAAAACTAAACTGTCTTTATGCTGGCTAATTTCTTGAATGATATCAAGAACAACAAAACAATTGTGTTTGTTTTAATGGTTCCCTAGCACCAGGTCTTATGCAAATAAAGTTTTAGTCCATGGAATGCACTGCTTTATTAATGAAATGTTTCACAGACTAGCAGAATAACCAGAAGCCTTTGCTCAGATTGAAGGGAGGTATTTGGTGAGATAAATCATCTAGGTAATTCATTCAACAAAACCTCATCAACTTCACATTGCTTTCAGAGCTGGCACGCTTTATCTGCTCCCTCCACTTGGAGATCTACCAATTTCACATCCATCAGGGCTGCAGGGACTTGAAGAACACATGCTCTGGCTAAGAGCCCGACTTCACAGTAGACAGGGCAGGCTGATGAGAAAGGGAGGGGAAAGATGAGGGAGAGAAAGAGACTAAATGTAACGAAAGCCAGGTCCTCGACATTTCGTAACTGACTGTCAGAAAAGGATTTCTTTTTTCTAAAACAAGTTTACATTCACAATTATAACCCACTACCTGTGTTTGTTTTTAAGTTAAGCACTATATTACTGTACTTGTACTCCTGTGTGACCACTCTTTGATGACAAAAAAAAAAATATCTGTCTGGGAAGGTGAATTGTAAGTAGATGCATTGATGGAAAACCAACTTTGGTAAGAGGAGCTAATTATTCCACGTATCGTTTCATTCCAGCTCCTGAAAAGAAATGCCTTTTATTTTTTAAAATAAAATCAGCAATTCTGTTACTGCCTCTGAAGTCGTCACGAAAGTCTACAGCTACAGGTCCTGAACATAGAATTGCTAGTGGAGCGTTGTTCTTATAAGGAGGAATTTCATATGCGTTTAAGGAGGAAACCCCAATTGCGATTAAGTCCTACCACCGAACACAACATCAAGGTCATAGGTCCACAGTTTCACATGCAAGCTTACTCTGTGTCCGGCCATGAAAAATGGCTTGTTATTCAATAAGGGATCTACGTTCCTGCATACCTCAGTATTTTTTTTTGTTCTCTTTACCTAGAGTCGCATTCATATTCATCTTTCTCTGTCTGCAAAAATTGTGTTCAAGTTGCAATATCTTTTGTCCTGTGAAGACTGCGCCGAGCACCCACGGAGCTCTTCTTTGCCATGCTTTCCCATCACCCGTCAGGACCAAAGGGCAAGCCAAACCCAAGGCCGTCAAGCCAATTCAGACTCATAGCAACCCTATGTGGGGTTTGCAAGGCCATGCATCTTCATGGGAGTAGACAGCGCCAATTTTCTCTCACACGGCAGCAGCTGCATTTGAACTGCCTACTTTGCAGTTAGCAATTGGACACGTACCTAACAGTAAAACCAGGCCCATTATCTAGTCCATAGGCCTTCACAATTCTTCCATATCGTATTCCTCTCTTTACATACTGGACTACCCTGTTTCCCCGAAAGTAAGACATCCCCTGAAAATAAGACCTACTTACACTTGTGCCTCTTGCAGAAATATAAGGCATCCCCGAAAATAAGACCTCCCCAAAATAAGGCCCCCCCAAGCTACCGTAACTCTGGACTCTGGACTGTAGCAATGGGCATCCCTGCGCAGCTCACTGTTGGCCGCAGCACAGCCAGACAGAGAGGAAGTGCAAGGTCCCTTTTAATAAAACAATAAATGTGTACCATATTCTCCTTCATGGAAAAATAAGATATCCCCTGAAAATAAGACCTAGCACATCTTTGGGAGCAAAAATTAATATAAGACACTGTCTTATTTTCGGGAAAAGAGGGTAGTACCACCAGGCCCCTTGGCCAGTCCAATAGGCCCTCACAATTCTCCCATATCATATTCTTCTCTTTACACACTGGACTATTTGTTTTAAGGGTAAAAACTATGTTTCATCCAATGTTTAATGCCCTGACCCAGCACACATTATACGTACTAAATACATGTTTGTTAAAAAGTGGGCCATGTTTCAGCTGCTTACTAAATATCTGCATCTTAATGCCCTAAATTAAACTCTATCCATAGTGCTTGTTTCCATTGTACAAATGAAAAAATTGGAATGATACAGAAAAGATTAGCATGACCTTTGTACATGACCAAACAAACAAATTCTCTGCCATCAAGTCGATCGATCGTGACTCAGAGACCCTGTGGGACAAGAGCTGCCCCTTGTGATTTTCCAAGAGCGTAACTCTTTACAGGAATAGAAAGCCCCATCTTTCTTCAGAGGAGTGGTTGGTGGTTTCAAACTGCTGACCTTTCAGTTAACAACCCAGTGAGTAGTATGATTATATTATGAAGGGTAATATGTTATATGTAATATATATCGTGTGTTATATCTTATAGCTTATATAATATCTTATATTATATATAATAGCCACTATGTACGTGAATTTATTTGGTTTTCCTAATTTTCCATCAGTCATACAAGATTGAAAGCTCAGAAGGCAAGAGGGGATAGGAACGAAGAATGAATGGTAAAGGAAAATGGAAGGAGGAAGGGCAAAGAGCCCTGTTTCATTTTGGGAGATTGTCAATGTCTCAAAACAAAATGTATATGAACTGTGGAACAGAAAACCAACTGGCTCTGAAAACTGCTATTCAAATCACCATGAAAAGTTAAATCACCCCTGGCTATGGGCAAAGAGACACCTGATTGGTGGTGGTGCTCTTATATCAGTCAGGGGCAGAGCAGACTGGCAACCCTTTGTTCATCCTAGCTTGATGCCCAGATCGTGGCCAGAGCTGTTTCATGCCTAGGGCACATTAAAAAAAAAAAAAAGGTAAATCAATAAATAAAACCCTAGCAATGATTCCTGAATCAGAAATCTCAATTAATAGCTTCATATTTTTCTACCTGCTCTAGACATGTATCCGGGAATCATTCAAGACTCTCGATGATACTTCCTTCTCCACACCCAATGGGACTAGGTCACCTCATTCCATCAGTACTACTTAGTTGATGTGGAGGTAAGCAAAATGAAATTCTTGATAACATCAACTATTTCTCCATTGGTCATGATGTTAGCTATTGGTGCAGCTGTGAGGATTCTATACATTTATAATTGAATTGTAATCCATACTGAAGGCTGCAATCCCTGGTCGTCATCAGCCGGTGTTTCAAGTTCTCCTTACATTCAGCAAGTAGGTTTGTGTCATTTGCATATGAAGCTTGTTAGCAAGCCTTCTTTCAAACCCGATACCACATTCTTCTTCATATACTCTAGTTTCTCTGATTATTTGCTCAACATATCAAGTCTAGTGAGAGGCTATAACCCGATGCACACTTTCCTGATTTTAAGCCATGCAGTAGCCCCTTGTTCTCTAGATTGGATGACTGTTCATGTACAGGTTCTGCATCAGCAAAATGAAATGCTCTGGAATTCCCATTCTCTTTAAGATACACATAAGCATCTTTCTTGCATTCTCTGCCTGCAGCCAAGATTTATGAGACATCAGCAATGATACCCCTGCTTCTATGTCCCTCTTTGAAATCTCGTCTGAACCTCTAGTAGCTCCCTGTCAATGGACTGATGCGACTGTTATTGGGTAATCTTCAGCAAAATTCTACTCGCAAGTGTTACCAATGATATTGTTCTATAATTTGAGCATTCTGCTCGGTCACCTTTCTTTGGAATGTACACAAATAAAGATCACTTCCCGTCAATGGCCAAATATCTGTCTTCCAAATATCTTGGCATAGACTAGTGAGTGCTTCCAGCGTTCCATCAGCTTGTCGAAACATTCCAATTTGTATCCCATCAATTCCTGGAGACTTGTTTTGGACCAATGCTTTCAGTGCAGCTTGGACTTCTTTCTTCAGGAGCATTTGTTCTTGCTCATATGGCACCTCTTGAAATGGTAGAATGTCAACTAGTTCTTTTTGTTACATTAACTGCATTATTTTCCTCTTTTTTTGATGATTCCTAAATCGTTCAATAATTTGCCCATAGGATCTTTTCTTTCAATTTACTTATTTTTTTCACTTTAAGAAATGCTGAGCATGATCGTTTTTTGGGTTTTCTAACTCTAGGTCCCTGCCCATCTCATTATAATATTTTACTTTGTCTTCTGGAGCTGCTCTTTGAAATGTCCTGTTCGGTTCTTTGACTTCATCATTTCTTCCGTTTGTCTTAGCTACTCTACTATTAAGGTCAAACTTCAGAAACTCTTCTGACATCCTCTTTGACCTTTTCTTTCTTCCCTGTCTTTTCATTGGCCTTGTGCTTCCTTCAAAAAGGATGTGCTTGGTGTTATCCCACAGCTCGTCAGGGCTTCTATCATTCGTGTTCAATGCTTCAAATCTGTTCTCGAGATGTTCTCAGCATTCATGGGGGATACACTCAAGGTCATATTTTGGATCCCATGAACTTGTTGTAATTTACTTCAACTTCAACCAGAATTTACATATGAGCAATTGAAGGTCTGTTCCACAGTGATTCCCTGGCCTGGGTTAAGCTGCTAATGTTGAGCTTCTCTATCATCTCTTTCCACAGTTGTAATGAATTTGATTTCTGTGTATTCCATCTGGCGAAGTCCACATTTCTAGTCACCTTTTGTGTTAATGTAAAAATATATTTTGATGAGGAAGTTGTTGGTCTTGAAACATTGTATCATGCAATTTATAGCTTCATTTCCATCGCCAAGGACATATTTCACAACTACTCTTCTTTACGGTTTCAATGTTTGCATTCCAATCGCCAATAATTGTCAATGAATCTTGATTATATGTTCAGTAAATTTCAGACTACAGAGTTTACAGAATTCTTAGAGCTCATCATCACTAGCCTAAGTAGTTGGTGCATAAATTTGAATAATAGCTGGATTGATTGGAATTCCTTTGATTGGAATGGACATTATAACAGACAGCACTGTACATTAAGATATATCTTGAAAGTCTTTTTTGACAATGAATTTAATACCATTATTTTTATTGTGTCCTTCTCAGCATAATAAATCATAATTTTTGGATTCCAAATGGCTAACACCAGTTCCCTTCAGCTCACTAACACCTAAATTCTTCACACATTTCATTTCCTTTTTAAGGACTTCCAACTTTCTGAGACTCATACTTCATATAATCCAAGTTCTAATTATTAATTGATGTTTGCAGCTGTTTCTCATTTTGAATTGTGCCCCGGTAGCAAGTGACTGTTCAGAAGGCTTTTCTTCGGCAGGCGTTACTCCATCTCAGTCATTATGGTTGAGTCTCTCTTGAGAAGGCAGCTCTTCCTCCGTCACCTTTTGAGTGACTTCTCACCTAAGGGGCTCATCTCATGGTACTCTCTCTAAAAACATGCTGCTTCTGCCATTAGCCACTGGCAATTCTTTGATGCTGTCCATAGGTTTTCAGTGGCTAATTCCTTAGAAGGGGACAGCCTATCCCTTCTTTGTAGTGTGTAGTCTGGAAGCTCTGCTGAAACCTGTTCACTGTGGGTGACCCTGCTATTTAAAATACCAGGGACATAGCTTCCAGCGTCACAGCAGTACACAAGCCACAACAGTATGACAAACAAGTTGCAGTCAGTGGCAGTGGGTTTTATGTTTGTTTTTTCTTTTTCTTTGTTTTTAAGAAAACATAGCTGCTGGTTTAAAAATTGTTCTATAATAAAGAAAAGCACATCAACATAATTCACCAAATACCTGTTCAATGTAAGTTTGGGTGATGTAAAAGGGGCTGCCTGAAAGAAACTTACACTCAAGTGAGGAGGGAGAGCCACTACAAGAGAGAAGGTACAAAGATAAAGTTAAAAATAAGCTCAGCTACCCAAGAAAGTCCCTATAGAAATCAGCATTGGCCATCCAGCTACCAAAAGATATAGCATCTGGGGTCTTAAAGGTTTGAAGGTAAACAAGTGGCCATGTAGCTCAGAATCAACAAAGCCCACATGGAAGAAGCACACCAGCCTGTGTGATCATGAGATTTCGAAGGGAACGGGGATCAGGCATCAAAGAACGAAAAATCATCTCATTGTGTGCTCACCTTCCCGATATGATTGCCGAAGACAAATGTGTGCAGAAGAAAAAGTAGTGAAGAAAGCTGATGGTACCCGGCTATCAAAAGATACAGCCTGGGGTCTTAAAGGCTTGAAGGTAAACAAACGGCCATCTAGCTCAAAAACAACAAAGCCCACATGGAAGAAGTACACCAGCCTGTGTGATCACAAGGTGTGGGAGGTATCAGGTAACAAGCATCAAAGAACAAAAAAATCAAAACTGTGAATGAGGGGGAGTGTAGATTGGAAACCCAGGACCCATCTGTAGGCAACCAGACATCCCCTCACAGAAAGGTCGCAGGGAGGAAACGAGCCAGTCAGGGTGTAGTGTAGCAACAATGAAACATACAACTTTCCTCTAGTTCTTTAATACTTTCTCCCCTCAGCACCCCTCCCCCACTATCATGATCCTAATTCTACCTTACAAATCTGACTGGACCATAGGATGTACACTGGTACAGACGGGAACTGGAAACACAGGGAATCCAGGACAGATGATCTCCTCAGGACCAGTGGTGAGAGTGGCGATACCGGGAGGGTGGAGAGAGGGTGGAGTGGAAAGGGGGAACTGATTATAAGGATCTACATATAACCTCCACCTCCCTGGGGGATGGACAACAGAAAAGTGGGTGATGGTAGACATCGAACATTGTAAGATATGACAAAATAATAATAATTTATAAATTATCAGGGGTTTGTGAGGGAGGTAGGAGTGGTGAGGGAGGGGAAAAATGAGGAGGTGGTACCAAGGGCTCTAGTAGAAAGCAAATGTTTTGAGAATGCTGATGATAACAGATGTACAAATGTGCTTGACATCATGGATGTATGGATTATGATAAGCATTGTCTGAGTCCCCAATAAAAAGATTTTTAAAAAGAAGAAGAAAAGAAAGAAATCAGCATTGGCCAACGCATGGACAGGGGAGTTTTATAAGCAAGGTCCTTTCAAGCACAGAAAGACCAGGGTAGTTGAAGATGGAAAAGAAAACTAGCCACACCAATGAACCGAAAGGTGACACAAGGACTGCACACCCCCTGAGGGGAAGTAAGAAGCAGAGAGAACATGTTGGGGGCAGGTAGATGATAAGAAAATATATCCTGATATTAAGAGCTAAGTTTTCAAAAGCACATGCAAGCATATCTTTATTAGGTAGGTGTATCTTCATAGCTGTTTTATACATCTTTTCCTTACGCATGAGAGGACTATATAATGTAACTGATAATAGAAACTGCAGTGACATACAGACTTATGAAATAGTGTGTTTGGAAGCACTGGTTCTTTTCTTTATTTTAAGAAAAATGAACAAACCAATCCATATTAAAACATTTCTTAAAACGATTAAATCAGAAAGCAATTTAAATGGTTTAGACAAAGCTACTAAATTATCACTTTTTAAAAGCGGAAACCTGCATTTCCCTAAGAATGAAGGTAAAGTTATGCCTCTGTCCTCTTAATTCTAGCTCATCTGATATTTTGTGAATGTATTCATCCAACTGCAACCCGAATGCATTCTTTACTCTCTCTGTTTGCTGTTCCTTTGGCTTAGAATAGTGAAGTCCATTTCTAACACTGCTGTAGCACATGAGAATCTACAGAGTTCTTTTTCTTTCGTCAGCTCATACGTTTTTCATGGGAACATTGCAAGGGATTAGCTCCACTTTGTGATTAGTAGAATCGCATCTCATCAATACGGAAATAATTGCCCAGGACTTCTCACACCAAAATGTGACTCCTTCACCATGCCAATTAATGCCCTCCTTTTGCATTGGGCTGCTCACTGCAAGGCCCGCAGTCAAAACCACAGGCTGTTCTGCAGGAGGATGATGGGGCTTTCCACTCTGCTAAAGTTACAGCCTCAGAAACTCAAGGGGGGCATTTCTACCCTGTTCTATAGGGTCACTATGAGCCAACATCGACTTGATGGTGTTGAGATTGGTTTTGGTTTTGATCTGAGTTCTGGGATACTGCTATAGTTTACTGGTCTCAGCAAGTAATATTCGCCTCCATTCTACACCATCCTATTGACACATTTTTTTATGTAAACCTAAGTTTTCTTCTCTCTAGTCTGTGACAATTCACGGCTCCATGGATATACTAAGTGTGTTCATCCATTGTGCCTTTAATTCTGGTTCTTCATCCTATCTATAGTGTTTTCCATCGAATGCGGTTCCCATCCTTTAGCAGGCAGGTCAATTTTACCTAGTCCATGAAATTTCTTTAGTTGCCCAGTTACCCTTTTCCCATAAAGTTCTTAAAACCCCAACCATACCATGTAGTTCTTGATTCTTCTTCTAAACTGCTCTTCATGTAGCCGCTGTACATGCTTGTCTATTTCTAATGGTTATCATATGACAAATGTTGTCTTGGGTGCTTTTTAATAGATCACCACACTAATTCCTTACAAGGTTGTACTATTAGTTGGGCTGTAATCTCTGGAGAAGGCTCTTGCCATCAGCACCCATTTCACAGAAGAAGAAACTAAGAGCTGACATGGTTCACCTGCGGCTACACAACAACTAAGCAACGAGTAGTGGGACTAGAATTACAATCCCACTGATTGGCTTCAGATTTTTGCTCATAATCAACTTGCTATACTCCTGTGCACAGGAAGACCAACCAGGAGGAAATAGGTATTAACCAACCTAAACTTTGAAAAAAACAACACCCTCCTTTAGAAGATTACATATGCTAATTTCTACCACCAGAACCTTTTTATTGAAGATGTTGATCTTGGGTAAGATTCAAATATCACCTTGGGGTTCCCATGCTTTGAGGCCTAACACTTTATACCTTGGTAGAAATGGTTAATGTAATAACGTTTATGAGGACATTCCTCAAGAGGATAGGGAGTGATTTGAGGATGGAGAGGGTCCACCACCAAAGGGAAAGGCAGGCTAGTAGGGCAGAAGTGAGAGAGCGGAATGCCCAGGCTCAGCTTGACTCACTCATTGTCTTGGTGGGGGCCTCCCTCTGCTTCCAGCCAGACTGCACACTCCTTGGTGAAAAGAGCTGTGTATTTGTCCATCTGTGCAACTTCTTCCATTCCCCTCACAGAGCCCCGAGCACAGGGGTCCTTGCTTACAAAGGAACAACTTAGAGAAACATCATTTCAGAACCAGATTCTTTTCTATGTGTGGTGTCGAGTTTTGCTTTTTGCTTTCATCCTCAGAAATCACTGCCCCCCCCCCTTTTGTCGTGAAGACACAACGTGCAAACATGTGTTTGGTGAAAGCACAGTTTCTTTGGTTGAGGCAGGGAGTAGGACGAGGGTCCCATTTGCCTGCTATTTCTGGTATCGTTGCAGACTCTCCGGAACCTGAGGGTGGGAGCACACTTGAGCAGCACCAAATTGTATTTGCCTGGGTTCACACAGCACAGGTAGAAAATCAGTACTGGTGTGCTGCCCTTCCTTTCCCTGTTTTTGTTTGTTTGTTTGTTTGTTTGTTTTCTCCACCTTGCTCTGTGATGGCTTTTCTCGAAAGCAATCACATGGAAGGACTGGGCATCTTCCTGTTCTGCAAACAATTCTCTTATTTAGAAATCTAATTCTGTCTTTTTAAAAGTGCCTATCTTAGCTCCCTGTAGCCAATTCCAGTGATTTTTTTGGAACTGCAAATATTAACCTTGATATTGAAAGAGAGAATTCTGCCAGCGATTGGCATGCACTGGAATCATTGTAAGAGATTTTAGCTTTATAAAAGGAAGGCTATTGAGGAAGAATACTACTGTTTTGGAGCAAACTTTGATACTACTTTTGTTTCCCATGTCTTCCATCCCACCAGGATAACTACATTCACTAACTAACTATCCTGTGCCAAGGAAGGACACGTAGACCTCGTGTGAAAATAAATCACCGCTGCTCTGTACTTCCTGAGAGCCTTGTGATACCCCTATTCCACAGGAAGTGACCTCGTCTGGTAAAAGGATTTTTAGGTACTCTTAAAACCCACATGGTAAAAGACTATCCTCGTTTTAAAGACAAGAAATGAGTGATTAAGAGATCAGAAGTGATGTATTCGAGATGTACTCCAATGACAAATCTAGGATGGGAGTAATTTCTGCACACCTCCTACCTCTTATGCCACCACACTGTTCAAATGAATGAAAACCCCAGGGAATTCATGCTCGATGAGGAAGAGGCATATTCTTTTGCTGCCCAGCTGAACTCAAACATGCACTTTCATCCCATTTAGAGTTAAGGCTGAGTGGAAAGGAGTCTTGAGATAGACTGACTGGGCAAATTGCTTAACCTTTCTGTTCCTCACTTTCCCCATCTGGCAAATGGATATAATAATGGTCCTGACTTCTTTATGTTGCTGGAAGAATCAATTAAGAAATCATTGGAGCAGTGACAGGAACATCATAAGCACTCAAAATGTATTTCCTTGTTGTTGCTATTAAATAATAACAAGATTCCCATTGGAATAGACCTTTCCTATAAACCCCACTCCTCTCCATTATATGGAATAGACAAGAAAACCACACAGTAACACAGTTCCTCTTCTGTGTTTGTTTAGGCAAATATGAAATGTGTAACTCTTTAAATATCAAAATATAAGAAGAGTCCCATTAATTCTGCATGTTTATGAAAAATATAAAAATCTATAGTGTTCCATGCAAATTAAATGCTACATTTTAATTATATAATCAAGTGGATAATAACCTCATGAAAATGATTCTACTTAAAATTTTATTGGTTCTAAGACAAATAGTTTCATCTTTGGGGGACAGGAATCATGATCATTAGAATCTGGTTTCCTTCATATTCAATAGGAATAGTATTATTTATTTCATGAGTTTGTGACATAGGTAAAAATAGGTGATAATGTGAGTGAAGACATTTCTCATGTTTTCCAGGTGGGCAAATCATCCCCTTTCATTAATACTCATTTTCTTTCTTATATTCCCCAACAAAACTACTCAGTGTCCCCACCCCTCAGTAATTAATAGCTTTTGCACTATGGCCCACAATCTAGAATCTAGTGTAGACATCCTCTTTTGCAGTCTTCCTGGATCATTCCAGTGCCCCTAGGGAGCAGAGAATCACCTACTTGGGAAACATTGCCTCCGAACTAACCCCAAATCTCACTGCCATTGCGTTGATTCTGACATGTAGGGACCTACAGGAAACGGTAGAACCGTCTCTCTGGATTTCCAAGACTGTTTTTAACTCTTCATAGGAGTAGAAAGCCTTGTATCTATCCTGGTGGTTTCAAAGTGCGGACCTTGCGCATAGCAGCCTCGTGTATAACCACTAAAACACCAGGGCTTCTTCCTCCGCCTGCGTGATGGGCTCGTGGAATATTATATACCTCGCTGATACATTACACGTATCTTAACACTGCCATGTGGCAATATAATTCCTCAGTTTTGGATCTGTGTTTTCTAATGAAATATATCAAGGGACCTGCTATTAATAGCCTTTTAGTTACTTTGATTATGGTATTGATATGTGAGGAGGCAAGAGACTGTTAGAACAGAATAGAATCAAAAATCACACTCACTGCCATCGAGTCAATGCTGACTCACAGTGACCCTCTGTGAGTCTCCACAACTGGATCTGTATATGGCTGTAGAAAGCCCTGTCTTTTTTCTGGAGCTGCTTGTGGTTTCGAACTGCCGGCTATGTGGACTGCAGCCCAACGTGTAACCACTCTACCTCCAGGGTCCCCTTAGAACAGAATAGACTCCAGAAACAAACACATGCATCTGGTCAATATCATATTTACAAAAATGCAAGAAAAGTTCAACAAGAAAATGAAATTTTCTGCAAAATGATGTAGGAGGAGTGTAATAGACATTAAATATTCACTTACAGCACATACAAAAATCAATTTGATGTTGGCCATACTGATAAAGTTTCTAGTCGAAAACACACACCAAAACATGACCACAAGCTTATAATATCGAAAAGGTCCTTAGGAAAAACAGAATGAAGCCCTCACATGAGACATTTTTTATAATTTGGACTTCATCAAAATGAAAATAGTCTCTGCTTCACATATCATGAAAATAAAAGGAAGACAAGTCAGAGATTGCATTGGCTACATGGATCAGCTATCTCTCTTCCGTGCATGTGTGCTTGTGCAGGTGTATTTCCACCACTCACCTGTCAATGTGTCATGCTGTGTCATTCTGTGATAGCGTGCATGTTGCTCTAATGCTGGAATCGACGCCACCAATACTTTCAGTGCTAGCACGGTCACCCATGATGGACAGGTGTCAGCGGCGTTTCTAGACTAAGGCAGAGTAGGAGGAAGGACTAGGCAGTCCAGTCCTGATGAATTAGACACTAAAAACGTTATGATGTCCCGATGCAGGGTCAGAAAATGGGCCCCTCAGGCTGGATAGCACTTAAAGTGGGTCAGCACTCTTGACAAAGTAGAGGGTAAGGGACAAAGAGAAAGAGTCTCAGCAAGAGAGGTTGACAGAGTGACTGCGATACTGGGCTCAAACACAGTCACTCCTGCGAGGATGGTGCATGACTGAACAGTGCTCGATTCTGTTCAAGGTATACTCACACACACACACACACACACACACACACACACACACACACATTCCAGGTGGTTCCAAAAAGTCATGGAATTTTTTTTAGATTAGCTGATTTTTAACAGTTTCACTAACATACAATCCACATATCATGCATGTCAATAGATTAATCGCATGTATAAGGGTTGTGTAACCATCGCCACAATCTATTCCAGAACCAGCTATTCTTCCTTATGCTCACTGCTGTTAGCGCCCTATTTTCCACCCGCTCCCCCTGCCATGTCCCTTTGAATCTATTCATCTAGTTGTCATCTCTACAGATTTACCTAATCTGAGTTTCATACACAGAACAACATACAGGATCAAGACAAAATACAAACAAATGGCCCAGCAATGATAGAATGAAACAGAGAAAAAACTCAATTGAGAACAAAGCAGATACTATTAGAAATGGGAGCAATTTCGCATTGGAACATGAAGGAGATAAATGGGAAGGTGTTAGATTTTGACCGAACTCCAGCTGCACTAATCTGCCCTACAGTGGACTCTGTCTGACCACAAGGCCTTTTCCATAATCTTCTCTGGTCCATAATCAGAGAAGAGTCATAAGAGGCTTAATCTACATGGGCGGACCCTGCGATTGGGTTTGGGGATTCAGTTGCCATCCTCAGTCTTCTACAACCTGGGTGTCCAGAGTGTAAGCTCTAATACCATTCCCTCCTCTGGGTTTGGATGTTCTTATTCACAATTCTTGGATCACACAGACTAGTGTGATTATTCTGTGTGGGCTTAGTGGCCATCTCACTTAGATCTCTGCTTGCTTCAAAACAAACCTCTAAGACCCCTGATACTATTCTGATAACCAAGCACCATCTGCTTTCTCAGTCATACTCATTATCTTTTAAATCTGTTTTCGACCAACTTTTTGAAGGTTCCTCTTACAGACCAACAGAAAAAAATTAAAATTTTAAAAATGGCAAAAGACTTGGACACTTCACCAAAGAAGATACTCAAATAATTTAGAGATGTGTCCTCAGCTTCTCGGGAGAACACTCTTAATTTTCTGAGCGTGTACTTAGTAATGAAATCAACATTTATTCTCCTAGTCAAATATACCAGGACTCTAGGCTCAGCATAGATTGCTCCATCTCTTTTGTCCTATATATCTAACCAGTTCCTAAATCTTTCATCCTTACCTCTATCGAATATCTCCTTTCCAGACCCAGAGACCCTACCTTTTCATAGTCACCCATCAGTGTTCACCTGAGGTCTTCTTTTTTAGGACTAAGACCCCCATACAAATTAAACTATTTGGGGGTGGGGAATCCTAAAATATTCCAATCTGCCATGGAGTGGATTCTGACTCGGTGACCGTAAGGGTTTCTGAGACTAAATCTGTGTAAGAACAGTGACACTCATCTTTCCCCTGCAGAACAAACAGATGATGTGTTGAAACTGGCGACCTAGTGGTGAGCAGTCCCTTGCCTAGCCCACAGCGCCACTAGGGCTCCTTGGCCAACCTCTTGTATACACTAGAAAACACAAAGTCACTTAACCCTCACCACAGACTTCCGTATGTGACTAGTGATATGGCTTCTCAGCAGTTTGCCTCCCCTCCCTCATTCTGCACAGTTCGAGATGCAGCCTTGTTCTGCAGGAAGACTTTACAATGTGTCCAGGAATGTGGTGCAGGGTGACTGCAGAGCAGAACTGAGAGGCTGACGTAAGTAGCATCCTGCCTCCCTTCCCCCTTTTGAAGTATTCGATCTAGTGTGATTCTTCTCACACAATGAGACTTCACTTGATTCAAACTCTTGGGGGAAAGCCAATTACTTGTGCTTCCAAGCGCTCAAGCACAATGGGTGTGGCATTTAAAACTGAAATTAAAATTCGTGTCACACTATACGGAGCTCCAATTTCATTCCCTTTCCTGTATCACAGGATGCTTTTTAAGTCAACCCATTTAAAAAAATGAACTTCAAGATGCAAGACCTCTTCCAATTTTCCGGAGAAGACAAAGCATATTCCAATTAATAATAGGTAATACATGTCCTAATAAAGAATCTGAGATATCAAATTGAGTTTTTCATATAGTAGCAGTGACCTATTAGGTTCTTTTGGCCAGACGAACAGAGAAGATTCATCTCAGAAGTGCATTTGAGAATTTGCTTCCCCAGTTCTCCCTTAGAGGAAACTATGCTTGATCCAGTATTGGGTTTATTAAAGGAGGATGAAGAATCTACAGGATCTCAACAACACGAGCTAATAAAAAACAGAAGAGCACTTATAGACCAGATTCTGGTAGCGTTTAGCCAGTGGGGGAGGTATATAAAATTAAATAGGCGAAAATGTGTTACTATGGGAGCGCTCACTTGTGATACAGAATTCGCTATCCTGGCAAGGGCGATAGGGACGATGTTAACAAAAATTAGGGGCGTGCAAAGGAGAATTGAACAAGTTTTGGGGTGCCCTACATAGAAATACCCCCTAACCATGGAGAAAGCGATCCTACGTCTCAGGGTAGTAGATAGGCTGCAGCGAACAACCCATAAACAGCATGAACATCTGCCCTTTAAGAATGTGCCATGAGAAATAGCACCGCTTCCAATTCCGTGAGTAATGTGAGATTAACAAGGGACCAAGGGTGTGAGGGGTGATACTGGGAGAGTGGAGGGTGAGTGAGTTGGAAAGGGGGAACTGATTACAAGGATCCACATGTGACCTCCTCCCTGGGAGATGGACGGCAGAGAAGGGGGGGAAGGGAGACTCTGGATAGGGCAAGATATGACAAGATACCAATCTATAAATTATCAAGGGCTCATGAGGGAAGGGGGAGCGGGGAGGGAGGGGGAAAAAAAGAGGACCTGATGCAAAGGGCTTAAGTGGAGAGCAAATGCTTTGCAAATGATTAGGGCAAAGAATGTACGGATGTGCTTTATATAATTGATGTATGTATATGTATGGATTGTGATAAGAGTTGTATGAGCCCCTAATAAAATGTAAAAAAAAAAAAGGAATATTGAGAAACCCCGTGACTATTGTCCTTCATCGGCCGATGGTGTTATAGAGTTCTACAAACAATAGGAAATAATAGGTAGTGTCTACCTTTTTAACACAAGATGGATAAAATTACTTTAAGTTGCAATGATGGAGTGACAGTTCTGGAGAGCTTCATTAGAAAGAATTCGGGTGGGGGAGGGAACTAGTTTGGCTCCTCCTAACACATTTTTCCTTGATCTTAAACCATGTAGTATTCTGTTCTGTTCACACCACTGCCCCTTGATCCACGTACACGATCTGCAGGAGCACAATGAAGAGTTGGAAGTGTCCTGGAATTCCTGTTCTTCTGGAGATGACCGTTTCCAAAGTCTAATGTCTTTGCATAGTTAATACAACACCAGGAGGCATCCTTCCGGTATTCGCTGTGTTCAGGCAGGATCCATTTGACATCGGCAATGAGATCCATGGTCCACACGCTTTTCTGAATCTGCTCGGAACCTCTGGAATCTACCTGTCACGGCACTGTTGCGACCGTTGGGAAAAGAACATGTGATAATAATTTATTGTGTAATAATTTCTACAAGACCGGTGCCAAGGAGCTGCGGTTCTCAACCTGTGGGTTGCGACCCCTTTGTGGGGGTTCAATGACCCTTTCACAGGGGTCGCCTAAGACCATCGGAAAACACATAAATATTTCACAATGTATAATTACATATCGTTTTGTGATTAATCACTATGCTTTAATTATGGTTAATTACGTTGATTTGTAACAATGAAAATACATCCTGCCTATCAGATATTTGCATAACAATTCATAATAGTAGCAAAATGACAGTGATGAAGTAGCAACGACAATAATTTTATGGTTGGGGGTCACCACAACATGAGGAACTGTTTGAAAGGGCCACGGCATTAGGAAGGTTGAGAACCATGGAGCTAGAGGTTGGCGATATCCCAAATGTCCAACTGTTCCAAGATACTACTTTGCTTCATTTTCCCTCTGGCGCCACCTTGAGTTTATTCCCTGGGTCCTCTGTGGGATGTCTTCTGACCCGAGGGACTCTATCTGCCACCATCTCTAATGATGCTCTGCTGCTGCTCAGGAGGTCCTCAATATCTGACAGCACGTCTTTGCTGCTCATGAGGTTTTCCGTGGCTAATTCCGCACACGTGGACAGCCTACTGGAATTCCTTCTTTTTACTCTGTACTTAGTCTGAAAGCTCAGCTGACACTTCTTCAATTTGGATGAACCTGTTGGTATTTGAAATACCAGGAAAATAGCTTCCAGAACCACGCAACACACGAGCCACCACACGATGACAAACTGACTGACAAGTAGTGGTATGAGACTTGTATATACAACTTTTGGAAACCTAAAACTGTACTCAATACAGGAAATTTATTTTGGCTATTCCTAGCACATCTAGTTAATTCTGAGATTCTCCTTTCTCTATAGGTCTGAATGTCACCAGTGGGGAAATGTACTTACATCATAAATGGGAATTTACAAAGTAAATTTATCATTTTCTTGCATGGCAGTGTGATTTAGGAAAGATGTGCATCTATTGTGACTAAAAAGCAAAATTAAAAGCAAGGCAGCTCTGCACCTTCCGCATCCACGTGGACCACCAAGTGGGGCTAAGAAGGAAGCTGATGGACTCCCCTTTAGTAGGATACAACCACGTTTGGAGAAAGATGGACAGCGAAGAGATGGAGAAACCACCCAATCTTAACCATGATGCTGTTTCCAGGTGACAACAGCCCAAAGAGAGGGTCTATTTGTAGGTTTTCACAGGCAAAGGAGATCGCTGGAGTTCTCCTCGGCCAGCGAGGTCCAGAAGAAAGGAGGGAAGCTGATGCTGAGTCCTGAGAGTTGAGGAAATAGCCAGACACCCCAAAGAGGAAGGCAAAAATTTTAATTTCAATCTAGGTTTTGAAACTCTGCATTTCTGTGTGGGTGCCAGCCCTAGCTGTTTATTTGTTAATTCTCAAGCATGCAATAACTGGTCTTATTAAAGACCAGCCATGGGTTCTACATGATAAAGGGTGAGGTATTTGCAGAATATGAAAACCCATTACTGTGGAGGGAAGAGGAGATACGGAAACCTGTACAGTTATGAGGTACTGTCATGTTATTGCTGACAGACTCAAGTGGAATCGAATGTCAGGCGCCACACGGAAAGGTGTGAAGAAACAACACTGTAACTATTATTAATTGGGGCCCCCACGGAAAGTTTCTAACCAATTGCTCAGAAGAATCCAACATCACTTCATGTGATTATGTCAGTAATTGTGAGTGGCACAAGACCCCTGATGGTATTGCCTCTCCCAGGTCAAAGTTGATGGCCTGGCATGAAGGAGGCCTTGCACCTCCCGCCCCAGGTTACTGAAGCCTGAGACAGCATCTGACCAGTGGGATCTGTGGAAATTACCACTCGCCACTAAGCCTTTAACAGGCGACACAGGAAGCTTTACTGGCACCAGTCGCTCTGGCTAGACTTAGGCCTTTCACAAGAATGAGACTCGATACATCGTCTCGTGTGTAAAGCTGCCTTATGGACTCGCTGTAGGAAACATCATCATGAAGGAAACCGCTCCCAGTGCCACTTGCCGTAATTGTAAAGTGTTCACTTGCATTAACCATGCTCTGCTTGTAAACCTTTCTAAAGAGCAGGATGGGGCTGTGGATCCAGGCGGAGATGAAGCGCAGATGGGAGAGCAGTCCAGAATCGTCTCCGTGATACAAGTGGTGTTGGAGATGCTGGAAAGACCTCGCCGATTCGTGGGAATGCTGGTCGCAGCTATAATTGGACTCATAGCCATTGCCACCACGGCTGCCGTCGCTGGGGGAGCGCTACAGGAGTCCATCAAAACTGAACATTTCATGCAAGTGAACTCACGCCAACTCTGGGCCACTCAGACAAAGGTGGACGATGAACTGGGGAGGGGGGAGGGCGGAGCTGCAGCAAACTGTCCAGTGGTAGGGAGCTCAAATCATGGACTTGCAACATCAGTTAATGTTAAAATGTGATTGGGGGCCAAAAAAGCAAGGTAGCTTAAAATTTTAAACATTGTAAGCTTAGGTGTGACTCTGGTATGCTCTTTATACACCAATATCAATAAACCAAGTAGAATGTATCACCAATTTTTGATGTTGGTTCAGCAGAGGGAAAAATGGAAGGTCTATGCAGTTTTCCTCTGCCTCTATTCATCTCGCCTTTGTTGGATACTAGCCAACACGTACACGTCTTTTTCTATTCTTTATTCACAGTCTTTGTTTCATCTATAATAGTCCCTTGGGGACTCATTTCTGTCAAGTGGATTCTGACTGATCTTGACATTCTAGAACAGAACCATCTCATGGTGTTTCCAAGACTTCAATCTCCCCAGAAGCCGAATGCCACCTCTTTGTCCAGTAGAGTAAGCTGAAGGTTTGTAACCTACAACCTTTTGGTTAACAGCCTAGTGCTTAACTACCATGCCACCAGGACTCCTAATCCCTTGGGTACCTGAAACAACGACTGCGTATTTGAAATCGTTTAAGGAGTTCCTAGTAAGGAAGGAAATGAGGCACAAAATAGATACGTTTTCACAGGTTAGAGGAGTTAGGAATGGATGGAGAATTTGGTTGAAGTAGAAAGGTGGGTGTCTGCGAGACTCAGCGGGATCAGCAATATAGGCAGGAGACGGAAGGCTAGAGGTTAGCGATTCAGCAGAGACCCTAGTGCTTTTCAAGGCCTGCTTGGTTTTAGATAAGCCTGTTCTCTCCTTGAGTTCTTCCCCAATTAGGTGGCAGATGGTTCTCCCAGTGATCCCTGCCTCATCATACTGCTGAGCGAGAGATCATGTTTGGGATCAGAGAAAGAAGTCTAAATATAGAGTCTGCCAGACCCCCTAGTCTAGTTCTTCCTGATTTCACCGCAGAAACTCCGAGATGAGGGGCTATTGCAGGGCTCCCCATCAACACCTCAGTTGAGGTCTTAAAAAAATAAATAAAGTTTGATTGGCATATAATTCACATTTCATACAATGCAATCATTCAGTCATATTAAGAAGCGTTGTGCAAATTTCACAACAATCAATTTTAGAACATTTTCTTCTCATACTCATTGGTGTTAGCTCCCTGTTTCCCCTCCACCTCCCCTGCCATATCCCTAGGTAACTACTAATCCAGTTACTGTCTCTATAAATTTACCTATTCTGGATTTTATATGCAGAGGCTCACACAATACATGCACAGGAAGCAAACAAAAACAACAACGATGATGAAACAAAACAGAGAAAAACCTCATGAAAAGAAAGCAGACAAGATTAAAAAGTAAGACAACTTTAAAGTGGGTCATGAGGGCAAGCATTGAGACATCAGCATCATTCTATGATGAAGAATACTGTAAAACTGAGTCCTTTCAATATGGAAACTTAAAATGCAGCAGCTCATATTTAACAAACATTCAATATTTTGCTAGCACCCTGATTACATAATTCCTTATGTAATAATGTGTTTTCATGTATTTCTTTCCTGGTAAACCCGAAGACTTTTTAATGGAAAGGATCTTTCTCTCTCTCTTTTTTAAAGATAATTTTTTATTGGGGGTTCATACAACTCTTATCACAATCCATACACACATCAATTGTGTCAAGCACATTTGTACTTTCGTTGCCTCCTCATTTTCAAAATATTTGCTCTCCACTTAAGCCCTTGGTATCAGCTCCTCATTTTTCTCCCCGCTCCCTTCCCCCCCCCCTTTTTAAAAATGATCATTTTATTGGGTGCTCTTATAGCTCTTATCACAATCCATATATCAATTGTATCAAGCATCTTTGTACATCAGTTGTCATCATCATTTTCTAAACATTTACTTTCTATTTGAGCCCTTTGTGTTAGCTCCCCATTTTACCCTCCCTCCCCCTCTCCAACCCTTGTTGGATAAATTATAAATTTTTATTATTCTCAATGTCTGTTTCCTTCCTTTTCCTTTTTTAATTTAATTTAATTTTTATTTTATTGAGGGCTCTTACAACTCAACAATCCACCCATCAATTGTATCAAGCATGTTTGTACATATGTTGCCATCATTCTTTTCTAGACATTTACTTCCTTTTTTAATCCTTTTATTAGGGCTCATACAACTTTTATCACAATCCATACACACATCAATTGTGTTTGTTTCCTTTTCTATGACACACATTCTCTCATGTTGGCATACCCTCTTTGACCAACTTTCATAATCTATGACCTCCACCTTCATTAAAATAGTAAGACAACTTACATAAGCACTATCTTTTGTCTAAGGAGCCCTTGTGCTTAATGGGTTATGGGTTGGGTTGCTAACCATGAGGTCAACAGTTTGAAACTACCAGCTACTGTCTACTCCGGTAGAAATTGTAGTCTTGAAACTCATGGGAGCAGGCTACCCTATCCTATGGGGTAGCTTTCATTCAAAATCAGCCTTTAAGCAGCAAGTTTGAAGTTAAATGTACCATGAACTTCCAAAAGAACAAACAGATCTGTATTGGAAGAAGTGCAGCCAGAACACTCCTTAGAGGCAAGGATGGCGAGACTTCATTTGACATACTTTGGGGTCCTTAAGAGGACAGGTTGGTCCCTAGAGAAGGGTACCATGCTTGGTAAAGAGGAGGGATAGTGAAAAAGAGGGAGGCCCTCAATGAGATGGAGTGACATAGTGGTTGCAACAATGCGCTAAAACATACGAGCCATTGTGAGGATGGGTCAAGGACCGGCTGGAGCTTCCTTCTGTGGTCATAGGCTCCCTCTGAGTCACAGCCTACGCAGAGGCACCCACCAGCAAGAAAGAGGTAAGTGATGCTTTGGATTCTGTCAGAGCCATGTTCACTCAGTGGTTTCTCTCTCTCTCTCTCTCTTTACAGTGCCTTATATAATGCTACTTAATCCTTCTCCAAAAATCTTAGTACAGTGGCCCAGATTCTTGTCCACAAGGAGTTTACAATCTAGTGAAGAGACGAAAAAAGGGAAGCAGGACCCATTCTAAAAACCCACTGGCAACAAGTTACTTCTGCATTATATTGATTCTATAAGACTGAGCAGACCTGCCCCAGAGATTTCTAAGTGTGTTATATTTACAGAAGCAGACTGCCACATCTTTTTTTTCTGAAGAATGGTTTGTAGGTTCAAATTTCCAAACTGCAGGTTAGTGGCCAAGAACGTTAACTACTTGAAGGGAGTAATCAAACTCCAAATCCTCGGCCACTGATTTAAGTCCATCTCAGGGATTCTGAAACTATACTGCTTTCTGGGAGAAGACCGCCTCATCTTCCTCCCACAAAGCAGTTGGTAGATTTGAACTGCCAGCCTTGGGGGGAGAGGTCCAACATTTACCGGACAGCATTGCCAGGGCACCTTAGTGAAGTGGTAAGCAAACAACAACAAAAATTTACTGTTAATTCTGACTCATAGCAACTCTATAGGGTAAAATTGCTCCTGTGATTTTCCATGACACTAGCTCATTATGGAAGTAGAGAGCCTTGAGGAGCATCTGGTGGTTTCAAAATATGAACCTTGAGATTAGCAGCCCGATTTGTAACCACTATGCCCCCAGGGCTCCCTTCTGAAGGGAACAGAGGCATTAGGAATTCAGACCAGACTTAATGGGAGAGAAGTGGTGTAAAAGCTAAGCCTTTCGGACACTGTGTAGATAACCACACATTAAATTGCATAAGATACACCTTGTCTGATATTGAACTTGCTTCATTTCTTCCACAAATGCTACTCAAAGCTCTAAATTAACCCAGCAAGAATCCCCAGACTCTACGTGTTTTACAGCTAGTGTAAGAGTCCTATAAGTAGGAATTGTCCTTAGGGCAAAGGTTTTGATTTTTTTTTTTGGTTTCTATTTTTGCTCATTTGTTTTAGCTTATTTTTTTATCTAATTATGACAAAGACAGTTGTTGAGAGGCAAGAGATATGCCTTTCAATCAAGAAGCTATAGAAAGCATCCCTCAGGCTTATAGCAAGAATGGAAAATGTAAACATTCAGCTCTGTGGCCTGGGATTCTGCAATGTGGATTGTATGGTGATAAGGTTTAAATCCAACATTTGGTTTTCTCCTTTTGGCTCCTGCCTACTCCACAGCCACTGCTGAATCTCCTCAGGATACAGAAGAAACTAATTTGTGTAGTAATTTAAGCAAATGTAATTAAGATAAATCTGTTTAAACTCAGGATTATGAAGAATGTCCAATTTTATGCATAAAATGGATGTCTGGTTTACTTTCAGTAGGAAACTAATTTTGAGTTGCTTTGCTGTGAAAAGTGATAGATTTTGTATAAATGCATTTCTTTTATATCCCCCTTTATAACCAGCTGGTTTCGCTTGAAGATGATTTCTTGGGATCCAGATCAATGATTTGGGGATAGAATTTTTCTCTGTGCTGATTATCGACCCACGAAGGAATTAACTTATTAACCAACGGTCCTTCCTACCATTTCCTAGGCCAAAAACCATAAAGTTTTAGTTGCCTAAACTCAACTTAAAAACTCACTGCCATCAAGTTCATTCCAACTCATAGCAGCCATCCTTTATCATCGTCACCCTGACCCACTGCACTTGAGTTGAACCTGACTCATAGCAACCCTACAGGACAGATTTCTGAGAGTGCATATGTTTATTGGTGCATAAAGCCTCATTTTTCTTCCAAGGAATTGCTGCTGGGTTTGAACCACTGACCTTATGTTTAACAGGCCAATGTTTAGCCCACTGTGCTACCATGGCTCCTTGCTCCTTTAATCATTCACAATGTGTTATTTTAAATAATTTAATATTTTAAATTGCAGAAAGCAGTCAGAATGCCTTGGGAATTTTCCACGCCATCCTAATAAATGTCTATTGCTGTTATATACTATCACAGACATAAGATGACAAGTCTTCACATAATCTATGATTAGTATCCTCATCTATAAATATCTGATATGCATCCTTCTTCTAACCCTCTTGCCCCAAGGTAATTATTCACCAATGTTTCAATTCCAGCTAAAATGGAATTCACGGTATCTTCCGGATTATCTTCCAGATAATATTATCTGTCACTAATTTCTGCCAACACATAGTAACACTGTGCATTGAGGCATGAATATGTTTTGATATTTGGCCCACTTCATCTGGTGTTCAGCAACATAGTAAATCATCATCGAAGAGGTCTAGCTAACTGAGCTAAGTTACTGAGTTCACACGGACAACTTAAAGGAGAAGTGGATTAATTAGAAATACTTATACTTATACAATTAGAAATACTTACACATCCCAAGACAGTCCCTACTTGGAGAAGTACTCTTTGTGCTCTACAATTTTTCAGTTCACAGTCGGATGAGCAAACCACTATTCCACCAGTGAGTGGTCTCTGCCAGATGCCAAGAGGGAATGGATTCATTTCAGAGAAAGTAGGGAAGAATATGGGGCCAAGAGCTGATGTGCACAGTCATGTTCTTAGAGATACTGAGCCAATAATAATAATTAGTACTTACTCTTAGAACCGTTCATTGCTAACCTTAGAAAGCAAGCAATATCCTCTGAAGTCATTTTAAAACCAAGCAACACTTTAGCCAAACTAGTAACCACTGTCTGCCTTAGGCACTGTGCTCTTAAAAAGACCTGTCTATATGTAAGCACATTGACAACAGTTGAATTCAAACAATTAAATAGGAAATGTAGGGAGCAGGGACTGAGGGGAGGATGACTGGGGAAAGGAAGTGAGAATGGTTGTCCACGTAGAAAAATAAAATCAATGCCATTGACTTTTACCCATCTCGACTGTTCATTGGGAGTATACTGTGGCCTGTGTTTTCTCAACAACAACATGTAATTTAAGAGAGAAAAAAAAAGAAGACAAACACCCTTACAAATCAACATGTACGTAACATCTGACATGGTTCTGATCTAAAGGCAGGCACCCGGCCCTTCATCATTCCTTGTCCGGGCTCCAGCTTCCTTTCCGCTGGCTTTCTCTCCTGGGCCTTTTAGTGATTGTGCTTATAACTGGCGGTGAGTGCTAGATCCGTGTCATGTACTTGACTAGCATCTCCTGAAGCGCACAAGGCATTTTAGACTCGTTTTTCCTCAAGCACTTGATGATAACAGCAGCGGGAAGAAACTTTAAACCATGAGAATAAACCAGGGCTATAGGTCACACTTCAATCTCTCCTCGTTTTCTTTGGGCCATGTTAGGGTGGCAGACACTTCCGGAAACCCAGGTAACCGTAACATTGAACGTCATTAAGACACGTTGTCTTCTGACAGTGTTACCTGTTAACAATCTTACAGTGAACTCTCAGGGTACTTGGTTTCACCAAAAACAGTTTGCACAAAGCAATGTCAGTTCCTTCTAATGTAGTTGCCCAGGTGACTATCTTGATTCTTGATGTGTGTATAGGTTTTGAGCTTTTCTTTGTGGTTTTGATTTGTTAGCATATGTTGTGTTTCCTGTTTGGTACGTCAGTCTATCTCCCCTTCCCTTACTAGTCTTTTAGTCTAATAATTAGTAATAGTATATAATGCAAAGTCAACCTGAAAGCAAACGAGTTAAGATGCACGCATCTTAAATAACCTACCCAAATCAGGCAGAACCCACACTCACCAGATTTAGAGTCCTGCTAAAAAAATTGATTGAATAAAAATAAATGAAAGTAACACACAATAACAACAGGTTGTCAACTAAAGGTCAAGAGCAAAGAAGAAATCTCTTTAGAACGTGTATAATGAATTATCAAATGATTTTTTTATAAAACTGCAGAACTTGAAAATTATAAGCCACCTGTGGACTCTGTTTCAAAATGGGAACAGGAATTGCTTAAGAAACGAGAGGAGAACACAGCGGACAAGACAGCGTAGGCTCTGATTGTAAAGATGTACGTTACATAACAGGAGATGCCCTTCAAAGTGTTGGAGCCGAGGAGTGGCATGAGCCACGATCAAAGCATTTTTGGGGACAGTGAATCTGGCAGGCGTACGTGGAACAGATGCTCCAAGGAGAGGGTCATTGCAGGGAGAACAATTAGAACACCCCAGCCGTACCCAGTGCACGAAGGGACAAGGACCTGAATTAGGGTGGTGCCAATCAGAAGGAGAAAGAAGGCCAGGCCAGAAGCGCAGTGTGGAAGAGAACATAAGATTTGGTGAGCAATTTGGTGGCGCATGAGAGAGAATCAGAAAATGAGCAAGACTTTGGATTTGGGACCGAGAGTCTGAGGATAGCGGAAGAGGGCAGTTTGGGATGGAGGACCTAGAGGAGTTGGCTCACCTTTGGGTAATGGTGAGGCATCTCAGTGAAAATTCCCCCACAGGTGAAGGAGAGGCCATTCAGGTGATTCAGGTCACCAAGAAAAAATGTAGACAGTGAAGGGCAGGAAAATGCTCCCTACTCAAGGCTAAATGCAAAGATGTAACAGTTATGCATTTATTGTCATTTTCTGTACTTACTTTAAAAGGCTTTAATTTCTTTTAAACTATATGTTTAACCACTCCTGCAGGACCGGAGTACCTTGTCGGATGCGCCATCGTGAGGATGGAGCCAGGCCAGCAGCATTCCGGTTGTTGTGTTTAGGGTGGTGATGGGTCACAGCTGACTCAATGGCCCTCAACGACATCAACATTGTGTGATTACAAACCACCCTGTGGATGACTTTCTAAGAAGTGAGCAGAATCTCTTTACGTTTTGGATGTCTGAAATAATCTAGACGTCTGGTCTCCTGGCAAACAAACCTCTTTAAAATTAACAAGGAAATAAAAATTACCTTTAGGTTTGGTGTGTTTCCCTAGTTAAGTTTTACTTCTTGAGCCCCAAGAGTGCCCCGCAAGGCCCTCCTTTCTATGTCACTGGTTTTCATTGAGTGTGCCCATTCTGACGGGGAGACAGCTAGCCAGAGAGAGAACACTTTTATCCAAAACAGTGTGTCCACACGCTGGATCTTAAAAAGCACTCAGTAAGATTAATCTATGCATGCTTCTAATAAAAGAGGTGGCTGAGCACCCAAACAACATTTGTTTCTTTCTTGTAACAAAAGGGCAGCATTTCAATAACTGTTCAAGCTGTGGGAAATACTCGTGTTTTATGACTCAGATACCGGAGTTCCTACAAACTATGCAGTTTGAACAGAAAATGACTAAGCAAATACTTAGCACTGCCTGGTGGTAAGAAGGAAAATGAGTTGACTCCATTTCCCATTTCTTCAATTGGCCAGACAGCTAAATATTAATACACACCAACAGTGAAGATGGTCTCTAGTTTCTCTGGAGGTGCAGACCAGTTATTATATCCATGGCCACACTTTGGTTGGAATCGGCCCTACAGAAGGTGCACTAAATGGGTTTTGTAGATTCTTTGAGTGTGTGACCTAGAGAGGATCTTCCTGGGCATCCAATCATACTCTTGTCTTTTATAGACATGAGATCAAAAATTTAGAAAGACAAAGTGACAGATCAAGTTGGCCCAGTCCATTGGACACTAATTTCTGTATCTTCTTCCACAGAGAGCAAAACGGAGTGGGTTCAATGTTGGCATATGCACCGTAGTTTTCTTCCTATCTAGTCTAATGGGCATATTTGGATCAAGGTTTTTCATGGGGAAAGCAAATGCCTAGGTGTGGTCAGTTGCATGTTGCATGTCATTCACGATGGCATGCTTCCAGGCATATCTGCTATTTCTCAAATAACCAAGGGACATGTCAGCAGGGCCGCCCCTCAAAACTGTGCCTTAGGGACCATGTCCAAATCATCTTGTTTTCCCACCTGTAATAAAGACATCACGAGGTATGTCTCAGAGTTGTGCCTTCATTCATTCATTCACTCACTCACTGACTTGTTTTAAATTCCTGTAAAACAGTGGTTCTCAACCTTCCTAATGCCATGACCCTTTAATGCAGTTCCTCATGTTATGGTGACCTCCCCCCAACCATAAAATTATTTTCATTGCCATTTCATAACTATAATTTTGCTGCTGTTATGAATCATCATGTAAATATCTGGCATGTGGGATGTATTTTCATTGTTACAAATCGAACATAATTAAAGCATAGCGATTAATCACAAAACAATAAGTAATTATGTATTGTAAAATATTTGTGTGTTTCCCAATGGTCTTAGGTGACCCCTGTGGAAGCGTCATTTGACCCCCAAAGGGGTCATAACCCACAGGTTGAGAACGGCTGCAAAGCTAAACTGAGAGTAAGTTGTTTCAATGAATAAAACACATGGAGAAACCTACTTTTTAATGCATAAACCTAAACGTTTTTCTCTATCAAGGAAACCGATTGCAACCAGATTCCTAAGTGCCACCATACTGCCGAACAAAGTATGTTTTACGCTGGCTGCAGGACGACGGCTAAGGGAGGCTGGTTGTGGGGAGGGAAGACAAGATACAGGCGGAGTTGCAAAAGTCTAGGAGGAGACACATGTACCATGTGAAGAGGGTTTTTTTTGCTTTTGCTTTCTGATTTAAAAAAAACTTCTTAAGACCCTGACTACAACTTATGTTGAGTCATATTTTGAGCAAGATTTCCACGCAAAAAAATGCCTTCTTAACTCTCGTGTAGGAAGACTACTATAAAGCCTATACAGTATTGAGAGAATAGTAATCCCTATATGCTGAGACTCACCGATGCAATATAACTGGGATATACGGGGAAAACATGGATGCCTCTTGGACCACAAATTGTTCACAAGAGAAGAAGAAATGATTCAGTGTATCTTCCTTTCCACCTCTCTAGAGGACTTGTGAACCGCAGGTTAGAATACTTATTTCTGTCCTCTTAACTATGCCTTAAAAGACTACAAGTGGAGTGAGAACACTGCTGGGGGATCTATTATCTGTGTGGAGATTACAGAGCCTGCACTCAACCTTCTGCTAGCTCAAAGGCTACAAACTGGAGCTATTCATAAATCCATGATTTTTTTTAATGCTGGAAGGAAATCATAGCTTAGAAATCCAAGAACAGACCTTTGAAAATCCAGAAAAGATTTATAAGAACAATGAAAATTCCATTTTTTCTATTTATAATTATTGCTTACCTGATAGATTAAAGTCACCACATAAATCAATATTAGGCATAAACCAGAATGTAGCCAGAATGGGACTTTTTTATTTATAAACGTGTGCTTTAGAAATACATTTACCTTGTATTTAACACTTCTAAAATTAAAGCTAAAAAGTAGGAAATATTTTATAAATAAGATAGTGATCTGCACCTTTTCAATGTCTGGAAAATATCCTTTTTGTAGCCAAAACTTCAGGGCCCTGGTGGCACAGAGGTTAAAGAATCAGACTTTGAACCAAAGAGTCTGTGGTTGGAACCTGCCAGGGGGTCTATGGGAGAAAGACTGGTCACGTACTTCTTTCTGGTCGATTTACAGATGTGGAAACTCCTTGAGCAGCCATCCTATATAATTGCTATGTATCAGAAGAACCTTGAACATAGCGTGGCGTTTACTTGGGGCCGGAGCAGTAGGTGATGAAAACAATGGGTAAAAAGATCAGACACTCATGGTGCTAAAACTGAAAGAAACGTGCACAGGTGGCAGAATAATTCAGGCAACTCATGCTACAGTTTCCAGCACTGCATTTTCTGAGTAGGCCCACACCCGTGGAAAGGCCTGGGACATGGGAGAAGAGATGTGCTCATACCAAAGGCTACTGACCTTCAAGAACACACGTTTTCGCAATATCTGCAAAGCCTCCAAGAACATTCCCTTCTTGAATGGCACACACACACACACACACACACACACACACACACCCCACATGCCTAGACAGTCCACTTTGTCTTTGGAAGGGGGATCATCTAAGTTGCCATCCATATAAATGATCCACTGACTCCTAAGCAAGTAGTTCTGTGCATCACACAGTTCAGTTTCCTATTTTTTAAATCATTTTATTGGGGGCTCGTACAACTCTTATCATAATCTATACATCCATCCATTGTGTCCAGCACATTTGTACAGCTGTTGCCCTCACCATTCTCAGAACACTTTCTTTCCACTTGAGCCCCCGGTAGCAGCCACAGGGAGGCCAACAGTTCACTTGTCTAAGAATACCTACATGGAAAGTGGCTCAGCTACGTTCATCTCACATGCTCATATGTACCTCAGAATTCACCCGCGCGTGGATTTTTCCAAGCACGGTAATGGCAATCCCTGAGAGAAGCTTCCAACTCTAATTAACAGAAGTTCAGGAAGTAATAATCGGATGTGAGAAAATAAACCGGCTTCTGCTTATCCATCTTCACATCCAAGTTGGCAATTCTACTGAGATGAATTTCCCAACAGAATGCCACTGTAAATTTGAAAAGTAACTTTTCAAATAGGAGGTTCAAATACCCTTTTCAGTTAACTTAGACAAGCCTATTCACTAGTTTTGAGAGATCATCAGTTAGTGGATTAACGAAGATTACTATTATATCAATGCTACAGTGTTTCATCTACAAATTTAATAGCCTTCTCCAGACAGGACATCAGCAGAAGAATAAGACTGTTTATCACACCCCACTATTGATGATTAATTCAACTCTTTGCCCATCTTCTAAATCACTGTATTGGTCCCGGAAGCGCCTGTAGTTACTTACCTTATTTCAGCATTTTTACTATGACAGCAATGCGTGCATTTTAAAACAACTCATGTCCTCATTTTGTGTGGTCTAACGGAGCACTCCAGATTGCTGCCGTTAGATACAGCTAAGGTTTAAATTAAAAAGAATGAGTAGGCGATTTACTTTACAGCATACACAGAGTATAACTGAAGTCCCTCTTACCTCCATGCCCCCAGTCCACTTGGACTTTTAGGTGGTAATATAGTACCACTGGCGATATTTCAAGTTCAGAGGTCTACAGCTGCAGATTAACCCTTTCTGATAAGAAAACACCTTAAATTGGTTAAATATTTGGGGATGTATAAAAACTTAGCCAGCTTTCTCATTCACAATTCTCCCCTCCTAGCGAGGCTCATTCAATTTCAGTGCATGTAGAGTTATTTTACTGCCATTTTCACCTATCTTTTCAAAAGGAGAATGCTATTTGTTGGATAAAGGGTGGTGTTTTAAATACTGTAGGTCACAAGTATTGCGCTTATTATTAATTCTCAAACAGGATAAATCTCTCATCTTAGCTTATTCAAGAAGTACAGCACGTTTTCAAAAACCCACCTTGATTCGTGTTACTCACCCACCTCTATTCATCTTTCTCTTTACAAGGCGAATAAGAAATACTGGCTTCAAGCTTTGTCATCTCAGCCGAGGTACTAAGACAGCCAGGGTTACTACTGCTGCCAAATCTGCCTTTCTCTCTCTTATACTTGTGTATCGATGATGTAATTGCAGAAGTTACTTTACTCCTGCCGTTAGAGAAAAAGGATATTTTTCTAGACTGCTTCTGCTAGCTCCTCAGAAAGGTTGTAAAACAGAGCCAAGCACACAATTAAAGCAATTCATCTCCTGAAAGTCAATCTGCAGGATTTTCTTCCGGAAGGACTGATCAAAGCGCTACAACCCGCAGGACCATTGATAAGCTCAATTGGCTCCAGACTGGATGCTGAGCTGGAAAAACACTTGGGTGACACCAGGCGAGTCTAAGACATCTTGGCTTTTAACCCCTTAGTAGAAGCCCTCAACTTTTCTTAGCCACTTGCCTCCAAATCTCTCTCCATCAAATCCTAATACAGCGAGCTCTTTTGCCCTGACCCTGTTGGTTCCTATGCAGAGAGCCCCTGAAAGTTGAGTACAAACTAGGCAAGCGTTTATCATTGTGCATCTCAAAAGAAAGCCATGACCATGACTCTCAGACCCATTCGCCTGCTCTTCAACACCAGCCTAGATGAGCATTTACAAATGCAGATCCTAGACACTCGACTAACCCCAGGGATGTGATTCAAAGTGCAAGCCAAGAGAAGCAACAAGACGGGCAGGAAAACACACGCAGAGGAGGCAGCGCAGAACATACCTGAGGGTTTTTCCTTCCAAAACATCAAAAGACATGATGCCATAATGCACACACCAGCCGGCTTCTTCCGCCCTTCCTTTCAGGAATGCCACTTGCAACCTTGTTCCAGGCGGCGTTTCCTTTTTTCAGCCACCAAGAGTTGGGGCAGGAGCGGACGCTGTGTCCCGGAGACCCGACTCCCGCGCCGGCAGCAGGCGTGCCCGCGGTTCTCCCCGCGGTCCGCACTTCATCCCGCCGTGCGCGCCCCCGGCGGCCTCGCAAGCGATTTTCAACTTGGCCGCGGGCGCCGCGCTGCCTCCGGCCGCTCCGTTCTCCAGCCTTTCTCCGAGGAAGCGCCCTGGGCGCCTGGGCTCCCCGATCGCGCCGTGGGGCGGCTGGGCGCTGCGATCCGCCGGCCTCGCTACCCAGAGCGCGCGGCTCCCCGGCCTGGCTTGCAGCGGGGGCGCACGGCGGCCGCTCCCTCGGCACCCGCACTCAGGGCGCGGGTGCCGCTTCACCGCTCTGGGGTGCGCGGGCGACCTCGGCCTGATCCTGTCCTGGCTGGAGGGCGACCGATGGCCAATGCTGTGGGCGGCGTCGCCACAGAGGACCCACGGGTTGACAGGGAGTTGGCTGTACTTGGGAGGAGAGTGCGCTGCACCCAGCGGAACTGCCTGTGAGCCTTGGAGAGACCCCCCCCGCCCCCCTCCCCCCATAGGACCAGGGGTCCAGATGGAAGCGAGGCTGACAACTCTACCCACAGGAGGGTTTTTCACCCAGGGTTGCACCAGCCGCCCGCCCCCCCCCCCAACCCCCGACCTTTTTCTTTCTTTCTTTTTCTTTTTTTCTTATGGTGGAAAACCACTGGAAAGTGATTCCATCACTAGGGGGATTAAAGACGCCCCCCTCCCCCGCCCAGGGACACAGCAGAGTGAGGGGTGATGAAAAACTTGTAGTGATACAGGGATGTTTCCTTGCACTTAGACATGACGTCTTCCCATTTGATGTAAGCCTTCTAAGATCTGGCTAGGGATTGAAGGAGCTTGCTTGCTCCTTTTAGTTGTGCTGAGTAGAGGAGGTGGGGAAGGGGGGTACGGGGCTCCCACTTTCCATCAATAAAACATCTAAATCTTCCAACCTTCCTGTTGAAACAAACAAAGAAAAAAGTACCGCATCTTAAAATAGAGCCTTGGAGAAGCTCAAGCCCTGGCATAGTTTATAGTTTTTAGCCTACATCTGGGGAGCTGGCTTCTTTGCATTTACTGTTTTTATTTTTCTCTTTTCAAAATATAGGAAGATGTTTATAGACTGAAGAACCTTCAACTACCGGCAAAGATAAAAAAAAAAGTATGGGAAGCAAACGTATTGTGATCTGGCTTTTTTTTTTTTTTTTAGCACATGTAGAGAAAACCACATCTTGGCCAACTGTAGAATTGATGCTACTCTGCCTAAATGTTTTACATATAATAGTTGCCAACAAAATGAAATTAATGCAGGCGCGATTTTTTTGTCTTTTGCTTTTCTTCCAAAATGTGTGGCAAAACAGTATTACACATAGCGCAATCAATGAATAGCTTCTCTGCGATTGAAATAATGTCCTGAAATTGGAAAGAGTCAACATGCACGAGACCTCTTTAAAGTGTTGAAGAGTGAAAAAAATAAATAAATAAAGTGTTGAAGAGCGAAGCTGTCACTTTGACAACTAAGATGCCCCCTGACCCATGGTATTTTCAGTCACCTCATACAAATGTCAAAGTTGAACAAAAATTTTAAAAGACCAAAGAAGTATGGATGCATTTGAATTTTGGGGTTGGCCAAGAATATTAAAAGTACCAGAAGAACAAATAAATCTATCTTGGAAGACGTACAGCCAGAATACTCCTTAGAGGCAAGAATGGTGACATTTCCTCTCAGGCACTTTGGCCAGGCTATCAGGAGTGACCAGACCCTGGAAAGGGACATGGTTACAGCAATGTACTGGCAGCAGAGCCTTCCCCATTCCCAGCTCTCAGCCCCACCCTCAGCTCATAAGAGCACAACCCACTTTCCCAACCTGCTGCTTAAGTAACTGTTCATGGAGCTTAGCAGTTCTAATGAGTGCCATGAGAGGGCAAACACCGAGGCCCCATGGTCCCTGTCTTTAGCAGCCACTAGAGTAGCAGGCCGGACAAAGCTCTACTGCCTTTGACTATGAGCTAGATGATAGGGCAAAACTTGACCTTGTTATATAGAAACTGACAGGCTAGCCGATACATTGCATATTCTCCAGAAGACAGAGGAATGTCTATCTATTCATAATGCTTTGGAGGGGAGGTTTGCGAAGGAGGATAATAGGTGTTTATGCACTACCTAGATCAACAGCCAATTTATAAAAGGTATTCTCCATTTCAGACAGCCCACGGCAGCCAGCATAGCACACTGCCCATAATCCTAAGTAAATTCACATAGAATGTCAGTGGTTGAAATGCTTAAACTTAGAGAAAGAAATCAAGGGAGATGACGCTAACCATGAGTGGGCTCCCGACTGTGTATGTGGTGTAACACAATGTGCTCTGATGATATTGCTATAATTCCAGTGTTCTCGGAGAGAGAATAACATCAAGGGTGATGACTATCAGTTATTGCTGGCAGGAAGAAATGGTGTTTCACGAACGCTCCGGAGCCAGTGTGAGCGCTCGGATGAATGCATTGCTGCGCTCTAATAGTCTAGGATTCTTACTGTATGTCTCCAAATGGAAATTGTTTACATCTCGGTAAGTGGCAGGGGTCATGTATCACAGGGATGCCAGCTGCTAACTAAATAGGCCACTGCAGGAGAGAGGGACGGAGCGTGATGACTCTATTGACCAGCAGGGCCCCAAATCCCTTACAGAACTTCTGTAGCTCTTGAAGGGTAGTTTTCAGTGGCTGAGTACCTGATCTGCATAATGTATAATTATAATGATGTGAATACAGCAGTTACAACTCTACCAATTTTTATCGATAAGATGCATTCTGTCTCTGCAAAGAACTTTTACAATGCTCAGTTGAGTGGCATTAGACAATGTATAATAGGAAATGACTGCTGTCCACAGATACATGCCCCCAGACTTGCGCAGAAATTGATTGATTTAGACACTAGGATCATTTCTCCTACAAATCCTTCAGCAGTAATTTCAGGAAGAAGGAAACCCCCAGGGAACCATTCCCTTCCCAAGAGAAGCTGGGCCAGACCATTTGTCTCCTTTATGGCTCAGGTGGGAGAAGAGCAATGTATCTTGGGTCGTTTATCATTTTTTATTGGTAGTAAAACTTGACAAAACCAAAAGGAACACGTAAAATGGTCCTTCCTGAAGAATTCTGTTATTGCTTGGGAACCTGAAGTTAAACAATGGAGGCATTCTTGAAGAAGCATAAATAAATTCAACTTGTAGAACTCTGAGTTGTAGTCTCAGCTCCCTACAAGACCTCCCTGTGCTTTTAGGAATCTGTGACCCATCGGTGGACTTGGCTCTATCTAGGAAACATTGACGAGTCATTGGCACTCAGCCTCCATGGAAATTATTTGGTTGAAATATACTGTCAAGATCATTGTGAACAAGAACATAATTTCACCTAAAAGAGTCAGTTGGTACATTTTGCTTTCTATATAAATGAACACTAAATAAGGGAACACACATTTCGGGATAACCCATCCAATGTCATTTGGAAAGATTTACATATTGTACAGTCGTTAGGTGGTGCCAACAATGAGTGTGCTCAGCTGCGAATCTGAGGTTGGAGGTTCAAGTCCAGGCGGAGAAAACCCTGGTGATCAACTTCTGAAAAAATTGCCATTGGAAACCTGTGAAGCACAGTGTTACGCTGATGCACACATGGTCGCCGTTCAGTCAGCATCAACCAGCAGGCAACTGTACAGATAGAGTTCAGCTGGTCCGGATAGTGTTGCCAGCATGTGTTGACCTTTGTTCTCCGATGACAATTTCACTGTAAAGTATGAATCATTCTGTGAAATGTACCTTGGAGCAGAAGTAACAGTGTTCGGCTTGGAAGTCTAATTCACCAAAAGCCCTGCAGCCTTCTCTTTGCCCCTACTCTCAGGCTTAGCTGCCCTTCTATGAGGTCACAGAAGCAGCCTGGGGGAATTGTACGGAGCAAGAAACTGGGTTTCCTGCCAACAGCCAGCCTGGGAGCTGAAGCTGCCTGATGATCGCCAAGTGGATGTGCCTTTTAGGAACCTGATTCACAGCCACGTTTAAGCTTCCAGAGGATTGCATACATACCGGAAAATGCTAAGCCCAAAGCACCGAGAAAAATTATTCTGGAATTCCTGACCCACGACAAGTATGAAGTAATAAATGCTGATTGTTTAAGATTTTTTAAATGCGCCTTTGAAATTTCCTAATAAATATTTAGACCAATTATTTAAATCATGAATTTAAGCGAACTTCAGAATGTTAACCCCACTTGTCTGTGTGTTCATCTGTGCTGTGGTAGCTTGTGGGCTCCTATGATTCTGGAAGCGATACGACAATTGTTTTTAAAACCAACGGGATTGACTCAAGGTGGCCATGTTTCAGCATGCTCAGTGTCTATCTCACTGTGGCTACTGTACCAATCCATCCCACTGATGGTCTCTTGTGTCCTCACTGGACCTCTGCTTTACCAGTCAGCGTGCTCTCTCCAATGACTGTTGTCTCCTGATGCCCTGTCCAAAGCAAGCGCCTGGTCTACTGCTTTATCGTGACCCATAAGGCTTTCATTGGCTCCTTTTGAAAGTCAATCCCCAGGCCTTTCTTCCTATCCTCTCTTTCTCTGAAGGTTCTGCTGAAACATGTCCATCATGATTTGATCCCATTGGTTTGTCATGCATCAAATGAAATAATCTCTGTAAGGTGATAATCTAGCATTACCTGACACATAGTCCATACTTGAAATTCATTAATATTAATTAGTACATCATACATCCTCTGTGATAGCAGTTAGTCCTATGGTTATTTTATCATACTGTCTGCTATACTCCTCTGGGGGTCATATTTTTAAAGGAGAAATGGTTTTTAGTTTCTATAAGAATATTTTCTTAAATCACGTGTTTAGAATGCAAAAAGAGATTATTTGTGATTGATGGCTACGTTGCTCAGTCCACATGTGAGCATGTGACTTAACAATGTTGAGCCTCCGTCTCCTTTGTGCATGTTTGTGTTTACAAGTGTGATGTGTACAAGATTTACACTCAGTTCTCCCTTTCCTATCCTTGTAGATGTCCAAATGCAAACTCCAATTTGGTTTGATCAAAATGGTAATTAAGATCCATAATGGTTTATGTGTGCCGACTACACATTTATGCCAGTTTTCATGCTTTAAAGTAAAGCCCGTATGTAAACTAAGTTATCTTGTTCAAAATAAGAAGGAATGACTTTCTCAGATAAAATATTTATGCACAGAGTGATGAATAAGTGATTCTTGGCTCTCCCCCCCACCTCTTGAAAAGACGACGGAGAGTGATTTTTAATTGTAACATTACTCGCCAGTATTTTCGGAGTTATTCAGTCTGTACTAATGATTTCAAGAACAGGGAAAATGGCCTCAACAGACGACAGAATAGGAATTATTATTCAAAAAAATGACACCAATCCAGAATCTGCAGAACTATTTCCTTTGTCTAGCAGGTTTTCAGAAAACCATATTTGGTACGAAAGAGATTTCAATTGCCCGCTTCTGGTTAAAAGCAATTGTTTATGCCTCATGCCAAAAGTCCTGTCCACCTAACTTCAACAATGGTGGCCTAGGCCAGTAGTTCTCAACCTTCCCGATGCCTTTACTATAGCTCATGTTGTGGTGACCCCCCCCCCCCCAAACATAACATTATTGTCCTTGCTACTTCATCACTGTAATGTTGCTACTGTTATGAATCAGATGGCCCCTGTGAATGGGTTGTTCTACCCCCAAAGGGGTCACGACCCACAGGTTGAGAACCACTGGCCTAAACCACCAACTCCACAACAGCGGGTTTGGCATCCTTTGGCTTGGGAGTCCAGGCCAGATGGGTACAAGCCATGTAGTAAGTTAAGGATCTAGTTCTTTGAAATGATCTAAAATGCTGTATCAAAAACTAGATCTACTTGGAGTATTTTATGTAATATGAAAGCCCCATTGCCTTTCTTTCCGGGGCATGGCACATGCGGCTCAGTTTCCTGGCTTCTGCCTCCACAGACTAGGTCCACAGACTCTGCAGGGTGGAGCAGGGCAAACAACACGCTGCCCTGGCTTTGAAGACCCCGGGAGGAGGCCTCTCTCATGGTCAGAAGGGTTGGCTCTGCACACAGTGTGAACGCAATGAAGGCTGACGCAGAAGCCCTTCGCTCTCCAGGTCCCTCCTCTGCTTCATTTCTCCCTGAAAGTCACCTTGCTTGTCTCTATTTTAAAAGGACTAATACTATATTGTAGTGGCTGTATTGAAAAATAATAAATAAATAATAAAATAATAAATAAATAATAAAATACCTGAAACAGAGGGAAGAGGATAATTCGGACACTATAATGCTTGGTAATTTTGATTTAGGGGACATCCCTGCTAACACTGAAATCGCATTTCAGGAATGTGCCTCTGGCTGGTGATTCTAGACAGCCTCATCTTTAACACCAACCACCCTCTCGGCTACTGCCATCATGTCACAGGCACGTGCCTTCGTTCCTTATCCCAGTTCACGTGCCTAAGAAAGAAAGCCCATTTCCAACTGGATTTACAAACAAAAAAACAACAAAGGTAAGGATGTACAACCTATCTCTTGGGTGACTCAATTCAATCCATAACAGCGTGTTCAATTATAGGATCTACATAAAGAAAGTATCTCACACACCAAGGAAGCAAACAGAAGAGGCGATGAGACACCACCTTACAATAACATTGATTTTAAAAAGTTCAAAATATTTAAACAGAAAATAGCAAATGCTGGAAAGGGTCTAAGGGATGAGACCCTCCCCCAAAAACACACACCTTGCTGGTAAGTCTGGGAAAATGTGCAGCCCCTGTGGGAAGTACTGTCGCGCTCAAGCAACTGGGACTAGAAGGATGGGATGACGCAGCAATTTCTCTGCAGGGCATGCACCCTAAAGCAATGAGAGAACGCATAGGAGCAGATATATGCGACCCATGTTCATCACAGTGCTCCTCCCATCGCAGCAAAAAGACGGACACAACCTTGATGTCCGTTAGTGGCAGACTGGGGAGATGAACCATGAAGCGACTGTGCACAGCCTCCTGGCACAATGGGAGTACATGCTGCTGCGTGGAATCGATCGTCGCAAAAAGAGAAACGCTGCATGAGACCATCGTTACGCCGGAAAACCCACAACAAATGTTTTCCTACTGAAAGAAACAAATGCTGACGGCTACCAGAGGTAAGAGGGGAAAGGAGGCAAGGTAAAGCAATAGGCTAGACTAGGGAAGACGGGTGTTAACGTTGGTGAAGGGGAAGATAGGATCCTACGAGAGGGGTAGGAGAAAACAAAGCAGGTGGCAGGACAAGCTACTGGAAGGTTTGATAAGTGGCTTAAATTGTTCAATGTCAAATAGATTATCTGAAGTATAAATCCCATTTATTTCACCATGAAAAGTATTTAAATGGGAAAACATGATTTTAAAAACTGCCTGGGATGGCCACCACGGCAGTAGAAATTTCAGGGACTGAGTATGAATGTTGGATACCCAACTCAGCCATGATGTAAATGGTATCACAAAAAGAATTTTTTTGGGCTCCAATCTTGCTCCTCCACACACACACACCACAGGCATGTGTGTGTGCACATGCACACACACGCACAGGCACAAACGTCAACAAAACCACTCATACTTCTTTCACGAAGAAACAGGCGCACTCTTCAAACAAGCACCAACGTCTCTTGCAAATCTTAATCTCCCCCTTGCCATTATATAGTGATAATTAATGCAGTAATGTAAGGAATGTAGCAAGAAAATGTAAAAGTACCATCTTCTGCCCTTCACTGGGTCCCTGATGATCAGACTAAAATGAAACCATGGAAGATTTTCTCCGTCTCCTGCTCTAGAAATAACTAGAAACACGTTTAGCTTCCTTTGGTCAAGGCCCGTTACTCTTGAAAAAAGAGATCCTATTTATTCACGACGAAAGACTGAAAATGGCAGCCTTTTCATGTACATTGGGTTACTGGAGGATTATAAAGACCTAATCAAATACATTGTCAGATGAACTAAATTGTCTTACTATTTTCCCCAAAGGGCCTTTCTTATTGCACAATCCTGTTACTCATCTTTATGTGAAAATATATATACTGAATAAATAGCTATGATGTTATAGTAGCTGTCAATGTTAGGCCAAAGTTTAATAAAAAATAAAATAAAAAATATTAGTTTCCCAGTTGGAGAGACAAATAAATGACTAGAATAGAATTTGAAAGATCATAGAAACAAATTAAAGAAATTTTAAAATCTTTGATTTTGCTAAAGAGTGGAGGGATAGGGGGCACTGAGATACCTCTGTAGGCAAAGGAACCACAGAAAAGTTTTCATCCGCCTCTTAGCTATTCTATGGTTTTGGAAAACTCAATTCCCTGAATTAGAACTCAATTTCCTCATCTATAAAATGAAGGAAAATAAAGAGTAGCTGCCCCCCATATATTTGTTGTTAGGATTAAATGAGTTAAAAATATAAGGGTGCTTTCATGTTTGTTTGGGTTTCAGAGAAGATATACCTCACGAATGGGTAGATGGGGGCAGTATAACATCATAACAAGAATTAAAAAGTTGAAAGTAAAAATCTACCTCAATGAATGAAAATATTTCCAGGAACTAAATACTCGTACCTGCCTTAAAATGCTCTCCACCCCACTTTTAAAGTGTTATTGACATGCAATTCACACATCCTAAATTCAACAGTCCAGTCATATGAAAGAGAGTGCACACTCATCTCCGCAATCAATTGTTGAACATTTACTTCTTTCTTGTACTTCTGGTTATTGGTTCCTCTTATCCCACCTCGTCCGCTGCTATACCTCACCTCCCAAGAAACCATCGACACAGTTACTGTCTCTACGGCTTTACGCAGCCCAGATTTCATGCACAGGAAAAAGCAGGGAGATAAATGCAGAATTTTAAAAGTAGCACTCTTCATGTTAGAAAGGATATTCACATCCTTGGTCTAAGGTCAGATGGGATTGATTCACGTGTGGATGCTCTGGGTGGTTTCTGAGCTCTCACTGTCATCCATGGCCTTCTGCAAGGTGTTTGCAATGTAAGCTCTACTACCATTCCCTCCTCCTGGTTTGGAGTTTATTATTCATAATCCTTGGATCCCACAGGCTGGTGTTCTTCTGTGTGGGCTAAGCTGACACCTCACTTAGATGACTGCTTGTTTGAAGTTCAGCCCAGAGGACTCCAGACACTGTCATTTTTAAAATATATTATTCATTGGGAGCTAATACATAAATTATATCATTCCATAGCTCAACCATGTCAAGCAGTATCGAACAATTACAACCACAAGCAGTTTCCAAACATTCAGTCTTTTCCTTCCTGGAATCCTTGACATCATCTCCCCTTCCTCCCCTCCCCCTCACACCCCAACACCACTGCACACACAACCCTCAACCAACGCCCCCGGAACCCTTAGTCTACCTGCTGCCCTACAGGCTCATCGATCCATGGTTTCATATACAGAAAAACATTGAGAAATCTCAGAAAGTTCTGCAGTATGAAAATGCTCCCGTTCCCAGTACCTAAAGTTACAACAACTAGATTTTTTTTCCTTTCAGGTAATTAATCATCTTGCATTGAAATAAAAATACTGTTACCTGGAGGGTAAATTGTGTTGATCTGTGTATGAACATATCAGAAAATAGTTTAGCAAGTTTCCGTTTGAGGGCAAGTAAAGTACGGGCAGCTCAAAGTGCTAGAAATACCTCCTCAGGTGCTCTCTCTGCCAAGCTTGTCAATTGATGCTTATTTCTAGTGAGTAACACTCTTTTTCTGACTTTCTTTCCCTCTTTTTTTCATCAACTTGCCATCAAGTTTCTCTCTGCGTGTCTTCTACTATTATCTATGAACCTGAGGTTTCTGGGACTCCGGTTCATTTGGTGTTTATTTCTCCTCTTCACCCTGCCGGGCTGAGAAGGCAAGCCCGCATCCCCTTGCAAGATCAGGAATGTCGTAGGACTAAATGGTTTTGTCAGGCCAGGGTGATGAGACCCCCAGAATGAGGACCAGGGCCGTGTGTGCTCGACCCAGAAGGGATGGCGGTCTGTGGAGCAGGGCCGCTGGACAGGGCCATCTTCTTGTTTTTCAAAATAAACCACACGGTTAGAGTTGTGTGCTCATCCTCCCAATTTTTAAGGCAATTGTACAAATTAAAGACAAAGAACAAACAAGCAAAACTATGGCGGCTCTTTCCAGCATCTGTGGCCACCAAGTTTTGGACCCTAACATTAAGTTCAAAAGGACAAAGGTGTACATTCCTTCCTAATCCCAGAATGCAGACAGAAGGAAGACAAACTCTTGCTTCCCAGGAAGAGAGGCCAACATCCCTGTGGGTGGCTCTTCTCCTGGCATCAGTGGCTTCTGGTGCACACAGTTAGTTGCTGGGTCTGGAGCAAAAATAAGGCGTCTCAGTGAATCTGCCATGGGAGGAGTTCCATCACACTTTAGTGATGACATTGAAATACTCTTTTTTTTTTTAACCAAATATCCTTAGTCATCTATTTCTTTCATTGAGTCCTCAGGTTCCTTTTCATCCAGTTAAGCTTTTGGTTCTTTAAATGCTTCCAACCTTCTAATTTTTGTCTGATGCTTGGATAGTTTAGGTGCATTACTGCCAGGTAGCTTTCTAATTGCAGGGGTCCTTGCCTAATTCACTAAGGGAAACCTTGAAATGCTTTTTAAAATTCATCGAGGAACAAAAATAATTGGTGTAAACAGGGATTATATACTCTCTCCACAAAACTGCATAATGCAATCTTTTATTTCTCTGAAGAGTTGGGTCATATTGTCCTTGTAGTTTCCAAACTCAAGTATCCTGGGACAAAAGAATAATAATCCTATTTTTTTTAAACCTTCAAAGGCATTTCCTATGGTACATAGGGCAATATATACAAATTCAGTTCCAGGTATGGCTGCACCCAATAGTTTGTCAAGTTAAGTATACAAAATATTTTAAGGTACAGCAGTCACAAGAAAAAAAAGTGAAGTTACACTTTATAGAAAAGCATATTGCAGGCTTAATAGATTATTTTGCAATAGTTTATCACAATTGACATTACTCCTAATTTTCACTCTGTACATATAACCACCAAATTAACGTTTTTTAAAAATGGGCTTGTGCCAAATAGTTATTCATATTCGAGCAATTTATTAAAATAAAACAATTCAGTGTTGTTTATGCTTGTCCTGCCCTCTCCTTTAATCTACATGATGAGCTATACTTTAAGACTACTTCAAGAGCATACTTATTAAAATTGAACTAGGTAATGAAACCAAACCCACAGAAAACAAAAATAGTTAACGACACATAGTTCCCATGAATCCCAACATGTAAGTAGGTAGGGACATCTAGATAGCAATACGATTTCATTAGCACCTACTTCAGTGTGAAAGGGCGCAGAAGGAAACACACTGGAGTGTAAAATAAGTGAGAAAATGGGGCCATTCCACAATGAGCAAAGCGACTAACATGGGACGAACTGTTCCTCCCTCCAAAAGAGATACTGGATCCCCTAACCCCTATATCTGCACATGTGAAATTGTTTAGAAATGGTGGTCTTTGGTTGTTATCAGTTTTAAAGGTCATATCAGAGTAAGGTAGGCCATAACCCATTCTGAGTGATGTCTTACGAAAGGATAGAGAAAAGGGGAGGGGGAGACTGAGATTCAAAGATAGGTTGAAACTACTATGTAAAGATCTGTATACAAACCAATGAAAGCAAAAAGTACCTGGGGACACCAGAAAATGAAAGAGACAAGGAAGGATCTAGAATTGACAGAGCATGGCTCCGTAGAAGCCCTGACTTCAGATGTCTATCATCCATTTCTGTCCTTACAGCTCCTCACCTGATGGCCCTTGTTAGGGCACCTCTAGGATGCCCAGCTGGTACCCAATTGAAAGAACAGAGGTCCACCAAGACCGGCAGCTGCGTACTTCAACACACGCTGAGGGCATGGAATAGGTATTTGTGAAGACAAATTTTACTATAAAATGAAGAACAGAAACAAACAAATAAGCAAACATGTTTAAACCCCATAATAAGTTGTCCCAAGAAAAAATATGAATATACAAAGCAGAATAAAATCTCTCCTAAAAGTAAAAATCTGACATGAAAATAAGCTGGAAAAGTAGCTTAAATGTCCAATGCAAGCTTAAATAAATTTAAGAAAATGATATAAGAAAGGATAAATTAGAATTATAAAACAAGAAATAAAAAGTACAAAATTCAGAACAGAATTATAAAACAAATTTTAAACTTAATTTTAACTAAAATAACAACTTTTCCAGAAATTTAAGGACACAATAATTTACAGATATTACCTTAAGTTAAATACAAACTAAAGAAGACAAATGTTTAAAATGAAAAACACATAAGATAGAAAAAAAATCCTAAATAAAATGACAGCAATAGAAACCAAGCAAAAGAAAATTTAACATATGTATAATAGGGGCCCCTGATGAAGAAAATATGGTGCAAAGGGTAAGTTACCAAAAACATAAAGGACAGTCTCCAGGAGGGGAGGGGGAAGATTAAAATGTTTTTTGAGAGGCCATACTGCACTCAATCAAGAAAAAGCAATGCCGATGCATTCTATAATACATTATTTGGACATTCAGCAAAAAAGACAATATCATTTCAAAAGAACGAAAATCAGATTATCTTCAGTATTAAAAAAACATTTTTTTCTGACAGGCAGAAGACACTAGGAATAACATAAAAAAGAGACTTAAGGCAAAAATACATGAGTTGTGAATTTGATATTCAGTTACACTGGGCTTCAAAGCTATTGGGGATAAAATACTATGAAAAGTGGAAGGAATATTATTCCTGTAATCCCTTTTTGAGGACTCAATTATTTAAAAATATTTTCAGACAGCCAAAATGCAGGAGACATGTTGATACAACAATTGATGGCATCTACAGATGTTGCCATCACAAAAAGAGATTCAATTCAATGCTACATTCTTTCTTGTGGAAAAATATAAAGCCATCTATAAGACAGTCCTACTAAAAATATCGGGCCTAAATCTAATCAAGCTAGTTGGCACACACTAATTTATAGAAATGCAAGTCATAGAAGAAAAAAATATGTTATCTATGCCACAGAGACCTTTGCAGAAAAATTCAGAATATGGAAACTCTATGAAACAAGCAACAATTCAACAGTTGGTTCAAGTAAGTTTCAAAAGAGAATAAATAAAAATGTGAGTGAGCCATAACCCAGAAGACTAGAGATAAAAATAGACTTAAAATTCATATCAAATAAAGTTAACAACCAATATTTTCATGCTATAATAAATTTTTTAAAGTATGTTAGGTTTATTAACATAGAGAAAAAAACATAGAAGGTTATCAACATGTTTCCTACACATTTGCATCTGGAGAGAATATTTTTTTTTAAAAAAAAAGCATTTTCAGCCTTAATTAAGACCAGAAGCCACTTCTAAACATCCAAGTGCCCTGCTTTGGAGGGGCCTGATACAATATTTAGCAAGCATTACAAAAATCTTGATGACAATAATTATATTAAGACAAATTTAATATAAATAATAAGAGTTTAAAACGTATCCAAGGTTCTGCTGACATATGAAGTATGGAAATCCAGAAATTATCTTAGCACGTAGTACACGTGTATGGTTGTGGTTGACAACATGACTTTAAGCGGCACTAGCATTTTTCTCCAGCGACTTTCTGCTGCCAGAGGCACTGAGAGGCTGAAGGGTTATAAGTTTTCTTGTTACTTGTCAAATCTTTTATTGAGTGCTGACTCTAGAGGAGATTCTGTTTCTAATATAATGCTTTGCATTTGGTGATTCAAAGTATGGTATTTCATAGATCATCTTTAGCAACAAAAGTTAAGTCTTTGCATTCTGTGACAAATTCCAGGCTCAAGTCAGGGACTCAGGCCTGTTTTATTCAGATGTCTACTTAAGTGGCTCAGAAGAACTCCTGAGCATCCCTTTAGAATTTATTTTGCCTTATTGAGATGCATTACATGTTTGTCAGTTGCAGAGAAATATGGGATACTCAGTAATATTGTGGAGAGAGACCATCTTTACCCATTCATAAATACCCATAGGGATAACTCTGTACAAATAGCTACATAAGTAAATAAATAAATACTGTTGCACTAAAGGTAACTCTTAGGTTTAAATACTCCTTTCACAGAGTATTCAGAATGTAGGAAGCTAGATTAACAATATCAACTCTTCTCAGCAAGGAGACCAACATCCATGTAAAATTGTTCATTTGCTTCCCAAATCGTTTTCATCAAGTTGTTTGACTCAGTGGTCACCTGAATACACCGTTTAGGATGAAGGAGTAGATAGTCTTTCCCACGAGGTTTCTCAGTATTCATTTTACTTCATAAACATGTTGTTCCTTTCAGATTTTATACCCTGCTATTGGAACTCGTTTTTGCTCCCCAAGTTCATGTCTTTCATCCATCAAACCTCAAGATATAAAAGAGCAACAGATAAACATTATTTTTCCCAAAATAGATGGGCCTGCTTATGATTTGCCAAACTTCCAAAGAATGGTTCTTCTTTGGACCCAGACAGAAAGAACTCGGTGGCTAAAATAGATGCAGAAAACCCCTCTGTCTTGACGCAATTGCTTTACCATAAATTACGTTTCAGGGTATAAAACCATCCAGCCTATTTTATTTCCATTTCCATGTGCAGCCCTCAATTCCCTGGACAATCGCATTGTCATTTTAGGCTTGTGAAGCATGAACTGTAGTAGCTGGCTCTTGAGTTCCATGAATTCACCTTTGTTAAGTGAAATATACATTGCTCTACCTTGAGCAAGTACCTTGTCCTTGAGTTTTGCAGACTCATCCTGTAATAAACCTTCCCAGATCCACTTTTAGCACAGCTTCTTTAATGGGAAGTATTGCCATCTTTTGAGTTTCTATGTTTTCCCTGAATTTGTTCTAGTGGCTAATGATATATAATGGTAATCAGGACTTTTACCATGTGACAGATACTGAGCCAAATCCCGTGCATCGTCCCATACCTACAAAATGGGTCACCTTATTATCCATATTTGACTAATGAGGAAACTGAAACTCAGAGGTGTTACAAATTTGCCTCAGGTTTCACAGCTTTCAGGGTTCAAACCCAACCAGACAGATTAGCTTTAATTCAAAGCTTAATGTGCTCCAATCTGTTCCTCTCCCCCACATCACGTCGATTCTCCTCAAAATGACCATCTATACAGTTTCTGCTCCAGGGTTTGTGTAATTTTGATAAACAGTGAAGACTAGTCGAGGAGCTTCATATAACAGAGTAAGTGCAATCATTTTAATTTAAAAACGTTTTAAATAAAGCTCACAGAAGAAAAAATGTATGTGTGAGTGTGTTAAGAGTGTGTGGAAGCCTCCACAAATGGAAATTTAGCTATGAGCCTTTCTGGTGGCTGATGCTCGCCCCCTGCTGGTGCTTAACAAACACTGCAAAATTGGAATCGCGGTACAGAATCATTAGAACATAACCTGTATTCTATGCTTCCACAATTACGATAGTAAAATCAGCCTTCTGAATATATATAATATATTAAATATTATATATATTAAATATAATATAGTCATTTTAAATATATGTATATATATATTTAAAAGCCTTCCATCCTGGTTCTGTTGAAGGCAGCCAAAAAGGCCAACATTCTAACCAAGGGGAAAATTAATTAGAATATAGATTTACCACTGTGATTCTATTTTATATCTGAAGGGAGAAAAAGACCTTAAAACCCTTGGCATTGGCTCCAATCTCTTCCTCTCTTCTCTTTAATAATGCAGAACTCTTTTTGCAGCCAGTTACCTGATGAATGCTGCAACATGGAAATGGAACAGGCAGCATCTTGCAGGTGGGTCTACTTCTTGAGACAGACGGCTATCACTAGGTTTGTTACAGCATCCATTTGGGACTCAGGTACTCAGTTTTCCCTATTGGCATAGTTATGACATTTGAAATGAAAAAGAAAAGACTCAAATTGTAATGTCATGAACACATACTCTAACACATAGAAATAAAGCAAATTCAACCTACTTGCTTGAAAGGAATCATGCCAAGTGAACACATCAAAATTACCAATGGCATACAAATACTTTCAGTATTTTAGAAAACCAGTGTCTAAAACTAACAAGCAAATTAGTAGTTTGAAATCTATGTTTCCTGTTCTATTTCCAATTTAAAGATGCATAATTATTTGGCATCCATATGAAGTGAGGTTGTTAGTATCAGAAGAACTATTCCTTAAACCAGCAAAGTACTTAGCATTTTGGGATCTAGACCCAGATCCGGTTCTATGCAGATGTAAATGGTTCTTTCAGTAGCCACTGAATCAGGAAACTATGGCTGGACAACTTGGAGGCAGCTCCTGTCCTTGTCCATAGTGATCCAGGGTGAGAAGCTGCCTGGCTTCAATGTTCTCTTCAAGTAAAAAGAGTCCAACATTGTGAGATAAAGAGGACTTATTCAGAGAGTCCTAAATCTGCCTTTTAATGTTCATTTCACTACATGCATTTAATCACAATTTTATTTTCTCTTCTAAAATATGATTTGTAAAGAGTGTTTTAGGCTTCAGTTTATTACTGCAGTGACATCAGCTCAGATTGTGCCATGATGTCCATGGGAACATGGAAATGCAAACTCACATTATAAAGAATTTTAGATTTATTCTACGAAAGGGAATCATCTATCTCTATATGTATAGCTTAAGCTTCTCATTTGATTTTATTTTGTAGTTTGTTTACCTCTTTGTGTGCATTGGGTGAATGATTTTGGTGCAAATTACTTTTCTGTTCAACCAGTCATACACATTTTATTTCGTTCTTGAGTTCAAGCTCCCCAATGTGACATCATTCTCCCTACTTCTGTTTCCCATTTTCCTTCCTCTGCCTCCTAACCCTGACTATGTTCTGAATTTCATCCTTGGACAAATGCTGCCTGTCTTACTTGGCTGGTTGGTTGCTCTAAGGAGTGCTATCTCTCTAATCGTCGTGGTCACCTTATAGACCTGTTTACTGTTTGGCTGAAAATTGAGCCACAGAGGTGAGTTCCATGTATGCAAATGGATGAAGGCTCATAGTCTTCTTGGGTGTTCCACCAGTCTGTTCCTCCCGTTCATCATTTCATCATGGATATGTGTTCTCTTGTAAGGACTAAATGCACAAAGCATTGTCCTGAAATCTCTACCAAGCAACACTGTAAACGTCCATTTATCAAACTGGCTTATGAAGACTTTAGAAACAACAACAAAGGAGCATCAACACACTCAAAACTGTGGGAAGCTCCCAGGTGTGAGTGGAAAATAAATATTGACCGTTAAACCAAGATGGCCACCAGAGTCAGCATTGGCGAGGGAAAGATCTATGGTAAGAGGTAGGGTCATCAGGAGGAGCACGTAATGGGGGCCAGAGAGCCTGCAACTGGTTGTGACTTTACTACAAAAACAATAGATCATTTTGGACAAGGCAAAACGGTTTCCTCAGGAAACCTTCAGGAAGGAGGGATAGCTGAGTTAGATGCATTCTAATTTCTCTCTCAGCACAAGCTCTGTCTCATGGAAGGGGGTGAGCACAAGACCTTGAAATTAGATGCAAAAGAAGCAACAGTAAGTGCAGGTATTTATTTCACCCTGATATTGGTGTGCAGGAAATAAGATGAGCAAATAATCTGAGAAGCTGGATTATATGAAGAACAATGCAGCATAAGGATTGGAGGAAGGCTTTCTAATAACTTACGCAATGCAGATGACACAACTTGTTTGCTGAAATGGAGGAGGCCTTGAAGCACTTGCTGATGAAGATCAAGAATTGCAGCGGTCAGAATGGATGACAGTTAAATGGGAGAAAAAAAAACAACCTAAATTCTCACAACGGAACCAATCAGAATCTTCATGCTAAATGGAGAAAAGATAGAAGTTGTCCAGAATGTATCTTGCTTGGACCCACAATCAATGCTCATGGAGACAGCAGTCAATAGATCAATTGGCACATTTGTATTGCAGAAAACCTCTTTAGAACATTGAAAAGCAAGGAGGTCACTCTGAGATAAGGTGTACGTGGCCCAAACCATAGTATTTTCTGTCAATTCGTGTGCATGTGAAAGTTGGACATTGACTAAGGCAGACCCAAGACGAATCAATGTGCTTTAATTATGGTGCTGGTGAACCATATTGAAAGTATTGTGGACTGCCAAGAAATTAGTCTTGGAAGAAGTACAACCAAAATGTGCCTTAGAGGAAATGATGATGAGACTTTGTCTCGTGTACTTTGGGCATGTGGTCAGTTGAGATCAGTCTCTGCAGAAGGACATCATGCTTGGTAAAGTGGAGGGACAGTGACGGAAGGTCCTCAACAAGATGGATCGGCACAAGGGCTGTCACAATGGAACTTTGGAACAATTGTGAGGATGGTACAGGACCAGCCCGAATTTCTTTCTGTTCTGCATAGGATTGCTATGAGCAAGAACCTAACAACAGCAGGAACTACGTAGACAAAGAAGTACTTAAATTAGGCAGTCCCGTAGAACTCTGAGGCTGAGCTGGTTCAGAGAATGAAGTTTCCAGGAGGAGAAATATTGCAATGTGTCTCCAGACTTTTCCAAGCTGTTCTGATTCTGGGAAGGTAACTGCAATGCTTTGGACACATTATGCTAAGTGGGAAGATAGGTAACAAATTCCCTGAAGCTCATCCAGCTGTCTGTAAGCACCAGCACTATTGATGTTCACATCCCTGCTAATTTACGTGGGGTATGTAACCGGGCACTGCTTCAATCTCTCTTAAAAAGCTCTCTGGAAACAAGAAGCAAGATATTCCTCAGTCTCTGCTGCTTCCCCATCTGCCTATTGTAAGCCTTAACCATGGTTTGCTTCATAAGAGGTCTGCTAACTGATGCCTCTTTCATCCAAGCAGACCATGAGCTGATAGCAGACAGAACCCGCTCAGTGTCTGTTGCAGCCGCCGCCCACACAGGCCTCAGAACACACCTGTCAGCTACCGAAAAGTTCAATAAAATTCTGCTGACTTGGACTGAATTCAAATCAAGATAAACACCCTCTCTTTGCTTTCTTTCTTTAAGGTGCCATTGGGGTTTAATGGTGAACAATTATCACAGAAAGAATATGGCTTTTATAGCAAGCTGGTCAGAATCTCTGGTCTGTAAACACAGAGTGGTTTGTTTCAGATGGGGGAGGGTTTTTAATTGTTTATTTACAGTTTATTAAAATGTTTGCAAAGAAATGAACAACCACTCTGAAAGAAACAACTGTGAGCCCTGTTTTATTTTTATACATTCTCTCTCCTTATGTTAGAATTTAGGGAGCCCTGATGACCTTGTGGGCCACACACTGAGCTGCCAAAGATAAGATCCGAGGTTTGAGTTCACCAAGTGCTCCTTGGGAGAAAGATGAGGCTGTCTACAATTACAAAGATTTGAAGTCTTAGAAATCCAAAGGGACAGTTTTACTGTCCTATAAGGTCACGGTGAGTGGGAATTTTGTGGACTGAAAAACAAAAGCCACGCTTTCATCGAAGGCATTCCTCCGTGTCTAAGAACCATCTAGGAAGCAGAAGGAGAAATTCCAGAACCATGTGAAGAAGAGCACATCTGTTTTCTCTGTCTGAAGTGATGGAGGTCAAGACCAAAGGCTACAGAGTCTTAGACACAGAGGTCACGGGAAAGAGCAAAGGAGCCAGGCCAGCACCAGAAACTGAGGCATAGAAACCATGAGACAGAACAGAGGAGCAGTACTGAGGCTTGGAGGCTGTGAGACAGAATAGTCAACAGGCGTCTTGACCCACAGAGGCAGAGGCCAAGGTACTATATACATGGCTGAGTGACTGAGGACCAGAGAAAGAGACTGGGCTGCTGGCTGAGCAGAGGTGTTCTTGTCAACCAATGACTACATCCTTACTGTTTACAGATCCTGGCTGTGGTCACTTGTTAACTTCCCTAGTAAATCCCCTTGACGGTGAGTATTTTCTGTGAATTTTGTGTGGCCATTGTAATGATGATAAAACCCAATATAGAAGCAGTGCTGGGGGTGGGGGTTGGGGATGGGGGCAGGGGAGGACAGTACCATTGGTGTCCGAGTAGGCAGAGATGGATGGAGCGAGGTATGGCTGACCTCTGCCTTGTGGCAATAGGGAAACTAGTGGAGACCAGAAATGTCCCTCTTCCACCTCCCATGCTGTTTAGTTTAAGTTCGTATAGTTCATATCCTCTGTCAGTTAGTATAAGACAGTGCACTTTATATACATATCAAAACATTAAAGACATGCTTCCAGATACATTAAAACCTCTTTAACACAATACATTGACAATAACAATGTTTTGACACAGTTCACATGGTAACACTGATTTGTTATTACAACTTGTGAGAGCTCAGGTTCATGTCAGCATGATCGGGCCGGCATTCTACATGGCTTGGCATTGAACACATAGTGATCCCCCCATGAACTGAATTTACACAATGTAATCAAAGCCAACTAGTTGTGCGCCGCCTAATGGGATAAACCTAAGGTGGATTGTAATACCCTGACTCTGGTCACACTTTTACTCTCACACAATGACAGGGAAGTTTCCTCAGGATGTGGCATCCTTCCAATAGAAGAATGCTGTGGTAAAGCTTGCTTTGCTTTTGATTGAATCCAGAGCCTGCATTTGATCATCTACCTCTAGTTCTATGGAATTGGACCAAAGGCCTGCCCTAGTGCCTGCTGATCTTGTGAGCTGCCAGAGGCCTGGCATCTGCCCCATCAACCTTGGGGTCCTTCAACTTTGTGGCCATATGCCTGATGTTCTGACCTTGGCTTCATCTGTCTCTGCAGGCACAAGCCTGTGGTCTTCTCACTCATCTTGAATCTGTCAGCCTCCATAGCAATGTGAGTCAGGAGAAGCCTCCAGTTTAACATCTGATCCATAGACTTGAAACTTGCTTGGACTTGGACTTGCCAACTTCTACAACTATGTGAGCCCTTTCTTGATGAAGATTTCTCTGTGTGTGTGTGTGTGTGTGTGTATTGATATGTATGTGAACCTAGCTATAAATACCCACATATGCAAGCACCACTGCATTTGCCTCTCTAGAGAGCCTCAACTAGCAACACAGACCTTAAAATTTAATCTAATGGGCTTTATGGGAATTAGAACTACAAGTGTATATGTGGTTAGACATCACCAAAATGGACATTTTCCAGCACGGAACTGCATTTGGAGTTCTCATGAGTCAGAGCTGACTCAACAACAAACAATATTAACAGTTTATGTTTTTGGCATTAATGTCTATGATCAAATATTCCCATGAAGGTAATATCAAAGTATTTTGAGCCTTATGGGTGGTACTCAGAGTCCCTGTTTTACAAAGTGGCAGGTGTGCGTAGGTGTTACATACACCTGAACACACAAAACATACCCTACAATGTATCTTTGCCCGTCTCAAAAACATCTCAGTCAACAATTCTCTTTGTTCTATGACCTCTCCTTCAATTTGGATGATGTTTTCCTCCATTCTACTAGGTCCATCCACCTTGACCTCCACATATTGACATGTCATTAGCTATAATTCCTCCAACTACACCTTTATTCTCTGCTCAAATTATCCCTTTGATTTTCTTGTTCAAATCCTCCCATCATACTGAACAGTAGATCTCCTTATCCTCCTATTTTATACCGAGCCGCAAAATCCTCACTTGTCTTCCTACACAACTTAAACCCAAAGACCCATTACTTCAATAACACTATTGCCAGTGTCCTAAACTTCCTTGTCGTTTACTGTGTTTTGTTGTGTATTCCAGTAGACAAAGCCCAGGCCTCAACAGTGTCACAAAATAGTTACGAACTTGTCTCTGACACAGATGGCATGTGATGGATGGTCTTTGATCACTGGGAATTTTGTGTGCCCAATATAATACCTGTTCTTGGATGGCACAAAAGGTTAACACCTTCAGCTGCTAACAGAAAGCTCAGTGGTTCAAGTCCACTCAAAAGCACCTTGGAAAAAAAGATATGGTGGGGAGAGAGCAATAGAGCTGTTGGTGATGATGTATATATCACTCTTTTAAAATTATTTAACAATGGGAGTGTATGGTATGTGGATATTATATTAAGAAAACTACTACTGAAAAAAGCAAACACCCAAAACTTTACCTTTGGTTACCCTAGGTAAGGGAGGAAGAGTATTTGCTTAGGGGCCAGTGAGTTTGTGTTCATGGTGGCAGAATGATTTGAAAAAGTGTCAATAATGGTTGTACAGCATGAAGAGTAGAATCAATGACACAGCATTAGACATTTAGAAATTGTTGACAAAAAAACCTTTTTTTTAAAAGAACAATTTTTATTGCAGCATCATTTACATACTAGAAAGTTTATCTAATTTCAAAAAAAATTAAATGGTGATATACTTCTAAAAATCAGTTATTCAAAACCATATGAAGCAAAGCTCTACTCTGACACACAAAGAGTTTCCATGAATTGGAGCAAATCAATGGCAACTGGTTTAGCCAGGGTTCTTAGGACATAGACACGGTGTGAATATATGTATATCTTGAAAGACGTACAGCCAGTATGTTCCTTAGAAGAGAATATGCAGAGACTTTCTCTCACATATTTTGGACATGTTATCTAGAGACACCAGCTGCTGGGAAGACCTTCAATGAGATGGATTGGCACAATGCCTGCAAGGATGGGCTGCAGCATAACATGTGTGCAGAGGGAGCAGGTCAGTTTGCTCTCTGTTTGACATGGGGCTGCTATGAGTCAGAACCAACTTGAAGGATCCTAATACCAACAACAAGTTGTAGGCATCTGTGTGCATGACCCATCCTTGAATAATAGTCTTCAAGGAGTGCAATCTGATGAACCTGGCCAGCATGAGGAGGTTCTGTGGGAAAGGTAACTGATGATCCTTGCTAATTCACCCAGTGAACCGAGCATGGGTCAAGTCTCTCGCCTTCCAGAACTGACTGTCTTTCTCTCTCACCACGCACGCAGTTCCCAGGCATTCTTGAGCATTTGCCATCATCCTCAAACTCCCTACATCTTGACTGCCTCAAATTGCTACAGAGAATACTCTGACTGCATTTAAATGTTTCAGAGACGGAATTTCAACAGTCCTGTCATTTTGATTGTGTTTCGGCCAAATGTAAATTGCTCTCATTACACACATCATTTTGGCTGGAGCAGTTTCAATTTTTCTCATTTCCTACTTCTCTTCATTCTAATGAAATTGCAAGATACAACAGCCAAAAGTCATTTATCTCACTAACCCTGTCTCTTATAATTTTATATACTTTAATTCTGCACATTCAATATTAAAAATTATTCCAATCTTTCTCATGTTCCCAGTATGAATTTTTTTCTTAGTTAGGCTTGATATGTATAAGTCTGAGAAAAAAATACACAACTCTGATTTCACTGAACAAAAAAGACAGAAATCTTCACAGAGTAACCCAACATCTCTGTTAACACAGAGGCAATACCATAGCTAATCTAAGATAGTATCAAGATAATTTGGGTTCAGAAGAATGCCTGAAATAGGTTTGTGCTTCCTGGCACTGCTATATTCGTGCTTCGGAGGCTGAAAATATATGTTCCAAGTCTCTTCTTATACTTGTCAAAGCATCAGAAAGTGGAACCAAGAAGTTGAATTTTAGATGGCCTCACTATTTCAACTTCTGAGCTAATTTATAATTGAACTGTGAAAAGATGATAGATTTTAACCTTCAGTTTTGACCTTTAATCTTCACTTCAGTATTACTGTACACTTTGAAAACCTTAAAGTAACAATAAGAGTACCCTGAAAGTCTATATGAGACCAGAAGTCTATTATTGGTTATAATTTTGTGAAATGTGCACAGTCATGTTGCCAACAAGTCCATTCTGACTCCTGTGTGTAGAGTTGAACTGCTCCATAAAGGTTTCAAAGCTTTCAGTTTTTGGAAGCAGATCAGCAGGCTTGTCTTTTGGCTTGTAATTAGGTGCCTCACCATTTGCATAATCAGGAACCCCAAAATCATAGCCATAAAAGTTATAGTTCATATAAAGTTTCTCACTTAATTATAAGACAATAAAAATACCCTGAAACTTAAGCATAAATGAAAATCAAACTTATTTTTCCTTCATTAGATTGTCCTAGGAACCTTGTAATTTATCATCTATTTGTTTAAATTATTTTACTGGGGACTCGTACAACTATTATCACAATCCAGACATATATCCATCATGTCAAGCACATTTGTTCATTTGTTTCCCTCATCATTCTCAAAACATTTGCCTTCCACTTGAGCCCTTTGTATCAGCTCCTCATTTTCCCCTCCCTCACCACCCTCCCTCCTTCACAAACCCTTGATAAATTATTATTATTTTGTCATGTTTTACACTGTAAGACATCTCTCTTCACCCACTTTCCTGTTGTCTGTCCCCAGGGAGGGAGTTATAGGTAGATCCTTGTAATTGGTTCCCCCTTTCTACCCCACCTTCTCTCCAGCCTCCCAATATCACAACTCTCGCCAATGGTCCTCAAGGGATAATCCATCCTGGATTCCCTGTGTTTCTGGTTCCTATTTGTACCAGTGCATATCCTCAGGTCTAGCCAGATTTGTAAGGTTAGAATTGGGATCATGATAATGTGGAAGAGGAAGCATTTAAGAGCTAGAGAAAAGATATAGTGGAACTTCCGGGTAGATGGGGACTGAGTAACACATACCAGAGGGACTCCACAGAAATCAGCCCAGGATAGTTACTTAGAGGGAAATTCAACACTGCTGCATTGCAGGAGAAGCATCATAAAAATAAGTAGGCACAGATCCACAAGCTTTTGAGGGGCTGGGGGCTTTTGGCTTACTACAGTGGAGGCTGGCTAGGGCTTGACCTTAGCCCCACCACTGTCTTCGCTGGAGCCAAGACCATTTGGAGCTTGTGCAGGGGCTTTATCTCAACACAGCCACAGCTTGCAACCACCTCTTGGCAGGGGTTAAATACTTACAGGGCCATGGGCAGGGATCTGGGCTCAGTTACATTGTTACTTTTGTTTTCCCTCTCTTCTCTATATCCCCCAAAGTCTCAGCTGGCTTAGTTTTCTTATATATTTTTCCTCTTTATCATTTCCCTGTTCTCTCACACTACTGCTGACCTCCAAACCACTCCCCTTAGCCAAGGGCATTTACACCTGTCCACACCCAGCTAGGTGATCTCCACCCTGTGCAGCATAGCACAAATCTGGGGAAAGCCCAGCTGACCACCACTGGGTGATATTCCGTTCAACTTCTTACTGGGGAATTTCTGCCTGTGTGGCTGGGGGAGCTGCTCTTTTTCCACTGTGGAGCCATGTGACTGAGAGAACTTCCTCCTGCCTATCTTAGTGCCTCTCATGGATTAAGGCAGCTCAGCCAACAATCTCCCAACATTCCAGGCTACTGCAGTAATCTCTGCCAAACCTCCGCATTGATCTACCTGATCAGGGCAATTCTACCCAACATTTGTGGTGTTCTACACCAAAGCTGGCAACCCAACAGCACTCTGGGGCACTCCCCTTGAGAGTCAAGCCACAGGAGGATAACGTGGTAGGCTAATTCCATAGTGAAATTAGTTGTAGGCAGTTCAAAGAAGCATTCCTATGAGTCTCCCCAAGAGAGCCACTGCTCTTCGGCTCCTTGGAAAATGTCACCTGGCTCCCCTAAAACAATGCAACATAAACAGCCATCAGCCCCAACTGAGATGAAAAACAGGAGAAATAAAAGGCAATGGCAGAAGATGTCCTGAGCCACGACATGCATAGAAGAAGCAGACATCGATCTGCCACAGAAAGAAATTTTCAGAATGCTGCTTGGAGTCATACAGGACATCAGGGAAACAATAGAGAAAAAGGATTAAATTATAGAGGAGATAAAGTCCATACACTAAAGAGAAATATAAGAGCTAGGGAGGAGATAATAAAAACCAGTAGCAGACTCACATACCTCAAGAATCGATTGGAGGAAGCAAAGTGACAAGGAGGACAGCCAAGCAGACTTTAAAAATGCAAACAAAAATCTAATAAGATCATCAGAGAAGCTGAAGAAAACTTAAGAGCTATTTCTGATGCTATGAAGAGGAACACCATCAGAATAATTGGGTTACCAAAGGAAGACACAGCAAAGAAGTCTGTAATAATAGTGAGAGAATTCTTGGAGTAAAACTTCTCCACCTTAATGAATGAAAACCAGGCAACCATTCAGGAGGCTGAAAAAAAACACCAGCTAGACTGAATCCCAAAAAGAAGCCACCAAGGCACATAATAGTTAAACTACTCAACTTTGAGGAAAAGGAGAAAATCATGAGAGCAGCTAGGGAAAAGCAAGCAATCACATGTAAAGGTTCTCAAATAAGAATATGCTCAGACCTATCAGCAGAAACTATTAAAAAGATGAGAGAGTTGAGTAACATGTTCCAAAAATTGAAGGAAAACAATGCAAACCCAAGAATACTCTACCAAGCCAAATTATTGATCAAGATAGATGGAGAAGTACGAGTCTTCCCAGACAAGGAAAAACTCAAATAATATTATAGAGGAAAACCCAGCCTTACAAAAGATCCTTGCTGAGCCAGTATGAGCAGAAAACATTCATCGAGCACAAATAAGAGATCAACACATAGAACAACCTCACCCAGAGGGAAACAAGGAGAAAACAGATCCCAAGATTGCATTGGCTTAGGGATGGAAAGTCAAGAATGACACACACACACACACACACACACACGAACAATACACTAATGAGAAAGGAAAGTAGTAAAACACCCAACACAAAAGATATAAGATGACATCACAGAGTCCACAGATGGAGATAATAATCCTGAATATCAATGGGCTTAATTAAGGCACTGAAAGACTTGAGACTAGCAGACTGGTTTAGAAAACACAAACCATCAATCTGCTGGCTACAGGAGACACACCTCAAGCCTACAGACTAAAATAGGCTGAGAATGGTATACCAAGAAAACAGCAATTCAAAAAAAAAAAAAAAACCAATAACCAGGGGTTGGAATCCTAATATGGGACAAAATTGACCTCAAAGTTCAAACCATAAAAAGAGATAAGGAGGGACACTATCTAATGCTCAAAGAAATGGTAGACAAAGAACCACTAAGCATTGTAAGCCTATATTTCCCAAATGAGAGACCCGCTGAATACTTCAACCACACATTTCAAAAGATGAAAAAAGAAATCACAACTTCTTGGTGACTTCAATACACCGCTTGCTGAGAAAGATAGATCACAGAAAAAGAAGCTCAACAAGGAGGCTAGAGATCTAAACACTAAAAATAGACAATTTGACCTGATAGATGTTTACAGAGCTTTTCATCCAAATACATAAAGAAATCACATTATTTTCAAGCCCACATGGCACATATTCAAAGATAGTCCACGTGGTGGGACATAAGGAAAATATACATAAATTTAAGCACATTGTTATCATACAGACTTCTCTCTCTGACCACTGTGACATAAGGCTAGAAATCAACAATTGGAAGATGAAGAAAACAAAAGCAAACAAGTGGAGGATGAATAACTCTCTTTTGTGCAATGAGTGTGTACTGTCACTGATCAGAGGTGAAATTAGGAAATTTCTAGAAACCAACGAGAATGAGAAATCGATGTGCCATAACTTATGGGACACAACAAAGGCAGTTATCAGAGGGAGTTTCACAGCAATACATGCACACCTGAAAAAGGAAGAGCGACTCATGATGGATATGCTGGCACAAAATTTACAACAACTAGAGCAGAGTAAGCAGGAAAATTCCACAAATAGCAAAATTTTAAAAAGAAGAAGAAATAATAAAAATCAGGTCTGAGATTCAGGAGAGGGAAAATAAGAAAACTATGGAAAAAAATAATGCTGCTAAAAGTTGGTTCTTTGAAAAGATAAACAGAATTGACAGACTGCTCACAAAGCTAACCAAAGAAAGGAGGGAACAAATTTCAATAGCAAGAATGAGGGATGAAAGAGGGGACATTACAATAGAGCCTAATGAAATCAAAAGGATATTACACAGTACTATGAAAGATTGTACTCCAATTAATTCAACAACTCGGAAGACATGGAAAATTTCTTGGAAAAATAATCCCTCCTTAGACTATCCGCAAAGGATGTCAAGAATCTCAACAGACCCATAGCAATAAAAGAAATAGACAAGGTTATCAAAGGATTACCAACAAAAAATCCCCTGGACCAGGTGACTTCACAGGACAATTCTACCAAGCACTAAGGGAAGAGCTAACACCAATCCTACACAATCTCTTCCAGAACGTAGAAAAAGATGACAAACTCCGGGACTCCTTCTATGAAGCTAGTATAACTCTGATACCTAAACCGGGCAAGGATTCCACAAGAATTGAGAACTGTAGACCAATATCGTTAATGAGCATTGATGCAAAAATCCTTAACAAAATACTGGCCAATGCAATACAAAAGTATATAAAGCAAATAATTCACCATGACCAAGTCGGATTCATACCAGGGATGCAGGGATGGTTCAATATACAAAGGACCATTAGTATCATTCATGACATTGACATGAAAAACTATAAGAACTGCATGATAATATCTATAGATGCAGAAAAAAGCATTCGGCAACATCCAACACCCATTCCTGTTTAAGATACTTAAGAAAATAGGAATGGAAGGAAAATTCCTGAAGACAATACACAAACTATATATGAAAAACCAACAGCCAATGTGGTAGTGAATGGAGAAAAGACTAACACAATCCCACTGAAAAAGGGGACCAGACAAGGATGCCCCTTGTCCTCATGCTTATTTATCATTGTACTGGAGGTTTTAGCTAACAGCATAAGGCAAAGAAAAGACATCAAAGGTATTCGCCTGTGAAGCTATCATTATTTGCAGATGATATGCTTTTATATATGGAAAATCCTGATAGCTCTACAAGGGGAGTATTGGAAGCAATAGAGGAGTTTGGTAGAGTGGCAGGATACAACAGCAACAAACAGAAGTCCAACGGATTATTATACACAAAGGATAAGACCACAGAAGAGGAGATCCAAAAGGTGGTACCCTTCACAATAGTCAAGCACAAATTGAAATATCTAAGGATATACCTGACTAAAAGAACAAAAGACCTATATGAGGAAAACTACAGAACACTATTATAAGAAACCAAGGATGACCTCAACAATTGGGAGAATATCCCATGTTCGTGGATTGGAAGACTCAATATAGTCAAGATGTCAGTTCTGCCCAAGGGACTATAGATGTTTAAGGCAATCCTGATACAATTACCCTCATCTTTCTTCAGAGAAATGGAAAAACTGGTTGCCAACTTCATATGGAGAGGGAAGAAGCCCAGAATTAGCAGAGAACTCCTCAAGAACAAGAACACAGAGGGAGGGCTTGCTTTACCTGACTTTAACACATATTATACAGGCACAGTGGTCAAAACCACATGGTATTGGTATAATGACAGATACTCAGACCAGTGGAAAAGAACTGAAAACCCAGAAATAAAATCATCAGCATATAGACAACTGATTTTTGATAAGGGCCCAAAATATATCCAATGGGAAGCAGATGCCCTCTTCAACAAGTGGTGCTGAAAAAAAGGATATTTACCTGCAGAAAAATGAAGCAAGAACCTTATCTCACTCCATGCACAATAATAATCTCAAGGTGGATCACAGACCTTGAACTTAAACCCCAAACTATTAGGGCCATCAATGAGGGAATTTGGACCAACTTGAGAACTTTGGTACAGGGAATACATAGGCTATCAGAAATAGGGAAGGACACAAACACAGAGGAGGCACAAATTGACAAGTGGGTAATACCAAAGATAAAACACCTGTGTACATTGAAAGAATTCACCAAGAGAGTAATAAGAGAGTCCACGCACTGGGAAAACATGTTTAGCAATGACACATCAGACAAAGGCCTTATTACTAAAGTCTACAGTACTCTGCTAGCTTCCCAAAAGAAAAACAAACAAACAAACTAATTGCCCACTGAGGAGGTGAGAAACGGACCTGAACAGAAGTTTCACAGGGGCAGAAATCCAAATAGCCAATAAACATATGAGAAAATGTTTCCGATCATTTGCCATAAGAGGAATGCAAATTAAAGCAACTATGAGATACCACCTAACACCCTCAAAGATAGACCAATTCAAAAAATCAGAAAGCAACAAGTGTTGGAGGGGCTATGGTAAGATAGGAACTCTCATCCACTGCTGGTGGACCTGTAGGTATGTACAGCTATTATGGAAATCAATCTGGCGATATCTAAAACAGATGGAAATTGAATTACCATAAGACCCTGCAATCCCACTACTGGGCATATACCCAGAAGAGGCAAGAAACAAACCAGAGCCAGACATCTGTGCTCCAATGTTCATCATGGCACAGTTTACAATTACAGGGAGTTGGAATCAACCCAAATTTCCATAAACTGCCTAGTGGATTAAAAAAACTGTGGCACACACATGTGATGGAGTACTATGCATCACTGAAAAGCAGTGATGAACGTATGAAGCACATCACCACATGATGGGAAAAACTGGAGGAAATCATGCTAAGTGAATTAAGGCAAACCCAAAAGTGTGGGAAATAGAAAGTTTTCTCCCAAGTCATCTCCCCAAATATATTAGACTTAGGATACTGCTTGCAGCTAATGGCAAATAATTGTCCAGTTACTTCCCTTAAGACAGTCAGATGCCAGACTACTGTCTAGTCCCACCACCAGTAGGCCTGCTCCCTGCTGCTAAGGACAATGGGCTACTTCTCCCTAAAGGCTTGTGACCATTAGCTTGGTTCCTGTAGGTGTGGTTCACACCCTACTGATAATGGTTTCTATGGAGATCCAGAGAACAGATCAAACCCATCAGTAACATCTATAGTTAAGCTGCCATCCTAAATCTAGGACCCGTCCATCTTGCTACATGTATACCCCCAATCCCTCCTCTTCCTATTGTGTGGTTACTCCTAGATCACCCACCTCCAATACTGTATTACCTATAGCACAACCCTTTCTTGTGATGTGTGTCTTCACCTGTAATTAGGGGGCTTGCATGTCCTCAGAGAATATAAAAACTTTGGTTAGCATTAAATATCTATCTCTCTCTCCATTCATACCACCAAGTGAGGCTGAGGTGAGCATTGCTGCTATGAAATGTGTCTGACTCCATTATTTCAATCTCTCGTCTATCTCTAATGCTCTATGACTTTACTATAATCTTTACTTCTTATTGCTGTAAAATTGCGCCTATGGAACCCATGATAATGTGTTAGGAGCTGGATTCCCCTTGCACAAAAGGACAAGTACAACATGAGTCTACTGAGGTAAGCTTAAAAAATGCAAAAGGGGCATAGGGAAAAAGCTACTGTATACAAACATTCCTGGGGTGAGGACCAGATACTATGGCAGGGGCCAGACAAAATCCAGGGATACATATGGTAGCCAACTAAAAAGGAGGAGAGCAAAGGAAAAAAAATGAAATGGGTAGTGTGAACCCACCTAAGGGGAGGGTATTGTGTATATCTCCACAGGGAAAGAAGGACCAGATTTCAACCCAATGCCCCAAGATGTGAATGCAACATGCGAACATGGAGTAGGGAACCAGTGGAGAGGTCTGAGCGGCTGGCCCCAATCCAAACTACGTGGACGGCTGCCCTTCCCCCCAGAAGAATTTATTTCAGAGGACAGCACTGAAGCTGCAACTCACAGAGGGGGACATGACTGATCAGATCACTCGGGAGCAAATGAGGGGGAAGAAGAGAGAGTGGAGCACATCCTGGACCACCAAGCCTTGAGGACAATATCCCTGCTCAAAGTAGCCAATGCACAGAGAAGACCATATGGCCAGCCCCACTATGACACACCACATCACTCACTGCCCCATAGCCCTACAGAGGACAACACTGGAGATAGTGTGGGAATTGTGCCCGGTCTGATTCCACCACACCGAGGCAAAACACTAAGGGTGTGCAATAGAACAACAAGGGGAACAGAGCAACAAAGTCCCGAGGGAATACCAAATATAGACTTTGGGTCTAGGGCTTGGTACCCTATCAGACTCGATCAGAAAACACTCTTAAAGGCCAACAAACAGTGATTGAACTAACTACAAGCTTTTATTTTTGTTGTTCTGATATTTTATTGCTGTTGTTGTTTTTGTCATTAGCTTGTTGTTGTTGTTCTTTTGGTTTTTTTTGTTGCTTGATTTTGAACTGTCTTGTTTTTGTGCATGCTATTACCTCCGCAGGTCTGGCTAAACAAGATAGGCTAGATGAACAATCTGGAGGAGAAAACAGTTCTGGGGGCTTAGGGGAGAGGGGGACGTGGTGGGAAATGAAGTGGTGTCAACAAACCCAGGGACAAGGGAACAACAAGTGGTCCAAATCGGTGGTGAGGAGGGTGTAGGAGGCCTGGTAGGGCATGATCAAGGGTAATGTAACCAAGAGAAATTACTGAAACCCAAATGAAGACTGAGCATGATAGTGTGACAAGAGGAAAGTAAAAGGAAATAGAGGACATAGGTAGGAGAAAGGGGGCATTTATAAAGGTCTAAATACAGGCATGTACATATGTAAATATATTTATATAGGATGGTGGGGAAATAGATCTATGTACATATATTTTTAGGTTTAGTATTAAGGTAGCAGATGGACGTTGGGCCTCCGCTCATGTACTCCCTCAGTGCAAGAATACTTTGTTGTATTAAACTGGCACTCATGATGCTTACCTTCCCAACACAATTGCTGAAGACAAAATGGGTACATAAGCAAATGTGGTGAAGAAAGCTGATGGTGCCCGGCTATCAAAAGATATAGCATTTAGGGTCTTAGAGACTTAAAGGTAAACAAGTGGCCATCTAGCTCAGAAACAACAGAGCACACATGGAAGAAGCACACCAGCCTGTGTGATTACGAGGTGTCAACAGGATCAGGTACCAGACATCAAAGAACAAAAAAATGATATCATTGTGAATGAGGGGAGTGGAGTAGGGCCCCAAAGCCAATCTGTAGGCAACTGGCCATCCCCTTACGGAAGGGTCGTGGAGAGGAGATGAGCCAGTCAGGGAGCAGTGTAGCAACAATGAAACATACAACTTTCCTCTATACTTCTTAAATGCTTCTCCCTCTCTCCCCCCACTATCAAGATCCCAATTCTACCTTACAAGTCTGCCTAGACCAGAGGATATACGCTGGTACAGATAGGAACTGGAATCACAGGGAATCCAGGACAGATGATCTCTTCAGGACCAGTGCTGAGAGTGGTGATACCGGTTAGGTGGAGGGAAGATGGGGTGGAAAGGGGGAACTGATTACAGGGATCTACATATAACCCCTCCCTGGGGGAACAGAGAACAGAAAAGTGAGATGTCAGACAGTGTAAGATATGATAAAATAATAATTTATGAATTATCAAGGGTTCTTGAGGGACGGGGGAGCAGGGCGGGAAGGGGAAAAATGAGGAGCTGCTGCCAAGGTCTTAAGTGGAGAGCAAATGTTTTGAGAATGATGAGGCCAACGAATGTATAAATGTGCTTTGCACAATTGATGTATGTATGGATTGTGAATAGAGTTGAATGAATTCCCAATAAAATGATTTAAAAAAAATGACAAACACCTACAAAATTAATTAATTTTTAAAAATGAGGAAAAGTAGTATGTTTTATCATTGCTACATTGTACCCCAACTGTCTTGTCTCCTCCCTGCAACTCTTTCCAGTTGCATACAGATGGGCTTTGGGTCCCCACTCCACATTCCCCCTCATTCACAATGATATGATTTTTTTGTCCTTTGATGCCTATTACCTGATCCCGACACCTCAGCATCACACAGGCTGGTGTGCTTCTTACATGTGGGCTTTGTTGCTTCTCAGCTAGATGGCCACTTGTTGATCTTCAAGCCTTTAAGACCCCAGATGCTATATCTTTTGATAGCCGGACACCATCAGCTTTCTTCACCACATTTGTTTATGCACACATTTGTTTTCAGCAATCATGTTGGGAAGGTGTGCATCCTGGTGTGCATCCTGGAATGTCAATTTAATAGAACAACGTGCTCTTGCATTGAGTAAGCGCTTCAGTGGAGGCCCAATGTCCATCTGCTGCTTTAATACTAAACCTATAAATATATGCACGTAGATCTATTTCCCTACCATCCTATATAAATATATTTACATATGTACATGCCTGTATTTTGACCTCTATAAATACCCTTTGTTTCCTAGTCCTTTCCTCTATTTCCTTTTACTTTCCTCTTGTCCCACTATCATGCTTAGCTTTCATTTGGGTTTCAGTAATTTCTCTTGGTTATATTGCCCTTGCTGAATCCCTACCATGCCTTTCACACCCTCCTTGCCACTAATTTTGGATCACTTGTTACTCCCCTGCCCCTGGGTTGGTCAACACCAATTCCTTGCTCCCACCTCCCCATCTCCCATGCCACCCAAGAACCATCGGTACTGTTGTTTTCTCCTCCAGACTGTTCATCCAGCCTATCTTATCTAGATAGACCTGTAGAGATAATAATATGCACCAATAAACAAGGCATAGCAGGACAAAGCGATGAATGAGAACACAACAATGACATCAAAAAAGAAAACCAAAGACCCATAAAAGAATAAATTAATTTTTAAAAAAGGAAAGATTAAAATTTTAAAAAGAAAAACCTGCAAATAGATCAAGGTTTGATTTTTGACCTCTATGCGTGTCCTCCAGCCAAGTGTGATGGGGTGCCACACTAGTCCCAGAGTCTGTCCTTGTACTTCCTCGGGAGCCCTGCTCTGTTCCCCCTGTTCCTCTGTTGTAAGCCTTTCGTGTTTTGCCTTGTCGATGTTGCAGGGTCAGTCTGGACTAATCCCAACACTGAGTCTCCAGTGTTGTCCCCTGTAGGGTCTTGGGTCAGCGAGGGATGGCTGTCTCATAGTGGGATCAACCATATAGTCTACTCTGTGCATTCGCTGCTCTGAGCAGGAATACCGTCCTCAAGGTCTGGTGGGCCAGGATGTGCTCCATTCTTTCTTCCTCCCCGTTCATTTGCTCCCGTGTCTCTTTTTTGTTTGTCTTTATTCTTGTACTGCGGGCTTTTTCAGCTCTTATAACAATCCACACATCAGTGGTGTCAAGCACATTCATACATATGTTGCCATCATCAATTTCAAAATATTTTCTTTCCGTTTAAGTCCTTGGTATCAGCTTCTCTTTTTTCCCCTCCCTCCCATAGCCTTGCACCCGATTATATGACACCTCTAAAAATAGTTGAAAGTTCACCAATTACTTTTGGTATAGCAACTCTTTGCATCTCTTGCATGCTTCCTGCATTGGTCACTAGAAGCCTTCAGTATTTTAACTTCAAACTCGAGTTTTATTTTTGTTTTGCTTTGTTTTCAGTTCTTTCAGATTAAGAATTTCTACGACGTTCTTCCCTTTTTGTTTTCTAATTCCAGGTGCTTGTGTGCTTCTTTAAACCATTTTACTTTGTCTTACCAGCCTGCTCTTTGAAAATTTCTCTTTGGCTCTTTTACCTCATTTCTTCCACTACTTCAGCATCTCTACATTGAAAAGGAAATTCCAGAGTATCTCCAGACATGAATTTTGGTCTTCTTTCTGCCTTTGTTATACATATTATTCTTAATATCACCCCACCCATGGTCAGGTCTTGAGTCATTTGTGTTTAAAGCATCACATCCATTCTTGAGATGGTCTCTAAATTCAGTTGGGGTATGCTTAAGTTCATATTTTGGCTTATGGGCTTGTTTTAATGGTCTGTTCCCCAGTCAAACTCTGGACTTGGTTTGACTCATGATGTTGAGCGTCTCCATCCTGTCTTTTCACAGGTGTTGTCAATTTGCTTCCTGTGTATCTCATCTGGAAAAACCAATGGGGGCGGTCACTGCTTATACTGTTGATAAAAGCTATTTTTAAAGAAGAGTCATGGATTTTGCAATATTCTATCATGAACTCCAGTGCAATTTCCTTCAACTTTTGTTTTGTTCACTTGGAATTGACTTGATGGCTGTGAGAGTTAGGTTCCTTCTGTTTTGTTTCTAAATTGTACATTTAGATCACCAGTAATTATTATGGTGTCACCAATGCATGCTTGATCAATGTCAGCCTGAAGACTGGCTAAATTTATCCAGATTTGGTATAATTACTCAATTTCTTAATTTTGGCTTCAATTGTTTGCACATAAGTTTGAAAAGTAGCTGTAGTAACTGGTCTTTGGTGTAGACATATGGATAATAGCCTTTTGAAGACAGTATTAGGCTATAGTGTCTATCTTAAATGTTCTTTTTAATTATGATTATAATGTCATTTCTATTTAATTTGTGATTGTTGGCATAACAAACCATATGATATTCAGATTCAAAATGGTCAATAGCAAACCAGTTCCTCTCAAAAATGCCTAGGATATTGATCTTTATGCTTTCCATTTCATTTTTGGTGACTTCCAATTTTAATAGATTCATACTTCATATATTCCATGTTCCAATTATTGGAAGGCACCTATCCTCCCACTCTACCACTAATGGTGCACTCTATGTACCAATTATTAATGGCTATATGCAGTTGTTTCTTCCAATTTGGAGTCTCGCCACACCAGTCAATGGAAGTTCCCAAAGCATTGCTCCACCCGTGTCATTAAGGTCAATTCGACGTCGAGGATGTAGCTCTGTCTCAATCATCTTTTTAGTGCCTTCAACCAGAGGTGCTCATCTTCCAGATGATGCTATATCTGATCATGTTCCTCTGAGATTCATGAGGTTTCTGCTGAAACCTGTTTAGGATGAATGCCCTGCTGGTATTTGAAATATCATTGACATAGCTTCCAGCATCACAGCAGTACAAAAACCCATCACAGCACAAGCTGACAGACAGTATATGTATATATACACACACACACATATATATACATATATATGCTCATATGTATAGAAACTTACATATATAATATTTTAAGATGAGATGGTTAGGAGGCAGAGAGTTTAAGGGTAGGAAAGTGAAACAATTAAAACAGCAATCATGAAAATGTTGACGCCATGTAGTTGATCATTATGTTTAAAAACTACGAAATGTAAGCAGGCTTCACCAAAAATATACTTAAAGCTCTTTTTAAGATTGGAAGGAAATGATGGGCGAGAAAGAGAGAAGATAAGGGTTGGTTGGGTGAGAAGAGCTGAGGAACCTTGCTGCTCCTTCATTTGAAGTTCAAACACGTGCGTCCATGCCTGACTTTGGTTTCCCTACAGATCCACAGTGTCTGTCCATTCACACCCAACTACACATGGCATCTTCCTGCTGCGAGCAAGAAGCTGGGGATCCTGCTTTAACAGGGCCCCCGAGGGCTCTAAGAGTACACAGAGACTTGTGATAAGAAAACCTATCAATCCCAGATGGCTTAGAGGCAGTTGAGTGAAGAACCAGGAAACTCTGAGCACCCTTTATAGCCCTTTCAATACTGCAATTTCACAGGCTTTCATAATATCAAATGTCTTAGCATGCGTACTAACATGCAGATTATATCTCAATAGCCTTTCTACCTCTGAGCCACTGCCTCCAGGCCTTGCCCCCATTTGTCATCCATTTTTAGTGCAAACTTGTTCAAAAAATAAAAAAGGTACATCACTCCTTTATTTTGTTAAAACTTTGGAGTGAAATTGCTCTTCCAGAAATACCGCTGGCCCCAAGAGATTTCTTAGGATGTAGTTGGACAGATGCTGAAGACTCCTTGCTAATGTGTCTTGACTCTTGGAGCCCACCTGCAGGGAAACACCTGGAGCCTCACACAGCAGCAGCCGTGGGCAAAGCTTAGCCCCCCTCCTACTGCTCATGCTCTTCTAAAGGAAGCCATCAATTTCTCATTCTCTTCGGGATTCAGAGGGCCTGCTTCGCATCAAATTAATGGTGGTTTCCCACATATAAACAAAATGTGATCAGTGATCATGGAACCATGGGAATCTAAGGAAAAGATTCTCAAATTACATTTAAAAATTCTCTCATTACATCAAAGTATGGAGCACAAGTTTAAAAGAAGCTTGAATTACCTCCCGAGTGCGTTGTTGTGAGGGCTAATTCAGTAACTTTTCTCTATTCGTAACTACTGTTTTACTGAATGTTCTGAACCTGCACGTGACACATATTTCCCATTTTGCACTTCTCATAAATACAAAGCACTACAGCATTCTGGTTTTAATTTTTGCCATTTTGCCCAAAACTCTCAGGAGGAAAAAAATTATCTTGAGACTGTAAAATTTATCAGATTGTATTATATACAGCATGAATTTTATGATTATCATGAGTCACTGTGCCTGAGTGATTTCTCTATAAATTTGTCATTAGAAGAATGGGGTCTGACCTTCTATTTCATTTTAATTTTTAAGCTGAGTTCTTGCCTGATTTACCTTTTATTCCTAACTGTGTATACAGCAGAATGGTTTTTGAACTTGGCTGCACATTAGGATTATAGAACACTTTTGATTTCCCCGATGCACTCCCTACCAGTGGCATCAGAATATCTGTTGCATCAGTCATGCATGAATCAGTACTTTTGAAATATACCAAGATGTTGAAAATAAGCATCCATAATGGAGAGCAAATGGTTTGAAAATGATTAAGGCAAAGAATGTACCCATGTGCTTTACACAATTGATGTATGTATATGTATGGATTGTGATAAGAGTTGTATGAGCCCCTAATAAAATGTAAAAAAAAAAAGAATTAAACCAAGGTTGGTGTTTTACAATTTGCAAAAAAAAAAAATAGGTATCCATGTTTGGAAACAATGTTTGGCTTAGCACATACTTGGTACTCAATACATATTTGATAATGACTTGATAATATACATTAATTGATTAAAAAGGGATGGATTGACGAGAGGGAGAATGCATGGGAGAGTGAGTTCGTGTTAGAAGTTCTGAGTTCTGGGGTCTTAAAGGCTTGAAGATAAACAAGCGGCCATTTAGCTCAGAAGCAACAAAGCCCACATGGAAGAAACACACCAGCCTGTGTGATCATGAGGTGTCGAAGGGATCAGGTATAAGGTATCATCAGAAAAAAAAATCTGACCATAGTGAATGAAGGGGGAAGTGCAGAGTGGAGACCCCAAGCCCATTTGTCGGCCACTGGAGATCCCCTTACAGAGGGGTCTAGGGGAGGAGATGAGTCAGTCAGGGTGCGATGTAGCACCGATGAAGACTACAGCTTTCCTCTTGTTCCTAAATGGTCCCCCCCGCCCCATCATGATCTGAATTCTACCTTGCAAGTCTGGATAGAGCAGAGGATGTACACTGGTGCATATAGGAGCTGGTCTCCCCCTTATGACAAAATAATAATTTATAAATTATCAAGAGCTCATGAGGTAGGGGAGAACGGGGGGGGGGGGGGAAAGAGGACCTGATGCAAAGGGCTTAAATGGAGAGAAAATGCTTTGAAAATGATGAGGGCAATGAATGTACAGATGTGCTTTACACAATTGATGTATGTATGGATTGTGATTAAGATTTGTATGAACCCCTAATTTAAAAAAAAGAAGTTCTGAGTACAAGATCCAGCTTCTTATTTAGTTGTAACATTGAGTAATCATGTTATCAGACATCTGAATCTATTTCCCCTTCTGTAAAATGTGAATAGTAATATTTATTGTCTGAAGTGTTATCATCACCTCCTTTACCTTGACCATGTATTGAGGTCCTGTATTGCTTCTCCAGACCATGTATTGAGACTTTCAGAATCCTATCTCTTTTGTCATCTCAGGACAATGAGAAGACTGGTCATGACTTAATGAGCTTTTGCCTTTTGGATGTCCACCATGGCAAGCCTCACTCTTTCTAAATCCCTCAGTGGGTGTGTAGCACACGATGAGGCCAAAGAGGTAGATCATCCTGTGCAACCTCTATCCTATGGTTCTTTGTGGGCAAACGTTTTTATTCAGAGGCTTGTGGAATAAAAGCACCCTGAGCAAAGATAGGAATCCTTATGATCAGCTGGCCTCTAGGTCTTTAGAGCCATCGCCCAAAGAAGCATTTGAATTTCTAACAACATAGACTTTCACTGTATCATAACAAAAAAATGTACTGCAAGTACAAGTTAACTGCACTTTTATATATAAAAATAAAGAGAGGATATAATGCTCTTTTCAATGTTACATCATTGTCTTTTTAAGAATTTTGTATAAAAAGCAGTTCCTAAAAGTTAATGGCTGAGAACATGGGTTTTGATATCAGATATAATTGAATTTTCATTCTTGCTCTGCTGCTTCTAGCTTAAGTAAGTAGCTCAAAACTAACTACCATTTAAAAAAATGATCCAAGGGATTGCAGAAATTATAGACTATTATCATTGCTATCACACACAAGTAGCATTTTAGTGGATATAATCTCCCATCCCCATCCCCCAAACTCCCAGCAATCAATCAAAAAGAACTGCCAGAAACTCAAGTAGATTCAGAAGAAACATAAAAGAAAGGATAATATTACAAATGTCAGAGGCTCTTGCCCAAATGCAGAAATTACCGGAAAAATTGTGGATAAATTTGCAAAACAAAAAAAGGGGGGTGGGGAAGGATTTGCAGGATACTTCATTGTGCTCATGCAAAACCTGTGCATAGACCAACAGGCAGCCATTCAAACAGAAAAGGCATGGTTTTAAATCAGGAAAGGTAGGAGCCAGGATTGCACGCTGTCAGCACATAGTCTACATGCTGTACAAATCAAGCACCTGAGCTATCTAAAGAAGAACAGCGCATCAGGACTAGAGGAAGGCAGCGTGCACTATGCAGATGATGTAAACTTGCCTGCTGAAAGGCAAGAAGCACTCACTGATGAAGACCACAGACTGGGCTATGTGTTACAGCTCAAATGAAAGAAAACAAAAATAGTCATTGCGGGACCAATAGACAACAGCCTGATAATTGGAGAAAATCTTAAAATTGTCAATGATTTCCTCTTACGTTTACGCACAATCAACCTCTATGGAAGGCTTCGTCAAGAAATCAAATGGTGTTTTGCATTGGAAATATATATATATATATATATAGCAAAAGATATCTTTATTTAAAAAAAAGAGGCAAAGCTGTTACTTTGAAGACTAGGGTGTGCTTGACCCAAACCCACAGCACTTTCATCCACCTGATATGCACCTAAAACCTGCACAATGAGTTAGGAATAGTCTTTGCCTGACTTGTTTTGAATAGTTTTGACTAGCGTGTGCTGGAAAAGAATTCTGAACATGCCATCACCCGCTGGCAAAATGAACATACCTGGCTGGAGGAAGCACAGCCAGAATGCACCTTAGAAATTAGGTGGGGAAGACTTTCTCACACATGCTTTGGACATGTTATCAATGAGAACTGGTCTCCGGAAAGAAAAATAAAACCATCATGATTGGTTAAAAAAAAAAAGAGGGTGAGAATAAAAGGAATCTCCACAATGACATGAGTTGCCACAGTGGCTACAACAAGGGGCTCAAACAATTTTGAGGATGACAGATGACTGTGCAGTGTTTCATTCCATGGCACATAGAGGCACGATGAGTTGAAATGCTGTGAGGGCCCCTGACATCTGCAACAACAATCATTTCTTGAGAACAGTGGAATGAGAACAGTGCGTAATGGACAAAGGTGATTTGAGGATTACAATGACTATGCAGTTTATCATCCAAAGCAGGCTATTTTGAGAGTGAACAGGATTCATACAACCATTAAGAGGTTTGGAGTTATCTATTAGGAGCCCTGGGGTGTCACAGTTCACACTCTCAGCAGTAAGCAAATGGTCAGCGGGTTGAATGCATCATGGACTGCATGAGGAGACAGGTAGGGCAGTCTGCTTGCATAAATATTAACTGCCTTGGAAACCCTAGGGCCTTCCAAGAACTGTGTTCTATAATGTTGTTATGAGTTGGAATCAATGCTAAAGGGCTTGACTTCTCATTGGGTAATCAATATTTTTAATTAGTATTTTATCAACTGTGCTGCACATGGCATGGGAAGCCATATCTGAGAGTCTCTGCCTTCCCTGTTGGCGTGAAACGTGGGTCAAGCAGGCCTCCACACGCCATCCTTCATAATGTATTTGGACACCAATGATTCCTCTCACAACACTCTATTTCTTTGCTAGATTTAGTCATTCTTTGCAGTGGGCACACAGAACTCCCAGAAAGTACTCACGATTCTGGTCCTCATTAGGATTTATAACTCAGAGAAACTGGATTCTGTGAAGAAGAATGTGACATCAGTATTGGAGGGAGGTTTCTTAACAACCTGCAATGTGTAGCTAAAACAACCCTGCTTGCTGAAAATGAGGGGAACTTGAGGCATTTGCTGATGAAGATCAAGGATTGCAGCCTTCAATATGGATGACAGCTCAATGTAAAGAAGCCCCATATCCTCACAACTGGATCAAGCATCATAATCAACAGAGCCAAGTTGGAAGTTGTCAAAAAATTTTGTCTGGCTTGGATCCACAATCAATGCTACTGGAAACAACAGGGAAGAAATCAAGCAATGCATTTCATTGGATAACTCTGCTGCATAAGCCCTTTATAGAGAATTGAAAAGCAAGCATATTACTTTGAGGACTAAGGTGTGTCTAGCCTAAACCGTGATATTTGTAATGTCTCCATAAACACTTGAAAGTTGGACATCAAATAGGAAAGAGTGAAGAAGAATCAATGTGTTTGAATTGCGGTGCTGGTGAGGAATATTGGAAGTACCATGGCCTGCCAAAAGGACAAATACATCTGTCTTGGAAGAAGTGGTGCTCCTGGAGAAGGGTATCATGCTTGAGAAAGTGGAGAGGCAGTAAGAGAGAGTCAGGTCCATAGTAAGAAGGACTGACATCCTGCCCACAACCAGGGATTCAAGCACAGGAACAACTGTGAGGATATCCTAGCACCAGACGGTGTTTAATTCTGTTGTACATAGGGTCACTACATGTTGGAACTGACACCTGACAATAACATTAGGACAGTTTATAGGAGCCTTCGTGGTGTAGTGGGCTGCTAACCTCAAGGTCAGCAGTTTGAAACTACCAACCACTCCGTGGGTGAAAGATGAGACTTTTTATTCCCGTAAAGATGTACAGTCTCAGAAACCCACAGAAGCTCCCCTGTCCTATAGAGTTCCTATGATTCAGAATCCACTTGGAGGCAACGAGCTTGTTTGTTTGGCTTTTAATTAGGAAAGTTCATACATTACTACATGTCAGAATCAGTAAACAGTAAAGATACACCCATTGGACAGCAAGTCTCTCTGGTCCTGCACCTCTCAGACACATAGTCCCTGGCTTCTGTCGCAAAGGATTCTGCTCACTGCTCTGCTTCACAGTCTCATAGTCTCAGGGCTGCTCCTCTTGTTCTGGTCCATAGTCTTCCCTATCACAGTCTCTGGTGCGTCTGGTCTTGGCCTCCACTTTGGTCAGAGATCTGGACTGTACTCTTGTGATGGTTCAGGACTTTGTCGCTGTCCAAGAGGGCCCTTGCCGGGGAGTGGGTTTGAGGAAGGTATAGTTCTTGTGTTTCCTTTTAGCAGACCATATGCCCAAGGAAACAAAGGACGATGACTTAAGTCACACCCATGCACCTACTCTTTGACCTGCTAACCACAGTTCTGCAGCTAGGAACCACCAGCTGCCCCGTGGGCGAAACATGAGGCTTTCCACTTCCATAAGAGTTACATTACTGGAAACCCAATAGAAGGGTTTCCAAGGATAGAAGGGCAGTTCTATCCTGTTTAATTGGCTCACTGGGAATCATATCAACTCGAGGGCAGTGAGTTCAGTAGAGTTTAAAGACCCCTCCTTCATCCTATAACAGAGCACAGCCTCCAAAGGGGGTTCATAGGCACAACAGGAAATCCAGCGTTACATGACATATGGAATTATTGCTAAAAGAGCCATATTAATTGGTTACATATCAATTTGAACCAGATCTGTCCTGGAAAAACTCAGAAGTAGGGGAAACCCACCAAAATGATTTAGTTATTATCACAGATGTCAAATCATAGTTCAATACTGAAATGAACCCACATGGAAGTCAGTATCCTAATTCAGCTTGATATGAGGTATAGCTTGTTGACTCATTAACAGGATATACCTCATATCACCTCACTCATCAATGAAGGTTTATTGAGTTAAATTTGGAATAAAAGAGATTTTAATCTTTGTTACAGACATAGAGTATTAAATAAAGTTCATCAAAAGAGCCCTTAGAAATTATCCAGTCCACTGCTTATGGTTTTTCTGTTGAGGACACTCATTATTAAAATCCTATAATCTGTTTAGGAAATGGTTTCAGAAAATATGCATCATCGTCATATGTTCCCCTCACAATGAAGAGCAGAGAAGTAGAATTCCAGAGTTCTTTTCACCAGATATTTATATCAAGTTTCTCTTCAAGATATAGATTTTAAATGCTATGAGATATGGTTACGACGAAAGCATCCTTAGTTTGTTTTGAAAAGCATTTTGAGCACAACCATGTCTTACCTAAGCATAACAAAGCATTGTAGGCTAGTGTTAACCCTGAGCTTACCCTCTCCATTGAGAGAAAGATGCAGAATCATTGACTGGTCTGCCCTGTTTCTGTCTTGAGCCCGAACCCTTATTTAGTGGTGATTTCTTTTCCTATCTTGCAGAGCACCACTCTGGAGAGATGTCATTCAAAACAAAATACAAAAAGCCCAATGCGTCACGCGATGCCTTTGATTCCCAACCATTGTCTTCTGATGCTAGAACTGAGACACTGCAAGAATTGAGTCTTGTCAGATGAGACTGGAAAAGGCGAGCCTCAAATCAGCTGTTAAACATCAGATTCCACAGAGGCAAAAATCTTGATGGGCTTCTATTTGTGTTGTTGCCGCTAGAATTTCTAAACAGGCAAAGGGAAGGAAGGAAAACACAACGGGGGACAAATGACGTAATAAAAGCACACTCAGATTTTCTCTGGGCACACTGACTTCTTCATATCTCACTTGGCCATCTAGAAAATGGGAATAAACGTCCCTGCTTCACCTGGAGTGTGTGAAAATTAAACAAAATCACACAAGTAAGATATGTGCCAAATGGTAAACTCTTAATACTGATTGTTTTTTACTCGGGTTCTTCTTTATATTTTAACTATGGATAGAAATGACTTTCAGTGGCCTTGCTGGGGCTAATGTAAATCATGGCCCGATCACCTAACTTCTAAGTGGGGACTAAGGTGAAAGTATCACAGATATTTTTCTAGATAACGTTTCTATGTAGTCACATATTTCCTTCCTGCCCATGTTTCCAACAGAGGCAAGAGGTTCTAAAAATATGAGGGAACTGAAAAAGATAGTGGAGATGTTTACTGTTATATAACATTTTAGTTAAACCTGGATTTATGATAAGATATTCTTCTCCACTCTAAAAGAATTATTTTAAGTGTTATCCAGTCTTTATTAAATGTTTCTCAGACTACCTGAGAAATGTATTTAAATGGAAATGTCCAAGCCCTCCTGATAAAACTTGATTCTGTTCTTCTGGTCAAAGGAGGGCTCCAGGAATCTGCATTTTTCCAGCCCCTTAGGTAGTTCGGAGAAGATGCTGTTGAGAGAAATATCACTTTGATGCACTAGGTTCTCTGCTTAGGATTCTGCTCCCAGCCGCAGAGTGCTCACAGTCCTGGGTTCTGTAATCAGATGATTGCAATACTGCACAGGAAATAGTAAACCATTTTTTTTAACATTAGGAGAGTATAGGTAAATAGAAGGAAAAATGTCTAGGTACACCAGGTCATAATTAAACAAATCATGTAGAAAGAACTCTATGCAAATTACTGTCCATGACTTGCAGCTTTCTTTCTTAATCTTCCCTGAAAACAAAGTGAAATGTAATACCAGAGTGAAATAAACCTCTTTAGATTTCCTTTTGATACTCATATGGCCTATTGTTCAAACATCCAGTAAGTAGGAAGTAGACCAGAATTTTGGACATGTGCTAAGTAAATATCCCCCGTGTAATAGGCACTGTACCTAAATAAGGTAAGTGTTGACTGTTTTGTCTGTCTGTAGCTATCTTCCAAACCACAGCAAAAGCGAGCGACCCCAACTAATTGTTTTATAAATGCCTTAGAGAGGTACCACGTGTATCCATTGCAGACGAAGGAACAGCATTTATTGTATTTTTATGGCCTATCCATTTGACTGCCCCTCTTCCATCCTAGAGTATGTTTCTTGAGGGCAGGCCCTGTCCACTACTATAGTTCTACCTCCTAGGACAGTGTTTAGCACAATAACTGGTTATAAAATAATTGATGAGAAATACCTTCAGTGATTTATCCGGTAAAAGGAAGAAATTCCAAGTTCTTTAAGCATATCATGTAAGGCCCTGAATCAACCTCCAGAGGCTTTTGAATGATCAGTCCCCTGATTTTCACTTTAACCTGTGGTCTCTCCACACATCATACTCTATACCAGCTGCAGTGCCTCTGTTTTCTCCATTCCTACCTGAAAGTCTATTTCCTCTCCTGGTTAATATCTACACATCGTTCCAGAGTAATTTCAATTACCCTACTCCCTCTCTTTTTACCTTTTTAAAATTTAAGAGTTCAGAAAATAAACATATTCTAGCTCTTGGGTGGTAGAATATAACAGTAATTCCATCAAGTATGAGAAATATCATTTCTACTGGTATTTAATATCTAATATCAGCTATGTCTTATAGAGGTTTTACAACTGTGCACTTTCTTCTGCAAGCTGTGTCTCTCCCCCTACCCCCTCCTTGCCCCCATATTAAAAATCTCTGTGAGGTAAAAATAGGGACTGATGAGATCACTGAAACCATGGCCCTTAGTCAACTTTCAGTCTAGAACTGAACTCATTCTATGGTTCAATTTCCATCAGACAATAGACAAGCCCAGATGATGAAAAGTGGTACCAGGGAGTATGCACTCTTTAGAATAATCAACCATTTGAGACCAAGAGGCCACCATTTGCTCAAGGATAAAGTTCAAAAGGATAGGGAAAGTGAGGAATGGAGATAGGAAGGACAGGGAGGAAGTATGACAGATGAGGTTACATTGTGAGGAATACAATCAATGAAATGAAACAAAATGCATATAGATTGTTGAATGGAAAACTGCTTTGCTCTATAAAGTTTCATGCAATTCACAATAAAAAAGGAATTAAAAACTCTCCAAGAGAAACATCTTCAAGAATAGCATTCAGTAAACTAACATTTTAAAGAATTAAAGGAATGCAAAAATATTTGGTTGTGTTAGCAAATCTAGAAGTACTTTCATTGATAGCTTTTAAGATGGAGGATGTTTTTAAATGGAGATTTTGGTTTTAGCTGAGACCCCCAGACTTCTCTTTTGGTTATTTTAAATTTTGCTCATTTACCTTTAGACTGCATCCATCCGGTTTCAACACTGAATTGGAGAGAGAATCAATTCTGCTGACGATGTTAAAACTAAGTGTTAAAACTATGATTTTTCCCTCGAACAGATACTGACTGGCACTTTCCAAAACTTACACTAGGAGATAGTTCTGAAGAAAAAGTTTGGTGACATAAAAAAAATTCATTTTGTTTGTAGATATTTATCTTCCCATGTATCCCTTGGTATTGAAACTCGTAGGACCATCTTTTAAACTGGAAACCTTTCACCATCCTAGATTACAACTCTCAGACAAGACCTACAATCATCTCGTTCAGTCATTACCTTCACAGTCAGTCAATGGCCATCGGGAGTTTCGATGTGTACGTAGCAACCTACCAGGGGTTAGGGTGACACAAAGTGAAAGGGATATAGCTGCCCCTATCAGATCATAAAATAAAGGTTAAAGACCATAATAAAATATAAGAATACATATATTCTCCACGAGGTGCAAGTTATCAGTGGCATGACAAAGGGCTGCAGAGATGATTTCAGGAAAAGAAGAGACTGTTTCCAGTTGGGAGACTCTTCCGAAGCATCGTGAAGGAGTTGGATTGTGCACTGTGCCCTGAAGGATAGGGCTTAGGTGTGTTGGATGAAAGATCATTCTGACTGAATTTAAGATTGTCCTTGAGGTGAAGGCTACTAAATTAGTCTGCTAATTCACTTATTTGACATATATTAGTCAAGCATTGTCTAGGTCTCACACTAGGCCTGGCTCTAAGATTTTAGCTGTGAATGAAAGCGATACAATCCTTGCCCAGAGTTTAGCACAAACGATTGTCTTTCCAAGTCTTTACCTCCTTACATGGTATTATACCCATTCAAGTGCATGCTTGAAATTCAAACCGGCCCTAGATTAGGAAATCCTGGTAAGGCCACTTGAACTGTGGAGGCATTTCATGAAAGTCATCATAGTAGATCATAAAACGTAAGGGAACACGGAGCTGATTCTTTTGTTTATCAGTAACTAGAAAGAACTAATGATAGAAAAGGCATTTTTTAAAGGAGAAAAAATGAAGTTGTGGAATTTAACCTACTAAATAGCAACATTGATTTTATAGTTATGAAAGGATAGTGTGAGATTGACCTAAACATGGATAAATTAACTCATGTGCAAGTTCAAAATTAGACCCACTGAAGCTTGCTATGGGAAAAAGGGATATTTTTAATTAGTGGTTCATGGCTAAACAACTTTATACATTGTGCCAGGAACATTGGCTATCCAAATAGGAAAAAAATAAAATGAAGTATGATCTTTAATATATTGAAATAAATACCAGCTGGATTAAATATTTAAATAGGAATGAAAAGTTATCATTAGGATATTGATTAGGAATAGGATCCAAAGAATTCACACACACACACACACACACTTTGTAATGAAAAGATTATAATTAATAAGCAAAAAAAGTGCTTCATACGTGAGATTGGCTTATCTCCCTCATTAAACAGCATTAGACAATTGTCATCTCTTGGTCCTGTCCCTGGGAACCCTCCTGCTTAAGTGCCCTTTCCAAAGAAGCACGTTCAAGTCAGAGAAAACCCACTAGACAATGGCTGCAAAGGGGTTTTCATTGAACACACGGTGTGTTCTCTTTAAACTGTGGGTTTAAATCTAACTTTCATTCCTAGCTTTAGAAGAGAAGTCTCTACACTGAAAAACAGTCATTGGATCTCCAAGGATAACACATGAGGGTAGTAGCTACGACTGCAATTTGGTGGCCATTTACAGACCATTGGGTCTAACAATTAGTAGGCCCTCCATAATTTGCTGCGTGAAGAAACTAGACTCTAGTAACATTAGTATTTTATTAGTAATAAAGTACTTTATTTGTAATAAAGTACTTTATTAGTACTTTACTAATATATTGATTCAGTCCAGTGTAGAGTATTACCTGTGAGTGCAGAGTAATAAAGATAAGAATAAAATTCAGCAAAAACTACTAGGAAGCATTTTTCCCTCACCACACACAGGTCCATAGAGTTCTTTTAGAATCTGAGTTAGTCTAGGTTCTTTAGAGAAACAAACCCACAGAAACTCATGCATAAGAAAGAGTTTTATATAAAGGTTAAATGTGTATCAAGAAAACATCCCAACCCAGTGCTGCCCAAGCCCACAAGTCCAATATTAACCCATATGGCCAACACCAATCCTCAAAGTCCTCCTCCATCTCGCAAAACACACACAATGATGCCGACTGCAGGAGGAAAGCCAAGTCAGTGAATGTGTCAGCATCTCAGCGCTGGCAGGGGTCTCCACACCGCTGCTCTAGCACCCAGGGCTGCATCGGGGTAGGTCCATGTGGCTTCTCCTCAGGGACGTCCTACAGGAACTGAGTCTTGCCAGCTAAAGCAGGGAACTGGTTAAGGCAGCTGCACCCTGGTCCAACCATCAGAGAACAAGAGATCCGAGAACTAGAAAGGCAAGGCTCACTGAGTCATTTATCCCTCCGCCCTTCAATTAACCCCACATGTGTCTATCAGCCAGGTTGGCACCATAAACTAATTCAGAATCCCAGTGTTTTAGAGTTTTAATTCACTACTGCCCTAAAAGGAGACAAGGCCGTTCTCTTCCCACCAAACACTCTTAATGATGTGTTTGGTCGTCTCCAAAGATGTCCACGAACAATTTTTCACATCCCTTGAAGCATAGGTTCTGCTTCCCATCCCAAACCTGCTGCCATCGAGTCGATTCTGACTCCCAGAAACACTATATAGGGTTTGGGAGGCTGGACATCTTTACAGGAAGAGACGCCTTCATCTTTCTTTTGCTTGGCATCGGATGGGTTTGAACTGCCAGCCTTGCGCTTAGCAATCTAGTGTGTACTCAACAGTGAGGGCAAAACTCCTTCCTGCTCAAGAGGTAGAGATAATTCCTTCTTCTGAATCTTGGCCGCCCTTGGGATTTGCCTTGACCAACTCACTGTAATGGATGGGTGTGTCTCTGCTCGGGGTTTAGCCATTTCGTTTCTGTTTTACTTGGCAGTAAGTTGATTCTGTCTCCTGGCCAACCCGTCTGTGCAGAGTAGAACTGGTCTTCGGATTTTTAAGGCTATGATCATTGGGACACAGATCACCAGACCTGTCTTCTGAGACAAGGTGGGGAAGTGGGTTACATGCACTGGGCTGCTGACCAAGAGGTTGAAAGTTCAAACCCACTGTAAGCCTTCCATGAAAAAAAGATGGGACTGCCTCCTCCCATGAAGACTGAGTCTTAGAAACCCACAGGAACAGTTCTGTTCTGTCCTTCGATGGCGGTGAGCTGATCATAGCGAGTTCTGTGACTTCGGAGGTGCCTCTGGGTGGGGTCTAACCATGAATCTATAACCTAGTAGTCAAGTACTTGAAAGTTTGTACTGAGACTAAAAACAAACAAACAACAACAACAGGAAAGAAACAAAGCTGCCCTGATGTTGTATCAAAATAGCGTTGTCCTCCATGGGGTTTTCTGTGCTTACTTTTCAGCACCAGATCACCAGACCTTTCTGCCAAGGTGTCTTTGAATAAACTCCAAACTCCAACCTGACCAGCCAAGCATGCTACCTGTTTGCACCAGCCAGGGCCGCAGAAGTCTACCAACTTTCCCTTTTGCTCTCTTAGAACGAATACAAGGATATTCAGGCTTCCCTGCTGCAGTGAAAGACTATGCAAAGATACCTTAGAAGATAAGACACCGTGTAGAGAGGGAGAACCTGAAGGAGAATTGACGAGATGCCAATGATAGTCCTGGAGCCCTGGTGATGAAGTGGGTTATGAGTTGGGCTGCTAACTTCAAGGTCAGCAGTTTGAAACCACCAGCCGCTCTTTGAGAGAAAAAAACGATGCTTTCTTCTCCAGTAAAGACTTACAGTGATGGAAACCCACAGGGGCAGTTCTACTCTGTCATATAGGATCACCATGAATGAGAATAGATTTAATGGCAGTGCGTTCTGGTTGTTTTTGTTGCTAAATAATAGACATTTAGCACCCAGGCCAGTTCTGTCCATTTGCCAGATAAATACAGGCAAACGAATTATCCTACCCAGAGCAGAAGAACGATTCTTTCAAATTGCCAGAAAAACAAGAAAGAATGAATTGTACTAAGCCTTTCTGTTTGGGGTAGTTTATTACACATCAATAGATAGCGAAAACAAACACCATTATAGCTCTTCCCTTCTATATCACCATTAGCCCAGTATTTATTTATTTTTGCATTTTTCTTACAGAAATTGTGCCCAGCTTCCTTTAATGGTTGTGCTGACAGTAGTCTCTAGGATGAAGAGCCATACTTGGAAAATGCCACTTTCTAAAACTTTCCAGGGGGATCCAGTGCCAGAGACTATGTCAGTCTGCCTCTCTAGTGGAGACTGTCTGCCTCTCAAGCGTCTACAGTCAAATTCACTGTACTTGCAATATTCAAATACTTAGAAGTTTCACTCCTGAAAGTCTGCTGATGATTAAGTAGTCAGTACCGGAAAAGTGCAGTTCAAGTTTAATGTAGCCATTTCCGTCGTATGGATCCAAATAAAACAATTTATGTTTGGGCTGAGCAACTAATAGTCATGCATATGTATCTATATCATCTATATCTACATCTACATCTATATCTATATCATCTATGTATATATTCTTCTAACAAGTAGCTTCTTCCTCTGTCATGCCAAGTTTCAGTGTTAGGTGATTTAAAATCACTTAGAGTAGATATACTCATAAAGAAAACACAAAAGACTTTGGAAATATCACTTTTACTTCATGGCGCTTCAAAGTAATGCAGTACAATGAAGTAAACTCCCTAAAAAACCTCTCAGAAAATGTTGCTTATGATCCTTGTCATCAATGACTCCTGTCATGAGCTAATCTTCATTCCTTTCTTCAGGGCTGAATTTCAATGCAGCTCCCTCCAAACAGAACATCAAGGGCATAACCTATTCCTGCAATTGCTCTTCTACTGCCATAAATAATGTTTTGTGTGCTAATATTTTTTTTATTTCAACAAAAGGTGAAATAGCAAGTGCTGTTGCCCAGGACTCAGGAAAAGCAGCCATGCCTCCAGGAATGAATGTATCTTAGTCTGCCCCTAAAAAGCTAGTCATGGTAAATCAAGTTTTATTAAAAACCTCCACCCGAAGAAGCTATAGCACTACTCATAGCAAAACGAAAAGCGGATATAGTCATGGTTCTTCCAAGGGGAGTCTACACAGATAGAACTTCCCTTTTGAGTAGTTGTATTTTCTACCCAACAGCGGATAGTCTTTGCTCTTTCTTCTTCATAAACAATTATTTCTCTACTTGCAAAACTATTAAAGCAGTTACCTATGTCTATTGCAAATAATTTCTGATGGAATACAATGATAAAATTTTCCTCATTCTTTTATTCTGTTTGCTTCTGCTCAGTCAATACTTTGAAGACAGTGTGTGGCAGTTATGTAATCTCCTATCAACTTGTGAAGGGGTGGAATCTAGCCTGTTAATCAGGTCACAGTCAATGAGGGCTCTTTGTGGGCATGGCCTTCTCCCGAGGATTCTGGGAACTCCTAGCTTCATCCCTGCAGGTGAGGCACACACTCTCTGCTTCGTCTTCCTGATGACAAGACACGTGGAGCTACACTAGAGCCCTGGAGCTGAAGGAGACCCCTGCCAGTGCTGAGATGCTTCTACTTCCACAGGATCCACAAGACTTTCCACCCACTGGCCTGTGATCTTCCTGCATTTGCCATCATTGCATGTTTTGTGTGAGCCTGATGAGGAATTTATAGATTGGTATCAGGCATATGGGCTAATATTGGACTTATGGCCTTGATCTGGACTGTGATGGGATGTTTTCCCAAGCTCAACTGCTCTTGTACATAAAGTTCTTTCTTATACACATAAAGGTGTCTATGAATTTATTTCTCACATACCATGTTGACTAGCACTTCCTAGACTCTAATGCCAGGCCCTCTACACCTCAAAAGGAAGAAAGAAAAAAAATCCTAAAAACTGAACTGATTAGCAACATTGTGATAAATCTGGAAAAGACTGAAATTGTTAAAAATTTCAGTTTACTAGGATCCAAAATTAATGCTCCTAGAAGCCTCAGACAAGAAATCAAACGATATATTGAATTGGGGAAATCTGCTTCATAAAAGTGTTCAAAAGGAAAGACATCAATTTAAGGGCCAACATGGGCCTGACCAAGTCCACAATACTTTCAATCAATTCATACCCACACAGAAGCTGGACAATGAATGAGGAAGACCAAAGAAGAATTCCTGCATTTCAATCACACTGTTGGTAAGGAATATTAAACCTACATATCACAGACACCCCATAGAATGGACAGAGATGTCGTGGAAGTACAGCCAGAAGGCTCCTTGGAAGGAATGGCTACAGAACATCCTCTCACACAGGTCAGTCATGCTGCCAGAACATGGATCAGGACAGCAAGCTCTGTCGAGGAGAGGGTCTGTGGGAAGGAGGAGAGCCTCCATAAGATGGATTAGCACAGGGACTGCAACAAGGGGCTCCCACATGACAACCGTTGTCAGGGTTGCAAAGTCGGGAAGCATTTCATTCTAATGCTTACTATGAGTGGGAAGCAACTCGATAGCACACAACAACAGCATGCTTCAACAGTTGATCCCAAAGGAAGTAAAGTCAATCCTCCACAGAACCCACCAAGACAGCGGTTCTCAACCTGTGGGTTGTGACCCTGTTGGGGGTCAAATGACCCTTTCACAGGGTCATCTGATTCATAACAGTAGCAAAATGACAGTGATGAAGCAGCAACGAAAATAATTTTGTGGTTGGGGGTCGCCACAACATGAGGAACTATATTACAAGGTCATGGCATTAGGAAGGTTGAGAACCACTGCAGTAAGAGGACCCAATGCAGGAAACCAGATTAAACCAGAACAGAAGGGATCTGGTTTTTGCAATTTCCTTTGACAATCACACATGTGTTAGGCCAGGTGTACTAGAGAAACAAACCTATAGACAGTCATATGTGTATAAGAAAGAACTTTATATACAAGAGCATTGGGAAAACATCCCAGCCCAGTCCAGATCAAGCCCATAAGTCCGATATAGCCCATATGTCTGATACCAATCTATAAATTTCTCTTCAGGTTCATGCAACACTTGCAATGACACCAAATGCAGGAAGATCACAGGCCAGTGGGTGGAAAATCTGGTGGATCCAGTGGCAGTGGAAGCATCTCAGGACTGGCAGGGGTCTCCACGTGGCTTCTCAGCTCCAGGGCTCTAGTGTAGCTCCATGTGTCTTCTCAACAAGAATGTCTTGCACAGAGTGAGAGCGTGTCCCATCTCTAGTGAGTTATTTATCTCCTTCACGCCTCCAAATGAGGTCATCAAGCTGCGACCTGATTCACAGGCTAAATTCCACTCCTTCACTCTTAAGTCTCAAATTGACAACAGATTATGTAACTACCATAAACCACAACCTCTGATGATGACTCCCCAATCTACATTTCAATTCCAGATCCATACAAGTATCTGCATTTCAAATCAGCCTACTGTCATATTCCACTGCTGTTATAAAATTCACATGCTCTGTTATCTTTCCCTTCATTTTTCTCCAACAGCTTCCAGTCTTGTTAATACAATCACTATCTACCCAGAAATCTAGTATCCTTAACTTTTTCTTCATCCTTACACTCCACAGCCAGTCTACATTCCAAACCCCAAACCACATCAATTGCCCTCCAGCTTTTTCTGACTTATAATGACCCCAGCTTTAGTTCCCAAAGCTGTAACCTTTATGGGAGCAGAGAATCACATTTTTATCCTGTGGAGCAGCTACTGGGGTAAAACCATTGACCTATAGGTTAGTAATTAAGTGTTTACCCATTGTGCCAACAGGCTCTGAGACATGGATTATAACCCTTAAGATTAGCTCCCCCAGGCTATTTTATTGTAACTTGATTAGGTTATCATGCTTATTGCTCAGCTGGTAACCGAAAAGTTTATGGTTTGAACTTACAGAGCAGCTAGCCATCCGCTCTTGTTGAAATTGTCCCCAAACCATCGCCACTATGCCTGTTCTGTAGACCTGACCCATAGGGTTTCCAACACTGTAAATCTTTAGCAGTGGTAATAAAATACCTTACTGCGTTAACATTGATGAATCACTCTCAAACTGGTTGCATCATTGAATGTTGAGGGAGGATTCGAACAAGAGTCAGAAGAATACGTACCCCCATTTTACTAGCGAGAAAAACAAGGTTGGTGTGAGTAAGTGGTTTCCTTGGGGATGGTGCAGTTAGTGTTTTAATCCAAGTTATGCAATTCCAAATCCTATGCTTTTAACATAATCATGGACCATCCCTTCAAGGAACTATTCTATATTAAACTCAGGTCTATGCTAAATGCAGGGAAAATAATGATATTGATCCCTCCATCTCTTTCAGAAAGTATATTGCTGCTTATGTCTGTAAGAATCATAGTGCCTAATAAAAAAGACAACCAAAGTATCTTGATTTATTTAATCAACAGAATATTATTGTTCTGCATGAAAATGATTCATTCTTTACAAATAGCTCCTGTAAACTCTCAGATGAGAATCACTCTAAAATATGGCATGATACCAACCCTACAGGGCCTAACCAAGGGCAGAGAGTCCTTGGAGCCAGATAGAGAAGCCTCATCAGCAATGTCACTTTGTACTTTACAGACTGAGCCAGAAATGGTCTTAAAAAAATAACATTTATGTGGTCAGGCATGGTGATCTTTCATAAGATCCAAATAAAGATGATCTTTCTTTAAAAAATAGTTTTTGCAGACACCTGAAGATTAGGCTCAGAGCCAATGCCACTGGTAAATAATAGTCTGGTGTTTACATTTGCACCAGGGATTGTTTCTCCTGACACCACAAATTAAATGAGGCAGCCATAGTCTCAGAATCTGAGATTTTTCTAGGAGAGCAGTGTGTTTAAAGTCTGAACAAACGGACTACAGGCCCTTTTCCCTATCCAGCGAGTTTACTAAATGCCCGGTTTTTAAGAAATACAGAAGCACCCTTATCCTGACTGATAAAGTGGCTTTACACCAAAGCTCTAAAATGAGTTGTTATTGTTTTTCACCTCAAAACTCCTTCCAAATCGAAGTGTACGGCGAGTGCTAATTGCCACAGAGAAAACAAGTCTCTCCCTGGGGAAGAAGAGGCTGTGGTGCCAAACACAGATCCTGTGGGATTGGAAATCTTGACTGGACCCAAACATGAGTGTCTTGTTTTTGCTTCTTCGTTGTAGATTGCATCGTTTAACTTTTGGTAACATGCACAGATGTAATATGATTAGCTGAGTCCTCCGAGAGACGATGCACTGAGAAAAAAATCGACCGTAATTGCTGTTAGCGTCCATGGGTACCCGATCAGCTCGCCTGGTGGCATGCGTTCCCTCCACCGAAGGAGCAGAATAATACATTGAAATCTCTTGTGTCCTGAGAGGCTGTGCGAAACTCAGTGCTCTTCTCAATTTATTAAACAGAAATTGACTAAAACAATACTCTGATTCAATATTTGGCCCAGAACAGCTGTGAAAGCACAATTTTCTATTGATAGCTAATTTCCCATCTCACCTTGGGATTCTTTGAGATGCATGTGCGTGCGCGCGCACACACACACACACACACACACACACACACATCACCAAATACCCACAGTATATAATTGATGAACAATATCTCATCTTAAAAAGGCAAACCGTAACATGTTGAAATCTACAAAATGCAATCACTTGTGCTGAAAGAGGCCAGATGTTCACTATGATAAAACTGTTCAAGGTTCTATAATGTAGTCAAATGAAACATAGGCTTTCTTTGAGATAAGAAAAGAAGAGCTTTCATTTCTGGATTTTCTGATGAAAAGTCAGTATGTCTGACATATTAAGTCTATTACATGAGCAAAGAAAATTAAATAATTGTTTGGGTTAAACTCAGCACAAGATCCTAAAGTCAGTGTTCCTGCCCAAGTTATCCCAAACTAAAATATACTCTAGGTCACCAGCTAAAAATAGAGGACAGTCTGTCATTATTTTCCTAATTTTTAAAAGTTAGACATAAATGGCAGAGGTTATAATAACAGCCTACGTTCCGCAGGCACGGGTTCATTCATTTTCTAAATTTAGCCTCACAACAATTCTACAAAAGAAAGGGGCAAGGATCATTACTCGCTCTTTGTACAAATGAAGAGCTGTGTCTCAGGAATATTTCAGGACTCTGCAAGGTCACTGGCTGGTAAATGGCAGGAGTAGGAACCGATCTAGTCTAGGAGCACATCGTGCCACCTCTTAAAATAAAATTCCACTTTTACAGAATAGCCCCTTGGCACCTAAACTGCTACCGTTGCCTATTGGCTATTAACTGTTAGTAATTTCTGTACCAATTTGGTTAGGGTAGAAGGAAGGGTTTCTGAGCAGTTGTAGAGATGGAATAAACCGGGGTGGTGCCAATCCACAGTAGAACCACACATTCACCCTAAATGCCCTGCGCTCTCTCTGCACACGCATCTATCCAGGTGAATCCTATTTTCTGCAACTCTGCAATTTAATGGTGTCAAGCAACCACCAGATAAGCAATCAATAGCAGCTCTGTTGTAACAACTAATTATGAAGGAAGATGCAATCCATAGGGTTGCAGAGTTGCTGTTTGAGGATGAATCAAACTAGTTGGAAACTTTCAAGTTATTGAGGCTGTTGCTACTCAGGTTATCACAGGCTTTTCCACTAACGCTTCTGTCATAAGCATCACATAACTGAACTGAAGACAACCCTAAAGAATCGGATGTGATTCTTCTAGTGACATCAAGTGATGCCCCATAAGAGCCCCGGTGCTGCAGTGTTGCTAAGGCCCCACTAACCAAAAGTTTGCCAAATCGTATCTACCTACTACTCTCCAGGAAAATGATAGAGCAGTCTGTTTTCTTAAGGATTGACGATCTTGGAAGTTCTGTGCAGGCAGTTCTACTGTGTCCCGCAGGGTTACTGTTAGTCAGAATTGACTCCGTGGCAGTGGTCATTACGTGCAAGAGAGTGGATTTCATTCTGAGGATCTATCCGTCTTGCACAGGGGAAAGATACATAAACAAATCATCACACTACTCCTGGGAGAGAGCATAATTAAGTTCACAAGCTTTCAAAGAAATTACATCATTTGATCTGGGTCTTCTAAGCAAGGAATAGTAAACATCCAGATGCAGTTCACAAGCATAAACTTCCAAATCAACATATCCATTCCCATGCAAAGTCTTCATCAACCTGATGTTGACATTGTTTCTTGGAAAGCAAAGGCCTCCTGGGATAAGGCAGCTTTCGTACACTGCAGGTGAGACTGTGAAATGGTACAACCACTACAGAAAACTCTCCCTGAAGAAAGCTGGACATGTTCTATGGACATGTCACCCTGGATGCGCTCGATCTTGTCTGATCTCTGAAGAAAAGAAGGGCTAGGACTGGTTACTACTTGGATAGGGAAAACCAGCATATCATTTGATCCAACAACCCCAGTAGTATCTATCCTAGAGAAGAAAGAGCTGGGACCTGGACAGAGATATGTGCCCTCCTGTTCAATACAGTGTGAGTCATAAAGCAAAAAGATGGCCGAACAGATACACCAATGATGCTGCATCCATGCAATGGAATAGTACGCAGCGCTAAAGAATGATGGTAAGTCTGCAAAACACCTCATCTGAGGGTGAGTGGGAAAATTCTAATATCTTTTAACGCCATTTTCTTTTTTTTTTAACACCATTTTTTGATGAACTTTTTGAAGCCTCCTCATAAGAGGGATAAACCTGGAGGGCATTATGCTGAGTGAGATCCTGCAAAGAGAGAACTACTGTATGTGAACACTTAGAAAAAGGTCTTCGTAAAAAACCTAAACAACACTCTTGGATAATTACCAATGTAGGAACAAGAGGGAAGGTAAATCACTAACTGGTGGGTGAAACAGAAGACAATACACAGGCAAGCAGAGTTCAGCACAAAATGATCCAGGGAAAAGAAAAGACTGGGGGAGCACAAGGGCTCAGGGTAATGGAGATAAGTACCCAACCCTGCACTAACAGTGATAAGAATAATCTGTAAGTGGCTACAAAGAGAAACAAGCAAGGTGTGAACAGGTGAGTGGGACTGTGCTCACAAATATAGCTGTAGGTCTGACAGAGGACATTTCTGTCAGTCTTACCTTTGTTGCACATAGATCTATGAATGTAGTAGAGCATTCAGGAGGCAAAGTTAGGAAAACTTCTTAGCCACGGGCAACCATCTCTGGGTCAGTGGTCTCAGGACCATAGTCTAAAGGAACATCATCAAGGTCCACAAAGATCACAGGAAAAAGCTTTTTGTAGGACTGCTTTGATGAGTCATGGTTGGGGTTTTAGAGGCTGTGAGCAGCCATTGAAGATACAAATATTGGTCTCCCCACCCCCCCATCTGGAGCAAAGAAGAGTGAAGAAAATCAAAGATGCATGCAAACATCAATCCTAAGGACTAATGGCCCGGCCACATCAACCTCAGTCTCCAAGACTCTAAGACCAGAAGAAAGTCATTTTTAAAAAGTGAAAAATTATGTCAAGAAAAAGCCCCCTGAACAATATATAGAGTAGCTTAGAATATAACAAGTATTGATCACCTCGTGCATTTCACTGTTGATCATTTTTCCTGGTAAGTAATAAATATAGTATATCTACACATATATTCTCAAAATAGTTATGGCAGAAAAATATTAATTTACTATAGTTATTTTTTTGGATCAAGCATAAAAGGTCAAGTGTCTTATTTAAAATCAGACTAAATAAGTGAAATAAAAAGTCTAAAAACTACATATCCTGATATCCAAGTCAATATTCTTTCTTAAATGTTGTAGGTTCTATTGCTTTAAGTCAATAGTTTATTGTCTTTTGTAAGAGGAGATGGTTTGAGGCAAGATAGTCATATTACTAGAATCCAGAGATATTACCTATTTTCTGTTTTAAATGAAAAAGAATAGTACCTGAATAGGAACCATGGATCAACAAAGAAACTCCAAAGGCTAAGGGCTAGGGATGGGGGTAAAAATAAAAGATGCAGCATTGAGACACCTGAACTTGACTAGATTCATTCTTGTTAAGTAGTCCTGAACAAACAACCTGCCCCCACTGGCTTTTATTTCATCAACTATAAAATCATATCAATATTACCTCACCAGGGACCATTTATTAGTATGCTTTCTTATCTATCAATTTGTGTCTGACTGTGTGCTGCACCTATAAAAATATTTATATAGATTAAATGCTTCTGGAAGCCTTTTTATATACTCTATTACTCAAGCTAAGCTCATGCATTTAGGACTGAGAAGACTGTGTTACAGGAAGGTTATGTGGCTTCTCCCAAACTACTCAGCAATAGTAGGTTCTAGAAATGCAATTTGAAGAATTTGCCGGGCCCACTGCTTTTTCTGGTAACATACCTTTAGATCAAATAATTCTTAAATTCTCCTCTGGATCTAAACTGGATTTTAAATACAATAAGAAATATAGAATGCTTCAGAAAATTTAAAGTGCCACAAAAGTGTGAGATGGCAATAACATACCTATTAATAATTTATATCCACCAGTAGGGAATCAAATAAGTTGCAAATCTTACTCACCATTATCTACATGCTAGGTAATGAGTCCTTTATAGCTCAGGGAAGATCAGGTCATAGATAGGCATCATTTATCCTGACATCAGCACTTACAAAGTTACAACCTTATATTGGAAAGCTCTAAGAACAACACTCAATGGCAGTGAGTGAGTGAGTGAGTGAGTGAGCCCTTGCTGGTGGTAATCTAGAGTCTGGGGTTTTCAGGAGGAGCCCTGGTGGCATAGTGGTCACTTGCTGTCTGGGGCTTTTATTCCTGGACAGCATTACACAAACAGACGTCAATATTTTCTCAGAAGATTTTAAAGCATCCACATATAGCTGGAGTCTTCTCTTGAATGACGATAATAAGAATCTTCTGCTCAAACCTGAGCTACCCCACAAAAATCTCTCTTAGATTTATATTTACTCAGTAAAACCACCGCGGTCTTTAGAGGCAATCCTGTTGACAATTTTGACTATAATATTGTTTTTAATTGATGCATAGAAAAATAGTTCAAGAGAAAGAGGAAAAGACTATGTATAAGTTTGTATACGGTAGTATCACCCTAGCAGTAATAGGGAAGTGGTGAGACAAAGTATATCCACTTAGTGGAATGCTATTTAAATATGAAAATAGATCATTATGGAGATTATATCATAAATATATTGATAGCAAATGTGGAAGAAAATATGAAATTAGGAAATAATATGAAAAAGTAAAGCAACCTAATATGATATTACCTACTAATATATGGTATGATTATAATGAACATTTTAATTGTACTTTTGTTATAATATTATTTGATTCCCCTCATAGAGGGGTTTAGGAGAGGAGATGGGTCAGTCAGGGTGCGAGGTAGTACCGATGAAGAACACAGCTTTCCCCCAGATCCTGGATGCTTCCTCCCCCCAACTACCATCATCCGAATTCTACCTTGCAGGGCTGGATAGGGCAGAGGTTGTACACTGGTGCATATGAGGGCTGGAGGTACAGGGAATCCAGGGTGGATGATACCTTCAGGACCAGGGGTGTGAGGGACGATGCTGGGAGAGTGTAGGGTGAGTGGGTTCGAAAGAGGGAACTGATTACAAGGATCCACATGTGACCTCCTGCCTGGGAGAGGGACAGCAGAGAAGGGGAGGGGGGGAAGGGAGACTCCGGATAGGGCAAGATATGACAAGATACCAATCTATAAATTATCAAGGGCTCATGAGGGAAGGGGGAGCGGGGAGGGAGGGGGGAAAAAAAAGAGGACCTGATGCAAGGGGCTTAAGTGGAGAGCAAATTTTTTGAGAATGATTGGGGCAGGGAATGTATGGATGTGCTTTATACAATTGATGTATGTATATGTATGGATTGTGATAAGAGTTGTATGAGTCCCTAATAAAATGTAAAAAAAGAAAAGAGGAGAAAAAAATGATTAGGGCAAAGAATGTACAGATGTGCTTTATACAATTGATGTATGTATATGTGTGAACTGTGATAAGAGTTGTATGAGCCCCTAATAAATTGTTAAAAATATTATTTGATTCACGATCATTATTTTAAAGTTTACAGAAAGAAACAGAATGCAAAGACACCCTACGAGTCAAACTTTTAACAATACAATATTGTGATATCTGTAGTACAATTGTTACACCATTGAGAGAAGACACCAGTCAATTCCCACTCCGGGTGAGCCCAGGTGTATCAGAGTTGAATTGTGCTTCTTAGAGCTTTCCCTGTCTGGGTTCTCAGAAATAAATCATCACACCTTTCTTAGGAGGTGTCTCTGTGTGGGGTTCAAACCAATCAATTTCTAGTCAGCAGTTGAGTGCATTAAGCAAAAAACTCTTTAAGTGAAGACAGTGAATAGCCATAGGATCCTGGTCTTATTTTGGAAACTTTGTGATTAACCAGTACTGAGTATATTGGGCTAAAATATAAAATTAGCACAGGTCCAACAAATGCCTACTTAATTTCTTGGGATATTACAATAACACCCAATCATATGATGGAACTAAAGTTGGCAGGTAGATGTACTCAAGGAGGAGGGGGGAGGGGAATTGGGGAACAGAACAGTGGAGCGGGGGGGAAGCAATATTAGAACAGATTGTGATGATCTATATGCAATTCTTTTAAAAAGTGGTTTAACTATGGAAGCGTATGATATGTGAATATTATATTAAGAAAACTACCAAAAAAGATAGATAGATGAGAGAGAGAAGAACCCAAACTTGACCTATGGTTATCATGGGTGAAGGAGGAAGAGTTATTGCTTAGGGGGCATTGAGTGCATGTGAATGGTGGTGAATGGTAGCAAGGGGTAACAATAATGGTTATGCAACACGGAGAGACTAATCAGCGGCACTGAATTATACATGTAAAATTAATCGGATGCTTTGGGGTATATATTTTTGTCAAAATTGAAGAAAACTTTATGAATAACAGTGAGTACAGGAAAAAGAAAATGTTCTGAAATCAATTGTGGTAAAGTTTGTACAACCCTTCTTGATATGATCGAACTATTGAATTGTATGCTGTATGAATGAAGTGCATGAAGTCTGTTCTAAAGAAAAATTTGTATTACGACCCCTCTTCTGAAGGAGTTCCTTCATCACTCCACGAAAAGAGCTCTTTCTTAAAGGCTCTGAGTCACCGAAGTACCTGAAGTTTGCCAGGGAAACAAGTAGGCACTTCTGATAACCATGTCCATGGCTCATATATTTCATCTGCTTGTGATGCGCTAGACACCCAACTGGCTACATCGCACACACTAATTCACTGTATCCTCAACAACAACTATAGAGAGCAGGCACTGACTGTCATTAATCCCCACTTTTAAATGAAAGTCATTCAGACACCATCATATTTACATAACGTGCCCAGGGTCTCAGAGCTGGCAAGTATCAGAGCCAAGCACTGAACACAAAGCCTACACATTGACTGATATTGACAGTGTACCGTCATGATCCTATGAGGTTTGCAAAACATTAGACAGAATTTGGCAAGTTAGAGAACACTTGCTTCTGTTCTATCTCGGTAAACTCACATGAATTCTAGTGATTCCTATCTCCATGGCCTAAGAACAATCTAAAATCGAAGACAAAAAGAAATCCCAGTAGACACATCTTCCCCCAGCAGAACCAAGGAGTTGCGGGTACCCGACACAGTAACATCGTTTATGCTGCGTCTTCTTAAAAAAATACTCACACGCACTATGCAATGCCCCGACCAAATTCACAAGCCCATGACTTTACCAGACAGTTGCCATCATGTCAGACAGAGGCTCTCGGATGAAACACTTACAGGAAGACTCGGCTGACTTCGCAATCCGTATTTTACCATTCGTCTGGAAAACCCCGTGGGACCCATCAGTCACCAGGCAATGGGAACTCCGTCTCCAGTAGTACCAGTCTCATTTCCCCTGAGCCAGGCCGTGTGTAAAATCTGTTCCCTGTGCTCTGCAGCGACTCGGCTGTCAGAGCAGGGAGCAGACATAAACAAGACCTGTTAGCCAGGGACAAAAATATTAATGTCACCAAATGATGCTTCTGGGAAAATTACAAGCAAGGTCTATGGAATGGTTGAAGGCTAAGTGATCATTTTCATTTCTGCTTTGACCAAAAAGACTGTGAACCAGGTATTGATAAATGCAACTTGGTACAAGAGGGTGTGTACACCATGGGTAGTGGAGGCGTGCAGAATCTGAGCAGGGAAATAAACAGTTGTTGATCACGGGAGGGAAGTAACTGGGCTTGCTGCCAAATACCTGCCCTTCTCCCTAGAGATCCATCTTAGACATGAGAGGTGAGAGTCACACAAACAGCATCTCAATACACCACTGAGTTGACTCTTTGCTCCTGCAATTCAGTGGCTTTCATACACAGATAACAAAAAACAAAGAAACAGCCCAAGTTGCAAAAGCACTCAGGGTTAAAAAGGATCAGCAATCAATTATCCTCATTAATTTCAAAAACAGCCAAGTCTAAAGCAAATACAATTTTGGCAGGGTACTCTTCCGATGGGAAGAAAACTTTTCCCAACTCTCTCAGCGTCTTAATTTCCGTGATGAGTCCTCTCCTGTAGCTCTAACGACTACCACCAACATCAGCCCCAGGAATACCTTATTTTCTCACAGATATGGGACAAAAATCCTCCCCTTTTCCTTTTATCCCAGTTAAGACAGGTGATTGCCTTTCTGAGTTACTACAGATGTAAGAAGGGCAAAGATTTGTGTAATAACTTTATGAATGGTGACGTGGCAGCAAGTGACCTGACTTCACAAGGGGGAATGAGCATCAAACCCAAGGTCAATTGCTGTGGAGTGAAGGTCAGACATGCTTCCCCTCTCCAACCATCTTTACCAATTCTGAAACCAACCTCCCTGTCCAAGGCACTGTCTGCTTCTCTGCTGGTTCGAGGATTCATTGCAGTAGCCATACCGAACTCACAGGCAATTCTCATAATTATGGGACTTCACCTGGAAGAAGCACACCAGCCTGTGTGATCACGAGGTGTCGAAGGGATCAGGCATCATCAGAACAACAAAAAAATCATATCATTGTGAATGAGGGGGAGTGTGGAGTGGAGACCCAAAGCCCATTTTACACACAGTAGGCAATTAGACATCCCCTTATGGATGAGTCCCGGGGAGGAGACAAGCCATTCAGGGTACAGTGTAGCAATGATGAAACAAACAACTTTCCTCTAGTTCCTAAATGTTTCCCCTCACCCCCCTCCCCCACTATCATGATCCCAATTCTCTCTTATAAATATGGCTAGGCCAGAGGATGTACGCTGGTACAGATAGGAACCGGAAACACAGGAAATCTAGGACAGATGATCCCTTCAGGACCAGAGGTGAGAGTGGAGATACTGGGAGGGTGGAGGGAGGGTGGGGTGGAAAGGAGGAACCGATTACAGGGATCTACATATAACCTCCTCCCTGGGGGACAGACAACAGAAAAGTGGGTGAAGGGAGACATCAGACAGTATAAGATATGACAAAATAATAATAATTTATAAATTATCAAAGGTTCATGAGGGAGGGGGGAAGGGAAGAGAGGAGGAAAATGAGGAGCTGATGCCAGGGGCTTAGGTGGAGAGCAAATGTTTTCAGAGTGATGAGGGCAATGAATGTACAAATGCGCTTTACACAATTGATGTATGTATGGATTGTGATAGGAGTTGTATGAGCCCATAATAAAATGATTTTTTAAATAATTATGAGGCTGATTGAGCAAGTTATCAGAACTGCTCAGGATACATTTCTTCTGGTCAGAATCACCTCTTTTTAGCCACGCCTACAGATAGTCCTCTCTGATCTCAACCTCTCATTCCCAGGTTTCCTTGGCCTCTGCCACCATGGTCCACGCTACGAAGCTCTTTGATCACATCCCAAAGGGCGCACCACACTGCCATAAGCCTCAGTGTGAAGGCCCTCTGCTCTGCCCCCATGCCTCAGCAAACCTAGCTTCCTTCATTAAGTGCACGAAGAACCTTATTCCATAAACAAGCCCCCTGCCCGAAGCCACTCAGCTTTATGTGCTCCCTGGGCCCAGAAGCCTGCCGCTCTGTCGAATGCACTGGTTTTCGCTCTGCTACTTGCAGAAGCTTCATATCCAGGCTTCTTGGGGTCCAGAGGATTCATTTCACTCTTGGTTCTCCTTTCTTGATCATAGTGAGATCCCCCTCACTCCAGTTTGGAGGCAGATCATTTTACACACAGCAGGCTGACAAAGCTGACCAATACCTGTGAATTTCACATACCCTACCTACATGGCCCCATGAGCCATTTGATGGGAGTTACACAGACTATGACTAGACAGGCCACATCAAGCAATACACTGTACCATAGTGACAAATAAATAAATACATGTGCATATGACTATATATTTATCAATCTACTTAGGGATAGATGGATGGGTCTATAAAGAGATGGATAAAAAGAAATTTTTAAAAACCCTCAAACTCATTGCCATCGAGTCCATGCTGACTCACAATGAGCCCTGTGATCTGCAGAGACTGCAACTGTTTATGGGAGTAGAAGGTCCAGTGTTTATCCTGTGGAGCAGCAGGTGGAGTTTCGAACTGCCAACCATGCAGATCACAGTCCAATGGGTAAACCCTACACTCCCAGGGCTTCTTTACAAGGAGGTGGTTAGAGGTGTGGAAATTGACTAGGCAACTAACAACAAAGGTCTCAAACCAAACCAATGAAAGTAGTTGAGAGCTTTACGTAATCCCCATATTCTTGTATTCTACACCTAAAAATCGCGTTCCACTCTTTGTCTACTGTACCCATCTGTTACCAACCTTTTAGATAAAGAAGGATGAAATAATGAAAATGCGTATGGGTGAGTTTACGTGTGTGTAATTTGCATATGCATATGAGCAGTGAGCATTATCAAAAGGGAAATGAAGAATCGGCCCTTTTTTAAATGTGTCATATTCCTGACCATTCCTGATTTATACTTCCCTAAACCCAAACTTTTCCCCAGGAGAATTTGGGGATGTTCATTTACTTAGATCTTCACCAATGCCAAGCTTGTGTTCAGACACTTGTTGCTAATCAAGGTTTGTTTGCTCCCTGAGAATCAGTGTACTTGTACAAGCTCTGTAGGGACAATAGAAAGATCAACTTTTAATTTTATTTTTCTTCTCTCTTAACTCTCCCTCTTCCCGGTCCGCCTCTTTCTCCTGCTCTTCTTTCTCTACCCGCTCTCCTTGAGAGAAATAAGGTGGCTGTCTGGTTTGATAAAGACTTCCAAAGCCTTGGGAATGAACTCAATGGCTATGGGTTTGTTTGCTTTTTCGCCTTTATGGATCGAGTAAAGTCATCTGTATCTTTGCTTCATTCCATTTTCAAACTTTCTTCAAAGAAGTTCTTTCACCATTTTCCAATATGCAGTCTGTGAATTACCTGCCTCAAAGATTCAAGGTGCTTCCTAAAAATGAAGATTCCGTGCTATCACTCCTGCTGTAGTGCCTAAAACCTAGCATTGAGACCCAAGAATGTGCATTTTAATAAGCATCCCTGATGAGTCTTAAAAATGCTGATCCTCAGACATTAAAATGCATAAGTAACTCTTTGAGAAGATGTGGAAAATGTACATTTCTCAAGGACTGGCATTTAGTCATCCTAAGTTAGGTGAAGCATCTGCATTTCAAGAAAAGACATTCAAATACTTTTGAAATAGTAGGGCATGTGTAAGGACAAGGCATGGAGTGACTGACGATGCAAGCTCTTAGTCTCCAAAAAGATCTGCTTCGTGGCCTTTCCTATTACTCTCTGGTTCCTTCCCCACTATCCTTTCCATCCCAGACCAGCCTACACAAGAGAAGGTGGGAAATGTGATCAAAGGGTAAGGATATTCCAGGGCATATCCAACGATGCTGTTCTTGTTAGGTGCGCTCGAGTCAGTTCATAGCGACCCGATGTACAATAGAATGAAGCATTGTGCAGTCCTGTGCCACGCTCACAGTTGCTCTTATGTCTGAGCCCATGGAGGCAGCCACTGTGTCAGTGTGTCTTGTCTAAGGTCTTTCTCTTTGTCACTGCACCATTACTTCACAAAGCATGATCTCGTTCTCTAGGGACTGATGTCTCTTGACAGTATGTCCAAAGTACCTGAGGTGAAACTGTGCCATCCTTGCCTCGAGGGACCACTCTGAACTTTTTCCAAGACATTTGTTTGTCCTTTTGGCAGTCCACGGTACTTTTACTATTCTTTGCCAGCACCAACATTCAAATGTATCAATTCTCGTACCGTCTTCTTTATTCAATGTCTAACATGTAACAACAATACAGATAAATCCCAGAGAGCATTTTCATTGGTCAGAACCTCCTTTTTAGACTGCTTAGTCTGCACTGCCCACTGTGGCTCTGGTCACTAGCCTCTGAAACTTGAATTATGTTTTTAGTTAGTCAATTTTTTAATCCCAGGTATAATCAATATTGTAAATTATACAGCAATTTTGGAGGGAACAAACAGTTAAGTGCTCACATGTAACCAAAGGCTTGTTGGTTCAAACCCACCCAATAACTAAGTGGGAGATAAAACTGCCAATCTGTTTCTCAAAGGATTACAGTCAAGAAAATACAACGGTGCATTCACACACTGTCACATGGGTCCCTAGCAGTAAAAATGGGCTTTATAGGACAAATGACAACAAAAATTTCTGCCTTGGGATCTCAGCTATTCTACTGTTTTATTTTTCTTAATATATTCATATAGATATTTTTAAAAGTTAATTGAAAATCACTTTATGTTTTAGTAAGTTTTCCAGAAACATTTTGAAATGTCCTTCCTATTATCCATCTATCATCTATCTATCTATCTATCTATCTATCTATCTATCTATCTATCCATCTACCTATCATTCCTTGACTATACTTAGTTCTGCTCTCACATCATACTACCACACCCACCTTCCACAAAATGTCATTTTAAATCTAACAAGTCTACTATTTTCAAGCCTTTGCTTTATAGATTTTTATTTCAAATGTAGAAAAAAAAACACAATTACAGAATTTGAGGGGCAAATAAAGACAAGCAAGGGAACTTCAAGGAAATACATTTTTTATCACTGAACTAAAAAAAATTAACAGTGATATCAGTACATCATTATTTTCATACATATGCCCTGTTTCCCTGAAAATAAGACAGTGTCTTATATTAATTTTGCTCCTAAAGATACAGTAGATCTTATTTTCAGGAGATATCTTATTTTTCCATGAAGAAGAAATATGGTACATATTTATTTTTTATTGTTTTATTAAAAGAGACCTTGCAGTTCCTGTCTGCTCCGGCTGCACTGTGGCCAACAGTGAGCTGCGTGGTGGGGCCCACTGCTACGATCCAGAATCCAGAGTTATGGTAGCTTTGGGGGGCCTTATTTTCGGGGAGATACCTTATATTTTAGCAAGAGGCAAAACTGTAAGTACCGTATATGCTCGTGTATAAGCCGAGTTTCACAGCACAAAAAATGTGCGGAAAAACTGGGGTTTGGCTTATACACTGGTCAGTGGTATCCCAGCGAGGTGTAACATCTCGCTGGTCCCCCCCCCACACCCCCCAATAGGTAACGGGATGAGCACCTGTTATCTCTCGGGTGATTGCCATTTCTCCGCTGTTCATTCAAAGCCCCGCTGACACTGCAGGGCTTTGAATGATTGTTTACTCACATCTAACCAATCAGAGCCATCCTATGACGTGCATCTTTGAATAAGCCTTTTAAAGACCATGTGCGAAGGATGTGGCATGAATGGGTGTCATCGGGTCAAGCCCGACTAACAAAAGGAGGAGATCTCATGAAGCCTGACATAGAGTTAATAGCAAAGTGGGTTCAAGATGCATGGGAAGACATTCCAGAAGACATGGTGCGACGTGTCTTCCAGAAACGTAGTATTAGTAATGCTATAGATGGCAGTGAAGACTGTGCTTTGTATGAAAATGACAGCAGTGATGGTGATGACGGCGATCTCAGTGAGGACAGTGTCTATGATGACCTCACACCAGCTGAAGCTCTGCATTGGGATACGGATGATGATGAGGAATCCAGTTTGGAAGGATTTTAACTCTTTACATTTTAGCTTGGTTGCTGATTGAGCTCATGGAATAGTACTCTTAAGGCATCATTGTTGATACCTTATTGTTTTTGTTGAACTTATTTTCAACTTACTGTGCTGGTTTACTAATGTTAAATGACATCTTGTCCTTTTATTTATGTTTTTATTTTAAATAAATATTGAAATACATTAGTAATTTTATTTTCATTTGTTTTGATTATTGAAACTCACCAATAGCTTCTGCATTTTCCACCCTAGGCTTATACTCGAGCCAATCAGTTTTTCTGGTTTCCCAGGTAATAATTAGGTACCTCGGCTTATATTCAGGTCAGCTTATATTAGAGTATATACGGTAGGTCTTATTTTGGGTGGATGTCTTACTTTCAGGGAAACACGGTAGTTTTATTCCTTTCTATAGATTTAAATTTGCATATTGTGTTTTCCCTAAAATTCACCAATCCAGTTCTTCAGTTAGCTACCAAATATTTAGCATATTAAGGCATAATGCTCCGAGTTCATATTCTTTAATTTTTAAGCAAAATAAATTATTTAATAAGCAAAATGTGATATGACCAGAGACACCCACAAATTTGAAAAAAATATTTAGCACTTATCTATCAGATAAAGGTCTAATTTGAAAATTTTATGGAAAACCACAGTACCTTACTAAGAACAATGCAAACAACCCAGTAAAAAATGAGCACAAAACACGAATAGGCATAAAGACAACATCTAAATGGCCAACAATCACCTGAAGAAATGTTTGTGTTCATTAGTAATAGGAGAAATGCAAATTACAGCAGTGAGATCAAAACAACCAGCAAAATTCAAAAGACCTCAACAGAATAAATACTACAGAGGGTGTGAAGAGATTAGAACACTCCTACATTGCCCGTGGTATTGTAGAATTGCCCAGCTATGGGGAACAGTATGGACTTCCTCAAACAAATGCAAATACATTGGAAATGCTGGACGATTTGAAACAAGAAACTCTCAGTCAGCAGTTAAACACTTAGTCAATGTGCCATCAGGTCTCCTTTGTACATTGAACCTGGTTATTGCTTCCCCTGGTCCATGGTTATGTGTGGCTGCTAACTGCAAAATCAGCGATTTGAAACCCCCAGGTGCTTCTGGGAGAAAGACCAGGCCTTCCAATCCCATAAGGATTCACAGTCTTGGAAACCCACGGAGGCAATTTTACTCTGTCCTGTCGGATGGCTCTGAGTTGGAATCAATTTAATGGCTGTGCATTTAGCTTTGGAGATGGAACAGCTAGCATCGGTGGGCGGGATTCCTTGTTCCAGTGTAACCTCCTTGGAGTTGCAATTATATTATCCTCATCCCGGACTCTTCCCAATTACTCACATGACCCACCTCCCAGCAGAGAATTCTACAATAATATGTACTCAAAATACATTTACTGAATTCAATGGAAGATCGAGGTCCGTCGGCTCTGTTAGATGGTGTCATTTCTACTTCTAGTAAACTATAGCACGTTATTGAAAAGGGGTTCTACCTCTAACTTCACAGTTACATCACTAACTGCTATTGAGTCTGTTCTGACCAAGAGCCATGCTAAAGCGTGGAGTAGAACCACCTACCTGGGTTTCCAAGGCAATAAATCTTGACAGGAGCAGACGGCCCCATCTTTCTCCTGCACAGTTACATAGAGAGTCCAAGAGTCAAACAGCCTGGCATTGCTCTCCATGGGGGAGCAATATCGTTGTTTTGCAGGAAACAGAAGGGGCTTCCAAATATAATTTACAACATAAACGATGATGCCGAGCAAAATACTAAGAAGCAATAGAAACCAAGTGTCCAATGTGGTTGATAAAGCAATATCCCCAAGGACTTTTAGTTTATGAAACATTTTCCTTAATGAAGTAGAGGATTTCTGTGACGACAGCCCTGGAGCGCTGACAGGGGACCTGGGCTGAACTAGGCCCCAAGGCTCAAGCTCAGAACTGATTAACCAACAGGAATTAGCCTTGACTCTCAGGTGCCTCGATTCAAGTCCATTGACCCATCTCTGCCCAGGGTACTCACACGTGAGGGTATAGGCAAGGCTGTGGAGCTGGAGAGGAGGGAGGGGGACTCCCTCTCCTTTCCCCTGGCCAATGGAGAGCTAGTAAATAATTGAACACTCATCTTCTTTCACTGGGGTCCAAACCCGAGCAAAATTCCACGGGGCTCTAAATACCCACGCCCAGTTTTCTCCGTCACTGAGTCAGAAGCACAGCCACTTTAGGCAAAAATGTAGCAGAGGGTGTCTTTCAGTTTGTAGTGTTCATCATCCACTATTGTTGCAGTGTTAAGCATTGGGCTGTAAATGGCAAGGTTGGTGGTTCAAATCTACCATCCACTGCACAGGAGAAAAAACATGTGACAGTCTGCTCCCATATAGATATATAATCTTGGAAACCCTGAGGGGCAGTTCAACTTTGTCCTATAGGGTCACCGTTATGCTGACCTACCCTGCGATTTTTTAATACCACTGCAGTGCCTCTGTTGCCAGGAATTCCCATCTGCAAACCTAGGATATAATACAGTGTCATGGAGTGCGAAATCAGAACACCGAGGTCCAGTCTCTGCCCTGTTCCTGTCCCCTTTCCTATAAAATCCTCAAGTCTCAGTTGCTTCACCTATAAGAGAGGCAAGTTGGAGCGATTTGGCACTAGGATTTTATTCTAGGACTTCAGGGGCTTTATTACACTTCAAGAACACTTCAGTTTTAGGAACACAAATATATGTTGACACATTCGGATGGAATGATGTCTTCTAGATAAAAGGTTTTTAAAAATGCCTTGTACAAAAATGCCGCGTGATCAAATTTTACAAATATATATTTACATATATACAGTCATGTGCTTACATAGTTTATTTCTACAATATCGGAAGGAACATAGTAAAAGCTGTTCCTTTAAGGCATGGCACTAGGGGATACGGGAAGTAGAAATTACAGAATATGTCAGGAGAAAATCATACTGTACCTCAAATACGCTTTTACTATTGAATTTATATAATGTTTGTGTTTGGAGTTTCCAAGAAAATAATCTTAAGCATATTTAAAAATGATGTAAACAAATATATTTATAGATGTATTGGAACATGTATTAAGTTTCTCTTAATGATACATATATAGGTCAAACTGTCACTATTTTGTTGAAATATTTTAATGTTTCTAAAATACATGTCATTTATGTCATCATACTGAAGCCAAGCTGAAAGCAGAAAAGTACATTAAGTTTAAAATAATGATGAAGAAAAAATATGATGGTGAAAACAATCTCAGCTGGACTCTGGGTACTTCTGTTTAGAAATATCAGCAGTAATAACTTTAGTCCTTAAGGCAATCCACTCGATATCCAATCTCCTACAAGCTAACTACAAAATTGCTGACTTCCCCCCTGGCTAGGGAAGAATAGGATACCATGATTGATTGCCAGGCAGAGGCAGAGCCACCAGCTGCTCTCTAGTCGATTCTGACTCATAGTGACCATATGGTTGTCAGAATAGACTTGGGCTCCAAAGGTCTTTCCATGGCAGATTTTTCAGAAATAGATGGCCAGGCTTTGATTCTTCTTTCTTTTTTTTTTTTAAGAGGGGTTGAATCCAGGATTGTGAGTCAGATTGCCTGAGTTTTTTAAAAAATATTTTATTAGGGACTTATATAACTCTTATCACAGTCCATACATACATCAAGTGTATAATGCACATCTGTACATTCTTTGCCCTCATCATTTTCAAAGCATTTGCTCTCCACTTTTGCATCAAGTCCTCTTTTTTCCCCTCCCTCCCTGCGACCCCCTCCCTCGTGAGCCTTTGATAATTTATAAATTATTATTTTGTCATATCTTGCCCTGTCCAGCGTCTCCCTTCACCCCCTTTTCTGTTGTCCGTCCCCCAGGGAGGAGGTCACATGTAGGTCCTTGTAATCAGTTCCCCCTTTCCAGCCCACTCACCCTCTACCCTCCCTGTATAGCCCCTCACACCCTTGGTCCTGAAGGTATCATCCGCCCTGTATTCCCTGTGCCTCCAGCTCCTATCTGCACCAGTGTACATCCTCTGCTCTATCCAGACTTGCAAGGTAGAATTCAGATCATGGTAGTTGGGGGGGGGGGGGAGGAAGCATTTTGGAACTGGAGGAAAGCTGTGTTCTTCATTGGTACTACATCGCACCCTGACTGACTCATCTCCTCCCCTACACACCTCTGTAAGGGGATCTTCAGTGGCCAACAAATTGGCTTTGGGTCTCCACTCTGCACTTTCCCTTTCATTCACTATGGTAGGATTTTATTTTCTGATGATGCCTTATACCTGATCCCTTTGGCACGTCATGATCACACAGACTGGTGTGTTTCTTCCATGTGGGCTTTGTTTCTTCTGAGCTAGATGGCCACTTATTCACCTTCAAGCCTTTAAGATCCCAGATGTTATACCTTTGGATAGCTGGGCACCATCAGCTTTCTTCACAACATTTGCTGATTCACCCGTTTGTCCTTGGTGATCGTATCATGGAGGTGTGTACACAATAATATGATTTTTTGTTCTTTGATGCCTGATAACTGATCCCTTCAGAACTACGTGATCACACAGGCTGGTGTGCTCTTCCATGTGGGCTTTGTTGCTTCTGAACTAGAAGGTCGCTTTTTTATCTGCAAGCCTTTAAGACACCAGATGCTATCTCTTTTGATGGCCAGGCTTAGATTCTAAGGAACCTCCACTGGACTTGACCTTTTGAATAGCAGCCAAGCATGTTTGCATTACCCAGAGACTCAACACAAAGAAAAAGAGAAGCTACTTCTAGAACAAGAGAAGACATTTGTCAGACAGCCTGGATCATCAATGCCACCTCAGCAGAAGTTCAAGTTGCAAGGAAAGCATTAGCTAAAATCAACACTGACGAATTGGTGGACTACCAATTAAATTGCGTAACCAAGCTGCTGAAGCGCTGGAAGCTCTTCTTATCTATGGTATGTCAGGAAATTTGGAAGATAGCTTCTTGACCGAAAGGTATATATTTGCATCCATTCTAAAGAAAGATGACTCAACAGAATGTCCACATTATGGAACAATATTGTTACCATCAAGTGCAAGTAAAATTTTGCTGAAGATAATCCAATAATGGTTACAGCAAGACATTGACAGGGAGCTGCCAAGAAATACAGAAAAGGCGTCGGATAAAGGACTACTATTGCTGATGTCAGCGGAACGTCACTCAACATAGAGAGTACCAGAAAAATGTTTACTTGTGGTTTATTGATGCAGTAAAGGCACACGATTTTGTGGATCATAGTAAACTATGGATAGCCTTAAGAAGAACAGGGACTCCAGAACACTTCACTGTGCTCCTGTGGAACTCGTACATGGACCAAAGAGGGAGCTATGCAACAGAGAGAAGGAGTACTGCATGGTTGAAAATCAGGAAAAGTGTGGGTGTCAGGATCGGATCCTCTAGACATATTTATTCCATCTGTATGCTGAGAAAATAATCAGAGAAGCTAGACCATATGGAGCTGACTGTGGCATCAGGATTCAAGGAAAGCTTATCAACAACCTACAGTAGACAGGTGTCACCACCTGGCTGGCTGTAAATGAGGAGGCTTGAAACACGCGCAGATGAAGGTCAAAGATGGCAGCATTAAGTAGAGATTACAATTCATTGAAAAGAAGACTAAAATCCTCACAAGTGGAACATCACGATACATGGAGATCCAAGTCATGGTGTTTTCAATTGCCTCCTGTGCATGTGAATGATGGATGTTGAATAAGGAAGCCTAAAGAAGCATCTGTGCATTTGGATTGTGGTGCTGATAAAGAATATTGAAGATACCACAGACTGCCCAAAGGACAGACACATCCGTCTGGGAATAGGTATGGCCGGAATGCACCTGGAGTAAAGGAGGGCGAGATTTTGTCCTACCTATTTGGGATGCATTGGTCGGAGAGATCGGTCCTGGCAGAAGGAACTCATGCTTCATCAAGCAGAGGGCGATGAGAACGAGGAGGCCTGCACAAGAGGAAATGACACCATGGTCACAACAATGGGCTCAGATATGGGAAATACTGTTCAGAGGTGGCAGGACCGGGCAGTGTTCCATTCTGCTGTGCACGGGTCGAAGCCGACTTGATGGTAACTAACCACCACCACCTGAGCAAATGTTGCTGGAATAGACGTGGAGCATCGGCGTCTGGGGGCAAATTCAGAGACCACAACGTAGACAACCTATCTTGTACTAGAGGCCTAAAACAGTAGGGAGTGTATTCATATCATTCTCTTACAGATCTATTTTTCCATCTTCACAATTGCTATTTTAAGTTTTATTATTCACATATCATACAAGTTGATATTTAAATCATATTAAAAAGAGTTGTACAATCATTTCCACAGTCCATGGTAGAGCATTTTCCCTGTCTCGTACTCATCGTTAGCAGCGTCTCATTTCCCCAAACCTCCCCTGAAATACCCCAATCAGTGCAGCCGCTGACTTGGTAGTTGTTCTATCCTGGATTTCATATACAGGAAAACATACTAAACCAACCAACAAACAAGAATCCAACAACAAGACCGAAGGAAAACTTTAGAAGAAAACAGAAAATTATTAAAAACCAGAGCAATTAAAAATCGGTCTAAGCTGAACTCTTGAAGTTTCTTTAGCCTCTAAATACCTTGTTTTAGTAAGACAATGGGTATTTAGTGAGATTTATAAAATACAATTTCTATCAGTTTTTGCTGCAATATCACAATATCTGGACAAGTGATTCCTATTATGATATGTATTCAAGTTAAAACAAAAATTTATAACATCCATTTTGAACATCTTATCACTAGAAATAAATACTATATGTAACCTTATAGTACACAAGTTGATGATGTCATCAGTCTCACTTCTTCACGGAAGATGTTCAGTGTTGTGATTGACTGCTGCAGACACTGTTGCACTGTTGTATCATAGGCCTGGTCCACAGGAAAGCCAGTGTTGGGAGTGGTAACAGATACAAAACCGAGCAACATGCTCTGATGGTTTGCAATGGAGCTGCACATACACCTGACAGCCCAAAACACTCTACCTCATTGCTCTGCCACTAAACACGAATGCTGATGCAAATGCAGACCGGGCCTATAGAGTACTCTTAGTCAACATTCCATACCATACAGTGTAGCTCTGGTTAGTTGGAAGCTGTGTTGTTCACGTTTCTTTAACTGTAATGCTCTCACTGCTTATGTTTCAACAATATGTCCAGCAAAAATAAAGTCATGCCACTGAAACGGTAATTCAAAAAAGGTGAAGATGGCTCGGAACATGGAGGTAAAGACTAAGCTCACTGAAATCCATGCTAATGGAAAGAAGGTCTGCATAATAGCCCTGGATAAAGAACTGCCTCATTTGATCTTTAAAAAAATGGTTTAGGATAAAAATAGGATTTGGGAGACAGTTAAAGAATTGACTGAAATAAAACCAACAGCTTTAAGAAAGAGGCAAGAGCCAATCCATGAGGACGAAAAGCTGATGATTTGGCTAGAAGATCAAATCCAGATGAATATCCCTATGGATTTCCTGGTGATTCAAACAGGGAACCATTTTTAAAACCTAAAGGTTATTTTGTTTTGCTTTATTGAAAGTTCATTTTATAGGGGGCTTTTACAGCTCTTATAACAATCTGTACGTTAATTGTATCAAGCATATCTGTACATATGTTGCCATCATTGTTTTCTAAACATTTGCTTTCTATTGAGTTATTGGTATCCGCTCCTCTCCTCCCACTTGTGACCCCTTTATAAATTATAAATTGTTATTATTTTCATATCTTACACCAACCACTGTCTCCCTTCACCCATGGTTTCTATTGTTTGTCCCCCTGGTGGTGATGGTGGCAGTGGCGGCGGCGGTGGTGGTGGTTATGTGTCCATCATTGTGATCTAATCGGTTCCGCCTTCCTCCCTACCACTTCCCACCTATCCCCTAACCTCCTGGTATTGCTACTCCCATTCCTGTTCCTGGATTCTGTGTGTCACAAGCTTTTATCTCTTATCTGTACCTTTGTACATACTCCGTCCTAGCCCACAATGAAAGAAAAGACTGGGGCCATGATAGTGGGGAGTAGGAAGCCTCAAAGAACCAGAGGAATATTGTGTGTTGCATTGGTGCTACACTGCACTCTGGTTGACTCATCCTTTCCTTGTGACCCTTCAGTTAAGGGATGTCCCATTGCCTACAAATGGGTTTGGGGTCTCTGCTCCAACTCCCCTCATTCTCAACAATATGGATTTTTGTTTGTTTGTTTTGGGTTTTCTGATGCCTGTTAACTGTCAACACCTTGTGATCTCACAGGTTGGTGTGCTTTTTCCATGTGGGCTTGTTGTTTCTCTGCTACATGGGCACTTGTTTAACTTCAAACCTTTAAGACCACAGGTATTTATCTTTTGATAATCAGGCACCATCGACTTTCTTCACCACATTTGCTTATAAAACCAGAAAGATAGGGAAGTTTTCATCACTTCAAACACAGATTTGCCTTACTGGAAAAGTAGGGCACTCCAATAGTGAAACTGCTGAAAATTTCAAGGATGAGATGGACGAGGTGGAAAGGAAGGACAGAAGTTGTCTAAAAAAAATTTTAGAGTGAAAAAATTAGCTGGTTTATTTTTTCCAAACGAAATCGAGATGTTAGTTGTTTGAAAATATGGACCCAATTGCTGCTTGTGTTGTTAAACTTGATATATAGATTTTGAAAGTAGAGATATTACTAAGAAATAACTGCAGGAAAACAGAAAAGACTATGTAGATAATAATCCAAATGACCCAGGACCTTCCATGAGAGGATTTATGACTACAAGTGGGAAAATGCTAACACCATTCAGCTCTTCTTCAATGTGTAAGTGAATTTTTTCTGATTTTTGTCTCCTTTTATATATTTTAATATACATCTGTAAATTTATATGCATTGTTCTAAATTTCAAAGATAATAAAAGGAAATAATACTGAGAAAATACTAAGGCATTCAGCACATATCAGAACAAACTTAAGACCACTTAAGTTGGGTACAGGCTGTACATTCTGCTTAATGTGTCAAGGACAACAACATGCTCTTCATAATTATTGACACCGAAAACAGAGTTCCAGGTGTCATGCTCTCATTCCCCAAGAAATACATCAGTACCAAGATCATTGGAACAGCTATTTCCTCTAGAGCAGCAGTTCTCAACCTGTGGGTTGTGACCCCTTTGGGGGAGTCAAATGACCCTTTCACAGGGGTCGCCCAATTCATAACCTTAGCAAAATTACAGTGATGAAGTAGTAATGAAAATAATTTTATGGTTGGGGGTCACCACACATGAGAAATTGTATCAAAGAGTCGCAGCATTAGGAAGGTTGAGAACCACTGCTCTAGAGAGACTTTGTTCAATATCTAACATTTGCTGTGTACCAGTTGTTGCTTTTATTCATTTTGTCTCATTAATCATCTCAACACTTGGAAGTAGAAACTACTGTGATACCAATAATTCACAACAACTGCTCTACTCTCTTCTTAGTAGAACAAAGTACAGCATGATAAAGGGTGACTTGCAAGGATAGCAAAAGTTATGGCCATACATAAAAAATATGGTCTTAAGGTCTTTTCTTGAGGTAAGTAAAAATAAAATTAGATTTAAGAATAAAGAGCTGAGATTTCAATAGTTTACATTTCCCTTATGAAGTTTAGTGTCACCCACCACTATTATCATTTTGAATTCTGCTAAAAATAAATGTTATGTTGTGAAGGCAATTTAATGATGTCTTTGGTGGCCTGAAGACAAATCATTTAAAGTTAATATAGCAAACACTAAAAAGGTTTTCATCCTTTTGGAAATATAGGTACATGATAGCATCCACTTGTATTTGCACAGTGCAAGAGCACAATGCATACAGATAACCATTAAAATGACATTTTCTGTTAAAACAATAGTTTGCAAAGCATATGCTTTTTTAACGTGCATTTATTTATATAAATTATTTTAGACATAGTAAATGCTTCATCATTTTAAAATGAGGAAAAGAGAGATCCTATCAATTCTTCCAATTCTTAAAAGAACCATCTGATAATTATGTCATGGGTAAGCATTAGAAACAGGAATTACCAGAGTCTACCATTACTTAGACAGTTGCATTGCTATCAAAGATTTTGTTATTGGATGAGCAATATGATTAGAAATCATGAATCCAAGGCTTGGATTTGACCAAATAAGTTAATCACTGTCAAGCAAGTAAAGACCCACTGACGTCTGAGGAGGAACCCAGTGGTACAGCAGGCACACTTTTGTCTACTCACCATCCATGCAGCAGTTTGAACCCACCAGGTGTTCCACTGGAGAAATACTTGGCTTTCTACTCCCTTAAAGAGTTACATCTCAGAAACCCACAGGAGCAGCTCAACTCTGTCTTACAGGACCGCTGTGAGTCAGCATTGACTTAATATCGGTGAGTTTGGTATTTTTTATTTTGGTAAGGTTTGTGGGGTTTTGTTTTGTTTTTAATAACTTTTTACCATCTATATTTACCATCATCATTCCCTTCTCGTGTGGTTCTAATATCTACACACTGAGTTCCCTATCTCAGACAGTGTGTTACTCTGGGTACGTTAGAGAAGCAAATCCACAGAAACTTTATGTATAAGAGAAAGTTTTATATAAAGGTTAAATGCACATCAAGAAAATATCCCAACCCAAGCCCCCAAGTCCAACATTAACCGTATGTCTGACACCAATCCACAAAGTCATCCTCCATCTCACAAAACACACCATGATGCTGACTGCAGGAGGAAAGCCAAATCAGTGAGCGTGTAAGCATCTCAGTGCTGGCTGGGGTCTCCACCCAGGTACTCCAGCACCCAGGGCTGCATTGGGGTAGGTCCATGTGACTTCTCAGGGATGTCTTGCAGGATGTGAGCCTTCTCAGCTGAAGCAGGGAACTGGCTAAGGCAGTGGTACCTTGGTCTGACCATCAGAAAGCAAGAGACCTGAGAACTCGAAAGGTGAGGCTCACTGAGCCATTTATTCCTCCACCCTTCAATTAACCCCACGTGTGTTTATCGGCCAGGTTGGCACAATAAACTTTAACTGTATCAGACAGAATATCAGCATCTGTTTTCGTTCACTAAGCTCTCAGGCCTTCAGGTAGTAAATAGTTTCACATTCACAGTCATACAGGCAACACGTAGGCCTTCTTGCTACACCTGGACTTTGAATGAAGTCCTCCATTTCCAAATCCCCAACACCAGACCAATTTCATGGTTTGCTTTCTTTATACCTGCTCCCAGATTATTGAAGAAAGTCCCTGGGTAATAGCGTACCTGGTGTAATTGTTATGGACAGCGTGGAGATGGATGAGAGTTGTCATTGTATGTTAATAGCTGAGGGGAATGGGATTAAAGAAGAGCAACTCTGTCTGATCGTGCTTGTATCCATCCAGGCCCACATGGAGAGATCATCACCATCATAAATTAACAAAGATAACTCTCACTGGATTTCAAATTCAGGAAACCTAATTCAAGTGGAAATTATTTTCTCTTGAGAAATTAAGCTCTGAAATAGTTCAGGTGACATTAGATGCATGTGCTTCTGATTTATTTAGATATGCTCCATCAAGGAATCTTTTGATGTGAACCATATGCCTGAGCCATTTAATTTGCCCTGAGACATATTACTGTGTTACATCTGTTGGAGTCAAAGCCATCTAGAAATTTGAGCTGACCTAATGACAGAATTTGCAATATCTTTAGAGTTCCAAGTAGATAATAATAGCTATATCAAAATAACTTATCTGTATTTTTTCTAATTAAAATGTTTTCCAGAATTAAATAATATTTTTTGAGCAAACAAGGGATTATATTGGAATGTCCTGGTCTTTATTTCTATCAGAATCAAAATTCAGATTATGAATATTGAAAATGTGCTCTATGTAAATCGACACTTTCTACAGGCATTTTTATTATGACTCATGTCCCCATACTCCAGCTTTACTGCTGTAATTGACACACATTTTATTTACCGTATATACACGAGTATAAGCCAACCCAAATATCAGCTGAGGCAGCCAATGTAACCACAAAAACTGCATTAAAAATGTGCTGGAAAACTGAGCTTATACACGAGTATATATGGTACTCTGTTTTCCCTTCCTCTCTCCAATCTGTTCTTGCTTCCTTCCTTCATGCAAATGAGTTTCAATTGCCCTAATTGCTGCTATTGCTACCATTTTACATGCTACATTTGACCACCTTGCATCTTTGTCCCCCTAAACTCCTGAGGACATCTCACTAGAGTGCTTGTGCATTGGCTTCTATCACCAAAATGCTTCTCCTTCTGCTGATCCTGACTGTTCATCATCCTTTCTTTTAAGCACCTGTAGACCCCTGGGCTGGCCTCTGTTGTTATTAATGTTATTAATCGGTTCCTACTCACAGCAGCCGTATGCACAATAGAGCGAAACACTGCCCAATCCTATGCCACCTTCAGAATTTCCTAATGCTTGAACCCATGGTTGCAGCCACTGTGTTAATCCATCTTGCTGAGTGGCCTTGTCTTTCACTTCCCTTCCACGTTAGTTAGCGTGATGTTTTCTCTAAGAACTGGTCTGTCCGGACAACATGTCCCAAACCTATGAAAGGAATTCTTGCAATCCTTGCCTGTGAGGAGCATTCTGGCTCTTTGTCTTCCAAAAGAAAGGTGCCTGTTTGGGGAAGTTCATAATACTTTCTACATTCTTCTTCCTCACCTTAATTCAAAAACATCTCTTTGCACAGGTCTTCCTTAGTCCATGTTCGATTTTCCAATGAAGATGAGGCCTTTGGAAGGTAGGGGAGAAAGGGGGAACCAATTACAAGAATCTACATATAACCTGCTCCCTGGGGAATGGACAACAGAAAAGTGGGTGAAGGGAGGCATTGACTGTGTAAGATATGACAAAATAATAATAATTCATAAATTACCAAGGGTTCATGAGAGAGAGGGGCGCGGGGAGGGAAGGGAAAAATGAGGAGCTCAAGTAGAAAGCAAATGTTTTGCGAATGATGATGGCAAAAAATGTACAAATGTGCTGGATACAACGGATGTATGGATTGTGATAAGAGTTGTACGAGCTCCCAATAAAATGATATTTTGAATGATTGAATGTTGATTAGTTTGATTGCTTGGAGAGTTTTTTTGAGGCACCGTGACTCTGTATTCATTCCATCTTCTTTTGATGTTTCTTTCATCATTCAATATTTTTCCAATAAAATATTTCAATATTACAACTTGAAGTTTGATTTTTTTTCTTGAGTTCTTCAGTTTAAGCTATATTGACCATCTTCCTTTTTGTTTTCTAACTCTAGGTATTTTCATATTTCATTATAATATTTGACTTTGTCTTCTAGAGCTGTCATTTGAAATTTTCTCTTCAATTCTTTTACTTCACTTTTCCTTTCATTTGCCTTATCCACTCTAGGATTAAGTGCAAGTTTCTGAGTCTCCTCTCACATCCACACTGATCTCTTTTTTTTTTTTTCAGTGACCTTTTACAATTTTCATGTGTGGTATTGCTGATGTATTGTGAACTCATTTCCGGGGTTCTGGCTGCCATCAGTGTGGCTCCATGTGACTTGTGAACAAGAAGGTGAAGCAGAGAGAGATAGTGAGTCCACCTGCAGGTAGGAAGAAAAGGACTTCCCAGAATCCTCATTTTGGGCTACGCCCACAAGGAGACATCTTCAGGCTGTCACCTGAATGATAGGCTAGTTTCCACTCCATTCTTTAAAGAAGCTGACAAGAAATAAAAATAATTATTAATGCATCTTGATTTCATGCTTGGTCAATTTCAGGCTGAAGATGTTGGTAGAGTTCTTTAACTTCTGCATCACTAGCTTTAGTAGTTGATGTATAAATGTGGGTAACAGTTGTATTAACTGGATTTCCTTCTAAGCAGATGGATAATATCCTATCTCACCTTATCGTACTTGAAGCAGGAAAGGGTCACTCTCAGAGAAAACTGTTTTCAAGCAGAAGTTTCATTCAGGAGAACAGTAGAAGCCTTGATAGCTTAATGGGTTACATGTTAGTCTTATAACTACAAGGTGAACAGTTCAAAACCATCAGCCATTCTGTGGGAGAAAGATGAGGCATTCTATTCCTACAAAGGGTCACAGTCTTGGAAACCCACAGGAGCAGCTTTAATCTGTCCTATAGGATTGCTACAAATCAGAATTGACTTGATAGCAATAAGTGTGAGTGTGCATGTAAGCTAAAAGTTTTCAATAAGAAGAATGTGTGGTAAAATTCAAGTTACTAAAAAAGAATCAGACTTAGTGGACCACTAGAGGCTAGAGGAACTACTCTCACACTATTGTTCCAAAATACTCTTTAAACTTGGAATTTAAGCCATTTCCAGAGGTCACTTTTAAGATAAATTATATATTGGTATATAAAATTAGCAATATTACCCATGGCAGGAGGTGTGGGGGAAGTAGGTTGAAAAAAACTAATATCTTAAAATTTGAGAAGAAGAATTTGAATCTTGATTCTTTTAGAATGCCAGCTCAGTAAATTGATGTTTCAGAAGTTTAATTTGGAAGTGAACTGATTTGGAAAGGAAGAAATTAGGGAGAATATACAGCAAAGTGTTTGACATATTCCAGATTTATTCAGACAGTGAACAAGTTCTTATAGAGTCTTTGTTATAACAGAAAATTAGACCTTGGGGACGCCCAATAATCAAACACCCTGACAGCAAAAGGTTTGCATCCTAGTGTGCAAAGACAGATAATAACCAGGTTCTGTAGTACAATGGGATAGAGTGCCGTGTGGTGCACAGGAACCTGCTGGAGCTTAAGTGATCAGACCTCTTTGAAAAAGGCGCTGATCTGAAGCTGCTATGTAAAAACATATCATAAGAGCATTCCAAGCAGATGAAAATGAAAGGCTCCCAGAGAGAAATGAGCACAGTGCATTCAGGGTCAGGAGACAAAAGTTAAAACAATAAACATATAAATAAAAATAAACCCCAAATTGAGCAGAAATACAGTGAGAAATCCAGAGAATGGTAGACCTGATCGGAAAGTAAGCAGAGACCAGATCATGTAGGGAATTGCAGAGCATGCTAAGATTCTGCATTTTTTACTAGTTTAGCCATAAAGTTACAAAAATATCTTAGGCAGGTGTGGTATTTAGAAGATTTTATGATAATTAGACGCTGCTGGATAAGGATGGAGTCAGACTTGTCCATCAGGTCACAGCCTGATACTATCTCCTTGGGGGGCAACCTTATCATCAGGGGGACCCTGTGAAACCCCTCCCCTCCCACCCACCACACCCCCAATCTTCCTAGTCGCGGGTTGCCCTGAGAGCTGTTGAAGCCCTGGCATGTTTCCACTAACCTTGGATCTACACCGCTCTCACCCACCAGCCTGTAATCTTCCTCCATTCTGCACCATTCCATGTGGATGTATGTGTCCGTCTGAAGAGGGCCTTATGGACTTGAGTTGGACTGGGCTGGGATGCTTGATGTATAATTACTTCTTGATATAAAGTTCTTTCTGAGGGTCACTGCATTTGTTTTTAAAAAAACAAAACTATGAACAAATTCCTATGCACACTGGATGAGTCGGCTGCTAAGTAGGACAGGCAGCGGAGGCAAAAACACCCAGAGGGCCAGATTATTGTTCTCGGGCTGCCGTAGCTTGAAGACTTCTCCATCCAGTCTAAAACAACAGGAGAGGAAAACAATGCAATTCACACCATGGAAAGGTCGCTCTGGCTGTATGGAGACCGAATCACAGAGCAATAGGGAACCCAGAGAAATCCAATTGAAAGTAGTGGTACTAGTTCAGATGAGAGGCCAAAGTGGTTTGGATCAGCTGATAAGCGACTATAGTAGCTTCAGATAATGAGATTGGGGTGAAAGTTGAACTCAATGGCAGCAGAGTAGGGACAAGATTTACTAATATATTGGATTCAAGGTTAAAGAAGAAAGAGGCAATTGAGAACGATGCATAGATTGGGGTCCTTCCTAACTAGAATTGCTTCTTGTAAGGAGAAAACGGAAAAAGAAGTAATTCTGGCAGGAGACCAATAAAATAAAATAAGATTTCTATTTAGACTAATCTTAGACTTGGTATGTCCTTTAGACATACAGACTTGGAGCTTAGCTAAAAGGTCACTTAGAAGTGACTGGAGATGGTCACTTAGAAGTGGTCAAGTGATAGCTAAACTAGCCAGAGGTCTCGGAATAGTCACCCAGAACATGTGTGTGCACCTGTATATACAGAGAAGTAAAGAATGCCTAAAACAATTCAATATTTTGAGATTGGCAGTGCGGTAGATTCAAATCCAGGCGCTTCTGACTTAAAAAGGGTCTTCTAACAATATCTCATTGCCACTGGCGGGAAAGTTGTTTACACGTTGGGCTGCTAATCACAAGGTCAGCAGTTTGAAAACACCAGCTGCTCCATGGGAGAAAGATGAGGCTTCCTACTCCTGCCAGAGTTCCAGTCTCAGAAACCCACAGGAACAGTACTGCCATGTCCTATAGGATCTCTGTGAGTCAGAACACACTCAGTGCAAGTGAATTTGGTTTGGATTTTTTAACAATATCCTTGGAAATGAATGTATAGATAATGTCTCCTAACTGAGGTAGTTAGTTTATTGTGCCAATCTGGGTTTAATTGAAGGGAGACGGATAAATGACTTGGTGAGCCTCACTTTTCTAGTTCTTGGGTCTCTTGCTCTCTGATGGTCAGAGCAGGGTGCAGCTGCCTTAGCCAGTTCCCTGCTTCAGCTGGCAAGGCTCACTCCCTGTAAGACATCCCTGAGGAGAAGCCACATAGACCAACCCCGATGCAGCCCTAGTGGCTGGAGAAGCCATGTGGAGACCCCTGCCAGCGATGAGATGTTTACACATTCACTGATGCGGCTTTCCTCATGCAGTTGGCATCGTTGTGTGTGTTTTGTGAGATGGAGGAAGACTTGGTAGAGTGGTGTCGGACACATGGGTTAATGTTGGACTTGTGGGCTTAGGCAGCACTGGGTTGGGATGTTTTGATGTGCACTTAACCCTTATATAAAACTCCCTTCTACATGAGTTTCTGTGGATTTGTTTCTCTAAAGTACCCAGACTAACACGCTAACTGAAATCTGTACTTCTCTAGCAAATTGCTATTGGCTTGCACACTATATACTGCCATGTTCTCTTAAAGCACATTGACTTCTTAGCCCTATTAGCTTATTAACAAATTAATATAAAAAATGGCCAAGTCAACTTTTTGATGTTCTTGAACCTTTTCCCTTTACCAGAGAATCACAAAATAAAATAAGCCAGCCTATCCTTTTAGACTACCTTGAAAAAAAATTGGCAAAAGTTTGAATTCTTGATGACTACATATAAGTATTGTGGGGGCTGAGGGATAAATGATAGTGTGTGTGTGTATGTGTGTGGGTAAGAGAGTTAAGATAAAACTTTAGAATCATGATATCAAGAAAAGCCTTACTGAATAACTGTATCATTATTTTTAATCCATGATCATTTAAAATAAATTAAATGATCGTGCAAAAGGCTAAACCAGATCAGTTTAAAAAGAATAGTCCTAACTTAGCCTCTAGAAGTTGATGGTGGTGCTGATGATTGCCGTCGCCATCATAATCACGACTGAATAAACAGAGAATGTGCTTTGTTTTATAGGAACATAAGTATCATCAGGGAAAAGTGATGTACAATCTCTTAATTGGAACTGAGCAGCATGAATCTCACAACTGCGAAAGCCAGCCCAATAAATGGACACATGGATAGAGCGGTGTATATATGAAAGGTGTGTTGACCACGCCTGATCTCCTTCAGCTAGACAAAGGGGACGGAAAATCCAATTCCACACAGTCCAAGGCTGATTATTGCAAGGCAGAAGTCAGATATGCCTCCATCCTTCATCCTTCTTTATCCTATTCGGACAACGGTTCCTCCCGTACATTCCACTTATCTCCCGGGCTTGATAGCCTATTGCAGTGACAACAAAGACCTCACAGACAATATGTATAATTATGGAAGTTTATTAGGAAAATTAACAGATGGGTCAAGATCAGAAAACATCAAAATGACCATCCTTTTACCCACAGTACCTCTTTTAAGCAATGCCAGCTGGTATGGTCCTCAGCTTCTCAGCCACCCAGTCCCCTGGCCTCTGACCTGCCCAGGCAAGTGTTAACAATGCTCCGGTCCTGTGAGGCCAGCCAGCCTTCGACCCCAGCTTCACTGGTGCTGTTCTTCTGCTTTGTCTCTTAGATTTAGTGCATTGGCTTCTGGTCCCTCTGCTTCCACGGTCACTTCTGTCTGGACTCTTGCACATAGTACACAAGCAGTTCTTCTTTCTTGATACCTATGGGATTCCTCTGCCTGCTTTAGAGGGGGCGCACCCTCTACTCAGCCGATTGGCAAAGCTGACTAATCCCTACATTGCACAAGAAAGACCAAGGTTCTTATATCACAGAATTTATATCCCACTGTGGAAGACAGGCTTTAAGTAACTCAGGAAATACATACTTTCAGCACAAAATAAATCAATAAATTACCAGGCAACTTACGCATTTCCCTTTTAAAAATCGATGTCTATTTTTCTTATTCAACAATATACTAGGAGGTAGGCCATGGAGGCCTGATATTGTTCTAGGATGTCATCAGTGCCCGTAAGTGCCTCCTGTTTTCCTACTAACTACCCCTGAACAAAATAAATTGCACCACTAAGTTGATTCCAATTCACGGTGACCTCTTTTTCAGACTATATCTGTGTTCCATAGGGTTCTCAGTGGCTGATTTGGGGGCAGTCAGTCACCAGGCCTTTCTCCCGCAGCACCCTTGGGTAGTCTTACCTGCCAAACTTACCAGCTAGTGGTGGGGCTCATTAACCTTTTGCATCACCCAGGATTTCTAATGGTTTGTAAAGTGTGAGTGTTTTGTTTGCTTGTTTGTTCATGGAGTTAGTTAGAGGACAGCAATGTCACATCTATATTCCAGGCATATGGACAAAAAGCACTGAAGGGAAGGTATTAGAAAAGTCCAACTTTTATGAAAATCTCCAGTAAATTTTCCTGGCATCTCTGGGGAGACTGAGAAACAAGATCTCAGTCAGTCAAATTGACCTGAACATAACTTGGTGTTTACTTCAGGAATAAGGCTAGTGTGGAAATTGAGTAAGTACCTAGTAGTGTCTGCCCTAATTCTTAAAGGTCAAGAGCAAGTCTGCATCAGTATACAATGTATTCTGTAATTGTAACATTGAATATGTTTACTCTATGATTCATACTACTTACCAATATCATGATGAGCATATCAGTCCACACAGAATGATGTCTAAGTGATATTGTGGGTAGGGGGAAAGCATGTCAAAAATATCTACTAAACAGAGCCAAAAGTATCCATTTAGAATAAGTACTAAAGCATGATGTAAGACACAGTTCACTATCGTACCTAGTTTTCTCATCACCTAATTGTTCGGTTCATACACACAAGTATGTTTCTCACTTTTGTCACAAGTTAAAAACTGAACATCAAATAAAACAGTGATAATTACACACTTATCAATAAAAATCTTATCTAAAAAGATAATCAAATGTATTTCCAGAAATGAGTAGAGAAGTGTTGTTCTAGGAACTCTTAAAAATTCCACTCACTGCCATGCAGTTAGTTTAGATTCACAGAGACCCTATCAGAGCAGAATGGCCCTGATTGGGTTCCCAAACTGTAAGTCTTCACAGAAGTCGAAAGACACATATTTCTCCCGTGGAGTGGCTGGTGGTTTTGAACTGCTGACCTTGTGGTTGGTGGCTCAAGGCATAACCCACTACACCACCAGGACCCCTTCTAGGAATGAAGTACATTAGCAGCTGCTCATTAACTTGGCGGTGATCATGAATGTCATATTTGGCTTATAACATTTGGATGTTTTTATTTATTATAACTTATGTTGTTGAGACACATTTCAAGTAAAGACCAAATATAGTGTTGTGGAATTCTGAAGATCCTTGAAGGAAATACTAACATTAATTTTAAAAAAATAACAAAAATGAAACTAAATGACCATAATATCTCCATCAGAAATCTTTAACTTTTTACATTTTATGAGAATCCTTCTTGGTTGAAGATGTTAGGATTAAAAGAATGGATGAACCTTTGTCTTAGTTCATGCTTTCAATATTCATCAAAAAGAGCAGTGATTTCTCAATTGTTAGACAGATTTGGTATAGCTATTGCAAAACTAGTGTAAACTTTAATGATATAATGCATTCAGAAATAGATAAATAGAAAAAGTTCCTTCTGGAACTTTCAAGAAACACAAAATATATTATTTATTCTTTATCCACTTGCACACATTCTAATCTCACAGAGAGCTAAAGAACACAAAAATCATCTTCAGGGAATTATATGTATTAGTTGATACACAGCTTACTTTGACTGGTATACATTTTAATTAGGTTTATAAATAATTCTGAAATTCATTTTATAGAAACTACACTTTTATTTTGTCAATTTATGGACATCCAATTCTCTTAGGTAGGATTTAAACAGTATCAGCCCATGCCTGAATCTTTCACATCTTAGAAAAGGTAAATACTACTCTCTATTGACTCAGTCATTTCACAGAAAGACCTACCATAAAAACAAAATTCTAATAACAGACAAATCTTTATACATGAAAATTCTCCTTAGATAATTAAACAAAATATTTAAATTCATGAACACTATAATTATCAAGACACACAAAGTATTTCAAATATTCATGGAAGTATGAAATCCATATTTCATACTTGACATATAGATTTCAAATCCATATTTGAAGTTCCATCATTTCAAGAATTTTTTGAAGCTCCTTTGTACAGTATGGATGGGAATATGAGAAGGTGCTATGTCAACAAAATAAGATAGGCTGTGTATTGTGGGAAGATAAGGGTGGCATTACCCCTTAATCAGATTACAAAGGTAAAGTAATTGGAAGGACGTTTCATCAAGAATGTGGCTTACTCCTATTTAAACAGACTCTGTGGGGAGGCTTGATTCTTCTTGCTGGCCTGGATCCTGCATCTGTCACAGACTTCTGGTTTGTAAGACTTAAGCCAAGGCCCACCATGTTGCCTGCTGATGCTGGGAGCTATCAGCAGCTTGCCTTATTGCCAGTCAATTTTGGATTCACTGGATTTTACAGGCAGAATCCTGATCTGATGACCTTGAATATATCCACTTCTATGTCACCAGCTTACAGGTTTCCTGCTTCCTGGTTCATCAGCCCCAGTAGCTACAGGAGACAGCAAACACTTCCAGCTTAATATCTGACCCACACACCTTAACCAGATTGGACTTACCCAATTCTCCAACTTTGTAAGACATATTCTGGATATAAATTTCTTTCTTTATATACACCCCAAAACATTCCTGATTTTGCTTTTGTAAAGAAACTAACCTAACACATATGAATATCTCCATCAGCATTGCTAACCTATCATCTGGGAAACAACGGTATGAAATAGAGTACATTTTTATGTGGACTTCCTTTTGCCTCTGGCCTTACTCATCTACAGCCATCAAGTCAATTCCAACTCACAGCAGTCCCTTAGGAATTCTGAGGCTTCATGAGAACAGTCTGCCACATCTCTCACCTGCAGAGCTGGTGGCTTCAAACCGCCAACTTTTCAGTTAACTGATTGGCAGCCTAATTCTTAACACACTGAAACAATAGGCTTATTTTTAAAATTTTACACACGCGGCTAATTTTCAAGGCTATTTAAATCACCAACTGCCTCCTCCACCTTTTCAATAAAAATGTTTCATATATTTGCAATATATTTTGATTTTCTTGGTTAAATCCACTGAACTTCTGAAAATCCCAGACCTTCTAAATGATTTATTTAATTTAAATAATTTTTAAATGTTTTCATATACTAAAGTTAACTCGCTGACATGAAGTCCTATGGGTTTTACAAACGCATAATGTGTCATTACAGACTCATACACATAAAGTGCATGTATATTAAGAGGATGATACATAGTAGTCTCCTGATCTAAAAACACCCTGAACTTCACTTACTTATCCTTCTCTGCAACCAAGAAGGCAATATTTGCATTAGATTTGTACTTTATTCTTGGCAACCACTGAGCCCTTTACTGTGCCTTTCATATAATTGAAATCACAATTAGGTCGATTTTTCTTTTTTTTTTTGGTTATGTAGATTTTTCATAATGGCTGCTTATATATGGATTTAAGGTTTATACATGTCTTTTTCATGACTTAATAGCTACTTATCACTATATAATTTTTATAGTGTGGGGATGCCACCATTTGTCCATTCACATGTTGAAAATGTCTTAGTAGCATGCAATTTTTAGTGATTACGAATGAAGCTTCTTTGAGTTTTCAAGCATAGGTTTTCATGCAGACTTAGTTTCACTCCTCCATTGGGTAAATATCTAGGTGGAACAGGGCTATTTAATTGCACGATAAAACCATGGTTAGTTTTGTAAGAACTGACAGCCTTCCATCCAATAATCTGATATGCCATTTTGCATTCTTTCCAGCAATGAATGTGAGTTCCTTGTACATTCATCTCACATCTTTTATCTTTGTTTTTAATTTTTGAAAATCATCCTAATAGATGAACAGTGATAAGTTCTCATTGAGCTCGCAATTTGCTAATAACAAATAAATCAAGTATCTTGAGATGGTTGCTTGCCTTGGGTATAGTATCTTCACAACAGAACTGTGTTGATTTTTTAAATGGAGTTTATTTTTTATTATTGTCTTTTTCAGTCAACCGTTTGATGGTCATTATCAAACTTGTATCTTGAAAATATTTTCTCCAAATATTTTGGGTCTTTTAACATTATTTATCACAGAGCTGAAACTTTTCATTTTAATAAAGCCCAGCTTATCAAATGTTGTATCTAAGAGTTCACCCCCCCCAACTCAAAGTCACCAAGATTTTCTATGACTTTCATTGATTTTCTATCAATGCTTCTATTATTTTTCCAACACCATATCATCTTTATTACTGAAGCACAGTAGTAGTCAAAGTCTGGAAGTGGAAGTCCTTCAATTCTTTTTTCTTTTTCACTACAAAAGCATGTATTCTGGGCCTTTTTACTTTTCCCACAAACTTTAGACTCTTATTAGTGAATAATATTTTTATAATAAAAAATAATAAATACCTTGTTAATATCTATAAAATGTCATTCATGGATTTTAAATAAATATATATATGTGTGTGTGTGAACATGTACACAGCAAAATGTGTTTCCATTGAATAATTTCTACACATACTCTTTAGTGATATTGGTTACATCCTTCACATTATGTCAATGTTTGCAGGGATTTTTATTGGCAATGTTTTGAGTTTATATATCAAGTTGGGAAGAAGTGACATTTAACTGTTCCTTTTTCCACATCTTGAACACAGATCCCTCAGAGCACAGAGCCAGGGAGTCTTTCACCAGATAAACCCTCCTGTGTTGATACCATAATTAAAGAAAGAAATTAGACAGAGCACAATAGAGAGAAGCGGAGTTCCCTAATCAATGCAATATGTAATACATTTGTGACTCAAAATCTTGCATTTCAAGCAGTGGCAGACAGGGACTGAGAAAAGTGGTGTTAAGAGAATAGGGTTTAGACGCCGCTAGGTTTTAATGTAGGTTTGCCACTTCGTACTGTGAGAGGATGGGAACTAGGTTTAACTTCTCCCAGCTTTATTTTCCTCAGGGAAGAGGAAGGGAAGAAAATATACATCTTAATGCCTTGGGTGGAGTCACTTACATTGTATTTTTTGAAGTGCAAGGCACAGTAACGTAATAGTGTACAAAGCAGTAATCAAATAAAGCATGATGGTGGTGGTGATAGTAGTAGCCCTAGTGGCTGTAGCCACTGCAGGACTGGTGAAGACAATAGGTTGGCTCTAGAAAAACAGTACTTCTTGATGCAACCAGGAACTGACACTTTCAAAGAAACAGTCCACGTGAAAGCCACCCCGATACTGCCAAGGCTGTAATTAGGTGTGTGAAGTCCGTTTTGACTCACACTAACTACCTGTGACAAAGTAGACTTGCCCATAAGGTTTGCTAGAGTCAAGCATAATAACTGTGAAGATCGCCAAAGACCAGGTGCTGGCTCATTGTGCTGTACATAGATGGGGTCTCCATGAATTGGGACAGGCTGGACAACGCAACCACAACCCTCTTTAAGGAAGCAGCTCTCCAGCTCCATCCCCCAGACCCACTAGATGAGTTTGAACCACCGATACTTCAGTTAGTAACTGAGCACACTTAACCACCGGGGCTCCTTTTGGCAGAGTAGCCATGGGGAAATCCTTAACCACCGGGGCTCCTTTTGGCAGAGTAGCCATGGGGAAATCCCACTGAGGCGCCATAGTCAAAAGACAGAACTGAGGCCCAAAGCAGATATTAGGGGGCATTTGGAATGGAATAGAATGGAATGGGATAAAAAGCAATTTAGGAGTGAAATATCAAGGATCCTGGGAAATTGCTGAGGAAAAAACCCTAGCTGGGGAGGAAGTTTGCCTGAGTCGCAGCTCTGAAATGAGCTTTCCACACAGTCTTGCCAAGTTACTTCATCCTGCTTCTCACTTGAAAACCAACAGTCGTGTAGAGTTGATTAACGGGTTAGGAAGTCCAGCTCTGAAATGAGCTTTCTACACAGTCTTGCCAAGGTACTTCATCCTGCTTCTCACTTGAAAACCGACAGTCGTGTAGAGTTGATTAATGGGTTAGGAAGTCCAGGGGCCACAGCAGTTACACATTGGGCTGTTGACGAAAAGGTCAGCAGTTTGAAACCACCAGCTGACTTGGCTTCCTATTGCCTTCAAGAGTTACGATCTTGGAAACTCACAGGGACATTTCTCCTCTATCCTACGGGTCGCCATGAGTGAGCATTGATTCGATGGGAGTGAGTTTCAGTTGTGGAGTTTTGATAGTGGACTATGAGTTGGATGCTAGCGTAAAGTTTAGCAGTTTGAAGCCACCAGCTGCTCGTTGGGAAATTGATGAGGTGTTACATGCCTGTAAAGATTTAGTCTCAGGCTCAGTCGAGCAATTCTACTCTGTCCAACAGGGTCCATGTTTGCCATACTCAGCTAAATGGAAGTGAGTTTGTTTGGTGTTTTTGAGAGTTGTAACCACAGTTCTCATTGCAGCTAGCCTCTCTAGTCCAGCAAGATACCCTGGATGCACAGCACCATCACACTCTCCACAGACCTCAGCATCATGACAACTTGGAAAAACTAGCTGGAAGCTGTAGAGAGAAAACAGAAGAAAACTCCCCTCAGTCTTCTCTGGGGATTTTTGGCAAAGTGTATGAGGGAAGATAAATACCACTACACAGAAATATTTTATATACTTATTCCAGACATTAAAATGCTTTGAGAAAGTCTGAGGTTTTCTAAGTCAAAACAAAGCATATTGTCAAAGGAAAAAAAATCATTCTTTCAGGTTTATGTAGGTATCTCTTAAAAGTAAAGTGGAGCTTGGGGATTTTTCCTTTGAGATTTCTGCAATAGCTAAAAACAAATACAACTTCTTTGACAAATAACAGCTCTGTTTTATATGATGACTGGAAAAAAACTTGTCATAAAAATCTAATCTTTGGAAAACACACATATTCTGTCTGCATAAAACAGCAATAATGGAACCAACATCGATCATTTCTGTCAGTTATGTATTTAATTGCTTTCCCGACAGTTCTGGAAAAGAACTTCTTATAGATTCAATTTGGCATTTGAATCTCTTCTTTTGAATTAAGAAAGTGAAAGTAACTTTTCGATCATATGGAAAAAAATCATTAATTTTATTTGGAGCGTACCCAGGTCACATAGTGGGATGTATATGGATCCAGTAATATGACACCTGTAGCCATAATTCCTTATGCGATGTATTATAATTCTGGACTCTATGCATGTGATGATAAACTCTTTTTGGAAGGAGTGCTCTGCTCTCCTAATGGACAGGATTAAGGTGGCATTAAGTCTTAATCTTAGTGGTAGAAGCAGTGAACCACGTCACACCGTTTGTTTTCTTTCTGCCGAAAGACAAAAACTACACCTTCCTCAAAGTCATTCCTCTGTGAATCAGGGCTGTCTTCAATCGGGAGAGAAATCCCAGGCCCATTGGAAGAGGAACACATGTGAGAACTCGGTCTGAAGTGGGGGAAGCCGAGACCAGAGGTCCAAGAGACTGTAGCACAGGACAGAGTACATGAGCCACGCTGAGCCCAGAGGCCAACACAAGGAAACCAAGAGACAGAAGAGGAGTGCGCCAAGACTGTGTGGCAGAGCAGTGTGTGTGCTTCCTAATCCCGGAGGTTGAGGACAAGGGACAACCTGGCTGAGAGTCAGGGACCAGGGAGAGAGACTTGACTACTTACTGGTTGAGGACAAGAGTTGTGTGGATCAATGACGTTAACCAGACTATTTAGTGGTCCTGACTTGTAGCATCCTATTCCTTTTCCTAGTAAAAAAAACCTCACTCTGCCATGGAGTCAATCCTGAGTCATAGCGACAACCCCTGTGGATTTCCGAGGCCGTAATTTCTACAGGAGGAGAAAGCCGTCTTTCTCCTGAGGAACGGCGAGTGGTTTTGAAGTGGCGACCATGGGGATCGCAGCCCAGCACAAAATCACTAGGTCACCCAGGCTTCACAATGTCCCTAGTAATCCCCCACAGTTGTGAGGAGTGTTGGAGAGTTCTTTGTGGCCACTGCAATGGCTTATGGAGCCCGCATAGGGGTGGAGAGCCATGAATGGAATCGCTCTTGTCAGAATAGGCGAAGAAGGATCGAGTTTCGACGCATGTCTGACATAAACGTTGCATTTTTAGCTCTCTCCTCTGTTTTGTCTTCTAAAATGTTAGTGTTTTTCATTATGTTTATGCCTTGTATTAGGGTCAATTTCTACCACTATTTTTTCATTTATGATCTTCCTAAATCTAGGGTTTATATTTAGACCTTTAATGTATCTTTTTTCCCTTTTGCATATAGTATGAGCTATAGGCTCTATTTGTCTTTTGCACATGGAGATCAAATTTTATAGCACCATATGCTGTAAAGACTATCTCTTCTTCCCCATTTACTGTGGGTTAGTCCTTTATCAAAACCAGGTGTCTGTAGTCGCTTAATTTGACTTTTGGATTCTGGGTTGCTTTAAGATTCTTTTCTTTCCTTGGCCATTAGCAAGCTGGACTTTGATGTCTACGGTGATACTCTTTAAGGGTCAATTCTATTTGGACTTCTTTCAGCTTCTTGAATGGTAGTTTACTGTTCTGTCATGATGTTAGGAAAATGTTCTTCCAATATTTCTCAGACTATTTTCCCTCTGTTTTTTGGTGGGATTTTTTTTTTCTGCTCTGAAAAGTTTATCAAATGTAAGTTGTTCCTTTTTCAAGTGTTTTATAGAATTCTTAGGTTTTCTTTGACTCTTTTGTTTTTTGTGTGTTTTATACAGCTGGTTCTTGTAGTTTGGTCTCTAGAGACATCTCTTGAAGCTCACTGAAATTGGCTTCCATTGCTTCAGTTCCATGTTTTTATTGTCTTTCACAGTGCTGTCCTATCTTAGTGTTTACCTTGTAGATTTCTCGTTGGACTTGTTGGATTATTACCAAATTTTCATTTGTTTTTTTTTCCCCAGATTGTTCCTGTGCTTTCCTGAGTTCTTTTTTATTTTCTAACTTTTTCTGCAGTTCTGTGAAAATTTTCCTCTACAGTGGAACATCATACTCCAAAACTCCTTTATTGGAAGCCCCCTCCTGGAAAAAAAAATGACTTTTCTTACTCTGGAAATTCTCCAGGCTCTGTGTGTGTGTATAAGACCCTTCCTTGTCTGTGCCACTTTTTATTGTTTTCCTATGTGCACTGATATTTACTATTCCTTCTGACACCTGGTATTGTATTTATGTTCGTCTGTGTTTGCTGGTCAGGTGCTATAACAACGGATAGTGTTCTCTTTGAACTAGTTGTAGTTGTGGCTTCAAGGGTGGAAGGATGGCTGGGTCGTATAGCCTATTGCCTATTCTGAGCAAAGGTTGGTGACAAACCAAAGCTGGTTACTATTTCTCCTCAAGGGCCCCATCTGGAGGCCAGCCTTTGTGGTTGCCAGAGGGTATTTGCTCAATTGATGTATGTACAGACTGTGATAAGAGCCTTATGAGCCCCAATAAAAAGATTTTTAAAAAATCCCTGCCCTGAGAAACTCAGTGCCGTGAACAGTAGAAAAATCAACATGCAATTAATTAAAGTGTGATCAGTATGCTGATAAGAGTACAATAAAGTGCTGTAAAGGCAGCAGGCAATCTAAAAAAAAAAATAAATCAAGGATTAAAACAGTTGTCCTGAAGGAAGAGAAAGGACCACATCTGAGAGTCGGAGAAACATAGCCTGCCTCCAAGGACCATTTCGCTGGAGCCAAATGTCAGCAGGGCCCTGAGTAAATCGAAAATATCTCCCACAGACAGGGAACTGATAAAGGGGTTGTCTTTTTCAACCTCAGGGTGTGTGTGTGGGGGGGGGGGGGTGTGAGAGATTAACATGAATTTCCCTCATGCTATTCCATAAAGTTCATCTTCCCCCGGTGCAGGTTCAATGAAGTGTGTTTAACCCTCTAGGTTTATGGTGGGCCTCTGCCCTCTGTGGGATTAGAATAGACCACAGGGTCCAAAGACCACAGGGTCCAATGGGAGTGGGGAGTGAGGGATCAGCTCATCTCATTCTCTCTTCCAATACTGTCACTGCAGCACCGGTAGGGGAGGTTGACCAGAAGCATCCTGTTCGGACCACTGATAATCCACAGCCTTTTTGTGGTTCCTTAACTGAGTTTCCTTCCTCTGAATTACCAGACTATGTCAGGTTCTGACTTTGTTCTTCTGGGGAAGTCGGAACTCAGGGTTCTTTTGTATCTCTGTGGGTTTTTTTTTCTTTTTCTTTTTTTGACGCTTTTTCCTTGCAGAGGGTGGCTACAGAGACTCTGCCCATGTTTGCCCCAAAGTCCAATTATTAAACTTTCAGTGTTATATTTTGCTCATGATGCTACCATATGACCTAGGAAATGTACTCTTTGCCAGTTTTTTTCAGGTGTGATATTAACAGGGTGCACCAGGCCCCGGTTCCCATTGGTGCTCCATGCATCTTGTACTCCTTTATTTCAATCTTGACAACTCTGTCAGAATGCTTGTTAAATGGACATATGTTTGCGGTTTTCATTTAGAAGGTAGAAATGACCACCTACAATTGAAGGACAGAACTCAGCAACAATGGCCACAGCTGGAATGCGGACATCTCCCTCTACACTGAGAGAGAACTAGATAACCTAATTCAAGCTGAATCTCTCCAGAAGCCTTGCATATAAACACCCCTTGATCTGTTCCTCGGGAAAGCAAAAGGTAAATTTGTTGACAGGAGCCACTCTTCCCCTTGAATATTAGTATTCAATATCGACCCAAAATACACCTTTCACTCCTGGCTCATCACTCTTGACAGACTCCCCAAACCTCCTGCATTGTATGAACATTACCAAAAGGAAGTCTTTTGCAAGCAGGATGCAATAATTGTTGAGGTCAAAGGTGAAACAACTATTTTAAGATTCTCAAGAATCTGGCCTGTGACCCAGGTGACCACCTGCTGAACTGTACTTTACTAATGTTGGCATTTGCGGTAGTTACATCATCTGTGTCCATTTGAGGATTAAGAATGTACGGGTGTAGTCTAGCCTGTCAATCGGGATCTAGCAATGAGGCCTCTGTGAGGGCATGGGTTTCTCCTGAGGTTACTGAGAACTCTTGTATTTCCTTCTTGGAGGCAAGCAACACAGTCCTCTCTCTGCTCACTCCCTGAGAGACTCTCTACTGACAAGACACATGGAACTACGCTAGTGCCCTGAGCTGGAACAGCCATGTGGAGACCCCTGCCAGTGCTGAGATGCTTACAACATCACTGGATCCACAAGACTTCCCACCCACTGGTATGTGATCTTCCTGAATTCAGCATCATTGCATATGTTTCGTGAGCCTTTATAGATTGGTATTGGACATATGGGCTAATATCGGACTTACTGACTTGATCTGGGCTAGGATGTTTTCTCAATATTCAATTGCTCTAGTATATAAAGCTCTTTCTTACACACCTATGAGTGTTTCTAAGAATTTGTTTCTCTAGTTGACCCAGACTAACACAACATTCACCTCACTCACTGTCTTAGACCATTCTTAATTTTAGTAATGTGTACATTTATCAAAATGGCAATGTTTGCCTCTCATTTGGTCTTCACCCTGTGAGATTCCTGGTGCATTTCTGTTGTGCAGATCTGGGGGATAGTGAATCTATATTTATTAAGCTAGGGGAGAGGAAGAAAAAAATTAAAGAAATACAATTGCTAGTTCTCCATGAAATCTATTTTTACAAGGTTATTTTCTTAGATGCTATAATTCTATAGCTCTCTTCAGACTCTGTGTTTTAAATGAAGATGACCAGAAGTTCACTACCAATAAATATCATAATGTCACCCTCAGCGGAGGACAGTGCTTTCCCCAAATCTTTTCAATTTGTCAATGTTTCAGAATCTCCACAGAGTTCATGGCCATCCCTAAGGCAAACCTTAGGAATGTTACACTGTTCTTTCTATCACGCCTGTGTCCTGGTTATGCTGATTGAATAAACTTCTAGAAAGAGTGGGCTATCACCACCATACCCATCTTGAAATAAATGCAAGTTATGCCTCATTTAACCCCATTGTCCTATAAAATTATAGAAGAAAAAAATATTGAAATGTCTTTTCTCAAATGGCCACACAAGTCTTCAAGTTTCCAGTGTGGATAATCCTATAATTAATTCCCTGTTAACAGACTATCAGTCTAAGGATACAAGCACACACACAAATAATAATTCTGGGCACATGCACATTATAGACTATACATTAGCATAGTAAAATCTTGTTGTTAGGGCTGTCTTGAGGCAAGAGCTTAACTTGTGAGCAGTAGGTTTTGTGGACAAGGAGCCCTGGTGGTATACTGGGTTAACTGCAAGGTCAGTCTTTTGAAGCCACCTGCTGCCCCATGGGAGAAAGAATCGGCTTTATACTCCTGTTAAAGGTTCTTGCCTCTGAAAACCAAAGGGGACATTCTACTCTGTCTATATGGTTGCTATGAGCTGGAATAGACTCAATGGCAAAGAGTTAGACATTTGTGGAAAGCTGTGGCTTACAGTGGGAACCCTAAATTCATTTGAGTCTCCACATGGATTTCAGACACCATGAAACCTCAGGGAAAATTAAAGACCATTATAAGATGTATATGTAATATAAAAAAATCCTTTTTTTAAAGTTGAAAATCCCAAAGATAATATATACTTTAATAAAATTCATATGGCTTTGGATAATGGAAAAGTTAGCTCATGTGTTAGACCAGGTTCGGTAGAGAGTTTATATATGTAAACTTTAAATCAAGAAAATGGCTCACACAGTTGTGGAAGTAGGTAAATCCAATTTAGTTCAAGTCTGTGAGTCAGAAGCACACAAGAGCAGTTCTATTCTGTCTACTCTGTCCTACAGGGTCATAAGAAGTCAGAATCAACTGGATGGCAGCGAGTTTGGCTTTTGAATTTTCAAAACTAACCTTTATTCAAACTTCAGAGCTAAGTCCATCTGTATTTCCTTTGCAAAGCACACATGTGCAGAAGTGAATTGACAGCCATCAAGTATGTTCTGAGCATCCTCCATCTACAAGTGTCTTAACTCTACCTCCTGTGACCTTGACTTTTGATCTTTCTTTTCCCTTCAAAACTGACCTCTCCTGATGCTTCATTTGGTGGCTGGATAGAAAACAGAAAGTTAATCAATGTGATAGGGGTTGTGGTGGCTAGAGGCCTGATGCGCAGTTCTGGATACAAGTTGTATCTTAAGAGGTCCTTTACGGGATTAACTAATGTGGGTCTGTTCTAGTTCTTAGACTGTCATTGGAAGATTTTGAGACTAAGGGCCAGGTAAGCACTCAGAGACCAAAAACCAAACACTGCTGTGGAGTCAAAGGTGTCTCACAGCAACCTTGTGAGTGTCTGAGGCTGTACGGAGAGTCTCAAGAGAGTGTTCGGAGAGTAGAAAGGCCTCCATTTCTCTCAGGGAGCAGCTGGTGGTTTCAAACTGCTGCCTGTGCAGTTAGCAGCCCAACTCGTAACCATTAAGCCAGCAGGTCTCCACTAAGCACCCCACAAGCAAACAAATATATTGATCAAGACACTGACAGCAAGTGACAAATCAACTTGAAAAAGTAAAATTCACAATGTCCATGTCAAGAGAGAAATGACTAAAGAACTCACTAGTCATGGGTTTAAAAATCCCAGCTAGGAATAATCCCAGCTAGGAATAATGGCTTAGCTCAGGGAGCTCCCACTGAATAAGTATGCTAATGATCAAAGGATAGAAGCCAGAAGAATTTGGCAGCTATTTGTTTTCGGAGGAATATTATTTGCTGTTTTCTCTTTTTTCTTTTCTCCCAGAAGTTCATCTAGCTTAAAGTAGGCTATTGCTGAGCAAAAGTTCGTTTACAATATACAAGAATCTTGTTTCCAATGTCTCAAAATCAGAGATCATGAGCACTTTGCAAGATACAGCATTGTAACTTTAAGATCTTTCTAATGGCGCCTAATAAGGTACAAGGAGCTCTGGTGGCATAATGGGTTAAGAGTTGGGTATGGAACCACAGGCCAGCAGTTCGAGTTCAACAGTAACCCCTCGGGAGAATGGTGAGGCTTTCTGCTTTCATAATGATGTGCAGCCTCAGATGCACACAAGGCAAATTCGACTCTGTCCCTAGGGTCACTGTGAGTCAGAAGTGACCCAGTGGCAGTGAGGCTATAGGATTCTTGGACACACTTTCCAGTTCTAACATTTCCTGTCCACGAGAGCTTGGGTACAAGCAACGATCTCTGTAAATGACGACCAGGTTGAGACTCAGAAGAGAAAACCCTGATGTTTTAAAAGTTCTTTTTCTCTCCCTTCGCAGAAAAACAAATAAAGCAAATTAGATTTAAATTGACGTGCACCCTCTCCACTTCTTCAAGTAACTTAGCGTCGATAATGCAATCCTTGAAGGAATCAGCTCATTTTCTTTCTGAGGCTAGACTCTGCTGAAAATTTGACTCAAGCTGTGATGCATTTGATAAACCGTACGTTACTTGGGGCGATAGAGGGGGGGAAATTGCTTTTTTCCCCCTACTCGTTTCAATTCAGCCCCAAGTTCCCTTTTTCTCTAAATATGTTTCTTTATTGCCTTCCAAATTCAGACTGACTCTTACTCAATGGCTCCTTCTTTTATTCATGAACATGAACACCAAACCATCATTATCCTAAAACCTACTTTTGATTTTCTAAGGGAAGCAATAAGCAATTGTACTGGAGGCGGACAGTGAGCTAACTCTATTTTATTTTGTCTACTATCGGCTGCAATGGCTTGAGCAGAACAATTAACTCTGTCTCTCAAACGCTTTCTTTGTGATGGCTTCCATAAATAAATGACACATAAAACAGCTTGTTTTTAAAGTGAGGGAAAGAAAGATGTGGTTAATCTCTATAAGAAATCCTGTCATTTGAGGAGCCAACAGATCATGGCTCAAGATCTGGTCCCAAGACAGCCCCCAGCTGACCTCAAAGGAAGATCTTTGAATCCTAATCAGAAGTTTGGACATAACTGGGCTATTTCTTTCACTCCAGAAAACAAGGGTAAATCTGCTGCAACAAAAATGAACATAGTTTGAAATTGAAGTAATTGGTTAACAGGATTTATTCTGCATGAATATTGATTTGCTATCTAGTTTTGTTAGTCTTTATAGTTTAGTTTTTTTAGCCATCCTCTAGTTCTAGTTCTCAGTTAGATTATTGTTGGTGAGGAGCCATAATGCCATTACAGACTCTGTTCTGGGCTTTGCTCCTGGTTGGCCCTTTGGACAGTTCCATCCAACACTGAGTAAGACAAGCAAAAATATATATATTAAAGAAACAAAAAAAGTGAAAGGAAGCACATTGGGGAAATCTCTAAGAGGACCTAAACCTTAAAACTAGCTTTATCCCTGTATAACAAGTTAATGTTTCAGGAATTCCTCCCTATGCAAAAAGACAGTACTAGGCCTACATACTTCAGAGAGATTTGTAGAATAACTACGTGGTTTCAGTAAAACCATATGCCACTCATTTTTGCTAAAATGTGTCAATGAAAGTTATCAAAGAAGAAAAATAAATAGATGATTTACATTAGGCCAAATGGTCTGGGAAATTTTTTAATTTATTTTTTAAATTACAATTCACCTTCAAAAAGCAAAAATATATGTAAAAGCGACTAATGCAAAGTCCAAATCTCTCTGCTGGAATATTGCCTTATAATTATTAACATAAACTGACATCTGACAAATTAACTGAAAAAGGATACTGAGCCAATTTCAAACTTTTTAAGGACTAATGAGAGCTGGCAGAATTTGTCAAACAAACTACTCAAAAGATTAAAAAAAAGAAATCACAGATTCAATAATCATAGTAGATGGGTTTAATACCACTCTACCAGAGAAAGATACATCAGTGGGAAAGAAGCTCACAAAGAGGCTACAGAAATAAACACTACAATTAGGCACCTGGATCTGATAGACATTTATAGAACTTTCCACTAAAAAAAAAAAAAAAAGAAAAGAACTTTCTTCTCAAGTACACATAGCTCATTTTCAAAAGCAGACCACATGCTTGGATGCAAGGCAAGCCTCACTAAATTCAAACACACCGAGATCACCCAGATGTTCTTTTCAGATCACCGTGCCATAAAGCTGGAGATCAACAAGAGGACGACCAGAAAAAGAAGGGCAAAGAATTGGAGGATGAATAACTATCTTCTGTGTAATGAATGGATACTGGCCCAGATTAGAGAGGAAATTAGGAAGTTTTCTAGAAATTAATAAGGAGAATACAATGTACCAAAACTTATAGGATACAGAAAAAGCAGTTACCAGAGGAAGTTTGATAGCCATATATGCATGTATGAAAAAGGAAGAGAGACTTATAACTGATATGCTATCACAAAACCTCCAGCAATTAGAACAGAGTAAACAGAATAATCCCTCCAATAGCAAGAGAAAAGACATAATGAAAACCAGGGCAGAGTGAAATGAGTGGGAAGACAAGAGAATAATACCAAAAAAAATCAATGCAGTGAAAAAGCTGGTTCTTTGAAAGGATCAGCAGAATCGACAGACTGCTGGCAAGCTTAACCAAGGAAAGGAAGAAGCAAACATCAATAATCAGGATAAAGGATGAAACAAGGGAAATCACAACAGACCCCAATGAGATTAAAAGGATAATCACAAAGTACTATGAAAGTCTGTATGCTAACGAATTCAACAACGTTGAAGACAGGGACAAATATTTGGAAAAAACAATTCCTCCCTAAATTATCCCACATAGATGTCAAGAACCTCAACAGACCTATAGCAAAAGAATAAATAGATATGGTTATCAAGAAACTACCAACAAAAAAAGCTCCAGGATCAGACAGCTTCATGGAATTCTACTAAGCATTCGGGAAAGAGCTAACACCCATCCTCCACAAATTATTCCAGAGCATAGAAAAAGACAGCAAATTCCCAAACTCATTCTCCAAAGTGAGTATAACTTTGATACCCAAACAGGGTAAAGATTCCACAGGAATAGAGAACTACAGATTGATATCTCTAAGAAACATAGATTCAAAAATATCTGTAGCAAAATATTGGCCATTCGAGTATAAAAGTACATAAACAAACCATATCCTCCATCATGACCAAATGGGATTGATTCCAGGGTTGCAGGGATGTGTCAACATCTAAAAGTCCATCAACATAATTTGCCCCATTGATAAGAAAAAGGATAAGAATCACATGAGAATATCGATAGACGCAAAAAAAGCTTTTGACATCTAACACCAATTTCTAATTAAGACACTCAAGAAATTCCTCAAGGTAACACAAGCTATCTACAAAAAGCCAACAGCCAACATCATTGCCAAAGTGGAAAAGATGAAAACACTCCCACCGAAAAAGGGGAACAGGCAAGAAGCCCCTTGTCCCCACTTCTATTCAACATCATACAGGATGTCCTGGCTAACAAGATAAAGCAGTGGAATGACATTATAGGTATCTGGCTGGGCAGTGAGGGGTGGGGTGACATTGGTGAAACTATTGCTATATGCAGACAACATGATTCTATACAATGAAAATCACAAACGCTCTACAACAGGATAATTGACAGTGATAGAGGAATATGGAAGAGTGGCTGAATACAAGATTGACAAACAGAAGTCTATTTGTTTCCTGTATACATCGGACAAGAAGAGGGATCGATAAGGCAGTACCCTTCACGATAGTCAAGAACAAAATGAAATATCTAAGGATATATTTAACCAAAAGAAACCCAAAAGACTTATGCAAGGAAAACAACAGGACCATCTACAGGAAACCAAAAGCAACCTCCACAAATAGAAAAATATTCCATGCTTGTGGATCAGCAGACTCAATGTAGTAGAGATGCCGATGCTACCCAAGGCACTATATAAGCTTAACGCTATCCCAATCCAAATACCAACACCCTTCTTCAAAAATTGGAAAAACTGACCACCAATTTCGCAGGGAGAGGAAAGAAGCCCAGAGTTGACAGAGAACTCCTTGAGAAGAAGGACAAAGTCAGAGGGGTTGCTTTACCTGACTTTAAACTTACTATGACCACAGTGGTCAAAACAGCATGGTACTGGAATAATGACAGATACTCAGACCAATGGAAAAGAGCAGAAAACCCAGAAATAAAACCATCAGCATACAGACAATGGATCTGTGACAAGGGCCCCAAAAGCAACAAAAGGGAGGTGGACGCCCTCCTTTAACAAGTGGTGCTAGAAACAATGGATATCCACCTGTAGAAAAATGAAACAAGATACTTACTTCACCCCATGAACAGGAACACTTTTAAAAATTATTTTATTGGGGGCTCATACAACTCTAATCATACACACACAGCGTGTCAGTATTTACATCTTAAAGGACACTTTACATGGGCAGAGGCTGCAGTCTCTCTTCTCCATTATGCTTTTACTCACATCCCTCTCTTTTTGTTTTAAAATATTTTTATTGGGGCCTCTTACATCTCTTATCACAATCCATACATTCATCCGGTGTGTCAGCCACATTTGCACATATGCCGCCATCATCATCTTCAAAGCATTCTCTTCCCACGTGAGCCCCTGATATCTTCTGTGATCGTGTCGGGAAGGTGAGCATCACAGAATGCTGGATTTGATAGAACAAAGTGTTCTGAACAAGAACAACCATAAGGTGGATCACAGACCTAGAAGTAAAACCCCAAACTATCAGGACCATCAACAAAGGAATCAGGACAAGCCTAAGAACCTTAGTGCAGGTAATACATAAGCTAACTGAAATAGGGAAGGTTACATACACAAGTTAACCTGAAATGGACAAACTAGATATATGAAGAATACACACCTGTGTGCATCTAAATACTTCACCAAGAGAGTAATGAGAGAGCCCATAGACTTGGAGTGGATTTTAAGCAATAACCCAACAGACAAAGGGCTTATTACTAAACTCTAAATACTTTTGTAGCCTGCCAAAAGGAGAAAACAGTTAAACCCATGAAGAAATGGGCAAAAGATCTGAAAAGAAGCTTCACTAGGGAAGAGACCCAAATAGCCATCAGAGAAATGCAAATTAGAACAACCATGCAATACACCTAATACCTGTGAGGATAGACCAAATCAGAAAATCATAGAGCAACAAATGTTGGAAGGGATGTGCCGAGACAGAAATTCTCCTCCACTGCTTGTGGTCATGTAGATACATACAGCCTCTGTGGAAAGGGATTTGATAATATTAAAAGCAAATGGAAATGTATCTACCTTATGACCAGCTATTCATCTACTGGGATATATACCTAGAAGAGGTAAGAAATAGACCACGGTCAGTCATCTGAACTCCAGTGTTTATTGCGGCACAATTCATAATTGCAAAGAATTGGCAACAATTTAAATTTGTATCGGTAGACATGTGGATTAGAAAACCCTGGGACATAAACACACAATGGAGTGATACGCATCACTAAAAAGCACTGATGATCTCATGAAGCACATCATCTCCTGGGAAGAGTTGGGGAAAATTATGCTAAGCAAAGTTAGCCAATCACAAAAGGACAAGTACAATATGAGTCCACTCAGGCACAAGAAGTAAGCTCAAGGAGAAAGCAATGGGACCAGTGGTTCCATAGGGACCCAGGGGAGGAGTAAGCAGGGGAAGGAAATGTTGAACAAGCAACGCCATACAGAGGGGAACAACTAGGGAACTAAAATCAGCAACAATGAGGACTTAGATATCCTAGAGGTGTTGGAGCAACAGCAATCTAGCTGAGAGGAGTTAATAAGAGGCAGAAGAAGGGTGAGTGTGATGGAGGGGCAGGAGGAAGGAAAAAGGAAACAGTAAAAAATCTAGGAAGCAAAGCTATGGACAGAGGTATAAACATAGGCGTGTACATATGTAAATATAGTAATTCATAAAAATAGAGGTGTTGGCCTATGTACATATATATGGCAATATACTGAGGCAGTAGAAGGACTTTAGGCCTTTGCTCAATCCCTGCCCCCAAACATGAACTCTTTATTCTAGCAATTTGGCATCCTGCGATGCTCACCTTCCTGACATAATCTCTGAAGACAAAATGGATACATAAGAAAATGTGGTGAAGAAAGCTGTTTTTTCCCAGCTATCAAAAGATATCGTGTCTGGGTCTTAAAGGCTTGAAGTTAAACAAGTGACCATCTAGTAGAGAAGTAATAATTCCATGTGGAAGAAGCACACCAGCCTGTGTGATCATGAGGTGTCGAGGGGATCAGGGGACAGGCATCAGAAGCCTCTAAACAAACAAAAACATATTGCTGAGAATGAGGAGGGTCAGAGCAGAGATCCAAACCCATCTGTAGGCAATGGGACATCCCCTCACATAAGGGTCATAGGAAGGGGTGAGTCAACGAGGGTGCAGTATAGCTCAGATGAAACACAATATTCCTGTGTTTCTTACCCCTCACTATCATGACCCCAGTCCTGCCTTTCACTGCAGGCTATACCAGCGCATGTACACTGGTACAGATAAGTGCTCAGGACACACAGAATCCAGGTCAGATAAGCCCCTCAGAAACAGAAATGGTAGTAGTGATACCAGTAGGGTAGAGGGGGAGGTGGGAGGAGAAGAAGAAGAAATAAAAACTAATCACAATGATTGACATATAATCCTACCCAGCCATCCCCACCCTAGGGGATGAACAACAGAAATCATGGGTAAAGGGAGACAGAGGTTGGTGTAAGATATAAAAATAATAGTAATAATTTATAATTTATGAAGAGGTAAACAGAAGGTGAGGTGGGGAATAAAGAGGAGCTGATACCAAGAGATCAAGTAGAAAGTAAATATTTATAAAATAATGATGACAACATATGTACAAATATATTTGATACAATTGATGTATGGAAAAGCCAGTTTGGGGCTTGCCTGTGACTATCAGAATTTATTGGCTTTTCCCATTTTGTTATGTTAAAATCCTAGGCTGTGCTCTGGACATTAGAGTTCTGACTATCTTGTTATGTTAATAATATGCTAATGCAAGACATCTGGTATTCACATTCAAAGTTACACAAGGAACCACAGCTTGGAATTGAAAGCTTTTTTTTTTTTCCTTTTTATAATGGGCTGGGGTGCCCCCCCCCATGCTGCGCTGTTCCCCAGGGAAGGAGGACCAGATTAACGTAGTGGATTTGGGGCCAACTGGATCTGAATTTGTCCCCTGCTGCACTTCATTGTCATTCAGGGCTCTATCCTGCCAGCAATGCCTGTTCTCTGGGGACCATCCTTCTGTCACAAGTAAATATCCCAGTGGCTCTTCAATTGCTGCAAATTATTGGCTCATTATCTATCTTTACCTTTGCTGGCAGGCATGGAGCTATGGAGAGGTGGAAAGGATGGCTAATGTAGTCACTCCATTCCTGGCTGGGGAAAGGAGTTGCAAGGCCCTAGACTGAGGCTCTCTGCAAACCTGGGATTATGATTGCTTTAGACAGCAGCCTGGGGAAGTTACTCCTCTCAGCGGGTCTCATATCTTGGGTACAGTAAGGGGTGGTGGACACCATCCTGCTGTTCCTCAGAAGGGGTTAGGGGAGCCCACAGGCAGACTCAGTGAACTTAAGAGTGCTTCAGCAAGTTCTTGAATCGATTCCTGGATGAAAATCACAGGGGGAAGTATGAACCAGACTCTAGTACACTGACTCTATTTTTAGCACCCAGTCTCCCAGTATTGGCCCCCACAGTTCTTAATTTTTAAGACTAACAGCAGGAACGCTGAGCAGGTGATTCTACCTGGATGTCATTTTGACTCAAATGCTATTTTTACAAAGAAAAAAAATGTAGAAGAATATTGGCTCTACTTTCAAACTTTGGGGGTGATCTTCCTTTCTCTGGAGCCCCCATCTGGATTTGATTTAATTATTCAGAACCATTTTTTATAAATTAAAGTCAAAGATAATTTTTTAATTAAAAAAATAGCTCAGAAGCAATAAAGCCCACATGGAAGAAGTACACCAGCCTGTGCGATCACGAGGTGTCCAAGGGATCAGGTACAAGGCAACATCAGAAAAAACAACCTCTTACTATAGTGAAAGAGGGGGGAGGTACAGAGTGCAGACCTAAAGCCAATTTGTCAGCCTCTGGAGATCCCATTGCAGAGGGGTCTAGGGGAGGAGATGAGTCAGTCAGGGTACGATGTAGCACCGATGAAGAATACAGCTTTCCTCCAGTTCCTAAATGCTTCCTCCCCCCAACTACCATGATTCGAATTCTACCTTGCAAGTCTGGATAGAGGAGAGGGTGTACACTGGTGCATATAGGAGCTGGAGGCACAGGGAATCCAGGGTGGATGATACCTTCAGGACCAGGGGTGTGAGGGGCAATACTGGGAGGGTAGAGGGTGAGTGGGTTGGAAAGGGGGAACCGATTACAAGGATCTACATGTGACTTCCTCCCTGGGGGATGGACAACAGAAAGGGGGATGAAGGGAGACGTCGGACAGGGCAAGATATAACAAAATAATAATTTATAAGTTATCAAGGGCTCATGAGGGAGGGGGAAGCGGGGAGGGAGGGGAAAAAAGAGGACTTGATGTAAAGGGCTTAAGTGGAGAGCAAATGCTTTGAAAATGATTAGGGGAAAGAATGTACAGATGTGTTTTATACAGTTGATGTATGTATGGATTATGATAAGAGTTGTATGAACCCCAAATAAAATGTTTTAAAAATGTTTTCTTTTGTTTTTATGGAGCTCACAACAGAATAGAATAAATTTCCTGAAGGACTAAGACATACAGATTCATTCCTCCAGAGATTCATTTATTGACTGGTTCCATGAACAAAGTAGAAGTGATCTTTGGTGATGTAATAGAACATTCATAACAAAAGTTTTTGGGCTTTTTCTTAAGCAATGTCATAACTAAATTGAATTGAAACCTCTTGATTTAAAGAGCAGTCAAATTTTCTATTTAATTTTTTCAAGTGTCCCAACAAAGCCCACATAGAAGAAGCACACCAGCTTGTGTGATCATGAGGTGTTGATGGGATCTGGTGTTGGGCATCAAAGACCCAGAACAAAATAATACCCAATGTGAATGTGGTGGGGGGACACTCCATGCCCATCTGTAGACAATTGAACGTCCCCTCACAGCGGGGTCACAGGGAAGAGATGAGCCAGTCAGGGTGCAGTATAGCATCGATGAAACACACAACTTTCCTCTAGTTCTTTGATGCTTCCTTCCCCCCACTATCATGACCTCAGTTCTACCTTACAAATCTGATAAGACCAGAGCATGCACACTGTTACAGATAAGAACCCACAAGTCAGAGAATCCAGGATAGATAAACCCCTCAGGGCCAACAATGAGAGTAGAAATACCAGGAGGATTAGGGGAGGGTGGGGGGAGAAAGGGGGAATCAATCACAAGGATCAAACTAGAACCCCCTCCCAGGGGAACGAACAATGGGAAAGTAGGTGAGGGGTGACAGAGGACGATGTAAGATATAAAAATAATAATCTATAACTTATCAAGGGTTTGTGAGGGAGAGTGGACAAGGAAGGGAGAGGGAAGAAATGGGGAACTGATATCAGGGGCTCAAGTGGAAAGAGAAAGCTATGAAAATGACGATGGCAGCATATGTGCACTTGTCCTTGACACAATGGATGAATGTATGGATTGTGATAAGAGATGTAAGAGCCCCAATGAGAGTATTTTTTTTAAAAAAAGAACAAACCTGGAAAATGTTTATATTGAACAACAACAACAAAATCAGACACAAAAGGGAACATATTGCATGGCTCCATTTATGGGAAGCAGAAAAACTAATCTATAATGAGAAAAATCGTCATCGTTGCACAGAGAGCTGAGCAAATTGACTGGATGGGGCATGGAGGGACTTTGCTAGTAAAGATAATGTTCTCTATCTTTGGGGGCAGCTTTTGCACAAGTATATATATACATGTGCCAACACCTTCACATTCTACACTGAAGATCTGGCCTTTCTCCATACGTACATTTTGCTTCCACACGGATTTTATAAGGAAAGCTTTCCATTCTTCCTCTCATTCTGTTTCTTCTCCTCCTTTTCTTTCTCTTCCTTTCCCTGGTCTGTTTTCTTCTCCTTCTTCTTCATCCCCCTTCTCTTGCTCAACTTTTACATTATTGCACAAGAGAGTTTTACAGCCTAAATGGTCATGGCCAAGGGATAAAGTACTGTTCCAAGGAACGCTGTTGAAACTGTATTAAGAAGGAACCAATGAAAGAAATTGCTTCCAATGATTCCTGAAGAATATGCCACCGTTTGATTGCCCAAAGTGCCATAGTTTAATCTTTTGGTAAAAACACCAAGAATCCCAACACACACACACACACACACACACACACACACACTGTATGGCACTAGCTATCCAACTATGGAACTGCTGATGGTTATCTCCAGGGAAGGGAATCTTAGGTGGTACTCGCTATCTGACCCATCTCCGTATTTGTGTATTATTTTGCTTTTACAATTAGCAAAATGTTTGTTTTAGAGAGTCACAACAAAAGGTTTAATTTTTTTTAATTGGGTGGGGGATGAAATTGGGTAACTATAATTGAATGGGTAATTATACTCATCAGTACCCATTTTATTCCTCATATATTTTCAGAAGCATGAACGTGGACAAATGTGTCCAAATATAAGGTTATAAAACTGTATGGAACGAAGAACACTTACACTGACAACAGCCTCTGTTCTTTGATTTCAAAGGCAGTTCACACTATGGGGTTTTAGACTTTATAGAGAAGACATTGATCTGTGTCTACAGTGTGTTCTTAGGATCATAACTTTCTAGTTTTATAATGTGGTAAATAACATGGGCAGCTTGCCAGATGTGTACATTATCCCTACAAAGATCAAACACTACGGAGCCAGTCCTTCAAGCCTTCTATTTTTTAGTATATCAAAAGAAGAAGGTTCGAGTGTGACACGGGCTTAACAACTTAATGAGTGTTGTGATATCTCTATGAAACTCAATGGAAGTTTTAGGACTTGAGTTTATAGGCTAAAACTTTCCACTGAACGAAAAACCAAATTAGACTCCAATATACTCATGAGAGAGGTTAGTGGTACATTATGTTAAAATGTCGACCCTATCACACATGTCAAACTGTCAAAAGGAAAAAGTATTAAATCCTGAACAGGAAAGCTTCACATAAAGGCCAATACATGGATCAAGGTCAAACAAAACCATTTCAGAACACATACTGTGTCCTCAGATAAGGAGAGCATTTCTTTAATAGTTTAAATGGAAATAGCATATGAATTAGAGTCCCTTTATCACCAGCTCTTGTTCTTTTTTTAAAAAAATCATTTTATTGGGACTCATACAATGCTTATCACAATCCATACATACATCAATTGTGTAAAGCACACTTACACATTTGTTGCCTTCATCATTCTCAAAATTCGCCTTTCTCTTGGGTTCCTGGGATCAGCTCATTTTCCTTTTTCCCTCCCCCTCCCTCCTCACTCCCCACTGCCTCATGAACCCTTAATAATTTATAATTATTTTATCTTATCTTACATTGCCCAGCGTCTCCCTTCACCCACTTTCCTGTTGCCCATCCCCCAGAGAGGAGGTTACATGTAGATCCCCGAGATTGGTTCTCCCTTTCTACCCTTCCTTCCCTCCCAGTATCGCCACTCTCGCCCTTGGTCCTGAGGGGTTTACCTGTCCTAGTTTCTGTGTTTCCAGATCCCATCTCTTGTTCTAAAGCAAATAGTACAACTTCTCTGGCACCAGATACCTCTCTACTCACTACTTGCCAGGTGTCAGCATGTTGTGAGCCACAAAAGGGACAGGGTGTGATCCCAACACTCTAGGACTTGAGAGAACAAAGCCACAAGAGCAAAACTGGAGGAGGGCACAGGGCAGTGCTACATTGAATATTGCAGACCACATGAGGAATTGGAGAAGTGTTTATTGAATAACTCTCTGGGTCACAAGCTGAGGGGGACAATGTAACATCAGTTAATGTCTTACATGATTGCAACTTCTTTTTGTTTAATCAATCTTACATGCCACTGCCAGATCCATCGCTCCAAAGTGTAGCTCTAATCAGCATTCTTTAGCCAACTTCAATCATTCCTCAAAGACTTGTTTGCTTGAAAACTTTTACTCTTTCACAATGCTGGCTTCCCAACCACCGTTCCCGTATCCTACCACTCAAAAGGTCTTCTGGGTTTGGACTAGCATGTGCTGTGGGCTGCTAATTGACCCTGGCTCACAGTGACCCTATAGGACAGAGTAGAAGTACCTTCTAGGATTTGTAAGGCAGTGAAGTTTATGGGAGCGGATCCCCAGGACACAGAACCACTGATAATTTCAAACAATCAGCAGCCATTAGGCCACCAGGGCTCCTTGTTATAAAAATATCTTTAGTTTCAGGGGCCACTTAACAGCTACATAACCTTGCCAGATGTGTTCTGTAAAGTAATAGGCAATGCAATTTGGATCTTGTATGAACACCGTATTATTATATGTAGGCAGGCCATACATATATAATTCAGTTCAACTTTCCGTAAAGTCTTTTATGCACTTTGGACATATCAGCAGGGGGGATCAGGTCTGGTGAGGGACACGCCATCCGCTAAAACAGAGGGTCAGCAACAAAGAAAGAGACCCTAAACAGTATGGATTGAAACAAAGGGTCTCCAACAAGGGGCTTAAGAATAACAACTGTGAGGACGGTATAGGACCCGGCAGTGCTTCATTCTGTTGTACATAAGGTCACCTGAGGACACCTGACAACTAACAACAAAGCCTGGGGGAGCCACAGGACAGGGGCTGATATCCACGGGAAATAAGCCGACCTTGCCAGAGGTATAGTTGGGACACCCAATCTGGGACTCTGCTCATGTCTGGGAAGTGGCCTCCGTAGGAGAGAGATAAGACTGTCTGCTTTCGTGAAGTTTTATAGTCTCAGGAACCCTTTATAGGAGCACTAGGAGCCCTATTGACTAAGTGGCAATGGGTCTGAGGTTTGGGCAAGATGGAGAGCGGGCGAGGCTGAGAAGGTGGAGAGTGTGGCTATGGTGGCGGCTCTGAGGGTCACAGTCCGTTGGTGCAACTCTTTCCTGATCGTGGGCGGTTGACAGTTCTGTCCTAGTGCCCTGTGCTCTGCGCAGTGGAGCTGCAGTGAGGATTGCTATGAGAGAGGTGAAGCAGATGGTGTATGGATTATGGCATGTATAAACCTCCACCCAATTCAGAATTACAAGATATAAACAAAGAAAACCTTTATGGGAACACAAAAGTATATGGAACTGTCACGTCCCAAAGATACCTCATACCTGTGTAAGAACGGGGCACTCAAAGAATCTGATTTTTGTGTAACAGGAACAGAGTGAGGATTAACTAAAATATTTGTGATAAAGGTATAGCAATCTTAAATAATATCAATTTGGTCTTTTCAATGAGATGGGAAATGTATCCAAATGTTGAGATTAAAAAATGAGTCCACCAAGGAATGTCTAGCAATTTCTATTTCGGAGGAGCGATGCCTGGTGTCTCTGAAGGAAATCTTAATGATTTTCTTCTACTGATGAAGCTCTTAAAATAAACTAAAGACACAGTGTTTATGCCAGTGGACTAACACTTGCTACTTGGTGGCCAGCTCATGGTATTCTGTGAAATCTCCTCCGAGTTGGTGAAGAGGCTTCTATCGCTCTATGATTGCAAAGGTTTACGGGCCCCAGTTGGTTCCTTTCATGATGACTGGCCTAAAGCATGGGGCCTGTCTTCCGATCTCCAGGGTCTCCATCTGTCTTTCAGGGGGATATGTGCTTCTCTATTCCTTGTTCAACTGGGCTTTGATTGCAAATTATGGTAGTATAACCATCTAAATGACACCTGGATGCCTTTTTCTTGATCAGTCCAAGCACATAATACAATCGCTCCTCCAATTGTTCACAAGGTGGGAGAGCATTGCAACCTCCTATTAGGGGCTCAGTGGAGACCTCTTTAATTAGACAGCAGAAATTTGGCCACTCTATATCTATAGTTCATTTAATGTGATAAAAGTTTGTAATATAACCTTTGAACAAGGAGAGTAGGCGTGAAGTGCACCTTAGCAAAATAGTGCAAGGGTAATTATTTTACAAGAAATAGAATCCAATCTGTGTTTATTCTTAGACACTTTAGAGGGCATGAAGCCCCCCGCCCCACCCCACCCCCAACCCAAGCATCCACACGATCAGAATTCGCCATTCCTCACCCTCCCTCTCACCCACTTCCTCTCACTTCTCTCCCAATAACTCAGACCTTTCCCACCGGCATGGCCCCTTCCAGAAGGTAAAGCATTGAGCAATGGCTGCATTAGCAAAATGAATTAGTAAAGATCCATTTATTACGCAGGTTTCATTAACCTTTAAAGAAGCCAAGGGGAAGGAGAGGGAAGGAAAAAAAGCGTCCTGAGAGCGGTGTATGCCACGGGTTGAATACAGCAGGTTCAAATGGGTTTGGCAGAATGTATACCGGTACCTACATTTTTGCTGAGTTTGCTAAACTATTTGTTAAAATGACACTCACAATCAGGGTTCTTTTTAACTAGCTCGGCAGCCATTCAATGTGGAAATCTCAAATTCACATTCTTTACTCTTTTTTAACTTGCTCATTCCATCCACAGATATAAAAAGAATTAGAGGGAACTATGGTTATGCTGTTGATTCATTTTACAAAGTTTGTTATACTTTTGATGAAATCCTGCATTTTTATTCCCTTCCAAGTATGCTGTCACTTCAGTAAACAAACATATAATGTAAAGAGAAAAAGTGACAAACAACAGTGAAAAGATGACTCAGGATAAATCACACAGCCTATGATGGATGGTTGGTTAAAAGTGAAGAATATTGGAAGGGAGGATGCCAATCAAGAAGTAATATTTTAAATAACAGTTTTATTGTTCTTAGTTATATATTATTTAATATTTTTTCATTAATATTTAGAAACTCCTAACAATCTAGTTTTGTGTACTTCTTTTATTGATCTTATTTAAGTATTAATATATGAAATAAATTACATTTCAGTATTTCTTCTTTAATACTTAAAATGATCATTAGGGCAATGAACCCGGTTGTTAAATTGTTTGAATCCCACTACTGTTCTAGGTATGGAAGAGGATTAGAAGGAGCACATTCATCAAAATTAAAATTTATTAATTTTTCATTAGGTAGGCAAACATTGCAAGTTATTAATTACTATTCTTTTGTTATTATGACAGATTAGTGTATTTTTTCTTGTTTATTATTCATTTCTACTCTTGTTAATGCCTATTTTAATCCTTTGGACACTAGTTCAATGCTAATTAATAGTGAGAGTGAACATTCTTTTTTTTTAATCATTTTATTGGGGGCTCATACAACTCTTATCACAATCCATATATCTATCCATTGTGTAAAGCACATTTGTACATTCACTGCCCTCCACAAGAGAGAGTGGACATCCTTGTCTTTTTCCTAAATTTTTTTAGGAATTCCTCTAGTGTTTCTCCAATGTAAATGAACCTAGTGTTTATTTCTGTGCTGTGTCCTTTTCAAATAAATCATATTTTCTTTAAATTCCAAGCGACAATAGATTTTTTTGTATACAAGGAATGGCCCTTGAACTTTATCAAATGATCTTTTCAGAATCTATCATGTAGTTGAAGGGTCTTGGTACAGATGGTTAGACACTGAGTTGCTCTAAGGGAGAAGGCGGAGCCGTCTTCTCCTATAAATATTTACAATCTCAACCCCCTGTAAGCAGTTCTACTTTGTTATATAGGGGTTCTATGAGTCAATGTCAACAGGACGGCCATGGGTTTTATCATATGTTTTCATTCTTAAATATAGAGATGCAGTGAGTAACCTCAGTAATGTTCCTTAGTCCGTGCCAGCTTTGCATTCTAAAGTGATGTGTGAGTTATTTTAATATCATACAGGATTTTTTATTAGACAGCTGCTTACTGTTTTTTAATGGTTGGGTTTTAATCGTCTCGTGTAAGTCTCTGATGTTTTCCTTTCTCCTTTGCTGTTGTCCTCCCATGCTTTTGGAACTAATGACATACTGCTTTTGTAGTATAAATTGGGGATTTATATATCTTGATCTGTGTTTTGTAATAGCTTAAATATTTCAAAAAAGTGTTATGCCTCGGATAGTTGAATGGATTTAGTGCTCAGAAATGTGGATCTGGTGCCTATGGAGAAGAAAAAGAAGTTGGAGAAAAACTGAAGTCTTCCCTTATTGCTTTTACCTCTTCTTGAAGCCAAATTGCACTTTTTCCCTAGAAAATTAATCATTTCATCTATAACTTCAAATTTATTGTTATAATTGGATAGTTAATATTCACTTATCCCAGTTAAAGCTCTTCTTTATCTGAGTTAATTCTGTAAAGAAACAGATTTGAAGATACTATTTTGCTTTCCATTTTAATAACTTTTATCTTATCTTCATTAAGTCATTTACTTCTTTAACTTTGCAGTTTATCAGTCGTCTGAAGTAGACTGCATATAGTAAGTATATTTTGAATCCTCTTTTGGTTTTAAAAATGAATACTAAGTTTTAATATGTTTGGTCTTCAGATGGGGCTTTCTACTCCCATAAAAATGTACAGTCCAGAATTCGCAGAGGCAGTTCTACCCTATCGGGTTGCTATGAGTCAGCATCGACCCAGTGGCAGAGAGTTTGCTTTCTTGGTTTTGGTGTTTTATGTTTAATTATTAGTTAATTTCTATAAATGATATAATCACACCATAATTAATCTCAGAGTACTGAAGAATATAATTCTAAAGTTTTCTTTACTATCCTTATCCATATATCATGTTTTCCCCAAAAAAACATTTTATTAGGAGCTAATAAAGATATCATTCTATACTTCAATCACAAGAGTACTGACAATTGCTACCACAATACATTCCTATATAGTTTTTACTAGACTCTTTAACCTGGGTTATTTAGAATCCCTTTTTAAAATTCTTTGTGATCATTGTGTTTTCCTTGGCTTTGTCCTCCCCTCCCCATCTTTTATCTCTTATTGATTTTTTTCCCTCTATAACTTTGTAGGCTTAAAATTTCTACTTTAGGGAATTTATGGACTTTGGGGTCCAATGTAAATCTACTTTTAGTGTGTTTTATAGTCAACTTAAATTTTTAGTGCTGTCATTTTATTTTCAGTCTGAGAAAAGCCAAGCATGTACTTTTCTGGATTTGCGAACATCAGGTCTGTGTACATTTCATAATAGACTCATTCTTTACCTACCTACATGGTTAGGGTCCAAAGACCGGGTTATTATTTGAAATTATATTATAAAACAGATGTTGATTTCAGCATTACAAAACTGTAAGTTATATCATGATGAAACTTCCTACTACCGAGTCTCCTTAGTGACTTCATAGGACAAGGTAGAACTACCCCTTGTGGATTTCTGAGGCTGTAACTGTTTTCAGGATTTGAAAGCACATCTTTCTTCCAAGGGGCAGCTGGTGGATTCAGTGGATTTGAACTGCTAACTTTATAACTAGGACTCCCTTATATCATAATATAACTATTACATTCCATCATCCATCACTACAAAATCCCATCTCTGCAAACCTAACAAATTCCATCATTTAACATCTAAACCACTGAGAATCCTGGTCCACTTAAGTTGGCACATAATGTAACCATCACAGCCAGTGTCACTCTTGCCGTGTACTTCAGCACTCATTATGCTCAGTACCTCCAATCATACATCAGTAATGGGCTACAGAGTCAGATAGTATATTTGTTAGGGTATTAAATAAGAAATATCAGATAATGGCAGAGTTGATCGTCATTGAAGACTAGGCATACTTTACCTTTTATTCTAGAGCTAAAAGAACTGAAGAAAAAAACATCAAGACTCATTGCAATATTGCAGAATTCTGCAAGGAGAATGTTGAATGATAGAGGATGCATCAGAGGAAGATAGAAGAAATATACAGAATTGTAGAAACAAAACAAACTGGTTGATATTCAACCACTTGAGATGGCACCATATGACCAAGAACCAATGGTACAGAAGAAAGAAATCCAAGCTGCACCTAAGACATTAGCAATTAATGGGGCTTCCGGGGATTAATGGAATGCCAGTAAAGATGCCCCAACAAATGGATGCCGCACTGGAAATGCTCCTTCATCTATGCCAGGAAATGTAGAAGACAGCTACCTGGCCGCTGTTTCCAACGGAAAGACTTCCTTATTTGTGCCCATCCAACAGAATGCAGAAATCATCAAACAATATCATTAATATCATCTGCAAGTAAAATTTTGCTGAAAACAAGTTAAAAAGAGTTGAAACAACACTGAGATAGTTAGGCTTTCTGTCAACTTGACTGGGCCAGGACTCTCAGTGATTTGTCAGGTAAAGCCCAATAATCACTTAGATTGTTATGGAATACTACGTAATTAACTCCATAATGGGGTCTGCTGTGAGCAAGCATCAGTTCTAAGAAGATTAGGGAAAGTGCAACCCCCTTATTCAATTCACTGCCTTGCTCGAATTGAAATAAAGCCTCCCCAGGACTGTGGCCTAATCCTACAAAGTGGATGCTATGGGGAAACTACCTTGTTTTTGCTGCTCTGGATCCTGCACCTGCCTCATCACATTCTGATTCTTTGGACTTGAGTAGTCTACTGTATTTGCCCGTTGACCAATGATAAGCCACCAGTAGCTTATCATTTGACCTGCCTTCTGACGTGTTGACCATTTGCTTCTGCATCTACCAGCCAAAGGTCTATTGCTTCCTCTTCCCGCTGCCTGCTTCATCAGACCCTGCAGTTACATCAGGAGAAAACTCCAGCTTAACCTCTGACCCATGGACTTGAACCAGACTAGACTTACCTATTCTACAATTGTTGGAGCTAATTTTTGCTATCAATTTCTGTCTCTCTCTGTCTCTCCCTATCTTTAAAGAATGCGGCCTCACACCAGCACATTGAGAGCAAACTGTCAGAAACTCAAGCAGGCATCAGAAATGACGTGGAATAAAGGATATCATTGCTGAAAGCAAAAAAAGAGAAAACACCAGAAAGATGCTTATTGCACTTTATTGACCATGCAAAGCTATTTGACTGTATGGATCATAACACATGATGGTTAACACTGAGAAGAAGGTGAATCCCAGAACACTTCATTAATCTCATGTGGAACCCGGACGTGTTCCAAGGGCCAGTGAATCAAAGAAATTAAAGGAATATTTCATGGTTTTAAATCAGAAAAGTTGTGTCAGAGTTATATTCTTTGACAATAATAGGGGGCCACTATTTCTTTGTTCTGCATAATGAACAAATGATTCAAGGAGCTGAACCCTGTGAAGGAGAATGAGGCAGCAAGCGTGGGGGAAGATTCATTAATTACCTGTGATCCACAGAGGACACAACCGTGCTTGCTGAAATCCAGGAGGACTTGACACATTTACTAATGAGGATCAAAGTTCATAGCCTTCCATGTGGATTTCACCTCAACCTAAAGCAAACAAAAATCCCTCCCAAGTGGACAGCACACGAAATGGAAAATAGATTGAAGTTGCTAAAGATTTCCTGTTACTTGAATCCACAATTAATACCCATGGAAGAAGCAGTTAAGAAAATAAGTCAGTGTATTGCATTGGGAAAATATGCTCCAAAAGACCTATTAAAAGGGACGAGGTATAAATTAAAGATGGTACTTTGAGGACTGAGGTGTGCACGGTCCAACACATGGCAGAAGACAAGAGCCCATGCGACTGAGAGGCGAAAGACTAGAGAGACTCAGCTACTGACTGAGGAAAGGTGTTCCCATGGACCCACGACTATATCCTTACCATTTTCTAATCCTGGCTTGTGGTGTCTTGTTAACTCCCCTACTAAGTCCCATAGTTCTAAGTGTTATCTGTGAATGATTAATCATAGCATAGAAGTGGACTATGTGAGAGAAATGGTTGGCGTTAGAATAATAATAAGAAGAAGAATGGAGTGTGGAGAGAGGCTAGAGAAGTTCAGATATGACCCCAATGCTCTTTATATACAACATACAATATATTTCATATGCTTCATTCAAAATATATTTGACACTATACTTAGGACAGCTTATATGTGTGATCCCTGACCCTGATCTAGCCCGACTTCATCTTTCTATTTTAAGTATAGCATATGAAGTATATTTTGAATGAAGCATATTAAATATATTGTCTTCAGTAAATTTCCTTTCAAGCGGAATTATATTGAGTGTGGTATAACCAGAACTACCTTGCCCTCTATATCCTCCTAGGCAAGGATTGTCTATTGTGGCTGGAATATTATATGCACATTTGTAGACTAGAGAACAAATCCATTGACACTCATCTATGTGTAAGAGAGAACTTTCTGGCAACTTTATATGCCCTAAGCTCAGGCAACAAAGAGATTTCCAAAATTTCCAGTTCATAAGGTCGAGGCAACTGACAGTTGGGCAAAGGAGCATATCACAAGGGTCCATTATGGAGTCATGAATCAAAGGTCATGAGAGCACAGAGATTGTCAAGAAAAACCATCATCAATGGCTAGGGTCAGAGGGCAGGGAAGAGCTACCGACAGGTCCCAGTCTGAAGCATTTTCAATGCAAGCCACATTCATTTACATCCCAGGTACTCACTTGAGAGAAGAAAAAAGGAGAGAGAGAAAAAGATCTCAAAGCAAATGATATGTTTTTGCTGGAATTCAATCTTGCACATTCTACGGCGTTGTCTTCCTTCCCAAAATCAGAGACAGAGAGTCAAGAATTTGTCTCAGAACCCACGATCCTCCTGTAACTGAGTCAACTCCCCAATTATAGGCCCCAGCTCAGCACCATCCTAGCACGTGGCATTGCTGCTAATTTTGACTTAAACACAAATGGTTATTTGATAATATTCAGTATTACTGGACTATAGAAGTCACAGGGTTGAAGCTGTGCTTGTTTTGCTCATCTTTGTATTTTTTAATGACAATGCCTGCCATATAAAAATGACCAACAAACACATCTCAACAGAAGCAGTGATAAATGGCAGCATTGCTATTTAATTCGCTATCTACATTGAAATGCACTTACTCATGCAACACTAACAAGAACCCCATTACAGGGACGAGAAGACTGAGTCTTTAAGAGCGGGAACATGTTACGTTCAAGATTGGAACCCATGTGTGTCTGGACTGGCTAGAGGGCACACACGTAAGTTACAACATCATGGGATAAGATGCATATTCTGAAAATAAAGAGAGGGTATGTTTGATACAGCAAGTTCCCAGAAACATCAGGGTCTAGGAAAATTTAATGTTAGGAAGTCTAAGGGAATGGTGGTGTGCCCAACTCACGCAGTTTCCTATTCCTCAAGGTCATCCTTCAATGTCAAAGAGAAAACACTAGAATATTGAAAACGAGTTTGTTGAATCAATTGCAGTGCATGTGTGTGTCTCCATAATGGCCTGATCATAGCACATTGCTAAACATCTGAGTCCCTGAAAATACAGTAGCTCTATTTTCACAGCCAAAATTTGCCTTTTGGCTGCCCTGTTCCTGGTTTCATTCCCAGATTAGATCTTGGCTCTTACTAGGAATCAACGACCTACTAAAAATGCATTGATTTAGAAGCCAAGAGACTGGAAAGGGAAGAGCTTGAAGAATGAACCATTCTGTCAGCTAGCTTGTACCTGGCACAAGGAGGCAGAACCATAAGGATTAAGAAAGTTTCCCATGCCAACCATCAATTTTTGCCGCGACCACAGAACATCGGGAACAATCTACAGGGAGTGCCGGCATGGCGATTGCTCTTAATCTGAAACTTGACTGTGACCTAGTTACAATTCTTTTCAGATCGTACCTTTTATGTTCTTCTCTCAGAGTACTTTCTACTTTTTTTTCACATATACTTTGACAGTACTTCCTATTGTTGGAGGTGTTTTAGGGTGCTTAAGAGACCCCAAACACACATATAATTTAAGGAGAACATTTGTTAAATCTTAAATAAGACATCCGGATGAGGGAAACTAGGAGCACAAGGTCATCAGGGTGTCCAAAGATTTACAGAGAGCTCAAGTCTTAAGTAGGAAATTGTCACAGAAGCACGATTGGTGGCAGATCAATGCAGCAGTTGCAGGTGAGACTGTAGAAATGGGAATAGGACCATGCTTAGTGTACATATGTAGATAATGCCACGTAAATCAATTTACACAATTCTTCCAGGACCTTCCAACCGAGGTGGTCAGGGCATGGCTCACAAGTCAGTGCCCCAGTGTTTCAATCTACATCAGAGACACACCCTTAAGGGTAACTACACCTCTGTGGATACGTCGTGAGATGCAGTCAATTAATATTGCCCTTCTAGCTATAATTCCATATGTAATGTAATATAACTCTGGAGTCTATGCTTATGGATATAATCCCATTTTGGAAGGAGTTCTTAGTTCTACTAATGAACAAGATCAAGTTGGGGACTACAGCCAACCTTGAGAAGAACAGAATTCCAGAACACTTCATCGTGCTCTTGTGGCATGTGTGCATGGCTCAAACGGCAGTTGGGCAAACAGAACAAGGGAATTCAGCATGATTTACAATCAGGAAAGGTGTGTGTCAGGGTTTTTATCCTCTCATTATACTTGTTCACTCTGTATGCCGAGCAAGTGATCAAAGAAGCTGGAATGGACTAAATTAAGAAGAATGTGGCATCTGGAGTAGAGGGAGACTTAATAACACTTGGCAGTATTCAGGTGACACAACCTTACTTGATGAAAGTGAGGAGGACTTGAAGCACTTGCTGAGGAAGATCAAGGATTGCAGCCTTCAGTATAGATTACAACTCAATGTAAAGAATTGCATGTGCATAGGACGCTGAGCCTGCTTTAAAAGACTGTACAGTGTATTCAAGAAGGAGCATGTTGAAGTGTGGGAGAGCTGTGCATTAAGTGCCCATGATATAGCCAGAGACTGATAATGCAAAGCCCAGATATCAAGGAAAACTTATTATTTATTAAATCTTAAACAGGACAAAGAGAAGACAAACAATTAACTCAGATGCCCGAGACCATTCGAACAAGATTATAGTAACATCCAAGGGTCTGCAGGATTTAGACACTTACAAAGGACATGGATGGTAAGGGAAATGTCTCATATATATGATTGGCAGATGACCAATATGTCACAGTTATCGGTGGGACTGTAGAAACGGGAGCAGGACTATGATCCAAACATGTAAAGTTTTGCTAGACAGAATAGCTTACAAGATCAGTTCGGGGATTTCTGACCAAGGCAGTCAGGATATGATTCATGACTATTCTGCCTTAGTGCCCCACTGTCCATCAAGGACACACCCAGGCAAGTCCTGAAGAGTTATGCAGCTGACTACAACAATCCACTCTTTAATTCATTTGGCCTCAGGGCGTAGCTATTCATGCTGTGGTTAATGAGCAGAAGGAATCCAATGGAATTTCTATGGAGACTTATAAATGCATTTAGGGTTTGCACTATAAACCATAGCCTTTTGCAAATTGTGTGTTTAGAAATTTAAGCTCTAATACAAGCCAGAGGCAAGTGGAGCACAGGCATAAACCAAAAAAGGGCAACTTCCCTGGAGCAGCCACGTCCTGGTGCAAAAACCGCCAAGGAGTGAGAGAATTTTAAATTTGCCCCTGTCATTCCAGAAAGTTATGCTGTATATTTTTCAATAGAATATATTCTATTTAGCAGTTCTTGCATGGATTTATTATTTCTAAGATTAATTTTTTGTTGAAATAATTATAGATTCACATACAGCTGTAAGAAATTTTGAGAGATACCCAGCACAGTTTGTCCACTTTCCCACAAGGGTCACGTTTTTAAAAAATTACACTTCAATATTTCAGCGAGGATACTGATAGCGATGCAATCCAGATATCTCCAGTAGTAATTGTCCTCATTTATATTTGTGTGTTAGTTTTTATACAACTGCAGTAACTATGGAGGTTTATGCAGCGTCATCAAAGTCAAGACACTGAACATTCTCAACACATTTGGCTTATGCTAAAACAATAAAACAGTACAAGGGAGCTTCCAAAAATTCATTAAAAAACTGTGATCTTTGAATTTCATTTATTCCATGCACGTCTAGAAGCCCCCTTGTTTCAGCATGGAGGGCATTTCTACTAAAGGGAAAAACCCTTCTGATAAAAACCTGCATATTTTTATTAACTTATTGGTTCCATTGGGAGAGAGTTTTCTTGAAGCCATGTTTAGAGATGGATATTGTGGCCAGGCTATACTTTGTTCTAGAAGAGAGAAGATGTTTATATAGAGAATTCTTTATTTAACCTTAAGCAGGACCAAGAAATCATCCTGATGAGGGAGACCATCAACCTGAGGTCATAGTGGTGCCCACGTGCTCAGTATAAACAATAGAAAACCCAGGAAACCATCACCAAATCAGGACTGCAGGCACAGGCACCCGTGGCTTGAATGCGTGATTACACAGCGAGGGAAAGGACTCTGATCCGGACATGCTCTCAACTGCGACTTAGAAAAACGCACTCGTTTGTGGTCCAGCAAGGGCACCCCCAGGCTAGCTCCCAAGGAAAAAGACTGCTGCCGGTGGGGGGCGGGGGTGGGGAGGGGGGACCAGGGAAGTTGTAATCTACTTTCCAACATGCTGTCAGCACGGAGCATTTTACATCGTGGGCCAATGGCCAGGATGGAGTGAAAGGGAGGCAAGTGTTGTGTCAATGCAACACGGAGCAATGGCTCCTACTGTAAACCGCAGTTTTCCTCCAGCCAAGTGTTTCCTCAAAGATTCTTGGGTTATTTTAAAGAGGAATGGTGATTAAAAAGCAAGATCAAACACGCAACATTGTGTCCAGAAAAGTGTTTTTGTTTTCATTAAAAATAATTGTTAGCAAGTCAGTTCCAATTCACGGCTGCCTGGAGTGCAGAGTAGAACTACCTTCCAGAGGATTTTCAAGGTCATGACCTTTTGGAAGCAGATCAGCTCCCCTTTGTGCATGAGCACAAGTGTGTGTGTTTTCTGCGTGCCGCTGGGTGGGTTTGAAAGGCCAACCTTAAGGGCTTGACTGATTGCACTGCTTGGGGTCTTTTTTTTTTGTCCTGCTTCTAGGCTCTTTCAGTGGACAGAAAGAGTGCTGGCATTCTGACATCTATATCTTTGTCTTCTTTCATGGCAAGAACTCTGGTTCGAACAATTTACTCCTTTGTGCGATCCAGGAGTATGCACACAGCATATCTAATATTGTTCTTGGGTGTCATTGAGTCATTTGACTCACATTCACCAGTAGAAACGCCCCATAGTTTTGGATAATCTTTAATATCACTAGTACATTGGAATAATAATATTGGATATTATTGATGGCATTGCAAAACAATAATACTGGATAAAAATGATCTAGTATTACTATTCTAATATCACTCCCAAACAACAAAAAAAGAAATATATTAAATTCAAGATAGATTGTAGTTCTTTTTGTCCTTAGCATGTAACTCACTAAGTCAGGTTAATGTATTCACATTTAATTATGTATTCTGCATGCCTGGTGATATTATCAACTTCATATATCATTATGTTAATTTATGGATTTATGATTCATTTCAGGGTTGCCTTTGTATATTTTTATTAAGCTTGACATTGGGAATATATAAAACATTTTCCTGATCAAAAACTCTCATTTTCATTCCCAACCTTTCAATTAGGTAATCATTTGTATTAGGAAGTTTAAACTATATAAAATGTATAATGTATTTTAATATCTGGTGATATTAGTCCCTGTCATTGTTTTTATTTATATTTTTGTGTTAGACAGGGTTCTCTAGAGAGACAAAACCAGATTGCTAATAATTTAATATATGTATATTTACAGATATATAACACAAGAAATGAACTGTTAAATTATAAAGCAGTACAAATGGCTCAGTGCAACTCACTCCTGAGAGAGAGTTGTGAGACACTGGCAGTCCTTCAAGTCTTGAGGGCCACCAGGTAGTCCTCTGTAGAGAGAGCTAAGCTATCCCAGCACAGGCAGCAAAAAGCAAGGCAGGTCACCAACTGTCAGCCAGGTCACCAACAGTCAGTTCCCAGCTCCAGAGATGTAAACTTCAATCGTGTGGTCTTAAAGGGACCTCAACTTACAGCGACACAGTCCACAGGCTAGGCGTCCCACAGGTAGTATAGCCTGTAAATGAGGCACAGAACAAGCAAGGCAGCTGCACACTGGTCCAATGATCAAAGAGCGAGAGACAAGAAAGGTGAGGCTCACCGAGCCAGTTATCTCTCTGCCCTTGAATTAATCCCACTTGTGTTAATCAGCCAGATTGGCACAATAAACTATCTCAATTTTTAACAGAACTTTCATAGCTATGATCTTTTCATTAGGATACTATGAACTTGTAGAGAATTGACAGTTATGTAACATAATGTGACATTGTATCCATCTTTTAATTTGTTCAAGTATATGTCTGTATTTTTCATGGTAGTTAGGAAGTTTTTCTCACTTTGGTTTTGCATTTCACCTGTTAGTTTTGCTTTTGAGTGTTTAACTTTTTATTTTCATTCTAAGAAATTTTTTTATTAAATCTGTTATAAATAACCCTAGTTTAAATATCAAATGTGGTAAATAATATTTCTCTTGGAATTTTTTAGGTAAAAAAAAAAAGAGTCTGATCTCTCCCTGAAGGCAGATGGATAGCTATGGCTGAAATAAAACTAATGTCCTAGAGAAGCCAACACAGAGCGTCTTTGTACCTGGGAAATAACATTTTAAATTACTTTTTTTATTATGATTTGAATGAAAATTTTCAGAGCAAATTCGTTTTCTATCCAACAACTTCTACACATTTTATGTCTTGGCGTGAGTTGCAATTCCCATGATGGAATAATAGCATTCTCTGCATTTTCCCTTTATTTGCTCTTTCCACTCCTTTCCCTCTCTAACCTGTCTGTCTTCTGACTTTTATTATTGGGAAAATGCTGCCCTTTTGACCTTAGAGTGCTGATTGTTTTAGGAAGTGTACCTCCCTGGTGTTGATTGTTCATTTTATAGACTATTTCACTGAAAGTTGAGCCATGGGAGTGAAATCAGTTCCATAACTGAAGAGTAAACTAAGGGCCTCTTTGTCTAATGTTCTTCACCCTTTTTTACTGTGGAAGAGGAAAGACCAATTATACCTTAGCCACCCAGTTGCAAATGGTTAAGATCCCAGATGCCATTCACAAGGGTGGACTGTAGGAAATAGTCTTTGTTCATAGTTTCGTATGTCATGACAAATGACCTTGAGGCTTCTCTGCAAACAGTCCTGAGGCTCTAGGACCAGCAACTCATTTCCTCAAGGTATTTGGTTATTTCTAAGAAGTTTACAGACGTTGGATCTCTGTTTTTTTACATACATGGATATTTTCACAACACATGTGAATACATATGCAGAAATATTATTTACAAAGCCTATGTAAGATCAAGAGTATGATCCCTTTGGGTTAGTCAAACCTGTTCTGGTGTCATAGTGGTTCAGCACTGGGCTGGAATTCACAATGTCAGAAGTGGAGCTATCAATCCCTCTGGGGGAGGTAGACATGACTTTTTATTCTTATAGCTATAGTCTTGGAAAGTCAAGGGCAGTTCTACCTGTAAGGTTGCTATGACTGGCATCGACACCATGGCAGTGGAGTCTTGTTTGGTTATTTGTATGTGTGTGTGTGGGGGGGGCGTGGTGGTGTCATCTTGCTGCTCTATGTATCCACTTTAGATTAATGTTATTGATATTGCAGGTTTGCGTATATAATAGTATTTGCCTTTGTTATATGTAATTCTTGTGTACCTCTATATCTGCCTTTAATAATATTGCACTAATCACCTCCTTATTTATTTGTCTTTCTCTTCACCCAGTTAATAAATACTTATTATCCGGTTAGTGATTTTCCCCTCCACTCATTTCCAATTCCATCAAATGTTCTTTCTACATATAAACCTTTCCTTGACTTTATACATGTGGACTAATATAGATTCATTTTTTGGTGATGGCCTTACTTCCTTCAGCATAATGTCGTCCAGTTTCAGCCACACGATGAGGTGTTTCATGAATTCCTCATTGTTCTTTAACATTGCATGTTATTTTATTGTGTGTACCAGAGTTTGTTTATTTTAATCCACTGATAGTAACTTGGGTTGTTTCCATTTGTCTGCTGTGATCAATAATGGTACAATTAACATATGCATTCATGTGAGGGGGTAACCCCCCAAAATGGAATTTTTTCCAAAGGTATGTGTATTTAATTTTTTTAACAAAACAACCATATCACCTCTAAAGTACTCTCCATTACACTTACTGCATTTGTCAAATCTGTGATTCCATTCTTGGAAACATTTTTCAAACTCATCTGTTTGGATGGCTGACAGCACCTCCCTCCTTTTTTTCTTTACCTCTTCTACATCATCAAATCTCTGTCCTCTCATGTCCCTCTTCATTCGTAGAATCAAAAAGATGTTGCATGGAGCAAGGTCAGGAGAGTAACGTGTGTGGGGCAAAAGAGGCATGTTGGTTTTTGCCAAAAGCTGGCTGACTGAGAAGGCGGCATGAGCAGGTGCATTGTCATGATGGCAAAACCGGTCTGTCTGCTACAAATCAGGCTTTTTGTGTCCCACACAGTGTCACACACTGTTATGTAATCTTTTCAGTACCTCTAAATAGAAAGCTTGATTAACAGTGTGACCAGGTTGAACGAACTCCAAATGCACTCTGAGTCAACATGTTTGTCTGTTTGCAAATTTGACAATGTCTAGAATGGGGTTTGTCATTCATCTACATCTCACCTTTTTGAAATGAGAAAACCACTCATACACTTACTTGAGTTTTTCCCATACTGCTGTCCTTGGAAGCTGTGTTCAACATCACAACAGTTTCTGCGGCATTTTTCCTAGCAGCAAACAAAATCTCTCAGTCACACACTGTTCTCTTAAATCAGCCATCACTAAAAACAAGCTTCAAGCAAAACTTCTTTTATGAAAAAGTTCACTGTGACAAGAGAACCTACCCAGGTGACGCCACTGGGTGCACTAACTCAGAGTGAGTTGCTTAATGCAACTAGCTGGGAAAAATGCATACTATGAAATTTCTGGTTCGGGTGGGGATACCGCCTCATATACATTGAGCACTGTGGCAGTTACATGATTTCATGTCAACTTGAAGACATCATAAACATGTTGGGGTGGAACACAGCTTGTCAACCAGGTCACAGCCTAATGGTGACTCCTTGTGGGTGTGGCCTTCTCATAAGGAGGGTCCTGGGAGCCTCCCTCCCCTATCTCTCCGCTTTCACCCTTCTTGCTGGAGGACCTTGGTTGCTACCAGAGCCCTGGAGATGCATCCACCGCTTGATTCATGGGGCTTTGTACCCACTGGCCAGTGATGGTCTTGCATTCTGCATCATTGCATGTGGCTCCGTAAGTCTGAAGTGGGACTTGTGGAATAATATTGATCTTATGGACTTGAACTCGTCAAGGATGGGATGTTTTCCTGTTATACAATTACTTCTTGATGTAAAGCTCTTTCTTACACATCTATGAGTGTCACTGGATCTGTTTCTCTAGTCAACCTAGCATGCACCTGGGGAGTGGGGTACTAGAGAAACAAATAATAAAGATGGAGAGCGGAGGCTGACCTCTGCCTTGTCAGAGTTGTTATTTGGCTAACCAGAGGGCAAATCCAGCCACAAGGATTACTCGATTGTTTTCTGAGAAGGACATAGGAATTGAAGATTTTGATTCCTAGAGTTTAGCTTTGTTTATTCCTAACTGAAATATCAAAAAAATGAATGTACTAAATGTAAATGTTGAGCTCAGGGGACAAAATCACCCCTCGAACTTTTCTGAGACCACATTGTTTAGTCAAAGTGTCTAACAGAAAGCCCAGCCCTGCTTTGATGCCGCCAGAGGCTTAAGGCCATACTGCATGTGAAGGGGAGAGTTTAGTTAAGAAAGGATTGAATTTGACTGTTTTAAGAATTGAGTTTGGGATCTGACTCTACTAGGATTATACGGATTTCTTCTACCTTTGTTAGTGGTATAATGTGTGATAGAAATGATTATTGGGAAGTATGAATAGAGAGTTTGTAAGCCCACTGCCTGAAGGCTTTAAATTGGATCTGCTAAAAGGGGATGTCGAAAATGCCCAAAAAGAATCCTTAAAAAAGGCAATGCCCACCCAGTGCCTTGAGTGCTCAGACTTGCTGAGAGAGCTGATGGTAGACTGAAGAAATAAAAAGAGCCATTGGCCTTTTAAAATTTTAACTAGTGGTTTGCTCCTGAAGGTGGAAAAATCTGCATCCAGGAAGGAATCCTCCTCTCTCAGACTGAACTTTAGAGGGAGTCTGTGGATAGGTAAGTGACCACCTGGATCTACTTGTTCAGTGGAAGTGGGAGAAATATAGCAGCAGATATACAGGTTGAATCTGGTCACTGCTACCTATAGACCTAGTTCAGTGGGACTAGAGGAGAGAGGAGAGTGAATTAGCTGGTTTGAAGTTCAAAGAGTGGTGTGGAACCTGAGCCTATGTCATGACCTAGCTTGCCTGGGGTGGTTGATAATTTGTGAAGGGGCCCATGGTTGACAGGTGAGGTAGCCAATGGTCACCATGGGGATGCTAAGCAAGGTGGCCCATGCTGAGTTGATCAGAACCTGACCAGTTGAAGATAAGGTTTCTGAGCCAGCTTATTGGTGAATATTACTGCGAACTCTATAGAAAGTCTGTCCTGATTTGACTTTGCTTATGGACGTAGACTCATAAGGTTCTTAAGTGGAATGAAGATGCTTAACATCAAAGAACATTACACATGCATGAGTTTCACTGGGTTTGTTTCTCTACTCAACCCATGCTAACACAAAGACTGTGGCTAGAATTGACATTTTCACAACATGAAATCTTCCTTTCTGTGGGCATGGTATGTCCTTCCAATTATGCGGGTCTCTTTAGTTTCTTGTAGGAATGTTTTGTCGTGGTCTTTACAAAAGTCTTTTGTGTCTCTAGATAGGTTTAGCCTACATATTTCATCTATTTCTATTTTGGCAACTATTTTAAATGGCATTTTCCTCCATGTTCTTTTCTGAAGTCTCTTTGTTGGTATAGAAGAGCTTGTCTGGCTTTTGAATGCTGGTCTTGTACTCTGACATTTTGCTGAATCTTTCAATGCTTTCAAATTGTTTTTACTGAGTCTCTGGAGTTTTCTATGTATAAGGTCACATCATCTGTAAGCAGTACTAGTTTTATTTCTTCTTTACCAATTTAGATGCCTTTCATTTCCCTCTCTTGCCTTACTGCTCTGGCGAGGCCTTCCAATACAATGTTGAATGAGAACGGTGATACAGGACATCTTTAACTGGTTCCTGTTGGTACAGGCAATGCTTACGATCTCTCTCCATTAAGAATATTGACTGTTGGCTTTGCATATATACCTTTAGTTATATTGAGGAATTTTCCCTTCGATTCCTATTTTGCTGAATGTTTTTTTATAAGGAATAGGTGTTGGAGTTTATCAGATAACATTTCTGCATTGATTGATTGATATTTTTCTTTTTTTTGATTTATGTAGTAGATTTTGACTGCTTTTCTAATGTTCAATCATTCTTGCATATCTGGCAAGAATCCCATTAAATCATAATGCATGTAGATATAATGTGTATATGCTTTTTGATATTATGTTGGATCTTTATCTGCTAGGATTTTGTTGAGACTCTTGGAGTTACATTCATTCCTGTCAATATACTGCTACAACTGTTGGTGGATGATCTTCAGCAACATTTGACTTGAATGTGAATTAATTATATTGTTACATCATTGGAACATTCTGTTACCTCACTTTTCTTTGGAACAGGTCCAAATATGGATCTTGTCATCAATTGGTCAAGTAAGCTGTCTTTCAAATTCCCCAGCACAGATGAGTGAGTGCTTCAGTGCTTCATCAGCTAGTTGAAACATTTCAATTAGTTTTCTATCAATCCCTGGAGCCCTGTTTTTGACTATTGTTTCAGTGCAACTTAAACATCTTCCTTCAGTGGTTCTTGCTTTTGAGCTACTTCTTGATAGGGTTGAAAGTTGACTAGTTATTTTGGGTCCAGTGACTGCGGATTATTTCCATCTTCTTTTGATACTTCCAGCATCGTTCAATATTTTGCATACAGAATACTTCAATATTGCAGCTCAAGGCTTGCATTTTTCCTAAGTTCTTTCAGTTTAAGGGATGTTAAGCTTGTTCTTCCTTTTAGGTTTTCTAGCTTTAGGTCTTTGCACATTGAATTACACTATTTTCCTTTCTCTTCTTGAGCTACCCTTTGAAATTTTCTGTTCAGTGCTTTGACTTCATCATTTTTTTCCATTTTTCCTTCTCAGCCTAGTTTCAGAGTCTCTTCTGACATTCACTTGAATCTTTTCTGTGTCTCTAATTACCTTTCGCTTTCTTCATGCATGATATCCTTGATGTTATTCCACACCTCTCAGGTATTCTGACATTAGAATTTACTGAGTTAATGTGAATTGTTTTCAAAGAATTTATTTCTAGTCTTTTTAATTCTTTCAATTGTTTTTTTTCTGTTTCATCGGTTTCTATTCTAATCATTATTGTCTTCATTTCTCTGTAGGTTATGGACCTTTTTTGCCGGGATTTACACAAGGAGACCTGGTGGTGTCGTGGTGAACATTGGGCTGCTAACCACAAGGTTAGCAGTTTGAAACCACCAAAAGCTCCACAGGCAAAAGATGAGGCTTTCTATTCTCATAAAGAGTCACAGTCTCAGAAACTCACAAGGAAAGCCTTAGTCTGCCCTATAGGGTCACCATGAGTCAGAATCAGCGAGATAGCAGGGAGTTTAGAGTTTATCTAATGCTTGGGGTTGTTGAGTTAATGTACCGATTTTCATCCTTGCTTTAAAGTGCTTGTTTATTTCTGCGAATTGACATATTTACATTTCTGTAGATTGACCTTAGACAGTTCTGTTATCTATTCTTCCAACAGATGGGACAGGAGTGGTACACACGTGTGCACCTCTTAGAAAGAGATCACAGGCAGGCTTCCTGGGGTATGTGCGAGAGCAACCCTTTCGTCTCCAGGAAGGCATGGTGAGGTAAGCAGAACCAGTCTCTCTCCAGTTAGGGTTCCCTGGAACGCCTGGGCGGGGGCAGTTTCTGCCCAGATTCAGTCAAGGCGGGTGTGTATTGGGGGAGGCAGACTGGAAGGGACATCATATTCACTTGTCATTCTTCAGCCTTTCCCTTTGCCGCTCCACGCAGGTCCTCAACTCAAATGACCAGGGCTCCCAAGAACCAGCTCTTTTGTCTCTTCACTGGCTCCCTCCTGGCCATGTTGTCACTGCTGCCAAGAGAGTTGCTGTGGGCTTCGCTTGACTTTCTCCTCCTAGTTCCACTCCAGATCTGTCTACACTGGATCCCTTACCAATAGGGATTCTATGAAGTTAGCTTCTTTTCACCCATGAGTGTTGCCATCTGTGTATCAAAATGGTCAGACCCTGCAGGGGGACCTGCTCTCTCTCTCCAGGCACTGTTTCCCTCTGTCTCCCTTTGCAGTTGTTTAATATCATTTTTTTATCTTGTTTGGTGCTCAGAGTTCCTGGATTGTCTTTTTGTTGTTGTTGTTTTTGGTTTCTATGGTCAGCATCGACTACACAGCAGTGAGTTTGGTTGGAAAGGGATAGGGCGAAGCATGTCAACAGGACACCTCACTCCCTCCTTCCTAGATTGTTTCTTATGAACCTTTCAGAGAATTTCAGCGCCAGAGTGACACCTAGTGGCTCACTTTAGTATAGTTATTGGTGATCCAGTAACATTCTACTGAATCAAAGCCATGGTCGCTGTCACTGAGTCAATTGTGACTCATAGAAACTCTATAGGGCAGAGTAGAACTGCTACTTTGGGTTTCAATGATTTTAAGTCTTTATGAGAACAGAAAGCCTCATATTTTCTCACGGAGTGGCTGATGAGCTTGAACTGCTGGGCCTTGGGTTAGCAGTTCAGTGCAGAGTATCCTATAGACAACTAGGAAAAAAGAGTCACTCTGCACATATGTGAATGTTAGATATTTTTATACGCAAGAAACTCTTACATGATCAGCATGAACGATTCTTCTCAATTGATGGTATCACTAGTCTAAGCCATAACAGATTTTCCATTGAAATAGAATTTTATGAATTTTCACCATTTCCAATGCCCCACCATCTTAAAATAAATCAAACCCACTTATCGTAACTCGTTTCTTGCCCACAGTGCTTAGTTAGAAAACATTCCAGGTAGTCAAGCGACTAGACGTAGCTCTGGTTTGGGATTCAGACCAATCGGCACTGATGTTGCGCTCCATGCTCATGGTCTTTGGAGCAAGTAAAGCATTCTTAGTCTACGGAGGGCTTTTAAGGGGAAAGAAAACGGGATCCCTCACTAGGTACCCAGAGAGCATGAAGGAGAGCCAGCACACAGAGGAAGAGGCACGCGAGATGGAAGCTTAGGCTGAAAGCAGAAGGAAGGAGGCAGGAGCGATGGAAAGAAACACCCTCCCTCCACTCTCCTTCATCGAGAATCCCTAAAGAGATGGTCCCCTCACGACACGTGGAATGGAACTTCGAATAAATCGTAGGAAATCGCACATGAACAAGGGGATGTTCGTCAACATTTGTTTCCCATACATACATCATTGATCATTGATAGATGCTCCCTACATTTTAGTTCTCTATCCAGATTCTTTTTGTCCCTTCAATGAATCAACACAGTGATAATTTATTCATTTTCAGCTTACTGTCCTGAAAAGCCAGACAGTTCATTTTTCAAAATTAGAATTTCTTTAAAAAATTTTTTTTAATTTTTAGGTTTTAAGTGCAAATTCTCAGGAGCCCCAGTGGTGTGTGAGCGGTTACAAGTTGGGCTGCTCTTTGCAATGTTCTCGGTTGAAAACCACCAGGCACTTGGTGGGAGAAAGACCCGGCTCTCTAATCCCAGAAAGGGTTACAGTGTTGGAAACTCACAGAGGCAGTTCTATCCTGTCCCGGAGGGCCGCCTTGAGTTGGAATGAACTCGATGGCAAAGAGTTTGGGTTTTGGTTTAAGTAAAATTTGTGAGGGATGGTAAGAAATAACTTTTGATGAGTACACACACACACACACACACACACACACACTCCAATAGATAAATCTTTAAAAGAAGGGCAACTGGAGCGGAATGAAAAGAGATTTTGACATTGGAAAATATTGCTTATCATTTTACAACCCCCTGGATGCAAAGCACGTGTTACTTCTTAGTGCAATTCCGATTTGATTGTGTCGATGAACTCTCACTATGGATAACGTTCGAACGGATACGACTCTAGAACTAAAGTACATCAATAGGATTCAGAAAATAACCGTATGCTTGAGGTTACTTGTGCGGCGCTACATTTAATTTTAAATTCATAAAATTAACTAATGGACAACAGAAAAGCTCACAAAGTTATCCAGAAATCCTCAGGTAAGCCAGATATGGAAAAATAGGAAGACCTAGATTTTATCGTCTACCCTGCTTGTTCCACTCCCCACATGAACAGACTTGAAATGTGGTTGCTGTTAGGTTCCACTGAGTCAGTGCCAAGCATAGTGACCTTATGCCCAACATAACGACATATTACCCAGTACTGCGCCATCCTCACCAGTGGACCTGTGTGGAGCTCATTGCTGTAGCTCCAGTGTCGGTCCATGTCTGTGTGGTCCTTTCTCTTTTTCTCTGTCCCTCCTCTTTACCAAACATGATGTCCTTCTCCAAGGACTGGTCTCTTCTGACAATATGACTGAACTATGTCAAACCAACTCTTCCCATCTCTGCCTCTAAGGATCATTCTGGCCACAGGACTTCCATGACAGATCCCTTTGTCATTTTAGCAGTTCATGATACTTTCAATATTCTTCTCCAGCACCACAATAACAGGAGTCAATTGTTCTTTGGGCTTCTTTATGCCATAGCCAACTTTCCATGTATACGAGGCAACTGAAAATAACCTGGCGTGGGTCAAGCACACCTTAGTCCTCAAAGTAAAATCTTTGTTTTTCAGTACTCTAAGAGGTCTTGTGCATTAGATCTACCTAATGCAGCTTGTAGGCCACTTCCATGAGGATTGATTGTGGATCTGAACAAAAGAAAATCCTTGAAAACGTCAACCTTTTCTCCATTTATCATAATATCATTGGTTCTGTTGTGTGGTTCTTGGTCTTCCTCACGTTGAGTTGTACCTCACACTGAATCTTTGGTTTTCATAATTACTTGAAATATAAATATGGATAATGAAACTATAAAAATATTGCAATTAAACATAACACCATAAAATAAACACTACAGCAATTCACATATGAAAAATAATAACTTATTAAGAAAGCTACCTTGCTAGACTTAGGGAGCCTTGGTTGTTGGTTCAAACCCACCAACTGCTCCTGGGGGGAAAGGGGTATCAATCAGCTTTCATACACATTTTATCCTTGGAAATTCCACAGGGCACTTCTACTGGGTCCTATAGGATTACTGTGAACCACAGTGGACTGGATTGCATGGGGCTTTGTTGTCTATGGAGTCTAAGACGCCAGAGTGACACCTGGTGGACAGTTCTGATACTAGGGAAATAGAAATGTCCCGCTGATCCCTTCTTAGAAAGTTGTGAGTTATAAATTTCAAAACGTTGTATAATGATCCTGTTTTGGTTGAAGATTTTGTTTAACTCATCACTTATGGGGTGAATTACTAGGTTTTTATAACCAATTCAAAGAACTCACACAAATACTTGGTACAGGCAGACAATTCTGTAATGAAATGGGTCAATAATCAATTGAATCCCACCACATCCACTTAATTTGTATTTTTATGGACAAATTGTTTGCACTATTATTAGTTGTTTCACAAGCTTTGAATTGTAAAGTAGCGGAAAACGGGAAAGGAGGCTCTATACACAAACGAGTCATCAATAGTTTGTGTTCAGTTCAGTCAATCTCATATAAAGGAATGGTTATTTAGTGTACCCCTTTTATAGATGGTGCCAGGTCTCCAGTTTGAAGCCACCCAGAGGCTGCTAAGGAAAACTGCCTGGTGTTTTGATTTGGACAGGTCATGGCCATTGGAAACCTCACTATGGAACACCTGGCGGTGCCGAGAGTCAACACTGACTCAAAAGAAACTGGATAGGTACAAACAGCGACAGACGGAGTAAGAGGGGGGAAAAGCTATCTCGATGTAAGGACGTGGGCATACATTTGATTTTTTAAAAAAGGCACAATCTTTAAAAATCTTATTGCCAATTGCTGTCCAGTCTCTAGGGATTTATTGTAACCCGATAGGAATGGGTTCGTCTATGGGCTGCTAGCCACAAAGTCCGCAGTTTGATCTCATAAGCCGCTCTGCTCCCGGAAAGATGTACAGCCTTAGAAGCCCACAGGAGCAGTTCCAGGCGGCCCTCTAAAGTCCCTCTGAGTCAGACCGCTCGTGACAGCCGCGCGTTGTTTCACTTGGTTCTTTTTCTTCTCCTCAGTTGTACATAGGAGAGTAGAATTGCCCCCCTGGGGTTTCCGTGGAAGTAGAATATCACATCTTTCTTCCACAGAGCAGACTCCATGACCTTGCAGTTAGCAGCTGAGCACTCACCCACTGCACCTCCAGGGCTTCCATTCGTTTCAAGGGCACCTTGGGAATGCCTTCCTTGTTCCTTTCTTCCCCACATCCTTCTGTAAACATTCATGGAACACTTGCTACTGGGATAAGTTAAACATTTACTAAGCACTTGGTATCCAATGTGCTTAAGAAACAACCTCCCTTTTCTTCTAGTGATTTCCTTCTAATTGGGGAATATAGACAATTAATGGGCCACTTTTAAACCCTGATCAATATTCCTTTTAATACCGTCACATGATAATTCCTCAAATTAAAAAAAATCAACGATCTTTCTCTTATTACTGAAGCAGTTCACCACTACACTTACAAAGGTATTAAATGATACGTCATTAAAAACTCCCTGTCATCGAGTCAATGCTGACTCACAGTGACCCCTGTGGGTTTCCAAGACAAACAGTTCACAGGAGCAGAAAGCCAGGTCTGTCTCCCAAGGAGCTGCTGGCAGTTTTGAACTATGGTTTGTAGCCCAATGTATATCTACGACACCACCAGGGCTCCCTAGAATAATATGTAGGTTCTTTAAACGTACTGTCCTGGAGTTGATTCTGATCCACAGAGCTCCTACATGGCAGAGTAGAGCTGCCCCTGGGGGTTGTTGAGCCTTAAAGTCTTTCTTCCACGGAGAGGTTGATGAGTTCAAACACTGACCTTGTACTTCACAGCCCAACTTGTAACTAGTACACTGCCAGGGCTCTTGGCATGTTAACAATATTAAAAATTGAACTATTATCTTTGACTGACCTTATACACTTCATCAAGTTAGGTAAGCACACAGTGCCTTGCTTTCTCACCTCTTAAAGGGGGCATATTAAAACCTACCTCATAGAGTTGTAGGAAGAATTCAATTCCGTGTGGCATATAGCAAAATACCTGACACGTAATCAGTACGCAATAAATGGATAAATAGGGTATTCATAATAATATGATCATTGCTATTAGTTGCTGTTATAACCTTAGATTTCATAACCTCTTGCAAATTCTTGAGCCCTGCTAATTCATGTCTTCTTTTGATTCAATGTTAGGGTCCACAATACGCAGTTCACTCACGTACTCAATGAATATTACCGTGTGCCCAGACAGGGGACTCAACCCTGTGGATTCCAATAGAAAAATCACACTGAAATAGAAGGCAGGGCCAGTCATAAAGCGTGACTAGCGTATGACTTGAGCCTAAGGTGCAGGGGGAAGGTCAGTACGGGTGACCAAGTCAGACTGCAGGAAAAGAACTGCGAGGACCACCTGGGACTCTGTCTATTTCTTTCAAGGACAATGGGGAGCCAGTGAGATTTTAACTAAAGAACTGCTTCGTGTGATTTGTGCCACACAACACCAGTCAGGCACCCCTGTGAAGCGTGGATTAGAATTTTGGGGGGGAAAGCAAAACAGAAACAGAAGAATGATAAAAGCCTAAGAGAATTTGTATAGTAAGAGGAGGGGGCAAAGCAAACAGTGAATAAATATTTTATACTGGAGTTTGTTTTTTTCAGTTTTAAAAATCACAGCTGTCTGGTATTTTTGAAGGTTGCAGGGAGTGGACATCAACTTGAAGGCAAGTTTGGTTTATCCAGTATTGCTTCCCCCTCTAGTGGACAAAAGTAGAAAATACATGGGTGGGTGGCATTTTCTGATCTCTCTCTATAATATATATATGATTATATATATTCTTAGCTATATATATAGATTATATATTGAGAGATATTATATAGAGAGAGAATGTAGAGAGGCAGAATATATATATTCTGAATAAAATGAACTGAGGCTGAGAGATAAAAGACATGTTTTATCAAAAGCAATGATTTATGAAATTCACTTGTAAAATGAATAGATTATTCATACAATGATGTTTGGATTTAGACTTTTATTTTGATCCACTCCTGTAAACTATAAAGAGCAGCATGGTGCCGTGATGCAAGGGACACTCAGAAATCCGGCCTCAATGCCCAAGAATTTCAAGAGAGCAAGATGTGATATAATGGAAGGAAGGTGGGCTCAGCACCTGGCACCAGTGTTTCATCCTCAGAAAACAAACCACAGGAAGCATGGGTCAGAGATTAAGAGGGCAAGTTCTGGAAGAAAACTCCTTTGCTCGTGTGGGAAGCTTGGAAAGAATTTGCATGGAGTTTGAGGCCGGTAAAGCAACTGTTGACTAAAATACAGGTCAGTTTTTGTGTCTACTATGCATCATTCATAATATCTAGTAATCAATCAGAATTAATTCAGTAGACAGGTGAAGAAACAGAAATATGTGGTCTATATCTAAGGGGGGAAAGGCAGTCAAGATAACTACACCTTGATATCCTAGAAATGGTACAATTAGCAGAGAAAGACTTTAAAATATCCAGGAGTTGGAATTGAATCTATGGCAGTATCAAAAATATACAATATATAACCCAAACTCTCCATTTAGAAATGGAAGCTATATTTTCCCTGAAAGGGCCCAGGAAAGGTGAACCTCAGTAACTCGGCGCACACTTCCCACCCAAGTCTTCATTTCTAGCTAGCACTCCCCAGGAAAAGCAACCAGGGCCTTGTCCTGAGTGCCAGCGGCTTTTGATAGCCCTTTGCTGCTTGTGGAGGCTGGACCGAGTGCCCCTTTCAAGCTCGCAGAATTGACAATGGTGCACACTCTGACTGGCATTTCGAATTCTGAAACTGTGAGAGAGCATCTCTCTTGTTTTTCAAAGCAGTCTGCTTTGTGGTGTTTTACTCTGAGAGCCAAAAGGAAACTAAAACATGAACGGAACAAAAATCTGTAAATCTATACATGTAATTAAAAAAAAATGTAGACCAGGGCTCCTTGGGGGAAATCGCTGGTTTCAGGACTTGAGCAAGGGACGACTGAGGTGACAGTGGAATGTCTTTTATAAAAGAAAGCCAGGAAGAGCTGCAAACACCCCGGGGAACGTGCCCAAAAGACACAGCAGAAGCAACTTACATGGGTGACCTTGGCCAAACCAGGGACAGTTGCACGTCAAAATAAATGACAGTTATGGATTGTTACCTAATGAATAAAATAGAAAACTACGACTGTGAACTAATATACATGCGATTAGTTGTTGACAAGCTACTCCGGCTAACCATGATGAAAGGAATATTCGAGTGAAAATTGACCCATCCCGCCCCGTCTTCCGCATCGTGGACATGTTGGAGTCCATTATTTCAGCCACTGCAGAGCGCTTTCCAATCACAGAGCTCAAGCCAGTGGGATGGAAGGCAACGTTCTGCTGTGATCCAGAATGATTATAGCTGTTACTTTTGGGAAATACTTGTCAAACCTTTCTTCCTGATCACCGTTTTGTCTATCGATTTGTATTTATATTTTTAAAAGAACTTGTGTTGCTTTTACAATTACACACACTATTAAGGAGCGTCATTCCATGAAAATATGCCACTTTCATTTCTTTCCATTTTCCACTACATTTTGAATTCCCCTCCTAGATGGAAGATATTAGCATATATTGTTCATGATATATAATAACACAATGGTTTGCAATGACATATATTATAATCTACTAAAACTCTATTATCATATGTATGTTAATGGGTCATATGTTCTATAAATTATACTGTGAGATCCCTTCTCTTTTTATCCATTCAGATAGTTAACAATTGGCTTGAGATATAAGATGATAAGTCATAAATTATTGCTACTAGAGCTCCTGTTCAAATATGTATCGATTTATCCAAATAAGATGTGTCTAAACATGGCTCTTCTATCAGTGCATGGGTGCAGACAGGTTCTGCCAGTAACACTCTTGTTTTAGTCTTACTAGGACCAATCAAAACTGTGAGTTCTAACAGAATCCACTGGGCCAGTTAAATTCAAGGCAGAGAGCTCAGCTCAGAAGGTTATAACTTTTTTAGAGTTTAAATGAATAATCTTGATTGGTTTTCTCAAAAGACAGAAGATGACGATGAGGATGAAATTTTAAGAAAATCAAAGGGAGTTTTGGTGAGAAAAAAATTATCCAAGAAAGGAACCCGCACTGAGGATTCTGGTTCCACTTGAACAATACACACACTCGTTGTTCAAGGGCCATGAAAAGTAGGACTTGTCTTATAAGAATTTCGCTGGGAGCCTTATCCTAGTCACTCCATAGCCCCGATCTTGCCCGTTCAGACAGCTCTTTGTTTCTAAAACTCAAGGAATATTAAAAAGGAGCAGGATTTAAGTCACGCAAGGATGCTCAGTCTGCCTTTTTGACGTCGTATACGTTGAAGAGTGCCGAATTCTTAAGAGAAGGGTCAGAGAGATAGAAACACTGCCTTTGGAAGTAGATTGACCTAGACAGAGGATATGTCAGGAACAGCAGTGTCGCATTTTGATTTTTCTGTTTAGTAAAGGTTTTTATGGCTTTAGGACAAGGATTTTTAGCTTACCCTTGCATAAAAACTTAATTGTATGTATTGTCTACGTATCTAATGCTACCGTAACAGAAATGTGAGTTCAGTGGCCTAAAAGAGCATAGTTGTGCCCCTGTTTTGAGATGGCGTGTTATGAACTAAGAGACATCTGAGATATATCTCATTTCTCATTTGTCCCGAGGGCCCCAAACTTCAGGGTCAAAGTTGGCACTGTCACTAAGCTAGCTCTTATGGTTATCATATTTGATTCTCCCTCCCTTCTAGTACGGAGATAATTCTTGTCCCGCTTGTTAATGTTATCATTTCTGTGTTTTTCTTTTGCAAGCTTCCTCAAACACATGAGGTGCAAGCAAACCAGTAGTTTCCATTGTCACCGTTTGCTTCTCTATCCTTCTGCTTCCATTATTTCCTTTCAGTCTTTCATGCAGTCTCAGGGAAAACAAACAATGGTGTTTTTTTCCCTCTTCAGTGACTTCAATTTCTCACCACTGGTCTCCATGTCCTCTAACATGAAGGAAGCACAAGACCCTTCTATCTTAAAAACGCTGGACTCTTCCACGGTTTCCATGCTTAGTCCCTTCTCTTTACAGAAAAGCAACACTATATATCTTTCACTCGATGATCCCATGGATTATGTTTGTAAACAAAAGCCTGGCAATGGCGGAAGGGATATTTATTAATGTTGCATTATCTTGTGTGTACCATACCACAATCAATCTCCCCTCTTGACACTGCACCGATGTCCTCAAAGCTCATGCCTCCTCATGCTTTGCTAGGAAACACTGGTGAGCACTGCTTCGGAACGTTGGCCGGGGACAATGGCGTATTACCGAGTGAAAAGGGAAGACTTGTACCAAAGTCAGTCTAGGCCAGAAACCTATTTTACAAGAGCGATGGAAGTGAGTGCGGAGCATTTCAGCAATGTCAAACCACATCCTCTGAACATAAGGAGTATTGTACTTTGGAACTCTCACTGTGAGAAGCTAATTATTTATTCCAAAATCGATTAGGAAATGGTTATTTCCTTCAGGATAAATCCCACACTAAATGGTCTAGCACATAAGAGGGCTCATCTGTTTTTATCCTCGCCTCCTTCTCTCTTTCCTCTCCATCCCCCAGCTGACAGACACGTTTATTCCATATATTTTCTAAAGCAAACCACTTGCTTTTACATCAATACAACGTGTCCCCTTCTCTACCGAACTTTGTGGATGCTGTCCTCTATATTTTTTACCTTCATCTAATCACCATCATCCAATTAGCACCTCCCTTCCTCTCAGTGCTCAAACACCAGATGACCTTTCATGTAACCCATCAGAAATGTCTCATAAAATTATTCCCAAAGAAGGATAGAGAGAGTGAGAAATGACATCTGAGGAAAATGAGACTGTTATATCTTAAAGAGACTTTTTTAAACAAGATTCCATTGACTATGTGTGGTAGTTACATAATTTCATGCCAACCTGAGAAATAATTGTAGGGGTGGAGTCTAACCTTTTAATCAGGCCACACAGCCTGACGAGGCCTCATTGTGGGCTTCACTGCCACATGCGGATTCTGAGAATGTCTTCTCTCTCTCTGCCATGGTCTTTATGTTGACAAGCCCTGTGGAGACCTGCAGATACCTGCTTCTACCACCACTGGATCCACAAGACTTTTCGCCAACCAGTTTATGATCTTCCTGAATTGAGCATCATTGCATGTGCTTCCTGAGTCTGAAGAGGAATTTATGGACCCGTATCAGACAAATGGGCTAATATCGGACTCATGGACTTGATCTGGACAGGGCTGGGATGTTTTCTCAATGCACAATTGCTCTTTGATAGAAAGCTCTTTCTTCCACACACACGAGGGTCTCTGGATTTGTTTCTCTAGTCAACTCAGACGAACACACTCCACAAGCAGTTATTGTACATAGACAAATGGCTTCAGTAGAAAAAAACCATACCCTGAAACGAAATTCCCAGCTTTATCATCTGCTGTGACCTACGGTAAAACACGAGTACCATCATGAATATTCCTCCACGTTCGGTAACTGGGACACAGTGGTTCAAGTGCTGACTGCTAACCAGTAGGCAGGAATTTCTAGCCCAAAAGCAGCTCCCTGGAAGAAACAGTCCACATTCTTCTATTGGATTTCCAAAGACCACAGATTTGGAAGGCCTATAAAAGCAGTTCTACTCTGGTCTATAGGGTCACTTGGAGCCAGAATTGAGTCTTTGGCAGGGGGCATGGCTTTTATGATTCTGTCGATATACTTTTACTCCCTTTAGTATACTCAGTGGTGCTACACTGTGAAGAGGGAGCGGGAAGCCTGGTTAGGAGCGAGGCTGTAAATATAGACAACCATTGTGGACAGTAGTGTATATGGTCAAGGAGGGCAATCGAATCATGTAACAGCCTGTTCGCTGTCCTAATGGCCATTGAAAGTAAAACAATGGCAGTGTGCCAACAGGTAGCTTATAATTGCACATAAATAATCCTTAAGTAAAAATACAAGTAGTACAAAAACTAGACTGTCTTGTAAGAAAGCATTTTAAAATAGCGATAAACATATTAAATAACACCTGACAAAACCAATACAACTTATTTCAACTATTTAGATCTTGCTTCTTGATTGGCATCCTCACGTGCACTTTTCTTTGTTTTTACTCACGCATCGATGGCTGTGTGATTTGCCCTCGGCCATCTTTTCACTGGGGGAGGAGGGTCCCATTCTGTTAGAGTTTAGCAAATCGTATCAGAGTCATTGTGTTTGAGATATTATAAGCAGGCGACTTCCCTTCTCTGAACATAGTATGCTCATTTTTTTAAAACCCCTTTCTGATTCTGCTGAAGTTGTTGAAGAAATTCTCCTGACAGTATTTTGAGTTCTTTAAACACTTGTAGGAACTGCATAATTCATTCATAATATCTCATGGGAATTTGGGGCCTAACACAATGCCGAAACAAATGACAGCATGTCACCCATGTTTTCTCTTCATGTTCTATGTTTGTTTACTGAACTGACAAACAGAAGGGAATAAAAATGGAGTATTTCATCAAAAGTGTAACAAGTTTTATAAAATCAATCAATAATTATTGAAAGCACAGCTCTGTTCCATGTTTTTATCACCACAGACAGTATGAACATTAATACAGGTGCTTAGAATATGTTATTGTACAGATGGACATTAAAAGAAAGAGTAGACAGATCTGTCTAAATAACATAGGCTGGCTGAACAATCTGGAGGAGAAAACAACATGACCAACAGTTCCGGGGGTCATGGGAGAGGGAGAGGTGGGTGGAAAGGAAGTGGTGTTAACAAACCCAGGGACAAGAGAACAACAAGTGATCCAAATCGGTGGTGAGGAGGGTGTGAGAGGCCTGGTGGGGCATGATCGAGGGTAATGTAACAAAGAGGAATTGCAAGTTGGGACTGAGCATGATAGTGGGACAGGAGGAAAGTCAAGGTAAATGGAGGAAAGAGCTTGGAGGCAAAGGGCCTTTATAGAGGTCTAGATAAAGACATGTATATATGCAAATATATTTATATATTAGGATGGGGAAATAGATCTATGTGCCTATATTTATAGGTTTAGTATTAAGGTAGCAGAAGGACATTGGGCCTCCACTCAAGTACTCCCTCAATGCAAGAATTCTTTCTTCTATTAAATTGGCATTCTATGGTTCTCACCTTCCTGACACAACCGATGAAGACAAAGTGGGTGAATAAGCAAATGTGGTGAAGAAAGCTGATGGTGTCTGGCTATCAAAAGATATAGCATGTGGGGTCTTAATGGCTTGAAGGTAAACAAGCTGTCATCTAGCTCAGAAGCAACAAAGCCCACATGGAAGAAGCACACCAGCCTGTGTGATCCCGAGGTGCCGAAGGGATCAGTTATCAGGCATCAAAGAACAAAAATCATAACATTGTGTTTTCACATCCATGATATAATCACTGAAGACAAATGGGTGCATAAGCAAATGTGGCAAAGAAAACTGATGGTGCCCAGCTATCAAAAGATATAGCATCTGGGGTCTTAAAGGCTTGGAGGTAAATAAGCGGCCATCTAGCTGAGAAGCAAGAAAGCCCACATGGAAGAAGAACACCAGCCTGTGCGATCACGCGGTGTCAAAGGGATAAGGTAGAAGGCATCATCAGAACAAAAAATCTTACCATAGTGAATGATGGGGGGAGTGTGGAGTGCAGACCCAAAGCCCATTTATAGGCCACTGGAGAGCCCCTTGCAGAGGGGTCTCAGGGAGGAGACAAGCCAGACAGGGTGCAATGTAGCAACGATGAAAAATACAACTTTCCACTAGTTCCTAAATGCTTCCTCCCCCCGCACTATCATGATCCCAATTCTACATTGCAAGCCTGGGCCTGGCTAGATCAGAGGATGTACACTGGTACAGATAGGAGCTGGAAACAAAGGGAATCCAGGGCGGATGATTCCTTCAGGACCAGGAGTGTGAGTGGAGATACTGGGAGCGTAGAGGGAGAGTGGTTTGGAAAGGGGGAACCAATTACAAGGATTTACATGTGACCTACTCCCTGGGGGATGGACAACAAAAAAATGGGTGAAGGGAGACATCGGAAAGGGCAAGATATGACAAAATAATAATTTATAAATTATCAAGGGTTCATGAGGGAGAGGGGAGCAGGGAAGGAGGAAAAAAATGAGGAGATGATGCCAGGGGCTTAAATGGATAACACATATTTTGAGAATGATGAGGGCAATGAATGTACAAATGTGCTTTACACAATTGATGTATGCATGGATTGTGAAAGAGTTGTATGAAACCCTAATAAGATGATTAAAAAAAAGAAAGAGTAGAGACCATAAATTTGTCATTTCCACATTGAACCCTTTTCACAGATGCCATTGAACAACCAGTTTGCTGAACTCAACCAAAAATTAGGCATCCGTAATGCTGACCTCATGCAAGGCAGCTGAACCCCAACACTGGCTATGGTGCTACCTTGAACAACTGGGAGTAGAAATTCCATAGACTTTCCAAAGACTGCTCCTGGGTACATTCCCTACAGAAGCAGGAGCCCTAACATGAACAGACCCATGGACTCACAGCACTGTTCACAACAGAAAAAAAGTTGGAAATAGTGCCAAAGGCCCGACAGTGGAAGAACGGATCAAATAAATTTGGTGCATGCACACAATGCACTGCTAAAAACTACGAGGAAACCGTGATGTCCCTCATGACATGGGTGGACGTGGAGAACATTAAGTGGAGTGAAGTTAGTCAATCACAAAAGACAAATATGAGGATAAAAACCAAGACCAACACTTCCATGCCAAAGAGAGCAGGCCTTGGAACTTCCCAAGGGAGAGAGGGCAAAGAGGATGAAACAATGGACGAGAGCAATGGTTCTCAACCTTCTAATACCGCGACCCTTTCATACCATTCCTCCTGTGGTGTTGACCCCCCAACCACAACTTATTTTCGTTGCAACTTCATCATTGTCATTTTGCTACTGCTAAGAATCAGGCGAGCCCTGTGAAAGGGTCATTCGACCCCCACAGATTGAGTACCGCTGACCTAGCAGGTTGACCTGTTTTGACTTGGATGAAAGGAGCCTAGAGAACCATGGCTTTACGGAAGTTCCTAATCTCTCGGAACCTCCACTCCCTCTTCGCGGTGTCCTGAGATCTGAGTTTCTTTTCATCCATTTGATGGACTGAGCACAACGATGAGAAAATTGTGTGAAGTATGTTCTGTGGAAAGCTGGCTTGTCCCAAACCCTCTGTAAATGGCCTCCCTAACTCCACCTGCTTCATTTCTACCCACCCTCGGCCATCAAATGTCAAGTTCAAGTGACTCGTCAGTCTGACGTAGAAGCACAATTCTTCCCTAAATAGGCACCATTACAACCAGATCCTATCAGTACTCTGATCTAGGACTTTTAATAGCTGCATGCTGCAGTGGAAAGTGATCACCTTTAATGTTAGGATCTAGAGACCCTGCAGACCCCCTCCTGTCTTATTCTGTGTTCTCTCAATCAGATTAGGCATATTTCTATGAAAATTTGCATGGGTGTTTTCTCAGATATCTTATATGTGAAGAGCCTTCAACAAGTTCATGGAAAAATTTCTATGATCTTTTCAAATTTTTCATAAATGTTAAAAACCATCATAATATATACATACAGATATATTTATAGAGAGATATATGATGATAAATAAAATCATATGCATAAAACTCTGCAAGATCATTTTTGCTGTGTTCTTGGTATTGTCCAATCAGCTCAGACTCATAGCAATCTCCCGTACAACATAACAAAACACATGCAGTTGGATACCATCCTCACAACAATTGCTATCTGTGAATCCATTGTTGTGGACCATTTCCACCCAACGTGGACCCTCCACTTTACTAAGAGTGATGTCCATCTCTAGGGTCTGGTCCCTAGAGATAATATGTCCAAAGTATTGAAGGCGAAGTCTTGTCCTCCCCATTACTAAGGAGAATTCTAGCTGCACTTCTGCCAACACAGAATTGCTAGTTCTTCTTCATGGTATATTTCATATTCTCCATCAATGCCATGATTCAAAAGCATCCAATCTTTTTTTTGGTCTTTTTTACTCATTTTCCAGATTTTGCATGCTTATAAAGTTGCTGAAATACTATGTCTGGTTCAGGTTCATCTTTGTCCACAAAGCAACATCTTCACTTTTCTTAGACAACAGATTTATTGCTCTTTCCATGAGTGCTTATGAGAGATCCAAGTAAAATGAAATCCTGATAGCATCCATCTTTTCTTTATCTATAATGATGTTGCTTATTGATCTAATTCCAAGGACTTTAAAAAAATGTCATATTAAAAGCTGTAGTCTTCAATCTTCCTCAGTAAGTGCGTCAAATCTTCTTCACTCACAGCCAGCTAGGTTGTGCTATCTACATAGGACAGATTGTTAATTAATTTTACTCCAATTCTGCAGTACATGGAATGGGAGTCCATATCTGATGCCTTTACCACACCAAAGCTTTAAAATATTTACTGATATTAACCTTTTGAAATTTCAAGTTCTATTTATTTAACTTCTAAATCCTTAACTCTTTTGGCACTTATTCTGTAAGACATAGGTCAGACCTAACTTTGATTTCCTAAAAATACACTTATTTTAATTGACAGGTAGTATAGGCTTATATATTCATTTAATTATTTAATGAATATTTATTAAGACATTGTTTAGCAGGGCTCTTATGAATCAGTCAACCTGAAAGTGGTGATATTTTTTTAAGCTAATAAGCACTCTGATAATCACTGCATATACAGAGATAAAATAAATTGCTTTGACTATTGCCATCCTATAACATACATTAATAGTCTAGAGAAGGAACTAACTCAGTTGAGAAATAAGTATACAAATACATTTTTTATATGTTCCATAACAAAATAAAATGATGGTTCTAATAATAAAACACAGGAGTAAATAATGGAAGTAGACATTTATAACCAAATATGACAATTGGTAGAAATAGAGTTGGTTTAAGAACCAAAGAATCAGGTCAGTGTATGAGAGTGGGTAAATAGGAGATAACGATGATTAATTCTGAGCATGGAAAGAAAAGAATGGAGTGGAATTTCTGTTATGCCTTGATTAGCTCGTTCCAATTAAAGAGGTAAGACCTGAAAGATAATCCAAAGCAAACAACTACTTAAACCAGTGTTCATATCAAAATGATGACATCATGCAGAGTTCCTGAAACTAATGAGAAGACAAAAGAAAAAATGTCTGCCATGTCCTTACTCTGCTATGCGTTCATCTTCTTTCATTAAACAGGTTAGAATATCATGAAGGAAAGTTCATCAAACAAACAATATCTAAATATGGCATTACTGCTGTTACAAACTGGAATTGAGTCCTAGCCGTTAAATTGATTTTCTCAGGATAACAATTATAGTTCTGAGATCCTAACCATAGATGGCTCTCCTCCTTGACCCTTTCTGGAGGGTTAATATGGTTAAGTTTTGGAAATTAACCTTCCTCTCATGTCAGAGTTTGTTAAAATCTATGGGGCCGTTTTTCTTCTGGAAACTTCTATTTGCTGATGATTAAGTTGACACTGTTACAGATGGTCGAACAGCATTCACAAGGAGATTGAAAAACTCAAGCCGCATCCGGATCGTTCCTTCAAGTCTGTTCTGCACTTGGAGGAAGCATGAGAAATAAAGGTTTGTTCATTGTAAACATGAACATCGAATTACATCCATGTTTACAAGAAAATCTGTTGCTTAAAAAATTCATTGACTTCTCTTTTTAAAGTGTTTTTTTTTTTGTATAGACACTTCCACAATATGAAGAAGGCGTGCAATTTGACCTTGAAATCAGCTGCTAGAAAAATAACCTGTCTAAATGTTACTGGTCACCTAAAATATTACATTACAGGGCTGCTCAGTGGCACTCTTATAATTAAGTTGCTGCCATCATTTTTTTGAACTCTTAGTTTTATAAGCTTTACAAGTCGCCCCAAGGATCTTCACTTCACTCTCAATGCAAGAACGAATAACAGATACAACCGTTCACACACACTCTCATACACATGTTTATATACACTGTTAAGGATTCGTTTAAAATCTTTAGCCCCAATATTTTCCAAAAATGTATTTATACATACATTGTATTTGATTTGCGTAGTGATCAGGGTGTCATTAGCATGACCCCAATATTCCTGGAGGGTAAGGTCAGAAAATCATTGAGTTAATTGATTTCTATTGTATCCCAGCTCTGTCATAACAAAATATATAGCCTTGAGTGAATTTATATTTTTAAAATTCTATTCTCTTGGCTACAGTGTACCATTAAATTCCATCATATATTAAATGGTATGATTGTAACTTAAGATTTTAGCTCAATAGCAGGTGTCCCTTACTTTGTGTCCTCAGCAATAATCATAGATCACCATACACTGTCTCACAGACTGACCAGATGGTTTGGTGCGTCAACCAATTCTATTTCAACCTATTGTCATATTTGCTTCTACATCTCAACTTCCATTGTTTTCCTCTGAGTTTTCTTATGAGAACAAGCATTCATTTCTTAATGGAACATATCAAAATTACGGTTATATATTTATTTGTCAATTTACTTATTTCTTCCTCTAGACTATTCATACATGTTATATTATGGCAGTAGCCAAAGTAATTTTTATCATTATTTGCATATTAAAAGTCAGTACTTTTCCTCTTCATTTAATGACTCGTCTTGGGTTAGAGGATTATAACGTAGTGAAAGAATGGGGCGAAAAGTAACGCCAAGGAGTTGCATTCTCATGGGAATAGTCAACCGCCGGAAATCAACAGGGACTGAGGCTGTGCCAGCAAAAAGCTCAGAGGGCAGGAAGGGGGATGATAAACCCAAGGAGGAAGTAGGAAGAGGGTTGTGTGTGTCAATAGTTGAATGAAAAATAATCATCTCGGTCCAATTTCACCCAAATCTTCAACAAAACACGCGGAATGTCCAAAGTGAAATGATAAATTCTTAAGGTCTATTACAGGCTTTAATGGAACCCAATGTAAAATCACTCTAGACATTTTAGCAGGAAAGAAATGTATTAAAGTGTTTCATGAATGCTACCAAGGACAACAAATAGGAGTTCAGAGTTGTTAGTTGAAAACAAGACTATTACTGCCATTGAGTCCAAACAACAGAATTCTTATACCTGCTGTGGGGCCCTGGACTCTTCCATCTCTACTGCTCTCTCTGACAGTGGTTGATTTTGCCAGGCACTTTTGTCATATTGGTGATAAAACCCAAAACCAAACTCACTGCTATTGAGTCAACGATGATTCAGTATGACCCACTGTGGGTTTATGAGACTGTAATTGTTTACAGGTGTAGAAAGCCCAGTCTTTCTCCCGTGGAGTTACTGGTGGTTCTGAACTACTGAACAGGTGTATCATAACCCAATGCATAACCTCTACACCACAAGGGCTCCTTGCCATAATACTAATAATTTATGTCTTTTGTGTAACTGGACCAGCTGACTTTAAGGAAAATTGGTTTAGTTTTGAATTTTTTCTTCTATTTGGGGAGGTAAAAGTGAGACGGTTCCCTCAGTAGGAAGCGTATTCCAATGCCTTGGAAAAATCAAAAGAAGGAGGAAAAAGTCCACTACAATCTTCTTAAAACAAATTTTAAGTCGAGTGCCTTTTATTGATCAATTTCTTACACATAAATGCTGTTATGGTTGTCACTTCAAGTGAACATTGCTACTACCCAAGGCTTGATATTGGATGTTTGGAGGCTTGCAGCTATCCCCCTCAATCTGAGGAGGCAGCTCTGCCCCAGTCATTAGATTTTGAGTACTTTCTTACCCAAGAGGCTATCTTCCAGCACTTTATAAGACAATGTTCTCCTGCTATGCATAAGATCTTCAGTAGCTAAGCGTTTCACTCCTGTATAGAGTTACAGTCTCAGAAACCCACAGGGGCAGGTCTACTTTGTCCTCTACTATGGTCACTATGATTCTGAATTGACCAGATGTCAGTGAGTGGGAAACACTCAAAAGAGAACAGCCCATTCCTTCCTAGTTTGGTCCAGAATATTGAAAGTTCCACCGACTTCCAGAAACACAAACACATTTTCCTTGGAAGAAGTACAGCCAGGATGCCCCTTAGAAGCAAGGATGGTAAGACTTTGTTTCCAGTACTTTGGACACGTAATCAGGAGGAGCACATCCCTGGAGAAGAACATCAAGGTGTGTAAAGTAGAGGGTCAGTTGAAGAGGAAAGCCCTCGGCAAGATGGACAGACATAGCGGCTGCACAACGGGCTCAATTGTGGGGGGAAAGTTGTTTGTTCCTTAGGCAGATGGGACAGGACCACCATCTTCCACAGTTCAAGGCCCATGGGAGAATGCTAGTAGCTTAACCATGGAAGCTGATGAAGCAGCGGCTGGCCTGTCTCTGCCTGAGGAAAAAACAGATACTTTGCGTCCTGCTCCCTGGAAAAAGCTGCAGAAGCAGCCACCTGCAAACTTATCAGTTATTTCATGTTCCCAACCTTATCCTCCCCTCCTCTCGGTGAACAGCTTGACTGAAGTGTTAATGTTTCTTTGTATACCTTCAAATAATTGTCAACTGCCCGTTTGGGGAAACCTGTCAAGTATTACAGGCTATGTTCAGGGAGTCTATTTAAACCTGCCTCAGATAAAGTTCCAGGTCCTGGAATGTCTAGACTGCAGGGTCCCCCATGCCCCAACTGCATCTATGTTTTTTACTCTTAAATATAATTTTTCTCATTGCAGATTGTACCCTCTTGAACACATTCAATTTTCAAGATAAGAGCTGGGCTCGATATTATCTTAACCTCAAATGCAACAATGACTGTGAATTAGCATTTCATTCTGCTGCGAATGGGCTCATGGTGCGTCAAAATCAGCTCAATGGCACCTCATAACAAGAATAAGGTTTGATATGGATTTAGGTGGTATCACGTGTTAGCAAGTCACCCCTTAAGGGGTGCAAATGGCTAAGCACACAACTATTAATAAAAGGGTGGCTATTCGAACCCACCCGGAATGACCTCCCTAAACAGACCCACTGATCCACTTCTTTGAAAATCCATGGATCAGAATGCTACTCAGGCACACAGGGTTTCCCTGAGTCACAGTACACTGAGAGAAATTAACAACATGCGTTAGCTATGACCAGGTTTCTTTGGAGGGGATATCATAGTCCACACCAGAAACCCAATCTCAATGATGTGGAGTTGTTTCCAATCCATAGTGATCTGATAAGACTGAGTGGAACTGTCTCCGGGGGTGCCCGAGTTCATAAGTCTTAATTTTACAGGACTAGAAATCCCCATCTGTTTCCCACAGAGAGACTCGTGGTTTCAATCTGATGTTGCAGCCAGCAACCCGCCTTGTCACTCCCTACACCACTGCAGTCCTTTGGTGTCATCAGGACTATTTTGACCCACGGCGACCCCATTATAGGTGAATTGTTCAGAATCATTTTTATCATGCTGCGTTGAATCTATCTATGCTACAAACTGTAAGAAAATCCAGACAGTAGAAAGAAAGCAAAATGGACATAGACGATTGTAAGGCATTTCTGTATTTCAGGAAAAAGAAGCAATGCGTTGATTGGGAATATCCACTCTGTTAACCTGTTAGGAATGTTTCTGCTGTTAGAAGGAATAAGGGTTCTTACTAAAATGTTGCTGTAGAGCCTCCACTTGGATTTTGTCCTGCTTTTAAAGGACAGCCTTGGGGGAACTTTTTTTTAAAATGGCCTCTGCTTAGTGTAAGGGTTAGAACCAATAAAAATTGAGACAGTTACTATGTTTCCAAAAATGCAGCTAAGTTACACCATGATAAGATACTATTTCTTACAATGTATTCATTATTTGACAAATAGTGAGCAATTACTTGGTGACTGGGCCCTAAGCTAATAACTGAAGATAGGATGACCAGGGAGCAGATACAGCCTCTGCCTTCATGACAGTAATAATCAAACTAGTTTGTCAAAAACTGCAAACACTAAAAGTATTTATATTTAATCTTCAATATTAAGAACATTAGGAACTGGTGCTCTGATTAAATCGCCGGAAGCAATTGCTCTAAGGCTTGGAAATCAATTCAGCAAGATACACTAAGAGACATTAAAAAAAATGACAATATGTTTCGACTCACTAATTCTGCTGCTGGGAATGAACCCTAACAAAATCATCAACACAGAAACTCTAGTGAAAAATAGGAAACAGTTGCCAAGCGAGTGAAAAGCAAGCATATTTGGTGGTCTGTTATGCATATCTTAAAAAATGATGGTTAGGAAGACAACCCAATTACATCCAGAATATTATGGGAAAGGGCTTCCACAAGTTTGTGGGAAATGGAATCAAAAGAGGATGACATTTTTCCATGTATTGTTAAAGGGCCGTAGTATATAAATACAACAGAAGTCTGTAATATGAACTGCCAAAGAGGCTCCACTAGGAAAGACATGCTGAGCCTCCTGGCAGAGAGAAATTGGCTCAAAAGCTAAGAAGTTCCAAGTTTCTTAAAGTGGGAGAGCCACAGTGCCTGCTGACAGACTCCCCTTTACCATTGACCAGTGACACAAGCAGCATCAGTGAACCTCAATTCCCCCAGCAAGGCCAATTGTTCCCAGACCCTGGCAACCCGGCAGACCAAATCTCTAAGCTCCCCTGCATCTGGGAGCCCTGGTAGACAGAAGATCATGTGGACTGTCAGGTGCAGAAATAATCAGTAACCAGCTTTTTGCCATTGTCCCCTTTTCTCCTTTCCTGCTTTGTTCTCTGGTGTTAAACCTGCCCCCACATTCCCTCCCTCCCCTATGTCATAACACTACCAAAGGAGCAGGAATTCCCCTTTACAGGGTGGTTTTATTTCTTACATTACTTGATTTTCTCTTCGTGCCTCCTCTTCCGGGCGCCCCCACACTCCTGAGAATACGTACTTTCCCACAGGCAAAAACCTGCTAGCCTGTAGATTCTGGCACATGCACCCTCAAAAAGGATTAAAACATGCATTCTTCCTCGTCTGAGGGCAGAGACACCTCATATTTACAGCAACAGAACGGGAGAAGTCCACACAAAGCGACACAAATCCATTGTTTCTTTTGTCCCTTTTGTCCCACCTTTTGCCTGCATATCTACCCATTCACACTTTGAGCTTTTTTCTTCCTTTTTAGTCTTGAAATAAGTTTACATGAAATGCATGCATTCTGAGTACCCTACTTAAAATACATTTACCCATAATTTTTACAAATCTGTTGGCCTGTTCAGAAAGCCAGTGATTATTACTTCTACTACTTTTATTTTTATTCCCTCTCTTCACTCCCTTCCCCCAATTTCCCCTCTTATCCATCTCTTTCCCTTTTTCTTTATTTCACCATCATATAGACCTCTGCCATGTCACCATATAGAGCCAGCTACATCCAAACAACCCGGCCCCTCACATATCACTAACCATGTCAAGGAGACGGCAGTCAACTATAGTAAACACACAAAAAAAATAAGAAAACAACCCCCAAAAAAGGGAAACCACCCAGGCACAATGGAGTAGTCTGAAGAGGCCGTGGAACTACCAGATCCAAACTCAAAGGAAAAGAAGGAGGTATGTCCTTTCAAGAGATGTGGGCAACACTCATGAGAATAATGGAAGGGGGGGGGGTGGGACAAAAAACAACTAAACTTAAAGCATAGAGAATCCCAGAAGATAAACAATGGGATACTCGAATTAGGTAACAAAGTAAAATGAACATAATGGAAGAAGAGGGAAATTGAATCAGTGAACTCAAAGACAATTGCTGTGACTAAAATTGACAGGAGAAATGGTGAACAAAAAAAGCAAAGGAATCCTAAGAAAGCCTGAGAATGATGTGGACCACTATCAAAGAGTCGCAGAATAAGAAACCACGCAACCAAAATTCTACAGAAAAAACAGTATAAGAAATCATGCACGAAAATTTCACAGACATCACAAAAGAGGGAAAATGATGATTCAAGAAGCTGAGAGAATCCCAAATAGGAGAGATCTCAAAGAAAAACAGCATGCGATGGTGTAATCCAAGTCTCCAGTTTCCAGGAAAAGGAGAGAATCCTGAGAGCAACTAGGAAAAAACAAACACAAAATCACACACCTACCAAGGAAAATCAAAAAGGATAAGAGTGCATTTCTCAGCAAAACTATGCAGGGAAGAAGACAAAGGAGTGACATATGTAAAATTCTGAAAGAAAAAAAAAGGCCAATCAGCAATCCTATGTCTAGTAAAATTGTCCCTCAAATATGAGGGTGAAATAAGACTATTTCCAGACAAGTTAAAACTTGTAAAAAGTAAAAAAGGAATTCAGAAAATCAAGACAGCAAAAAAATATGGACGGAATCATTATGGACAGAGAATCAACAGCAGAAGCAGACAAACCGGAGAACACCCTCAGACAGGACCCCACCTCCCAATAACCAATACAAAGAAAGCAGAACTTTAAACAATAAACAAATACAGGAGAAACAAAGACACCCATAAAACCACGAAAAAATAGGGTGTGTGGGGGGAGAAGGGTGGGAGGTGGAGGATGGGGGTGGGGTACCAAACACAAACAGCAAAATGACAGCAACACACATGCATATATTAACAATGACCTTGGATGTCAGTGGATGGAATACATCCATCAAAAGACAGTAGCTTCTTGGCTTAGCAATCAAGACCATCTACCTGCTGCCTACAAGACACGTATCTTAAACTCAAAGATAAAAATAGACTAAAAATCGAAGGATGGCAAAAATCTGTCAAGCCAATGGCGACCATAAAAAGGCGAGAGTGGCAATATTAATCTCTGACAAACTATTACTTAAAGTGAATAACAAGAGGGGCACTGCCCCGGGGGGTCACCCTCTTGAAGCTGTGTTACTTGTTTCTCTGTTTTTCTCTAAATGAACCCTAGAGAAAATGAGTCTGTAAGGAAAGAAACAGAACAAAGGTTTGGTGAGAGGGGAGATACAGCAGGGTGGGAGGAGATAAAAAGTGATATCAAGAGGCCAAGAAGGAAAAGTATAGCTGGAAACTGATTGTGGAGGTATGATACAATTATGTTTGACATGATTGAACTATGGAATTATATGACATATGTATTAATTTCCAAGTTACAGCAAATTATACAAACATCATAGATCCAGGATTGAGTTCTGGGTTCACACTAACTCCTAGCTCCCATTTAAGAAAAAAACAATTCTTACATCATTGCCTAGCTCGATACTCAACTTCATGAAATGATCACTGAAGATAAAGGTGCTACAGTAAAGTGTGGTGAAGAAAGCAGATGGTACCCAGTTATTAATCTAAATAGTGTCTGGGGTCTTAGAGGCTTTTTTTTTTTTCCTTTCAAATAAGCAACCGTCTAAGCAAAGAGCCAACTAAGTCCACCCAGAAGAAGCACACCAGTTTGTGTGATCAAAAGATGACAATTACAAATTTGCATATGACGAAGAGAAAAGTATCAGAGCTAAAACTAGAAACACCCAATCTGGAGAAGGCTATGGAGGACAGTGGGAGCCCTAAACCCATCTACAGAGTATCTAGTCTGACCAAGCTACTGGCAGCTCTAGCCAAAGGCAAGAGTCCTGAACAGCCTTATTCCTATCAGGCAGAGACCACTGTAATCTTGATGATGCATGATCGAGTTCAGTACCAGGCCAGTTGCCCTCCCTATAGACACAGCCTGAATTTGTACTGGGTGCAAGTATCTCCTAGTTGTTCCATGACAGAAATTTCTTCCCTGACTTTTAAGATGTTGATGGGGGTCTTTTCCCACTTATGCATAATTTGTATTTTTGCCTTTATACTAATATGATTTTGTCCTTTACCACCTTAGTGTGATTTTTTTCCCAGCTGTGAAACACAGGAGGAATGGATATATAAAGATAATAACCGATACAAGGTGGTATAGAGAATGCCGTGGTAGGGGGTTGGGCAATAGGGAGGGAAAGGGGATTTTAGGAGTAACAGTGAAGGCAGGGTGGGGGCACTATAACTGGTCATGATTGCACAACTCAGTTTAAAGGATATAGAACCATGGGGCAGGATCAGGGGTGGTGGTGGGGTTGCTCTAAGAGAGATGTGATGGTAATTGTACAATTCCCCTTGATGGGATTGAACGATTGAACAGTTCAATTGTATGACATGTGAATTATGTGCCAATAAAGCTGTTGAGAAAAATAAAACAAAAACGAAAACAAATGAAATAAAACCAAAAAAACCCCTCTGAACAACATAATGGGAGACAACAATTGACACTGTAATAATGAAATGAACAATATATCAGCAACATGTAACCTTAATAAACATATACACACCCAATAAAGACTGAAATACATCAAATCAGATTCTCTCCCAGAGTTGAAAACAGAAATAAACAGACTGACAATAATAATAAAGACTTAAATGCACCACCGTCAAGGAAAAACGAATCATCAGGAAAGAAACTCAATAAAGACACAGAAGAGTTAAACCACACCGTCAACCAGCTCGACCTCCTAGACATATAGAGAGCAGTCCACCCAACAAGACAGTACACATTCTTTTCCAGTGCACAGGGGACACACTGTGGAAGAGATCATATGTTAAGCCACAAAGCAAGCCTCGATAAATTAAAAAACATTGAGATCCTACGATCCATTTTCTCAGATCACAATACTATAGAATTGCAAACCAACAGTACAAAGAGAAGGAGTACAAAATAAACAATCTCTGAAACAAATGATAAGGATAACATATAACACCCACATTTGGGGACACACCAAAAGCAGTGATAACAGAGCAATTTAGAGCAAGCTATGCACATATGCAAAAAGTGGAGGAATCTAAACTCAACACATTCACACACAGCTTCAATGACCTGAACAAAGGAAACAGCATAAACCCCTCAACAACAGAAAAAAGAAATAATGACGATCATTGATTTTGGGAGGGGCTGTAGAGTTGGTTCTAGCCCATAGCAACCCTGTGCACAACACAGTGAACCACCACCTGGTCCTGCACCAGCCTACAATTTGTCCCTTTGTTTCAGCCCATTGTTGCTGCCGCTGTGTCAGTCCATCTCATTCCTTTTTTTTTTGCTGGGCTTCCACCTTACCAACCACGATGCCCTTCTCCAGGAACTGGTCTCTCCTGACAACGTGTCCAAAGTCCGTGAGATGAACGCTTGCCATCTGTGCATTCAGGCTGTACTTCTTCCCAGACGGGTAGATAGACAGATGTATAGAGAGATATCTCCAAATAGAACCCATTTTATACTTGTTCTGAATGGCACTGTCAGGTGAGCATGGGACTGCTAGCCAAAAGGCTGGTAGTTCAAAGCCACCAGCCAGCCTCTCCTCAGGAGAAAGCTAAGGTTCTCTGTGCCTGGAAAGATTTAGAGTTTCAGGAATCCTATACAGGGTCACTGTGAGTTGCAATCAACCCAGTGGCAGTGGGTTGGGTTAGTCCTCACATTAGAGCATCCTTTGCCATAGTTAACGTGTGCTGCCAAGTCTTCAACTCATAGACACGCACTATAGGACAGAGTACAACTGCCCCTTCGGTTTCCCTGCGCTGTGACCTGTAAGGGAGCAGATGGCCAGATTATTTCTCCCTCAAATCCACTGGTGGTTTCCACATTCCAACAGTGATGCTGACAGCCAAGTTCTTTCATCACACTTCCATCACTTGTTGTACCTACAGTTGGTTACCAGGGTGACCACCCGGTTTTTTTCTTTTGCTAATTGCCATGGAGCTCCCTGTTTGGACTCTCCTCCCAACAGAAAGGAAGGGACAGGGAGACTGTCCTCTTTACTGATTCCATTTTTGAAATACAGCCCCCATTTATTTGAGAAGAAATTCCTGGGTTGTAAAACTGGCTAGAAGCCTATACAGTCTTGAAGATTTCTCAGAAGAGGTAAAGAAATGATGTGCTTACACACGATCTAAAGTAAATGCTTAAAGACAAAGAAGGGACGGAGGGTGTCTCCTTGTTCCTCTAGGGGAAGATGACATATTCAGGGTTTTTTTTTCTGTTTGATTTGTACTTACTCTTGCAGTGAATAAGGCATTCTGTCAGTGGTTTCTTACTCACTGAACAAGAGAGCAGGAAATGCAGGTTCCAAATCCACTGATTTGGGATTCAAATGAGATCTTAATCTATCTAAGTCAACTTCTTAATTTAACAAACAGGAATCTGAGGCAGGAATACATTAGAATTTTTTGCAGGACCAAGGTACTTTTGCATATGTAGGCCCCTTTCTAGGTAAAAAATAATAAAACTTATATTTCAAATTTAAACATCAGCAAACAAACAAGTAAAGCAAAAACAAATTAAGGGTAGGATAGAATTTATGCTGAAACGTTGTTAGATAAAAAAGGAAGGAAAAATATTACTATAAGGAAAGGCTGCTATCTTGAAATCTGCAAGACTCTCATAGGTTAGGTAACCAGAGTTTGGTTTGTTTGGTTTTTCTCTCTTTTCTGTTGTTGTCATGTTCTGCTGAGCAGATTCTGCTCAAACAGATCCTATGTCATAGAGTAGAACTTCCCCCACAGAGCTTTCCAAAGCTGTGATATTTATGGATTTACGGTGACACCTCAACATAAAAAAGAAAACAAAATCCTCACCAATCACAACATGATAAAGGGAGGGAAGACTGTAGTTGTCAAGGATTTCCTCTTACTTAGATCCACAATCAATGCTCATGAAAGCCAAGCCCAACCCAGCCCAGCCCAGCCCAGCCCAGCCCAGCCCAGCCCAGCCCAGCCCAGCCCAGCCCAGCCCAGCCCAGCCCAGCCCAGCCCAGCCCAGCCCAACCCAACCCAACCCAACCCAACCCAACCCAACCCAACCCAACCCAACCCAACCCAACCCAACCCAACCCAACCCAACCCAACCCAACCCAACCCAACCCACGGCCGTCAAGTGCATGCCAACTCACAGTGATGCTCAAGAACAGGACAGAACTGCCTTAGTGGGTTTCTGAAACTGTAACTCTTTAAAGGGGTAGAAAGCCTCGTCTTTTCTTCCATGGAGGCTGGTGGCTTTGAATTGCTGACATTGTACCTAGCAGCCCAATATGTAATCACTATTCAGGAGGCAGGAAATCAAATAATGCTAGGCTATTGGCTGGACTCCATTTTTGTTGTTAAGTACTTATTCTGAGTTATCTTTAAAAAGTCATCCAGAATCGTTCATGAGACCTGTGAGATCTCTTCCCCTTTGATCATTTCTTCTCACAAGTTCCAAGGAGGAATACTACCATGGGATCAATCATAGTACATGATAGAAAAACAGATAAAATCAAAACAAAATCATGATTTGTGAAGTCCAATTCGTCACTCTCAAAGGTGGGACTACAGAAGCTGGTGGGTGGGAAGGAATGGTTGGGACACATACGCAATTAGAGCAGATTAAACGAAGTTGCAGGGTTTTTTCCTGGGCTTCAATCACTTGGCTTTGTAGTAGTCCAGGTATGATTCAAGCCCATATGACTGAGGTGGTTACATGACAGTTCCAGGACCTCAACTTTAATTTACATAACTAGCACCTGATTGCCTACTTTTAGCATATCCCCCGGCAAACTCCCTAGATCTCTGTGTGGACATTTTCCTGCATACTAGTGATTCTATTTTCAACTGCACTCTTCCTGAGGGCAACGCTTCCCTCCTTAACTTGACCAAGACTTGCCTAAGCATAACCACCTGGCTGCTTTAACGGTGAGCAAGCACTGAGAAGTAACAAAGAACTCAAATGGTACCTCAATTTATGTCAAGACTCAAATGGAGTTAGGGTTTATCATTGTAGACCACAGCCTTCCACACACCAAGTGCTTCTGACTTTAAGCTCTACTTCACAAGATGTTAACTAATTCAAGCTTCATGATTAGCAGAACAGTGCTTAAGAGAGCTCATCTTTGTTTTTGTATATATCAACCAATTGGAGTTTTTCCTTGCAAGTTCCTGAATTTTCTACCGAAGCTCTATAAAAAAATCCCTTTAGCTATCGGTTTTAGTGAATCCTCCCTAACCACTGTTGATTCTGAATCACTGGATTGCCTCAATAAAATTCTAATTTTTACCGAAAAAAATAAAAAGAAATCAAAGATGTTACATTGGGTAAATCTTTGTGCAAAAGACCTCTTTAAATCAATTTTAGAACATTTTTATTTCCCCAAGAAGAAACGTCCTATAATTTAGCTATGCCTTGTTAAAAGAAAGGAAGAAAGAAAGTGTAAAAGAGCAAAGATAACACTTTGAAAGTTGACATGTGCCTGAGCCTAGCCATGATCCACACATGCATGTGAACGCTTGACACCGAATGAGAAATGCCAGAGAAATGGCGCTTCGGCATTGTGTTGGAGAAAAATTTTCCATGTGCCACAGACTGTTGGGGAAAAATATTGAATATGCCCTGGACTGTCAGAAGAATGAAGACATTTGCTTTCAAAGAAGTACAACAGGAATGCTTGTTATACTTGTGAGGATGGAGCAGGATCAGACAGTGTGCACAGATGACTTCGTGGCACCTACCAGCAATAGCAATGATTGCTCTGTTTGAATGGTTGCGTCTCAGTCTATGTATAGGCTCCACACGAGCATAGGTAAGTGTTCAGGAATTCTCATTCTTCCCAACCTTCTCCATGTTTTGTTATGATCCTCCCAATCACAGGATCTTCACTATACAACACGCTTTTGTATAGTCTACAAAATATCAGCAAATATCTTTCTGCTATTATCTGCTTCCAGCCACGGTCCATCTGACCTCAGCAAAAATATCCCCTAGTGCATGTCTTTGGTGGGTTCAAACCCGTGACCTCTCGTTGAACAGTTGAGGGTTTAACACTTGCAGCACCAAGGTTCCTTCTTATTTTCAATATAACTACTCTTCAGTCAATTCTGACTCATAGTGACTGTGCAGGCCAGACTGTTATCGCCCTATGGGGTGTTGGAGACTCAGTCTTCATGGGTGCAGACATCTTTCTCATCTTTCTCCTGGGGAATGCCGATGGGTTCTAACTGCCAATCATCAGGTCAACAGCTCAACATGTAACTCACCATCCCACCAGGACCCTTCACCAGGGATTACGAGCTGCTCAGGCTCAGTGAGGGTCAAAGTTGAGGGGCCTCGAGGAAGGAGAGAAGTGTCACTAAAGTTTAGTCGAGTCAAAGCAGTCAAATTTTGCCTAAAGGGGCCAGTAGACATCAACAGTTAATCATGGCACAAAGAATGGGTATTTGGAAAGCCTGGGTCTGACCTTGTCATGGGAAAACCAAGAGGACATTTAATAGAAGTTATCATAGGGAGAAGGCTAGCTCTTCGCAGAAAGTCACTTCCAGAGCACGAAAGGTGCTGAGATTTCTTCAGCCCTGGCTCTTTGCCAGGATCACAAGCCTTTGGCAAAGATCAGCGTTGTCAATGACTACTTTGTTATTAGGATAAATACATCAACACTACTATGTAATCAATCGCATAACATTTCATTTGAAGGAAAACTTAATGATTTTCCTTTTCCCTTGGTTTCCATTTTTGTAGGATTTACAGGTATTCAGGTATTATACTGAATGGATACATCAAGCTTGATCTGAGGTCCCTTTAAGGACACTCTCTTTCACGCTAGATTCTCTAAAGAAGCAAAATCAGTGACTATATATACTGATATAAATATATGTCTATAAACTGGTTTAATATATACATACATGCATATATATTTAATGGGCCAGTGGCTCACATAGTTTTAGAAGTATGCAAGTTTAAGGCCTGGTGAGATCCAAGTCTGTGAGGACACATGTTAAACTACAGACTTCTACCGCCTCATGCAGCTATGGGTGCTAATAAACATATGATGGACAGTGTGGCAGTTACACAATCTCCTGTCAACTTGAGTGAAGGGGTGGAATCTAGACTGTCAATCAGGTAGCAGCTTGATGACCTCATTTAGAGGTACGACAGAGTTCAATAGCTCACTGGAGGCTAGACCCAGTCTCTGCCTTCCCTTTCCTGCTGTTGAGACACTCAGGGAACTGGAGGAGACCCATGGAGACCTGTGCCAGCATTGAGATGCTTCCACTGCCACTGGATCCATAAGACTTTTTACCCACTGGCCTGTGACCTTCCTGCATTCGGCATCATTGCATGTGCTACCTGAGGCTAAAGATGAATTTTTCGACTAGTATTGGATACATGGGCTAATCTTGACTTTATGGACTTAATCTGGACTGGGATGGGATGTTTCCTAAATAGATAATCCCTCTTTTATATAAAGCTCTTTCTTATACACCTATGAGTATCTCTGGATTTGTTTCTCTAGTCAAGACAGACTAACACAGACAGGAAGAAGACAGGTCGATGCCTACAAAGCAATTGAATTCAAGGTTAATAAGCCAGGCTTATGGCTGCAGAGCAGAATGAATCCAAAATTGGCAACTCAGATGGACTCCTATAATCAGTAGATAATATTGAAGGCTGCTGGCTTAATTTAAAAATTAAAAAAACCCACTACCACCAACAAAGGAGGTTGATGAGTAAGATGCAGGATCCAGATTCAACACAAAGTAAAGCGTGCATTTTTATAGTGTTCACTTATATTGGAAGCAGACCACACCCCCGGGGAAGCTTCCTTACAAGTGATTGCTCCAAGGCTGTGATCTGAGTAAGGGTGTTATAACACACCCTAATCCTCTTAGAAATAACTGGCTGCTCAGAATAGATCCTATTATGCAGTTGATCAGGTTCTGTTAGATCACTTCATGGGGGGGATTTCTAGATTTTAACTGCCAAACCACTAAGAACCCAGGTCTAGCCAAATTGATACAAAACCTGACTAGTACAGACACCAAGTTGAGACAATGGAGTCCAATCTAGGGTTCTTGGTACATCTTGTCCTATAGGGAGACTGAAGGAGAAGGGTCTGTTCAAGAGGTGGGATAAAAGTTTGGGGGTAACGGTGGAGATACCAACTTTGGAATAAGAGTCTGTGTTCATAGAAATTAAGGATTAGTGAGAGAGGTTCATTAAAGAGCTGGGGCTAGGATTTCCTTATCAGTTGTTAAGTGCATCTCCTCATTCAACTAATATTTGTGCACCTACTATGATTTTTATAACTGCCTTTACAGAGCTTAAAGTCAAGCAGTGAAGTCAATGGCTATGTTAGACAAGGTTCTCTAGAAAACAAAACCAGAAAGCTAATAATTATGCATATATATATATAAATAGATAACATAGGAAATGAACAGCTAATTAATCTATAAAGCAGTACAAATGGCTCAGTGCAACTCACTCCGTGAGAAAGCTGTGAGACACTGGCAGTCCTTCAAGTTTTGAGGGCCGCTGAGTAGTCCTCTGTAGAGCGATTCAGATTATCTGGGCACAGGCAGCAAACAGCGAGGCAGGTCACCAACAGTCAGCCAGATGACAGGGTCCAACACTCCCCAGCTCAAGAGATGTAAGTCCCAATAGTGTGGCAAAGCAGGTCTTGAAGGAACCTCAAGTTACAGCAACACAGTCCACGGGTTAGGTGTCCCACAGGTAATGGAGTTTGCAAATGAAGACACAGAACCAGCAAGACAGACGCACACTGGTCCAATGATCAAAGAGCAAGAGACAAGAAAGGAGATGCTCGCTTAGCCATTTATCTCTCTGTCCTCCAATTAATCCCACATGTGTTCATTGGACACGTTGGCACAATAAATGTTAACTATCTGAATCCACCCCTTGCCAACTTGGCACTTGTACACAATTCTTTAGCCATATATAATTTCAGACATTAATAAAATCACACTTATATTCAACATGAAACATCTATCATACATATAAATGAACACACAGAGTCCAATTATATTTGATATATCATCCATGAACAAAGGAAAGATATTCAATAAGCACATATAAAGAAAATACACTGACAATCACAAACCTCGCTTTTGCAATTGATCATATGGTCATAACTGATAGGTAAAACTACCTTCTTCTACTACCCATTCTGTATTACCTTTGCCCTCAGCAAGCACCTCAGCTGGCTGTGGGTTTTTGCTTGGTGGGGTGACCCAGACCTTCATTTCTGAGGGGTCTGGGTCATTACATGTCCTGTCAGGATTGAGTCGCTATAACTTACCACTTACTTTAATCACAGGGCATGGTAGCACTAAGAGTCAGCCTACGGGATCTCCTAGATTCCAGACATATTATTCTTTACCTCCATTATGCAACACCAGTCCAATTTCTCCTTGGTAATCAGGATCAATCACACCACTCAGTACAGTGACACCCTTCCTGACCTCTTGATCCAAAGGCATGAGAAGCCCAAAGTGCCCAGGGGGCATTCTTAGCTGCTAGTTCAGTGGAACCCGTGCTGTGTTTCTGGGTGGGAGAGTTCCTTCCTTCGGGACCAGCACCCCCAGGCCTGAAGCACATAGTGTTGCTGGGACAGGAAGCAAAAATGCTGCAAGGGGATCACTAGGAGTAATAGTGAGTGGTGCCACTCCAGCTTCCACCCCTTGGTTCCTGGACCCATGAATCCTGGCTATTGGAGACACAGCACCATATATTGGCCGCTGGTTTAGAGCATATACAGCTTCCTGGAGAACATTGCTCAAGTCCCACAAGTTGTTGACACCTAGTTGATGCCGTAATTGTGTCTTTAGGAGAAAATTCCATCATTCTATCAAACCAGTAGCTTCAGGATGATGAGGAACATGATACGACCAGTGGATTTCATGGGCATGGGCCCATTGCCGCACTGCATTTTCTGTGAAGTGAGTTCCTTGATCTGAAGCAATGCTATGTGGGATGCCATGCCGATGGATGAGGCGTTCTGTAAGTCCACGAATGGTAGTTTTGGCAGAAGCATTGCATGCAGGGAAGGCAAATCCATATCCAGAGTAGGTGTCTATTCCAGTAAGGACAAAATGCTGTCCCCTCCATGATGGAAGTGGTCCTATGTAATCAACCTGCCACCAGGTTGCTGGTTGATCTCCCCAAGGAATGGTCCCATATTTTGGACTCAATGTTGGTTTCTGCTGCTGGCAAATGGGGCACTCAGCAGTGGCAGCGGCCAAGTCAGCCTTGGTGAGTGGAAGCCCATGTTACTGTGCCCATGCATAACCTCCATCCCTGCCGCCATGTCCACTTTGTTCGTGTGCCCACTGGGCAATGACAGGAGTGTTGGAGGAAAGAGGGGGACCAATCTCCACAGTGCATGTCATCTTATCCACTTGATTGTTAATGTCCTCCTTTTAAGAGGTAACCCTTTGGCTAGCGTTCACATGCAACACGGTTGCCTTTACTTTTTTGGTCCATTCAGAAAGATCCATCCACATACCTCTTCCCCACATGTCCTTGTTACCAATTTTCCAATCATGTTCCTTCCAGTTCCCTGACCAAGCTATGATAGCCCTTATTCCACATTTCAGGGATCCAGTATGGAGGTTCTGCCAGCTACTAAGTATGTCTATTCCAATGATGAATTCCGGAACTGGGGAAATAACCACAGGCTGTGTCCGGGGGCCCACTGGACCCACAGTGAGGCATACCTGAGCTAAAACTCCATTGATAACTTGACCTCCATAAGCCCCCACTCTGACTGGTGGGTCTTCGAAACACTTTGGGTCTCCTGGAATTAGTGTCAGTTCTGAGCCAGTGTCCAGTAATCCCCCAAAAGTTTGATTATTTCCCTTCCCCCAATGAACAGTCACTCTTGTGAAAGACTGCAGGTCCCTTTGGGGAAGGCTAGAAGAAAGACTAACAGTACAGACCTTTGGTGATATAGCAGGGTCCTCCTTCCAAGTTACCCAGCCTCCCCCCCATTCAAGGAGTTGTGGGTCTGTATCCTGGCTCAGGTCTGGGAATTGATTGAGCGATTGTGACTGTCTATTCTGCTGTTCAACTGATCTACCATTTTTCCACCTGTATAGATCACTTAAATATGTAGTAGGTTTCTCATCTATTTCACTCCTAGGGACACTGTGGCTAAGTAGCCAATGCCATAATTCCACATGGGACCGGTTGCTTTATTATGGAAACCTTGTTGTCTATTTTAACCATGCCCACCTTGTCTCTGTTGATTCAGTGCTGACACTTGCCCTCTACTATCACAGGGCCCAGTCAGCCGCATTGTGGGCAAATGTCAGCAAATGTCGGAGTTTGCTTAGGGGAGTGCCCACTGTTAATCTTGGTGCACATAAAATATCAATTACAGAAGTCTTAAGAGATGCACTCCACAAACTTGTTCCTTATGGTTGTGGTGAAGGGTATTTCCTCAGGACACCACCTTTTGGGAATCATGGGAATATCCTGATAGATCTATTCCAACATAACAATTTCCCTAAGCTTTCAGATGCCTTCTTCTACAGTGCACCAAGGTAGGTCAGGTACCTCAAATTGATCTAATCTAGGCCATCTGGCAGTCCATGCTTCAGCGAACCAACCAAATAAGGAATTAGATTACTCTCTTAGCCCCTCTCCTTGAGACATTGAAAGAAGAATCCGTGCTTAGGGGTCCCATATCCAGAAACTCAGACCGGTCTAATATTACATTTCGTGCACCAGTATCCCACACCCTTAGTAACCATTCCCAGAGATATTCCCCAGGCTCCTGCTTATAAGAAAGCTCGTGTATATCACACTTCTTCTTGGGTAATCATCTCAACTTCACCTGTAGGAGCTTTCTGAGCATTAATTTTAGTGTCAGGTCTACAGGAAACAATGGGTGGTGAGGATGTTTCCTGGGTGCTCTTAGCAATATCTTGTAAGGCAATTTCCTCAGGCAATGCTACCGATGCAGCCTCACATGGCATTTCAGTTTGAACAGGTTGGCTAATCTGCTCAGGTGTGGGTTGTTTTATTGATAGTGGATTAATACCATCAGCTGGGAGGGGTGGATCTATTGACTGGGGTGGGTCATTGTTTCTAGCGGCTCAATATCCTCCTCTTCTGGATCAGTCCATATGTTCCCATCCTGTTTCAGGGTCCCAACTTTTTCCTGTCAATGCCCTCACTTTGGTATCAGACATTGCTGAATTGCTAGATCTGCAATTCAGCTGATTTAATTCAGCCACTCGCATAATGAGGCTCTGGACCTGGTTCTCAACAATATCAGCTCTAATATTAGTAAGAGAGAAGGCTCTCCTTCGTAGCACAGGTGGAGGCTTTTAAATCTGTTAGTCGGCCCCTGAGGTGCGCTTCTGAGGCTCTGAGACCATCCCTTTCTGTAATCACACTTTGCATTGTAAGAAGGACCAGCCAACCAGCTTCCCTATCCATCCTGACAAAACTGTTGGAAAAAAGCAAACATATGATCACCCAGAGCCTCTCCTTTAACCAGCACCTCATCTATGGGTGGTGAGACTATAGATGTTAGCCCTGCTACTTCATACCATGGATTAGTAAGAGTGACAGACTAATCCATGCCTTTGGGTGTAGAAATAGCATTATCAGTGCTGTTAAGACTTATCAGGCTGGCGAATCAATTTAAGAAGCCCATATTTATGATTTTATTTCTCTAGAACCACTCTCGGTAGCGATTATGTTAGACAGGGTTCTCTAGGGAAACAAAACCAGAATCTAACAATTTTATATATATTTAGATAGATAGATAACATAAGAAATAAACAGCTAATTAATCTATAAAGCAGTACAAATGGCTCAGTGCAACTCACTCCCATGAAGCAGTTGTGAGACATTGGCAGTCCTTCTAGTCTTGAGGGCCACTGGGTAGTCCTCTGTAGAGCAATTCAGGCTATCCAACCACAGGCAGCAAACAGCAAGGCAGATAGGTCACCAACAGTCAGCCAGATGGCAGGGTCTGACAGTTCCCAGCTCAAGAGATGTAAATCCCAATGGTGTGGCAAAGCAGGCCTTGAAGAAACTTCATACTACAGCGACACAGTACACGGGTTAGGTGTCCCACAGTAATGTAGCTTGCAAATTAAGGCACAGAACCAGCAAGGCAGTCTCACACTGGCCCGATGATCAAAGAGCAAGAGACAAGCCAGGTGAGGCTCACTGAGCCATTTATCGCTCCGCCCTGCAATTAATCCCACATGTGTTCACTGGCCATGTTGGCACAATACATGTTAACTATCTCAATGGCTAAAAAGCAGTTGTGATGTTCTGATTAGTATGATGACTAAAGACATAAGGTGAATAGTAGAAAAGTGAATAGTGGAAAGCTCTAACATTAGGAAGCGAGATTCCTAATGAATGAAGAATAGGAATTAACAGGCACAAGAGGAAGGGAAGGTGAGAGGAGAATTCCAGGCAGAATGATGACACACAGGAAATGTGCTCCTTATGTAAAGTTGAACTTTCTGATTTAGGCCCTCACTGAACTAGTGAGATTAATCAACCAGCCTTCCTGGTTGTGTAACTCACAACTTTCGTGTTCCAAATAGTTTTGGGTTTTGGAAGCTAGGTATGAATTTAAAAAGTGTGATTAATCTCTCCTTACTTGTCTCTAGGAGTCTTAGGATTCATGAATTAAGAGCTCCAAAGCTTTACAAACCCTGGTGGCATATGTTGGACAGCTAACCAGCAAGGCCAGCAGTTCAAAACCACCAGTCCCTCACCCGGAGGAAAACAAGTCTTTGTACTCCGGCAAGGATTTACAGGGTGGGCATTTCAGAGGCAGTGCTATCTTGTCTTGTAGGGTCACTATGAGTTGGAACTGACCAGTGGAAGCCAGTGGCATATGGGCATATGGCGTTGGGCTACCACCGTTCACTTTGGAAGAAACATGAGGTTTTCTGCCCCCATCGTCTTAGACATGCACGGGACAGTTCTATGCTGTCCTACGGGGTCACTATGAGCCAGAAGACAAACCTGACGATTTGCTTCCAAAGGGTCACCCAGCCTTGCAAATCCCAGGGCAGAGTTTTACTTTGCACACATGGTCTCTAATTTCCCTCTCCCTTGAGCTGAAGCTGTGCTTTTGAGGGGGATGTCATTAAGTGTGCCCATCTTGATGTCTGCCGCCAACTTGAATTCCTTCTACTCCTGAAAGGCTTTGCTTTGAGCTGCCACTGCAAGTGAGCCTGAAGAAGGGACTCCCTAGGAGCAGCACCAAACAAGAGCAGGGACCAGTCAGCTGGCCAGCTGGGCGGCCTGCTGCCAATGGAGAGAGCTGGGACAGAGCTGCTGCACGCAGGCCAGGCCCTGGACGGGGCGGGGCCTCAGGGACTCGGGGCAGGGTAAGAGAGGGGCGAGGCCAAGGCGGGGCGGGGCGGGGCGGGGCGGGGCGGGGCGGGCCAGCCCTAGCGCTGGCTCCAGCATTTCCCGCTGCCAGGCCACGGGCTTCTGCTTCTCTGCAGGTCGCTGCTGCACCCTGGCTGAGGTAAGGCTAGCGCTCTCTGCGCTCTCTCCCAGCGCGGGGCTCTGGGGTTGTTCCCAGACGTTTGCAGTGAATCAGGGTCGTGTCCTTCGGGGCTGGTTTAGGAGTGGTCTCTGCCCTGCTTTTAGACCTTGCGGGTCTGCATGGGGGCAGATGGACCAGCGCAGCTTTTGCTCTGACCTGTTGGTTTTTCCTCCAAGTTCTTGCAGGTTCAAAATTCCTTCTTCACACTATTCCCGAGGTCGCACCCGAAGTGCCCAGAGCCGTGGTGTGTCTCTCAAATGGACTTTTTTTAAAGAGAGTTGGGGGTGGTGGGAGGCAGCACTTTGATCTGTGATCCTGGGAGGAATGTCCTTCCAGATTCCAGGCAGATCTGTGACCCTTTCACTATTAAGGGGAGTATCCTGGGGGCTGAAGCATTGAACTTGGAATGAGTCGGTTGAGGAATGACTTTCAAATCTGAGCGAAAGCACCCAGTGGACTGTTTGCTCTGGGTGGACCGGCTCAAGCTCAGGGATCTGGGAAACACTTCCCCGAGGCTCACCAGGGACTGAGCCAGCAACAAACACCTCGGGTCACGCATTTGCATTTATTGTCACAAGCTTGGACACGGAGCTCCTGGGTGGCTCAGTTTAGTACTAGTCAAAAGTCTGGCTGTTCATCTATAGGCATGGTTCGGAAGAAAGGTCTGGCCATCTATCTCGAAAACGAGGCCACATTCTTAGGGTCTCCACCCTGTGGCAAGTACCAGCAAGGAAAAGTCACTCAAGAAAGGGGAGGGCATTTCTGCGTTGAGAAAATTCAAGAAAAGGTGCCCGGTTTTGGAAATACTCCCTTTGGGACGGGGAGCTTCCTTACCCCACCCTCCGGATTCATGATAACAATTTGCTTACATTTTAATACACAGAACTATCTGACAAACCTGAGCATGCCTGTACCAGTTGGTTAGCTTGTTTTTTTTTCTCTTTCTCCTGGCAGTTTCATGTTCATTGGCTTCAAGGTCACCTCTTGGTAATATTTTTTTCCTGAGAACTGGTTGAATACTTGTTGGCTCCTTTCATAACCACACCGTCCCGCCGCCCAGCCTTTTACCTTACCCACAAATTGCTGTTACTTTCCACCATCCTTAATCCTCACCCAAAGCAACCGTTTCAGTCATCCACACTGTGTCTTTGATTTGGTCTTGGGATGTTTCTGTAAACACCACTTGTTCCTTAGCCTTCTCTTAGTTCCTTCAGCATTCAAAGGCTCCAATTGTGTTTTCTGTAAAGAACGCAGAGGGCTAGAGGAGAAAGGGAAAGAATTTTATTTTCAGGAAGTGGTCTAGCACAGTGATGATTATTATTAATACACACACAGAGAGAGCACTCCATGTTGCATTCTAATATCTTCACCTTGTCTTCACAATGCTGTTTTAAAATTATAATTATTTTTAGTACCAATACTATGAATGGTTAGCCTTTTTCTGAAGGTGAATTCTTATGTTAACCCACTAGAGTAAGTGCTTTGGTCTGCTCACCACAAGCTTAGCAGTTCAAAACCACCAGCTGCTTGTAGGGAAAAAGATGAGGCTTTCTACTTTTGTAAAGAATTACAGTCTCAGGAACCCACAGGGCAGTTCTAACTCTTACAGGGCTGCTATGAGCTGGAAGCGACTCAATGACAGTGAGTTTAAAAATATATATCTTTTTAATTTAAAAAGAGGCTGTCTAGAATAGAAGCGTATGTTTAAGTTAGAAAAGAACTTAGTGGGACCTGAAAATAGTGGTATCAAGAAGTTTTACGTGGCTGCATCAGATATCTGTGGTTTTTGCCATTGTCTTACTCGATCTGTTATTTAATAAGCTGTATTTCTTAGCAATCCTGTCAGTGCATCATAAAGGGCAGCCCTCTAGAACCAGGTTGTATAGTATGGTTATTTCTTCCCACTTTTGTTTTTTACTTTTAGATTGGCTTCGGCTCTCAGCTGGCTTGAGGACAGGGAGATGAGCAGGGAGTCCAAACTAAAAGCATCCGTGGACAGAATTCGGTCTAGCTCCTGTCAAGCTCCTTGCACTCTTGTCGAGTCCCCTCATATTGGAAGTCAATCTAGACCATTAATTCTTGCGTATCATTTTTACCTGAAAAGACATTAGGGTTCCTTTGGAGTCTTCTAAATGGAAACCTTTGCTCCTAGGGCTAGGAGGAATGCCTCTTCTAGGGCTCGGGAGGAATTCCTCTTCTAGGGTTTTCTCATATTCCCAGATGTTGTCTTTACATGTGTAGAACCACCCCAGCTTCCCCTAAGCAGGAGGCAGGGTGTGTGGTAGTTCGTGTGTTTTGGAGTTTGGTGGCCTTTGTTTTCTAGCTCTGAACTCACGCAGGTTGCTCTGTGCCAAGCATCATTTTCCTTTTACTCAGAATAGAGCTTGTAGTGATGCCTGGGTCATTATGAGGAAAATGACCCAGTGCTCTGAAAAGTGGGGGGCAAGGGGAGGAGGGGTGCTGAGAGTTGAGGAGGCCCTGGTGGTGCCGAGGTAGAATTCTCACCTTCCATGCGGGAGACGCTAGTTTGATTCCTAGCAGGTAGACCAAACGTTCAGCCAGCCACCCATCTGTCAGTGAAGCCTTGCAGGTCGCGACAATGCTGAAGAGACTTCAACAAAGCTAACACAGGCTATGTGATCTTCCTCAAAACCAGCCGATGGAAGCCTTGTGAAATACCGTGGTGGGCTCCTAACTAAGTAGAAGAATGGCGTAGGACTGGATAGTTCAAGGATCATCCATGACAGTTATTAACAACGAAGAGTGAATGTTTTGTTCCACTTTTGAAGATTTCAGTTTTGTAGGAAGTGTCAGCTGGAAATGATGAGGAAGAACACCTCAAGCCAAGGAAAAGTCTTGGAAACCCACACGGGAAGTTCTACGCTGCCCTATACAGGTTGCTATTTCTTAGAAACAACTTGTTGGCAGTAACTTTGGGATTTTTTTTAACCCAAAGGTTCAAAGCCATTAGCAATGCCATAATAGAAAGATGAGGCTATTTATCCCTGTAAAAGAAATTCACAGTTTCAGAAACACTATGTAAGGTCCCTGTGAGTCATAATCAACTTAATGACAGTGTGTGTGATTTTTGGTTTTGGTAGCATAGTGGGTTAGCTATTGGGCTGCTAATTTCCAGGTTGGGGGTTCAAAAACACTAACTAATTTGAGGAAGAAAGTTGAAGCTGTCTGCTCCCATAAAGGTTTACAGTTTGAGAACCCGATAAAGGGTCACTGCGAGTTGGACTTGGCTTTGGGTAGTGGATTCTTTAAATTTAGGAGGCCTAGTAAGAATCCTTGGTGGCACTGGGCTGCTAACCTCAAGGTCAATAGTTCAAACTCATCAGCCACTCTGGCGGTGAAATATCAGATCATGTGCTCCCAGAAAGATGTACAGTTCCTAAATCCCATTTTAGGTTACTATGACTTGGAATCTACTCAACAGCAATGAGGTTGGGGTTTTAGATTTCAGGCTCACATCACATTTTCCTGGTCAGTAGGGTACTGAAAGTTAGTTAGTTACTTTGTGACAACACAATGCAAATTGAACATTATAGGAAGGAATTATTGCAGGAGTTTTTCCACTTGAGGTTTTTCTTTGTTAATGTTAGTTCCTAAAATCCCTTTTAAATCTGGAAAAAAATTGAACTCTAAATTCCAACTTGACCTCTAAATTCCAACTTGATCATGCTTGAATTGTCCTTCTTACAATCACATTCCACAGAGCTGTGAAAACCAATTACACCTTGAGACTTTTCCCTTACATTTATTTTAACGGAAAGCCTCAGGGTGGTGTTTATTTTACATTTGCACTGTCCTGCAGAGCCCTCGTCTATATTTAACAGAAACTTGGAAACATTCTGCATGCCTCCCAGGGGGTAGTAGACCAAAGAAACATTAAACTGGCAAAAAAATGGTTGTGCTTTGTGTTGCCAGCTACAAGGTCAGCAGTTCGAAAGCACTAGCTGTTCCACAGGAGAAAGACAGGGCTTTCTACTCATATAGAGTCATAGTCTTGGAAACCCACAGGGGCAGGTCTACCCTGTCCTGTAGGGTCACTGTGAGTTGGCATCGACTCAATGGCAGGGAGTGAGTGTTCAGTGTGCAGTCCTCTCACAGTCTCTCACATTATGGTGGCTTACATTTTGCTGTGATGCTGGAAGCTATGTCGCTGGTATTCCAAATACCAGCAAGCTTACCCAAAGTCAACAGGTTTCATCAGAGCTTCCTGAATAGAAACAGATTACAAAGAAAAGATGGGCTGTTCACTTTGGCGGGATTAGCCTCTGAAAACCTATGGGCAGCACAGAAGTATTGTCAGATACTGAAAACCTCACGAATAGAAGCAGAACATGGTAAGAGATAGTGGTCGGAAGCCACTCAAAACACGACAGAGAAACACTGCCTTCTTAAAGTGGAGTCGTCCATAGTAACATGGGTGGGGTAAAGCCTTTGGGGTCTTCATTTGCTGATGGGGACACAACTGAAAATGAGAAGAAACGGCTGCAGAAATCTAGTAATGATCAGACATTGAAATGTACAAAGTATGAATCTAAGAAAATTGGAAGCCATCCAAACTTGTATGGAACACATATTAACTGCTATGTACTGGTTTGGGCCATTTGGAATCAGAAAATCATGTTTCACTACGCTGGGAGTGACACAGTCAAGAGAAATGGCTTGTATTCATCATCACAAAGTACATTTCAAGATCTTACTTTAAGGACAATGCTGTCTGTGCTAGGATTATTTCTATCTGCCTTCAAGAAGATCCAATCACGACAATGGTTATTCAAATTTAGGAGTCAACCACGAAAGCTAGCGATAAAGAAATAGAAGAATTCTATCAATGCCTTCAGTCTAAAATTGATCAAACACACAATCAAGATGTACTGACACTTATTGGCAGTTGGAACGCACAACAACTTGGTCATCGAAAATACATTTTACAACAATGTAAGTGGTGACCACAGACATGGACTTCCTCAGATGGACTAACTGGCATTCAATCGACTACATCTGCTGGAGGAGACGATGGAGAAGCTCAATATTAGTGTCTAAAAGGAGGCCCGGGGCAAACTGCAGAACAGACAGCCAATTGCTCATATATACGTTCAGGTTGTAGCTAAATAAAATTAAAACAAGGCCATAAGAGGCAAACTCCTACCTTGAGCATTTTGTTGTTAGGTGCCTCCAAGTTGTTCTGACACATACTACCTCATATGTACAACAGAATGAGACATCGTCTGGTTCGACGTCCACCTCACAATTGTTCTTATGTTCAAGTTCATTATTGCAGTCCATTTCTGTGTCAATTAAGCTCCTTGAGGGCGTTCCTCTTGTTTGCTGGTTTTCCATTTCACTAAGCATGGTGTCCTTCCCCAAGGACTGCTCTCTCCTGACAATATGTTCAAAGTATGTGAGATGAAGTCTCACCATCATTATCTCTGAGGAGCATTTTTTCTAAAACTCTTCCAAGAGTGATTTGTTTGTTCTTTTGGCCACCCATGGTGCTTTCAGTATTTTTTTTTTTTTGTGCCAGCACTGTAATTCAAATGCCTCAATTCTACTTCACTCCTCCTTATCCAATGTCCAATTTTTACATGCATACGAGGCAATTGAAGATACCATGGTTTGGGACAGGTGCACCTTAGTTCTCGAAGTAATATTCTTGCTTTTCAGCATTTTTCAGGAGCCTTGTGTAGCAGATTTAACCAATGCAATGCATTCTTTGATCTCTTGGTTGCTGCTTCCATGAGCATTTATTGGGAATCCAAGCAAGACAAAATCTTTGACAACCTCAATGTTATTTTTTTTCATTTATCATGATGTTACCTACTTCTTCAGTTTTGAAGAATTTGGATTTTTTTTACATTGAGTTGTGATTCATACTGAAAGCTTCAAGCCTTGATCTTCATAATCAAGTACTTGAAGTCCTCCTCACTTTCAGCAAGCAAGGTTGTATCATCTGCATTGTGCAGGTTATTAACAAGCCTTTCTTCATGACTGTGAGTATAGCCTATCTACATTTTGAGAACACTTTAAGAACAGATTTGCCCCACTGAACACTAATGACAGAATATGTGATGAGCTGTAGGGTGACCTCACGACATCATTCTAAGAGAAAGCAAAAGATCTGCACATGGGTACAGATAAAAGCTGGAAACACAGGGAATCTAGGGCAGATAAACCCCTCAGGACTAATAATGAGAGTAGCAATACCAGGAGGGGAAGGGGAAGGCAGGGCAAAGGAAGTAGGTGTTAACAAACCCAGGGCCAAGGGAATACCAAGTGATCTAAAATGGCGAGGAGGATGTAGGAGGTCTGGTAGGGTTTTATCAAGGGCAATGTAACCAACAGGAATTACTATAACCCGGATGAAGGCTGAGCATGACAGTGGGACAAAAGGAAAGTAAAAGGAAATAAAGGAAAGAACTAGGAGGCAAAGGGCATTTATAGAGGTCTAAATACAGGCATGTACATATTTAAATACATTTATAAATGATGATGGGGAAATAGAACTATGTACATATATTTATAGTTTTAGTACTAAGATTGACGTTGGTCTTCTGCTCAAGTACTCCCTCAATGCAAGAACACTTTGTTCTAATAACCTGGCATTCTTGTTGCTCACCTTCCCAATATAATCACTGAAGATAAAATGTGTGCATAAGCAAATGTGGTGAAGAAAGCTGATGGTGCCTGGTTATCGAAAGGTATAGCATCTGGGGTCTTAAAGGTTTAAAGATAAACAAGAAGCCATCTAGCTGAGAAGCAACAAAGCCCACATGGAAGAAGCACACCACTCTGTGCGATAATGAGGTGTCGATGAGATCAGGTATCAGTCATAAAATACCCAGAACAAAAAAAAATCATATCAATGTGAATGAGGGGGAGTACAGACTGGAGACCTAAAGTCCATCTGTAGACACTTGGGCATCCCCTTACAGAAGGGGCACAAGGAAGAGATGAGCCAGTCAGGGTGCAGTATAGCACTGATGAAACGTACAACTTTCCTCAAGTTCTTCCATACTCCTCCCCTTAATATTATGACCCCAATTCTATCTTATAAACCCAGCTAGACCAGAGCATGTACACAGGTACAGATATGAGCTGGAAACATAGGGAATTCAGGATAGACAACCACTCAGGACCAATAATGAGAGTAATGATACCAGGAGGGTAAGAGTAAGGTGGGGGGAAAAAGGAGGAACCAATCACAGTGATCTACATATAAACGCCCACCCCAAAGGGTACAGACAACAGAAAAGTGGGTGAAGGGAGACATTGGTCAGTGTAAGACTTGACAAAATAATAATAATTTATAAATTACCAAGGGTTCATGAGGGAGGGAGGGAGGATAGAAGAGAGAGGGAAAAATGAGGAACTGATAACAAGGGCTCAGGTAGAAAGAAAATGATGGCAACAAATGTACCAGACACAATAGATGTATGTATGGATTGTGATGAGAGTTGTATGAGCTCCCAATAAAATGATTTTAAAAAATGAAATGACAAAGTAAAATATAATGAAATGTACAGCTACTTAGATATAGAAAACCCCAAAAGAAGAGTATAGTCAGCATATCTTAAACTGAAAGAACTAAAGAAATAATTCAATACTTGAGTTTCAATATTGAAAATTTCTATGGACAAAATATTTAATGATGCAGGAAATGTGAAAAGCAGATAGAAAGAGTAGATGATACCAAAAAGAACTAGTCAACCTTTGACCATTTCAAGAGGTAAAATGTGATAAAATAAAAAACCCAAAACAACCAAAGTCCTGAAGGAAGAAGACCAAGCTGTACTGAAAGCAGTAGCTAAAAATAAGCCTCCAGGAATTGATGGAGAACCAAATGAAGAGCTCAACAAGCTGATGAAGCCCTGGAAGTACTTACTAGTCTGCACCAGGAAATTTGGAAGACAGCTAGCTAGTCACCTGACTAGAAAAGATCCACATTCATACTCATTCCAAAAATAAGTGACAGAACAGAATGCTCAAATTATAGAACAATATCATTAATATCACATTCAAGTAAAATTTTTCTGAAGATCATCCAACCACAGTTGCTGTGGTACATTGACTGGGAGTTGCCAGGGACTCAGGCTGGATTCACAAGTGGGTATGGAATAGGGATATCGTTGCTGACATCAGATGGATCTTGGACGAAAGCAGAAAATATCAGAGATGTTCACTTGTATTTCATTGCATATGCAAAGACATTCAATCCTAGCAAATTTCAGCTAACCTTGGAAAAATAGGTATTCTACAACACCTAATTGTGCTCATGGAGATGAATCAAGAGGCAGTTATATGAGCAGAACAAGGGACTACCTCATGATTTAATGTCAGAAAAGGTGTGTGCGAGGGTTGTATTCTCTCCTCATACTTATTCAATCTGTTTGCTCAGTAAATAGAGAATCTGGAGTATATGAAGAAGAATGTGGCATATGAGTGATAGGAAGGTTTGTTAACATCCTGCCATATGCAGATGACACAACTTTGCTTGCTGAAAGCAAGAACTTGAAGCACTTGATGATGAAGATCAAGGAATGCGGTCTTCAGTCTGAATCACAACTCAGTAACATCACAACTGGACTAAAAGTTAACATCACATTTAAGGGGGGGGGGGGAAGGCTTGATTTTATCAATGGTTTTATCTCGATTGGATTCCCAAGAAATGCTCAAGGGAGCAGCAGTCAAAAGATGAAAGGATGCATTGCTTTCGGTAAATCTGCTGCACAAGACCTCTTGAAAAATGTTGAAAAGCAAGAATGTTACTATGAGAGTTAAGGTGCTCTTGACCCAAGCCATAGTGTTTTCAATTGCCTTATATGTAGATGAAAGTTGGACAATGAATAAAGAGAACTGAAGTAGGATCCAGGCATTTGATTTACAGTGCTGGCAAAACATATTATAAGCACGATGGGCTGCCAAAGAGAACAAACAAATCTGTCTTGGAAGAAGTACAACCAAAATACTCCTCAGAAGCAAGGGCGGTGAAACGTGGTCTCAAGTATTTGGAGGTTTTGTCAGGATAGACTAGACCGTGGAGAAGGACATCATGCTCGGTGAAGTAGAGAGGCAGTGAACGAGAGAGAGCCTGCACAAGATGGACTGAAGCAGTGGGTGCAACAATGGATTTAAAAGTGAAGACTGTTGCGAGGCTGGACAAGGTCTGGGTGTGTTTGCTATATTGTACATAGGGTCACTATGAGTCCGAACAAGCTGGATGACACCTAATAACCAGAACAAGAGGTGTTCAGTCAGTGTAGACAGAATAATAGGGGAGGAGTGTCATGGTAAAACAACAACAACAAAAAAAAACCCACCCGTAATAAATAAATAATCAAAGTCTGCTTGAAATAAAAAGCAGAGTTTAATATGGAGAAAGAAAAGAGTTTGCAAAATAGAGAAACACAGAGTTTTAAAAAAAATCATTTTATTAGGGGCTCATACAACTCTTAGCCCAATCCATACATACATCAATTGTGAAAGCACATTTGTGCATTCATTAGCCGCATCATTCTCAAAACATTTGCTCTCCACCTAAGCCTGTGGGATCTGCTCCTCATTTTCTCCCCTCCCTCCCTGCTTCCTCCTCCCTCATGAACCCTTGATAATTTATAAATTATTATTTTGTCATATCTTGCCCTGTCCGATGTCTCCCTTAACCCACTTTTCTGTTGTCCGTCCCCCAGGAAGAAGGTCATATGTAGATCCTTGTAATCGGTCCCCCCTTTCTGCCCCATCTGCCCCTACACCCTCCCAGTGTCACTACTCACACCACTGGTCCTGAAGGGATCATCTGCCTTGGATTCCCTGTGTTTCCAGTTCCTATCTGTACCAGTGACATCCCCCTGGTCTAGCTGGATTTGTAAAGTAGATTTGGGATAATGATAGTGGGGGAGGAGGAAGTACTTAGGAACTAGAGGAAAGTTGTATGTTTCATTGTTGCTACATCACACCCTGGCTGGCTCATCTCCTCCTGAGCCCCTTCTGTAAGAGGATGTCCAATTGCCCACAGATGGGCTTTGGCGGATCTCCACTCTGCACTCCCCACCTCATTCACAATGATATGATTTTTTGTTCTGATGATGCCTGATACCTGATCCCTTCGGCACCTCGTGATCACACAGGTTGGTGTGCTTCTTCCATGGAAACACAGGCTTTTGACAAACCACTCCTGGGAGCTCCAGACATAGTCTCACTCAAACATCAAAACAAAACAAGGAGACTCATTGCTATTGAGTCCATTCTGATTCGTTTAAACCCTATGAGAGGCGCCAAGGTTTGCAAAGTCAGAAACCTCAATTGAAGGGTAGGCTATATTTGGTGTAGCTAAAATAACATCTATGAATTTGCAGGTGCTCAGGCCTGGGGCTAAGACCACCAGGCCTGGTCTTCTTTGCCAGAGTGGCTCCAGATTAGGGATTGGCACACTTTTGAGAAAGAACAGCCAATTCTGTCCTTCACAAAAATTAAAAAATCTAGAGCCATAAATCTATCTTTTCCAAACAAATGAAATCACCAGGATCTGAATAATATCCTTCAACAATGTTCTGTTTTACTATGGAGCTACATGTCCCTGCAGAAAGAGCTGCAGTGTGCCCATCCCTTTGTAGGTGAAAAGATTTTGGCTGACTATAAATTTCCTGGAACGACCGTAAAGACAGGTAGAAGGTCATTAAGGATCCATGTAGGGGCATTTTCTGAGACTCGGCAGACCACCAATGTCATATGTTTACCACCTGTGCATACCAGGAGGCTGACAAAACCACATTCCTCAGCATTGTCTCATTCTAATCTGCAGTATTCTATAAAATTATCTACCCTGTCACATTTGGAGCAGAAGCATAGCTCAGGTTAAGAAAAAGGTAATTGGCTTACAGTTTAGTCAGAAGCTTTCGCTTGTCAAGTGCCTTACATTTTCTAATGCTTTCTCAGAAGGCAACACCAGACCAATGGATTATAGACGGCTCAGGTAAGGCCAGATAGTGGCGCAGGCAGACCAGGCGAGAATAAAAACTTGTTGAGGGAATTGATCTTTGGAGTCATTTATTCTTTCACTGCACATTTCATCAAACAAGCAATCATTTTTGCGTGCATGTGGGGGCTTGAAATTAAGCTCTTTACCTTTGGCATAATAAAAGACATGTAAGTCAGTAGATCAGAACATATCAGAAATACAACCAAGCACCTACAGATGCTAGATTTTTGACCAAAGACGAAAACAAGTTAAATCGGGGAAGTGGCTGTCTTTTAAACAAATAGTGTTAAGAAAAAAAACTATCTTAAATGCACAAGAATTAAACAGGGACCCATCACTCACATTTCAAATTTTCCTATTAGGGTCAGTGTGAGGTGACAGCTCATCGTTGTCTTCGTTTGTGTTTCTCTCTTAACTAATGCACGGGAATATCTCTTCATACGATTACTGGTCACTTAGAAGTTATCTTCAATGAATTGTCATCTATTTATGTCTTCCATCCAGTTTTTATCAAATTATTTGTATTTTCCAAATTACGGTGTTACAGTTTTCTCTAGATTTTTGAGATTAGCCTTTTATCTTATATGTAATTGTCAAAATGTTTCCCCAAATGGTAGGCTCCCTGTTGACTTTCGCTGATCTTTTGATGCACATACATTGTTCATTTTCAGGAAGTCCCAGGATTCTATTTTGTTTCCTGTGGTGTGGGTTTTTTATTACTAATGTATTTGTGTTTTGTATTGACCATATTTTTTTCATTAATGATCATTATAGTTCTAGAATTTATATATAGGCCTTTAAAACATTGTGAGTTTAACTTTGTATGCGATGTGAGGCATGGGCCCTGTTTCATTGTTGTGCATCGCAGATCCAGATCAGTGACTGGCTCTTAACAGCCCATCATGCCACACTGACACCGATTTATCCTCTGGAGCCTGGGAGGTGGGCATTGGAAGTCTCATGATGTGCTTTCCTATTTCTTTCAAGAAAAACAGATTTCTGTTGTTGTTGTTATTGTTATCACGAAAGTCACAGAGATAAACTGATTTAGCGCACATCTCGTGAATAGTTAATTTGTCACCCAGAGAAAGAGAAAATTATTTTCTGCCCTCTATGTTGATGTGTACAGAACATGTGTTCTGAGCAGCGGCTATTTTCACTGCCTCCTTTTTCCAGTTGAGGTGCAACATAAACTATTTTAATTAATATTGTGTCACCAAAAGGGATTGAAATAGCCAATTGAATTCTGCCAAGATAGAGGCTTTTGATGAAAACATATCTTTATTGATTGTGGACGCAGAAAATCATTCTTAAAATGAAATCCAGAGGAAAAAAAATCATAACCCTCAGAGAAAATTTCTGAGTGGCAGGCTGAGATTAACATCATAAAATTGAATTTGTGCTGTAAGTCTTTGATGTAATCAGCAGCTGGGAGATGGTATTGCCCTTGCTGTGCTCCCTCTGATCGTGGTGAATTATTGTGTGGGATAAAATAAGTGTTTCTTGTGTCCCTCCTCCAAGAAATACAAACAAGGTGTTACTAGGTAGTTTCTTGCTAGTTGAAATGGGCTGGATCGATTCCAGGCCTCTCTTGTATACACCTATGAGCTATTGAAGTTGGGCATTTATTTATGTCCTAGGAATAGAATTTCTTGATATCAGTGGATAGTGATTTCTTTGGAGTGGAAACTTAGCAAAGCAAACCATAGGGCTCCCTTTACAGGGAACTTTGTGTTGTTGTTGTTTAGGACAAGAAGAGGCCAGGACCTCTTACAAGGACAGGCGTTTATTTGTTTTGACCTGTTAGTCCAGTCTGACACAATGCAATGATTTAGTGTTTAACTGCTACCCAAAAGTAGTCCGTTCAAAACCAGCCAAAGGTGCTCTGGAAGTCAAGCTTTGTGATCTGCTTCTGAGTGGTCATAGGCGTTATAAACCCGATAGAGCACAGTTCTCTGTCACACATGGGATATCCATCCATGAGTTATAACGGACTTGATGGTAGTTTACAATACCAAGTCCAGTCGAGGCATTCTCCATCTTTTTATGCAGTTGATGGTGAGAAGAATTCCCTGGTGTCACTGTGTATGGAAATCTCACTTTGTGCTTGAGTCTTGTTCCATGACACCTGTGCTGGAGTGAGATTTAAAAAAAAAATTGTTTCTGTGTTTTGCTCTCTTGCTTTGAAAGCGTTCTTGTCCATGCATGCACTTCTGCACACACACATAATGAGTAGGTTTTGTAGATGAAGTAGAGAAAATCTACTCAGATATTTGCCCTCACACAGAAGAGTAATTGGCTTCCTAACCATCCCTGTGGTTGGGCCAGTGTTTGTTATTTTTTCTTCTGAAGAAACGAGGTAGACTGGGTTCTCTGGGTGTAACTGTAAACAGGTTGTGGTGTTATTGTTTTACACTCTCACTCAAGTAGTGAGCTGCGCCTTAAAGTCAGACACCACAAGGGATAGAATCCTAGCCCTGGAGTTCGCATGTACCAAGCTGTCTTCAGCTGAGTTCTCTAAAGAACCAAAACCAGTGATGCTTGTTTGTATCCAAGACAATGACTCAATGGTAGAAGGCGATGGGTCTGGGTCCAGAAAGGATCCAAGTTCATTGGTCAGATTTTAGACTGGAAGCGTTGCCTGATGTGAGTAGGGGTAAGGCCTGATGATTGGCAGGAAGACCTTGTCTGGAAGCTTCAGATGTCAGCAGATCAGGTGTGAAGCTGCAGAGGTGATAAAATCCAAGTCTGGCAAGTCAGATGACAGGTTGATGAAGACTCCTGTGACAAGCAGGCAATATGGTAGGTCATTGGCTCAAGCTTTTCAAAGAACTTGAGGTCAGTAAGCCATATGCAGGATCCAGACCTAGCAAAAAGGCAAACACACGTGTACAGTGTTCACTTATCTAAGAAGCAAGCCATACCCTAGGGCAAACTTCCTTTCAAGTGACTACATCAGGACTGTGGCTTGAATAGGGTGTTGCATCCCACCCCAATATTTTTGCAATTGATTACATTGTTTCAGGTCAGGTCATGGGGGGTTACTAGGTGTTGCCTGTCAAAGCACTGAGAATCTTGCCCCAGTCAAGTTGCCACAAGACCTAACTATTACACAAGCTTTCTTTTCCTAGTAACACTCGTGGTGGGTGATATGAGATAATGCATGGGACTATATCACCAGACCTATATTCTGAAGTGCCTCCCAGTGGGTTCCAATGACCAGTTTGGAGGCAGGAATCGAGCACGTAACCATTTGTGCCACTGAGTAGATCCCTACATTTAATTATAATTAAATACTTGTTGAATTAAAAATAAATGTTCAGGATAGACACTTTAAGGCTAAAAAAATGATCAAGAACTTTGACTAAAAATAGAGTTAAATGTAGCACACACACACAAACTTGGATATAGTTTGGTTATAGTGACCCTATAGTGCACAGTAGAACTTCCCAAATTATTTCTATGGCTGTCAATCTTTACAGAAGCAGCTGCCATATTTTTCTCCCTCAGAGCGATGATGAGCTGTTGGTGCATTTAGACTGTCACCCTTTGGGTTAGCAGGCAAGCACCTTAAGCACTGTGCTACCAGAGATCAGCATCATCATCGTGTGTGTGTGTGTGTGTGTGTGTGTGTGTGTGTGTGTGTAGTATATACTCAAATATAACCCAACCAAATAATCTGCCGAGGCACCTAATTTTACCACAAAACTGCACTAAAAATGTGCTGAAGAACTTGATACACACACACACACACATACACATATATATATATATATTCATACATATATGGAGCCATAGAGACAAGTGATGTATTGGGCTGCTATCAAGTCAGCATTCTGAGCCCACCAGCCATACTGAGGAAGAAAGATGAGGCTGTTTACTTCTATAAAATTCGGTCTTGAATGCCCCATATAGGTAATGCCCCATATAGCTATGAGTTGGAATTTACTGGATGGCAATGGGTTTGGTATAGACATATAATCTCTAAAAAGTAATATGGAGTGTATGTATATATGTGTGTCGACATATATGTGTGTGTATGTATATCAAATTGTGGACTGCTAGCTGCACGGCCAGTGGTCCAAAGCTACCAGCCACTGCAAGGGAGAGAGATAAGGCTGCTATCTGCATCCATAAACAGTTACAGCCTTAGAAATCCTACATCGGATAACTATAAGCTAGAATCAAGTAGATGGCATTGTGTTTGGATTTGGTTTATACAAGGCAGGTGTGGAGGCCGCAAAAAGGTTTTGCGGAAAAAATCTAGTTCAAAGAAAAATTAATTTTTCCAGAAACTTTCTGAAATCTATATATCATCTATCTATCTATCTATCTATCTATCTATCTATCTATCTATCTATCTATCTATCATCGGTCTTTCTATCATCTATCTATCTATGACTTAAAGTGGCCTTAACAGCCTCCACTTTTGACATCTTAGATAAGGAAGTTGATCTATCATCTATCTATCTACCTATCTATCATCTATCTATCTATCTATCTATTGTCTATCTTTCTATCATCCAACTATCTATGGCTTAAAGTGGCCTTAACAGCCTACACTTTTGACGTCTTAGATAAGGAAGTTGATCTATCATCTATCTATCTATCTATCTATCTATCTATCTATCTATCTATCATATATCTATCTATCATCTATCTATCATCGATCTTTCTATCATCTATCTATCTATGGCTTGAAGTGGCCTTCACAGCCTCCACTTTTGCCGTCTTAGATAGGGAATTTGTACTTCTATGAAGTTCACTGTCAGAATATGAAGATTGTGAAGGAGCCACCCAGAGAGAAACGAGTTACCCTTCTCATACTTCTCTATCACTCTCAGGCTGACAGTGACTGTAGCTGGAAAGCACTCGGCATTGCTTTGGCTGTGGTGGTTCGGCTCCCCTGCAGCTTAATGGGCACAAGGAGTCAATGTTATTTTGTGAAAATTCTCGATTTATAAAGCTGGGTTAGGTGCGATAGGTAGGGTTATCATTCCTGATAGGATTTATGGGAGGGGTTGCCGGATCCACTGATCTTAGCTGTTTTGTTTCATACACAATATAGGCCATAAGTGTTTGGTGCTCAGAGATTACCACATACCTTTGTTTGATTCCTGTCTTGGCCTCAGGGTTCTTTTACCATTGACATTCTCTGCCAAAGTCTTTCCAAAATATTCCATTCTAAACTTTCTTACCTGGCACTTAGTCACTAATCATAACATTTTAGAGGAGCTGGTTAATTCTGAAATGGTCCTGCTCCACTGAATAGGAATACCTGGAATTTGACTTGTCATTCAAATATGCCTTAGGCAGCCTTTGACTTTGTAGAAATGCATTGCTACTTTTTCTAAGGAGAGACGTGGTTAGTGAGAACCTTTGTTCAGGAAAAGAAAGCCCCCAAAACTCACTGCCATCTAGTTGATGATAACTCACACCAACCTTTTAGGACACAATAGGACTGCCCCTGGGACTTTGCCAAAAAAACCAAACAAACCCTGATAGCTCTTTTTACAGGAGTACAGAGCCCTTCTTTCTCCCCTAGTTTAGGAAACACCCACACCGGTGACAGCTTTCAATCTTCTGCTGAGACCCTCTCTGTTGTGTCTACACTCTTTCCCATGAGCTTTTCAGTCTGGTGGCTTTTGATTCAACTATGGTTTTAAGGAAGGAGTCCTAGTGGTATAGTGCTTACGAATTGGGCTACTAACTGGCTCAGCAGTTGGAAAACACCAGCTGCTCTGGGGGAGAAAGAGGAGGCTTTCTACCAAAGTAAAGAGTTACAGTCTGTGGTTAGACATGGGCAACTAATCACAAGGTCACTCTGGAAGGGAAAGATGGGACTGGCTGCCCCTGTCACTAATTGGAATCCACTCGTGGGCAGTAGGTATGCTTTAAGTAAGGAATCCTGGCCATCCAGTGGTTGTCCTTCCAGATCCTAACCGAAAGTCAGCAGTTTGAACCCACCAGGGCCTCCCTGGAAGAAAAGACCTGGCTACCTGCTCTGGTAAAGGTTACAGCCTAGGAAATCCTATGGGGTGCTTCCACTTTGTCCTGTAGGTCGCCATGGGTCAGAATCAACTTGACAGCACACAACAGTACTGCTTAAGGCAGGTCTCACTCTGGCCTGCTTTGAAAACCCAGACACATTCTCTCCAGCTTTCTTTCTGGTCCTTGTTCCAATGCTTGATCCTTTTTATTACCACTTACTAGCTAGTTGTGTGACATTGTTCGGTCTCCTGTCTCTGATCCCCAGTCCCTCTTTGCCTTCTGCTTTGGTAAGTATCATTTACAGACAATACACTGCCCCAGTTTCCAATGTACAACTTGATGTATTTGGACAGTCTTGGTTCTTAACCTCCACTTAAACTCAAAATTTAGGGAAAAAACTAGCAACAAAAATAGCTCCCTCTGGCCTCAAGATGCTAAAGTAATCTTTTGGGTAAGAATGACCCACAAAGGACTTTATCGGTGGCCCTCACAGTATGTAGGAATGGCTGTTGAAGACAGTAGTTGAATTCCACTCCACTGAAGACTTAAGACTCAGAAAGGTCACATCTGAGATTGAAATGCAGATTGGCCCTAGCTCAAAGCTCATTAACTACTGCCTTGTTTTTTACTTTTCCCACACAGGTTATTGTCATTGTTCATGGTTTGTATCTCTTACTTCACTGTCTTCAGTTGAGAATTTTCTGTTTATGAGACTGGTGAGGCAGAGACTAGGCATTTGGGTGTGTTTCTGAGGAAAGTAATTTATGACAAGGTAAACAACCCCATTGCCCCACACACTGGCCACAAAACCACATTTGCATCATATTCATTTTTCTGCTATCAGCAAACAAGCCACAGAGACAGAAATAAATTGCTACAGGGGAGAGACGAAGGTGGGGAGAAGGGTAGGAGGTAGAATGTTCTCCTTTCTAGGTGCTTGCCAGGTACTGCATTGCTGGAGAAAAGACCAGGACGTAGCAGCTCAGCTTTTCAAGGTCATGGGGACCCCGCAGAGGAAAACCTTTCTGATTGTTGCGATTTTTGTTATTGTTGTTATTTTATTTATTTTTAAGACAAAGGAATTTTGTCTTGCAGATAGCTAAGGTTTTCCTGGTGGTGAGTTCTGTGGGGTCTTTGCTATGTGTGCAAAGGGAGGGTTTTAGATGGGTTGTGAGAGGCCTGGTTGTGGTTCTGGCTCTGCCACTGTCTTCCTGGGTTACCTTAATCAAGTAGCCAATTGTCTTGGGCCTTGATTTCCTCATCTGAAAAAAAGGGGAAGGTGTGGTGATGGCAACTTGTTATTGAGATTTTCAAGGTCTTCTTTTGTTCTGGACCTAGAGTCTTCAAATACCTTAAAATACCTACAAGATGCCCAGTTAAATTTGAATTGCATTTAAGCAGAAAAAGAGTTTTACTAGTGTATCCTATGCAATGGGTAATGATTAATATTTTTGCATGTGTTCTTATTATTTTATGGGATATACCTGTTCACTAAAAATAGTTGTTCATCTGAAATTAAAATTCAATTGAGCATTTCCTTTCTTTTTTTTTTTTTCACTTCACAAAAGAAAAGCTTGTAGTTAGTTCAAGGATCATTTGTTGGCCCTTAGGAGTGTTTTCCAGTCCAGTCTGTTGGGGCACCACTCACCTGGCCCCAAAGTCCACTTTCAGCATTCCCTGGGGACCTTGCCACTCCATTTCCTTGCTGTTCCACTGCACTCCCCCAGTGCTTTGCCTCAGTGTGGTAGGATCAGGTCAGGTGCAATTCCCACACTGTGTCTCTGGTGCTGTCCCCTGTATTGCCCTTAGTCACTGAGGGGCATCACTTCTCATAGTGGGGCCACCCATGTTGTTCTCTCTGTGGACTGGCTGCTCTACTCAGGAACATCATCCTCACGGCCTGGTGGGCCAGGCTGTGTTCCACTCTCTCCTCTTGCCCCTTCATCTGCTCCCGTGTGCTCTGATCAGATATGTCCATCTCCCGGAGCTGCAGAGTCAAATGATTTGGCTAAAATCTGGTTAATGGGCCATCATAGACTTTAGAAGTGACAATAATAAATTATGCATTTTATAGCCAAATATCTTAGTATTTACCAGCAGGATTTCCATGAAATTAAATTAAAGTGACACAATTGTAAAAAAATCTCATACTGACAAACAAAGAGCAATTTACTATCTGGAGTCTAAAATTATATCAATTCCTTGCTACATCTGTGCACCCATTTATTAAGTGAGTATTTACTGAACACCAGTGTGAACCAGGAACTAAAAGAGACTTCTATCCAGAATCATATGTTTTCCCGTAAGTTCTCCAAGGTAACTGTTGCTCTCATTCCGCAGATAAGAAAATTGAGGATCAGAGATTATTTTATAGTGAGCAGAGGGAAACAGACTGAAACAGCCATCTCATATCTTCTTAACATTTTTCTTCACAATAAGAAATTATTTTGCTCAGATATCAGGCACCAAGGAACAAAAACTCATATCATTGTAAATGAGGGTGAGTGCAGAGTGGAGACGCAAAGCCCATTGGTAGGCAACTGGACACCCCCTTGCTGAGGGGTTTTGGGAAGGAGAAGAGCCAGTCAGAGTGCAGGGTAGCAACGATGAAACACATAACTCTCCTCTAGTTCTTAAATGCTTCCTCCCCACCACTATCATGATCCCAATTCTATCTTACAAATCCGGCTAGACCAGAGGATGCACACTGGTACAGATAGCAACTGGAAACACAGGAAATCTCTTCAGGAACAGTGGTGAGAATGGTGATGCCTGGAGAGTGGAGGGAATGAGTGGTGGAGAGGGGGAACCGATTATAATAATCTACATATAACTTCCTTCCTGGGAGATGGACAACAGAGAAGGGGGTGAGGGGAGACATTGGACAGTGTGAGATATGACAAAATAATAATTTATGAATCATGAAAGGTTCATGGAGGGGATTAAGGAGGGAGGGGAAAAATGAGGAGCTGATATTAAGGGCTCAAGTAGAAGGCAAATGTTTTGAGAATGACGATGGCAACGAATGTAGAGCTGTGCTTGATACAATGTATGTATAGATGGATTGTGATAAGAATTGTACGACCCCCCCCCAAGAAAATGATTTTTAAAATGTCTTTTAATGATTAATACTATATATATGTCTATATTCTGTTTCAAGGTCTTTGAACTCATTTAAGGTCTGTGACCCAAAGTTTGAGCCTGAAGTATTTGTGGTCTCAGTTCAAGTTATGCAATTTTTAATTCTTTGATGGCATGTGTCATAACGATTGAGTTTGTGGTGTCTGAAAGTTCATGTTATCACTCTTACGTGTATGAGTTCCAAATATAAAGTTTGAAGTATTTGGGAGTGTGTATTCATATTGTGAGGTTTTAAAATCTTTAATGTTCTATAAAAAAAGGAAATTATTTTGAATTAAATGAATGAAAGATACTACCACCTAATGAATACCCTAGAACAAGGGACCCAATATTTCCTTTCATTTTGGTGAAACATAAAAAGGGGAGCAGAGGAAGAGGTAGGGAGTGTTACTTCCCCTAGAATATCAGTTCTACCACAACAAGGTTATGGTTAATGCTTGCTCTGTTTTCATGATTAAATAGAGTAATTTAAGCAATATTTCCTGAATGCCACCTATGTGCTAAGGGACATGGATTAGACAATAAAAAGGCAGCCTGCCACCTACCCAGCTGTAATTTGAAAGTTGGCTGAGTATTTTCTTGTTGGTGATTGGATGGTCAGGAATGGTTGAATGGCAATCAACAGCAATGACACACCATGGTTTTTGGGGAGCCCAACGTGGTGCAGGAGTTAGGTGATTTGCCAATAACCCAAAGTTAAACAGTTGGAACCCACAAACTACTCTGTAGCTTCCATAAAGATTATGCCCGTGGAAACCTGATAGATCAGTGCTACTCTGTCCTGTAGGGGTCTACAAATTGGACTGGACTGGACAGCAGTGGGCTTTTTGGTTTGGGTTGGAACAAAGTGCCTTTTTTTCAAGTTATTAACTTAAAAAAACTGTGGCTTGAACCTACCCAGTGGTCAGCCTGAGAAGAAAGGCCAGTCAATCTGCTTCTGTAAAGACGATAGCCAAGAAATCCAATGGAGCAGTTCTACCCTGTAACACACGGGGCTGCCAGGAGCTGGAATCGGCTGGACAGCAAGAAGTTGGGTGTGATTTTTATGGGCTTAGGAGGAATTCTTGATGTACACATAGTTCAAGTAAGTAGGCATGTCTGTTCTTAGTCTGGCAGTTCTGTTGAATCCTGCTCACTGTTGCTCTTATTGCTGGTATTTAAAATACCAGTGGCATGTATATATAGATGTGAGGTCATACAATGTTTTTCCTTTGTAATGAGCTTATTTTGCTCAATATAATGCCTTCAAACTCTAGCCACACTGTAACATGTATCAAAACTTCTTTTTCTTAGTGACTATTATTCTATTGTATGATTATATAGGTACTATTTTTTTTTTGTTTATCCATTCATCTGGTGATGAGCATTTAGTTAGGTTCCACCTTGTGGGTATGGTAAATAATGCTGCAGTGAACATTGGTATACTAGGCTCTTTTTGGGTTTCTGCTTTCAATTTGTTTAGGTTTATACCTAGTAGAATTGCTGGGTCATATTGTGGTTCTACTTATTGTTGGTTTAGAAACCACCACCACCCTGTTTTTCAAAGAACCTGTACCATTTTCATTTAGAATAGCTTGATAAAGGTATCAGTATCCCGCCCCCACCCCCCACACTCACTAGCATTTGCTGTTTTCTGGTTTTGTTCAGTTCTTCAGTCTTTGCCATGTTGTTGTGGTTAGGTGCTGTTGGTTGGCTCTGACTGCTAGCAGCTCTAAGTGAAACCAAATCATAGACTGACCAATCTTGCCATCTTCACAACGGATCTCATGTTTGAGATACTGGGTCAATCCGTTGTTGGAGGTCTTCCTCTTTTTCCTCACTACCTTACCCAGCATGTTGTTCTTCTCCAGTGACTGCTCTCTCCTAACTGTATGATCAAATTACGTGAGATTGTGTTAGGTTTATTGTGCCAACTAGGCCAATTGGAAAATGTGGGTAGACTTTAATCATGTCTCAGCTTGATTGGAGAGCAAAGAGACATGCGTGGCTTTTCCAAGGCACGCTCCCTTCTCTCTTCCTCCCTGGTGATTGGACAAGTGTGCTGCTACTTGAGCTAGTTATTTGCCTCAACCTTGTGCTGCACTACCTGTGGGCCAAGCCAACCTAAGGATCCTGTCACTGTAGCTTGAGGCTCCTCTTTGGCACCTGCTTCGCCATGCTGCAGGTGCATGCATCGAATGAGCTTGAAGTTGGTATATCCTGTTGCAGGGCATGCTTGAGTTTGAGATTTCACTGTGCCCACTTTCATAACCTTCCTTGCTACTGACTGTTGCTGACCCACCATGCTGTCTGCTGCCTGCAGGCAGACTCTGTCTGTCTTGCCTGAGGGAAGACTCTGCTGTCTGCTTCTGTGACCTTGGACAGGCAGACCTCTTGTGAGTTGAAGAACTTTCAGTATATTAACTGTTCCATGAAAGTGAGTTGAATTGAACCCCCTGTACTGCTGTGTGGGCTAATTTGCTGTTATATTCGTTCTTGCTATATATATAATATATATTCATAAGTGTCCTAATTTTGTTTCTCTAGAGAGCCCTGCCTAACACAGAGATGAAGTCTGGCCCTCCTAGCCCCGAAGTATTCTGGCTGTACTCTTCTAAAACAGATTTGTTTGTTCTTTGGTCTTCCATGGTACAGCATCAAAATCAAATGCATTGATGTGCAACTTTCACATGCATATGAGGCTATTGAAAATACCATGGCTTGGGTCAGGTGCACCTTAGTCCTCCAGTAAAATCCTTGCTTTTCAACCACTTCAAAGAGGTCTTCTCAGCAGATTTGACATTATAGTGGGAGTAATATCCTATCTCATTGTGGCTTTGTTTTTTATCTCTCTGATGAATAATAATGGTGAGAATCTTTTCACGCGTTAGGTGCTCATGTGAATATCTTCTTTGGTGGAATGGCCATTCAAATCTTTTGACTGTTTTATGATTGGGTTATTTATCTTTTTTTGTGGTTAAGTTGTTGAAATTTTACATATAAGTTGATTACAGGAATCTTGTAAGTTGTATAAATTCTGAAGGTATTCTCTCATTCAGTAGCTTTTTCTGGTCTCTTCACTTTGTTGGTAACGTTTTTGGATGGTTTTTATACTTTTTTCAGATTAAATATCAAATTAGAAATGATCATCTTTGCACACAAACTCACCATGTGACATGGCATATGGCGAGGAAGCTTCTGTTTGTTTCATTGACATTGGGCTTCTAATGGCAAGGTCTATGACTCCAACCCACTAGTCATTCTGCAGGAGGAAGATGAGGTTATCTGTTCTGAAAAATTTTAGCGCCTTGGAAACCCTATGTGGTGAAATTTAATAGGGGTCTTACATCCATGTCTCTGTAACTCCCACAAATAATGGTTGGGGTCCTACAAATAGGATGTATGGATCATTAACAGAGGGGACGGGTCAATTTCAGTTGCTACTCCACTGGCTATGAGCATGAGCTACCTCAGAAACAGGGACAGAGGGGTTCTCAGGACCATCAAGGCAGAAGAACCACTAGTGGAGCAGGTTGAACATTTCTGACTAAAGTGATGAGGCACCAGAAGCCATGCCACACCAAGACCAGAGGACAAGGCAAAGAGATCATGAGGGAGAGCAGAGAGAGAGCACGGAGGCTCAGGGAGTGAGGACTGAAGCTATACTTGGCTGATAGCTGGGAAGGATTGCCGTAGACCAATGATTATATCCTGAATGTTTCCTGATCCTGGCTTGTGGTGACCTGTTGAACTCCCTCAATTCTAACGATTTTGATTATTGTTTGTGAGTACGGTGTGGACATTGCAATGACTTTTCAAACCTACCAGAAAGATAGTGTCATGAGAGGCATGGTTGGTATAAGGCTAGTGTAGAGGATAGAGAGTCTGACCTCTTCCTCATGGCAATAAGCCTTGGGCTGGTGACGCCATGAATTCTCCTCTCACTACTGAAGCCACAGGAGTTCAGCTATAGCCGTTGGGCTATTTTTGTATTCAATATAGGGTTGCTATGAATCAGAATCAACTTGTTGGCAGTGTTTTTTGTTTGTTTTGGTTTCGTGTGTGCATGTGAACTTATACTGAAACCTTTGGTTATAGAAAGGAAGCACTGAGAACTGTGTTGAAATCCAGTGGGTCAGCAATGCCAATTAAAACTGAATACATGCACGCTCATTGCCCATCAATTCTACTCTTAGATTGATATCCAAAAGAAGTGTGTGCACATGTGTACCCCCAAAACATGCAAAAGAATATTTATTTCAGAATAATTTATTATTGCTAACCAAAGACAACCCATGTGTATGTTCATCAAAACTAACATCAACAAGCTGTGATAAATTTATATAATGTAACATTGTATAGGAATGTAAATTAGTAGACTGCACTCTACACAACAATTCAGATGCATCTCACAAACTTATTGTTGCGCAAAACATGTCAGGCACAAAACATTATGTATTTTATTATTACATTTGTTTAACGTTCAAAATCAGGAAAGGCTGATCTGTATTTGAAAACTCGGAATGGCAGGTACCTTTGGGAGGCGAATGTAATGATAAAATGGGCACAGGTGGGATTTTACAGTGCTTGCATATTCTCTCTTGATCTGGTATGTGATATCTTGGTGAGTTCAGTCTGTGAAAGTTCTTTCACCTTTATACATATTATTTGTTCAATTTTTTATACATCAATAAAATTTTAATTCGGGGGGTGGGATGGGAGAGCAAAAAGGAAATAAAGGCAAGCTTTGTGAGTAATACAAATGAAAAAAAATTCAGCACATGCATTGCAAGAAATTATACAGTGCTTCCTTAGATTTACCCATAAGTGCATTAATCTGATAGAGATTATTATATGGAAATATATATATTATATCTATCAAGCTGCCACTAGTACATAAAAGATAAATATTTAAAAGAGGAAAATCGTAATTATTTTGTTGAATATGGTTTGTTTTACAAAGTAAAAATGTTTACAAATTTTACATGTTTTGAAGCTTTTATTTAGAAAAAAATGTAAAAATTATAAAAATGAATAGTTTGGTTTTACCTACATTAAACATGTAATATAAAATACCATGGTTAAATAAAATATTATGCTTTCTGGTAATAATATACGATTTTACCTTATATGTAGCTAATAGAATTCATTCCAATTTTATAAGTACTCCTTATTAAATCTTAGTTATTATAATTCACTATAATTTTTATACCTATAGTATAACCACTCATTTGTTGAAAGTGTAAAGGACCTGAATGCTTTTCTTATAAGATCAAAGACTACATCCTTCAGAACTACATCCTATAGTATGTATTACACCTGTGCTAGGTTGGGCTATGTAGAGAAGCAAAACTGTGGGTGATGTACAGAAAGAGATTTAAATGAAGAAATGGCTTACCAAGTTGCAGAAATAGTGAAGACCAGTTTGGTTCACGTAAGGCTTCTCCTGCTTCATGTAGATGGATGAGCAGGAAATCAAGATGACAAAGCAGAATCAGCAGAGGCACAATCTAGTGAATGCACAGGTCTGAAGTCAACCAAATGAATCCCCATCACTCCCGAGGAAAGCAGGTGACATAATAGGAGCCTGAGAAACTCTCCAGGCAATATCCAGCTTTGACAGAAGGCAAAAGGCCAAAGAGAATTAGACCTTGCTCAGCCCCTCCTATACAAAAGGAACTGTGATCGGGTATATTCATAGATTGAGCTTCGCCCCTACGTTTACCCAGGAGTGTCTAGTTTACATAATCTCTAATCATCACAACAGGCCTATGTAAACACAGAACTCTCAACTGGACTAACAGATAGTATCATGGAAGGGGTAGAAAAGATCGAAGTTTTCAACAATTTTGTTTTACTTCGATCCACAATGAATGCCCTTGGAAGCAGCTGTCAAGAAATCACACACTGTACATTCCAAAATACAAGCATAGGGAGATTTCCCGGGCAACTACCAGTGAGGTTCCCCTAGGAGGGAAAGCCTGCACTTCCTAGCAGTGAGAAATTCAAATTAAAAGCTAAGAGGACCCAAGTTTCTTAAAGTGGGATATCATCAATGCCCGCTGACAGACTTCCTTTCTTAAGTGACTGGATCACTTCAGTGAGATGCACTCTTCCCTGGCACAGCTGACTTTTCATGGCCTCTTACCAGCCAAACCTCTCACCTTGCTGGTCTCTAGGGTCTCTAGTGAACAGCAGGTTGCGTGGGCAGCATGGTTCAGACCTAATCCGTACACAAGCTTCAGTTTTCACCACCACCCCCTTCCTCCTTCTTTCCTGCTTTATTCTCCAGTTCCCTCCCTTCCCCTTCCCATGTGCCACAGCTCCCAGGCACAGGGTCCATGTACACACAATAACACTATCAAAGGATCAAGAATCCTCAGACACAATCCTCAGACACTTCAGTACCCATATTCATGCCAAACCCATGTCTTTTGTACCTCCTTTTCCCTGTGTCTCTCGCTTCTCTCTCTTTTTCTCATTAAATATAGTTCCATGAAAATGACTAATTCTGCTTTTCCCTCTTAAAATAAAATTTCCCATTATTTTTATAAACCTGCTGGCCTAGTCAGATAGCCACTTAGTATTGCTGTCCTTGCTTTCATTTTATTATATTTCTTCTTCCACCCACTTTCCCATCTCACCAACCTCTCTTCACCTTTTGCCATTTCAACACTGTATGTTTTACAGCTCCTATTAGATGTCTCCCTGTAAACCATAGGTGTGAGACTGGGTTGACTAGAGAAACAAATTCATTGATACTCATTTGTGTGTAAGAAAGAGCTGTATATCAAAGAGTAATTGTATATTAAGAACACAATCCAGCCCTGTCCAGATCAAGTTCATATATCTGATACTAGCCCATATGTCTGATACTAGTCTATAAATTCCTCTTCAGACTCACAAAACACATGCAATGATGCTAAATTCAGGAAGATCACAGGCTGGTGGGTGAAAAGTTTGTGGATCTAGTGGTGGTGAAATCCCAGGCTACCATCAGCATGGCTAGAAGTGGCTTATCTATAGGAAGGTGAAACAGAGAAAGCAAGTGTGTTGCCTGCCTCCAGGGAAAAAGAGAGGAAGTTCCCAGAATCCTCATGAGAAGGCCATGCCTACAAGAAGCCATCATCAGACTATGACCTGATTGACAGGCTAGACTCCACTCCTTCACTCTTAATAACCTCAAGTTGACAGGAGATTATGTAGCTACCGCATCAGACTATACAGACGTCACGTCATACAGAGCTGACTACCTCCACAAGGCACAACTCACACACCACTAATAGCTGTACTGAGAAGCTAAGTTAACAGAAGGCAACCACAGTAAAGTAAAAAAAAAAAATCAAGAAAAAAAAAGATAAACAAAAGTCATCCAACCCAATGGAATACTCTGAACAAGAGGCAGTGAAACTAACAGAAACAAAATTCAGAAGAATTATGCTTAGGTCCTTTATGTGGGGATCACTCATAAGGACAACAGAAGACATGGAAAAACTAAAATCCCTAAAGGAAAATGAATTCTGTAAAATAAACAATGAGATAACAGTATTAGATAACATAGTAAAAGACCTGAGGAATAAAATGAAAGAAAAGAAAGTTGAATCAGTGAGTTTAGAGACAGTCGCTCTGGCTATAATTGATGAGAAAAGAAAGCATCAACAACAACAAAAAGCAAAGGAATTAAAAGAAAGCCTGAGCATGATGTGGGATATTCTCAAGAGAAACAACATGTCTGATTAAGATTCTGGAACAAGAAAGAATGAAAAAAATCTACAGAGAAAACAGTGTGAGAAATCATGGAAGAAAATGTCTTCAAAATCATAAAGAAGGAAAAAGTAATTATTCAAGAAACAGAGAAAAAAAAGAAAAGAAACAGAAAACCTCAAATATTATAGGCCTCCCAAAGGAAAACATAATGCTATATCTTCATCTAACTATCCAACTTCATGGAAAAGGAGAGAATTCCAAAGGGAGCTGGAGAAAAAAGGATTAATCGCCTACAAAGAAAGATCAATAAGAATAAGATTGGATTGTTCAGTAGAAATTATGCACGCAAGACAATGGAGTGACATATAAAATTCTGAAAGAAAACAAAAACAAAACACCAACCAAGAATCCTAACCTGTTTCCCTGAAAGTAAGACACCCCCAGAAAATAAGACCTACTTACAGTGCTGCCTCTCGCTGAAATATAAGGCATACCCCCTGAAAATAAGACCTCCCCACAAAAAAGGCCCCCCGAAGCTCTGGACTCTGGACCATAGTGGTGGGCGCCGCAATGCAGCTCACTGTTGGCCGCAGTGCAGCTGGAGCAGACAGGAAGTGCGAGGTATCTTTTAATAAAACAATAAACAATAAATGTGTACCATATTCTTCTTCATGGAAAAATAAGACATCCCCTGAAAATAAGACCTAGCGCATCTTTGGGAGCAAAGATTAATATAAGACACTGTCTTATTTTCAGGGAAACGATATATCTAGCACAATTATCCCTCACATACAAGGGAGAAATAAAGGTATTTCCAGATAAGGAAAAACTAAAGGATTTCATATAGACAAGACCTAAAAAAACCTTACTGTCATTGAGTCAATTCTGATTCATAATGACCTTATAAGTCAGAGTAGAACTGCCCCTTAGGGGTTTTCAAGACTGTAACTCTTTATTGCAGTAGAAGGCCCAGTTGTTCTCCTGAAAAGCTGGCTAGTGATTAAACTGTGCCCTTGCAGTTTGCTAATGCCATCATGGTCATAAAAACAAGACCAGCACAACAGAAATAATAACCAGAAGACTACGGATAAAGAATCAACCAGAGCAGACAACCCTGAGAGTATCAGACAGGACAACATCACCCAGAAATTAATACAAGTAAATCCACACTCAAAATAACACAAAAATAGGGGAAGAAGAAAGAGACAAAAACAAACAAACAAACATCAAAAACAAAAATGGGGAAAACGTCAAATATAAACACAGCAAAGTGGCAGTAACTAACCTGCATTTATCAGTTATGACATTGACATTGAATGTCAATAAATTAAATGTGCCCATCAAAAGACAGAGAGTAGCAGACTAGATTAGAAAACAAGACCCAGCTACAAGGTGCCTACAAGAAACACACCTCAAACTCAAAGAAAAAAAATAGACTAAAGGATAACAAAAATTCTAGCAAGCCATTGACAACCATAAAAAGGCTGGAGTGGTGAGTTCTGAAATAATATAATGAGGGACAAGAAGAAACAATACACCAAAAATATATAACCTTAAATAACACATGTACCCAATGAAAGACATTCACCAATCAAATTTTCAGAGTTGAAAATAGATATAAACAACTCATTTTAAAGGTGATTAAACCATTGGGGAAGGAATGCTCTAAGATAAATGTGGTGGTGACCATATAATTCCTCTTGGCATGATTGAGTGATTGAACTATTAAATTGTATGATATGTAAATTATGTGCCAATAAAATTGTCTGAAAAAAGTATCAAAATAAAGTTAAACTCTAGAGTTAAAAAAGAAATAGTAGGAAACTTCAACCCACTGCACTCAAGGAAAAAGAAACTTAATAAAGGAACTAAGGTAAACAACACAATCAACTAGCTTGATATCCTACACATATACAGAGCACTCTAACAACAACAGCAAAAGGTTACACAATCTTCTTCAGCACGTACAGTACATATTCTAGAATAGATCATATGTTAGGCTACAAAGTCAGTATCAAGAAATTGTAAAATACTGAAATCCTTTGATCCATTTTCTTAGATCACATATATAAAATGATAAGCTAATAGTAAAAAGAACAGATACATAAAGACAAACACATGTAGACTGAGGAACACTACTTAAAAATGACTGAGAAATAGTTGAAACAATTGATGAAATTAGGAAATTCCGTGAAACAAACGATAATGATAACACATCATACCAAAACCTTTGTGACACAGCAAGAACAGTTATTGAAGGGGAGAAATCCAAAATCAATAGTTTAGCAAAATGAGAACAAGGGCAATAACCTAAATCATCCAATAGAAGAAAAGAAATCATAAAGATTAGAGTTAAATAAATAATTTGGAAAACATAAAAATAATGGAAATATCAACACTTTTTAAAGATTAACAAAATCGACAAGCCGTCGGTAAATTTAACAAGGCAATGAAAGAGAAGATGGAAAATACCTATACTTAGCTAGGTAAAGACTGACATCACAACAGATCGAAATAAAAGTAATAACACAGTATCATGAAGGCTATACTCGAAAGTATTTGATAATCAAGGAAAAATGGTGATCTCTAGTTTTCCTCTTTGACTGAAGGCTTTTTGATGTACACAAGTGCTTTATTTTAAATAGGTCCCAGTCATCTATTTTGTGTATTTCCTTTATTATATTTGGAAATCCATGTATCCTGTAAAATGACCTTTAGTTTGTCCCAGTTTTCTCCCTGGGATCTGAGGCTTTCATTTAGGATTCTAAGTCATCTTGAGTTTGTTTTTGTGCCTGGTGCAAGGTGCGAGCCCTGTTTCATTCTTCTCCATATTGAGATTCAATTTTTCCAGCACCGTTTGTTGAAGTGGATGTCCCTTCCTCATGTAGTGTTTTTAAGTCTAATTGAAAATCAGTTGCCTGAAGGTGTATGCTTGCTTTCTGGGTTTTCGGCCCCATTCCATTGGTCTATGTATCTATAACTGTACCAGTACCAGGTACAGGGGGGATACCTCATACTACCGTGGCTGTGTTGTAAAATCCAGATCCAAAGGAAGGAGGTAGACCAGAGCTTAAGCTGTGAACGCCCCGTTTGCAGAAAGCCATGGATGACCATCAAAGTCCCAAATCCATTGCAGGGTTCCCTCATGAATTGAGGGTCAGGTGAATCCCCTCTGACCATAGTGGAAGGATGTGAATGGCTTCGCTACCAGACAGAAAGTATTGGAAAGTTGATTTTGGAGATGTAGTTAGGTTAACATGTAATCATTTATCATTTGATTTTTATTTTTTACCAATTTAAAAGCTGTTCTAGTTTTTATATTTTCTGATTTCTTTTTGATTGAAGTTTTCTATATTCTCTAGTCACTTTTTAATTTTGTTTGGTTGTTCATTTATTTTTGTTTGCTTCTTCTTTGTGTTACATATGCTTTTTAAGGATACATAATCCTGAATAGGTAGATCTACAGAAACAGTAACTGGATTAATAATTGCTAGGGATATGGGAGGGGCAGATGGGGAAATGGGGAGGTAACAGCAATGAGTAATAGAAGAAAGTGCTCTAAATGTTGTGATGAATACACAAATTGTTTCAATATGACTGGATGATTAAATTTCATGTTATGTGAAGTATATGTGAATAAAACTACTAAAATAGATTAAATGCTATATTGCATTAAGCGTGTCTGCTACAAAAGGGCTCTTTAAAGTTTAAAAAACAAAGATATAACTTTGAAGACTAAGATGTGCTTGCTCCAAGTTTTGCTATTTTCAATTTCCTCATATACATGTAAAATGTAGGTGTCTTAATTATCTAGTGTTGTGATAACCAAAATGCCATGAATGGTTAACTTTTTTCAAATAGAAATTTATATGATCATCGCTTAGTAGGCCAGAAGTTTACAGTCAGGGTGCCAGCTCTAAAGGAAGGCTCCTTCTCTCTCTTGTTAGTGCTGGGGGAAGGTCCCTGTCTCCTTTCAGCATCTGTGAACCCAGCACTCATCAGAGATCTCCATGTGTTTTCACATCAATCTCCACTTGCTTCTATGAGGCTCTCCATTCAGAGATTTAACATCCAAAGATGCGCTTCACTTACAGTTCTCCTTTCTTGGAGATAGTCAGATCCTCACTTCTCTGATCACCTCTGTCTCCTTTAATCCACTGAAAGATAAAAGGTTGTGCAAGCCATACCTCAGGGATATTCCGCTTATATGAGATCAGGTCTGTGACCCAAGTGAATGGTGCATCCTACCTTAATCTCCTTAGAACTAGTTGGCAGATAACAACCGATTATATTGTGAAGTATGATGGCATCATTATGTACCTGCCACAGTACTAAGAATATGGCCTAGCCAAGTTGACAAGTTATATATATATTTGCGGGGGCGGGGGGGGGGAGCACAATTCAATCTATGACAGTAGGCAATGAATTTGGAAGACCAAAGAAGAATTGATGCATTTGAATTATGGTATTATCAAAGGATATTGAAGCTAATATAGACTGCCAGAAAAAACAAGTACATCTGTCTTGGAGGAAGTGAAGCCAGAGTTCTCTTTAGAAGCAAGGGTGGTGAGACTTTGCTCACATGTTTTAGGAATACTATTAGTCCCTGGAGATGGACGTCATGCTTGGTAGAGTGGAGAATAGGGCAAACGAAAAGAAGAAGGTCTTCAACGAGATGATTGATACAGTGGCTGCAGCAATAGACTCAAACAAAGCAAAGATTTTGAGGATTAAGCAGGAACAGTGATTCATTCTTTTGTAATTAGGGGCTGCTAAGAATCAGAACTGACTCAACCACATCTCAGAATAACACATCAAAGCCAGGTCTATAACATGTGCTTTAACAATAACTAGATATAAAACAACATTTTCTTACGAGTATTTCTTCATTATACCATTTGCAAATTTAAAAATATGTATACCTGAAAGATTTTTTGAGGTTATATATTAAAAAGGACACAAAAATCAAAAGGATAGGAAGACTGAGGCAGCACCAGCTAGTCTCTGTACTCCTGTGTTCTCATAGTCCATATACATGCCAAGGTACTTGTCATCCTCGTTAGGTGCTATTGAGTCGGTTCTCACCCACTGTACCTCTATGCACACCTGAACCAGTGCCCCGTCCTGCGCCATCTTTACAATTGTTCTTATGCCCGAGTCCATCTTTGCAGCCACTGTGTCATTCTATCTTGTTGACAGCCTTCCTGTTTTTCATTGACCCTCCACTTTACCAAGAATGATATCCTTCTCCAGGGACTGGTCTCTCTTGACTGTACGTCCAAAGTTTGTAAGGTGAATGCACAGGTTAACAAGTTTTAAAGCTGCATTGGGAGAAGTGGTGGAACATGAGTAAATGCAACTGCATAACCTGTTTACCTGGACATTATGCCAATAGGTTGTGAGCCTTTTGAAGACTATTAAGTCTGATCTTGAGAATCTTTCATGGCATCTAAGTAGGCTACAGTAGACATTCTGTGGGATTGAGAGTCACTTCAGAATGTGTGTATTAGTCTGGGTACTTTAAAGAAACAAATCCACCGAAACTCATGTATAAGAGAGTTTTAAATAAAGGTTAAGTGTACACCAAGAAAACATCCCAACCAGTGCTGCCCAAGCCCACAAGTCCAACATTAACCCATTAACCCAAATGTCCAACACCAATCCACAAAGTCCTCCATCTCACAAACAGATGCAATGATGCTGACTGCAGGAGGAAAGCTGAGTCAGTGAGCATGTAAGCATCTCAGCTCTGGCAGTGGTCTCCACATGGGTGCTCCAGCACCCAGGGCTGCATCAGGGTAGGTCCATGTGGCTTCTCCTCCTGGATGTGTTGCAGGAAGTGAGCCTTGCCAGCTGAAGCAGGGAACTGGCTAAGGCAGCTGCACCCTGGTACGGCCATCAGAAAGCAAGAGACCCGGGAACTAGAGAGGTGAGGCTCACTGAGCCATTTATCCCTCTGCCCTTCAATTAACCCCACATGTGTTTATCGGCCATGTTGGCACAATAAACGAACTACCTCAATGTGTGTGTGTTTCACAGGAGTACCAAAACCTTCTATGAAATCAAGCTGTAAGTGATTATTAGATGCCTTCCAGATGGTTGTGACTGGTAGCAACCTGTGCACAACATAAGGAAACACTGTTTGTTCAAGTGCCATCCCCGCAATTGTTGTTACCGTTGTAGCCACTATATCAGCCCATCTCCTTGATGGTCTTGCTCTTTTTTACTGACCTTCTACTTTAGCAATCATGAAGCCCTTTTCTAGGGACCGCTCTCTCATAGTAGTATGTCTAAAGTACATGAGCATCCTGGGTATACTTCTCCAAAGACAGACTAATTTGTTTGGGTTTTTTTGACACTCCGTGGTGGTTTGGATATTTTTCACCAACACCAGAATTCAAGCACATCAATTCTTCTGTAATCTTATTTCTTCACTCTTCAGCTTGCATAAGGTAGCTGGAAATACCACGTCCTGGGTCAGGCATACCTGAATTTTCAAAGTGGCATTGTTTCTCTTCAACATTTTTTTCCTAGTTCTTTTTTTTCCTTTTTTTACATTTTATTAGGGACTCATACAACTCTTATCACAATCCATACATATACATACATCAGTTGTATAAAGCACATCCATACATTCCCTGCCCCAATCATTCTCAAAGCATTTGCTCTCCACTTAAGCCCTTTGCATCAGGTCCTCTTTTTTTTTCCCCTCCCTCCCCTCTCCCCCCTCCCTCATGTGCCCTTGGTAATTTATACCTCGTTATTTTGTCATATCTTGCCCTATCTGGAGTCTCCCCTCCCCCCTTCTCTGCTGTCCCTCTCCCAGGGAAGAGGTCACATGTGGATCCTTGTAATCAGTTCCCCGTTTCCAACCCACTCACCCTCCACTCTCCCAGCATCGTCCCTCATGCCCTTGGTCCTGAAGGTATCATCCACCCTGGATTCCCTGTACCTCCAGCCCTCATATGTACCAGTGTACAGCCTCTGTCCTATCCAGCCCTGCAAGGTAGAATTCGGATCATGGTAGTTGGGGGGAGGAAGCATCAAGGATCTGGGGGAAAGCTGTGTTCTTCATCGGTACTACCTCGTACCCTAATTAACCCATCTCCTCCCCTAAACCCCTCTATGAGGGGATCTCCATTGGCCGACACTAGGGCCTTGGGTCTCCACTCTGCACTTCCCCCTTCATTTAATATATATACATATACACATACATACACACACACAGGCATATATCTTTTTTTTTTTTTTGCATGATGCCTTATACCTGGTCCCTTGGCACCTCGTGATCACACTGGCCGGTGTGCTTCTTCCATGTGGGCTTTTTTGCTTCTGAGCTAGATGGCCGCTTGTTCACCTTCAAACCTTTAAGACCCCAGACACTATCTCTTTTGATAGCCGGGCACCATCAGCTTTCTTCACCACATTTGCTTATGCGCCCATTTGTCTTCAGCGATCCTATCATGGAGGTGTGCAGTCAATGATATGATTTTTTGTTCTTTGATGCCTGGTAACTGATCCCTTTGGGACCACTCGCTCACTCAGGCTGGTGTGTTCTTCCATGTGGACTTTGTTGCTTCTGAGCTAGATGGCCGCTTGTTTATCTTCAAGCCTTTAAGACCCCAGTCACTATCTCTTTTGATAGCCGGGCACCATCAGCTTTCTTCACCACATTTACTTGTTCACCCACTTTGGCTCCAGCACTTGTGTTGGGAGAGTGAGCATCATAGAGTTCCAATTTAATAAAAGAAAGTATTCATGCATTGAGGGAGTGTTTGAGTAGAGGCCCAAGGTCCTTCCACCACCTTAATACTTAACCTATAAATATAGACACATAGATCTATTTCCCCATCCTTCTATATTTATTTGCATGTACATGTCTTTGTCTAGACCTCCATAAATGCCCTTTGACTCCTAGCTTTTTCCTCCATCTCCCTTGACTTTCCTCCTGCCCTACTACCATGCTTCGTCGCCACCTGGGCTAGAGTATACCTCTTCTCTAAGCAACCTTACCCTTGATCATTTCCCACCATTTAAAGAGTTCTTATGCAGAAGACTTGTGTGTTTGATATCTTGATTGCTGCTTCCATGAGTACTGTGTGGATCCAAGCAAAATGAAATCCTTGACAACTTCATTCTTTTCTCTCTTTATCATGGTCTTATCTACTGATCCAGGTATGAATATTTCTGTTTTATTTACAATGAGTAATCCAGCCTGAATGGTGCAGTCCTTGGCGTTCATCAGCAGGCCATGTCTCCTCACTTTCAGTAAACTGGGTTGTGTTATCTGCATATCAGAAGTTGTCAAGGTTTTGCTATCCTACCAAATTCTTTATATAATCTGCCTTCTCTGATTATTTGCTCAGCATACAGAGAGAATAGATATGGTGAAAGCATACAATCCTGACACACCTTTCTTGATTTCAAACCACCGAGTAGTCAGTCTCTTGCTGTGTCGACAGTATTGCCTCTGTTCACGTATAGGTTCTGTATGAGCACAATGAAATGTTATGGAATTCCCATTCTTCTCAATGTTATCCATAGTTTGTTATGATCCACACAGTTGAATGACTTAGCATAGTCAATAAGACGCAAGTCAACATCTTTCTGGGGTTCTCTGTTTTTAGCCAAGATCCACCTGATTTCAGCAATTGTGACCCACATTTCACTTCCTCTCCTGAAGCTATCTTGAATTTATGGAAATTCCCTGTTGATGTGTTGCTCCAAGTACTGTTGAACTTCCTTTAACAAAATTTTACTGTGATCTTATACTAATGAGATTGTTCAATAATGTCCACCTTCTGTTGAGTCACTTTTCTTTGGAATAGGCACAGCTATGGATCTGTTCCAATTGTTTGGTTAGGTAGCTAGCTGTCTTCCAAATTTTTTGATGTACATGACCGAGTGCTTCCAGTGTGTCATCAGTGTGTTGAAATATTTAAATTTGTCAATTGCTAGCACCTTGGGGGAGGGGTTGTTGTTGTTGCTCCTGTGTTCTAATCTCTTCAGTGCAGCTTAGACTTCTCAGTATCATTGGGTTTTTACCATGTGCTACCCTTGAAAAGGTTGAATGTCAACCAATTCTTGATGGTAATTAGTATTAAAAAATTCTTATCAATTCTCTTTTTGAACATCACCTGCGCATGATCTCGCCTGAACAACCTGGAACTATGTTAGATCTCTCAAGGAAAAGAGCACAGTGCTCCAGACTGCCAATTCTGCCTAAGACCTCAGATGCCAACTGCAAGGTGGGAGTCCTAAGGCACAATCATTCCTTACCTGAGGGCTGCAGATTTGGAGCTTTCCAATGGCTCTCTCAGGATTTCAGTAGTAAGCTGAGATGCCCCCTGGTTTTCCCATCATGGCCCTCCTGCTGGATCCTATTATTCCCTTAAACTTGATACATTATTCAAATGATTTACAGAAACGCTATAATTACAATTACGGACACAAAGTCTAGGACTGTTACCAAGGGGGAGATGTCCTGTTCCCAAATGCACATGCTACCCTCCCATGTGTACAGATGTCTTTCACCTAGCAGGAGCTTCCTTTTCCAGAATTAAAAAACAAACAAACAAACAAACATTATTGGGGCTTCTTACAGCTCTTATCACAATTCACCCATCCATCTATTGTGTCAAGCACATTTGTGCATATGTTTCCATCATCATTTTTCAAAGATTTTCTTTCTACTTGAGCCCTTGGTATCAGCTCCTCATTTTCCCCTCCTTTTTCCCCCTTTCTCCTCCCACTTTCCCCCTATCATCCTGGTATCATTACTCTCATTGTTGGTTCTGAGGAGTTTATCTGTACTGGAGTCCCTATGTTGTGAGCTCTTATCTGTACCAGTGTACATGTTCTGGTCTAGCCAGATTTGTAAGATAGAATTGGGGTCATGATAGTGGGGGTTAGGGGGGGCATTAAAGAACTAGAGGAAAGTTGTATGTTTCATCAGCGCTAGACTGTACACGCACTGGCTCGTCACTTCCTTGTGATCCTTCTGTGAGGTGATGTCCAATTGTCTACAGATGGATGGACTTTGGGTCTTCACTCCCCACTCTCCTGCATTTACATCGATATGATTTTTTTCTGGGTCTTTGATGCCTGATACCTGACCCCATTGACACCTTGTGATCACACAGGACAGTGTGCTTTTACCATGTGGGCTTTGTTGCTTCTCAGCTAGATGGCCATGTGTTTATCTTCAAACCTTTAAGACCCCAGACACTATATCTTTTGATAGCCGAGCACCATCAGGTTTCTTCATCACATTTGCTTATGCACCCATTTTGTCTTCAGCAATTGTGTTAGCTTTCCCACAATTTTATTGGGGCCTCAGTATATAGGTATGCTTAGGTAAATTGTCCTCTAGTTTCTCCACTCCTTACATGAAGTTGGGCTGATTTCACTTGCTGACTTAGCCAGCCTACACTCAAAACAAATGAAAAACCTTTAGATTTGGTGGAAGTCCTCATCCAGGGCACTTCAATCACTGAAAACATTTAAAGATTTTAGAGATCATCTCTCAGGAATGTTTCCAAACCTATTGCTCTTTGCCAGACTCATTGCTCTTTACAGGACTGCCCCACCTGTTCTGTGGAGTGGCTTGCAGAAACTTTAAGTAACATCAAATTATTGCTCCACAGTTTACATACTCAATAGCTTTATTGAGTACATGATAAATTATTGATTCTATTTATTATATAAACCACAAGGTGTAGTAGCAAAAGTCTAAAATATAGTTGGTACCGTGACTAGGTCCAAACAAGGTAAATCTATTTTCCCTGTGCTATATAGTCAATAACAATCCCAATGTGTGCAAATATTTCATGCTTACTTTTAATACTTTTAATTCTTAACTGTTTATTTAATATTGTTTCCATTATAGACCATATATAAAAATCATTTAAGTACCTATAGGCATCTATCTATTTATGACTTGTATGAACATTCTAAAATATCATTGTGACTTTGGATATAACAATTACAAACTGAACACTGGAAGAGAGGATTTTAATCCATTTCCCAAAATGTCATAACTTGTCCAGACACATGTGATTTGGAAAGGAAGAGGATGCTTCTGCAAGGGGGGCACACCGTTAGCCTCTATCCCACATAGCTTATTTTTCTAGACACTTTCAACTCACTGCCTTTGAGTTATTTCTGACTCAGCAACCTCGTACACTCAGATACTCTAAAACAAAGTCTCCCCACTGCCCTCGTGATTTACTGTTGATTCCAAAACCAAACACCTCCAAAATTCACTGCCGTAGAGTGGAATACTGACTCAAAGTGACAGGATAAAGCTGCTTCCTGTGAGTTTCTGAATGTGCTAGTCTGGGTACTTTAGAGAAACAAAACCACAGAAACTCAGGTATAAGAGAGAGTTTTATGTAACGGTTAAGTGCACATCAAGAAAACATTCCAACCCAGTGCTGCCCAAGCCCACAAGTCCAACATTAACCCCTATGTCTGACATCAATCCACAAAGTCCACCTCCATCTCACAAAACATATGCAATGACGCCAACTGCAGGAGGAAAGACGAGTCAGTGAATGTGTAAGCATCTCAGCGCTGATATGGGTCTCCACACGGCTGCTCTAGCAGCAGGGCTGCATCACGGTAGGTCCACGCAGCTTCTACTTGGGGATGTCTTGGGAAGTGAGCCTTTCCAGCTGAAGCAGGGAACTGGATAAGGCAGCTGCACCCTGGTCCTACCATCAGAAAGCAAGAGACAAGAGAACACGAAAGGTGAGGGCTGGCACAATAAACTACCTCACTGAGGCTACTACTAACGTTTTATGGGAGTTGAAAGGCCATCTTTCTCCTTCAGAGAGGCTGGCGATTTTGAACTGCTGGCTTTGAAGATTGAAGCCCAATGCACAGCACACCTACTATACCACTAGGGCTCCTTAAAAAAAAACAACAACTTAGAAAGTAACTTTAAATCTTCTAGTCCATTCTTATTAAATGGAGAGAAGTAAACTCATGTCTATAAGACTCGTAAAATATTGGGGTCTGGGAGGCTGGCCCCAGCACCAAAAATTAAGTGGATTCCTGCCCCGCCCCCCAAAAGAATTTGTTTCAAAGGACGATCTTGATTCTGCAGCTCCAGGAGAGGACATATCTGATCAGAGCACACAGGAGCAGATGAAGGGGCAAGAGGAGAGAGTGGAAGACAGCCTGGCCCGCCAGGCTGTGAGGATGATGTTCCTGAGTAGAGCAGCCAGTCCACAGAGAGAACATGGCTGGCCCCACTATGAGAAATGATGCCCCTCAGTGACTAAGGGCGATACAGGGGACAGCACCGGAGACACACTGTGGGAATTGCACCTGACTTGATCTCACCACACCGAGGCACAGCACTGGGGGAGTTCAGCAGAACAGCAAGGGAATGGAGCGGCAAGGTCCCCCCAGGGAATGCTGAAAGTGGATTTTGGGGCCAGGTGAATGGTGCCCCAACAGACTGGACTGGAAAACCTTCCAAAGGGCCAGCAAATGATCCTTGAACTAACTACAAGCGTTTCTTTTGTGAAAAAAAAGTAGATAATAATATATAATTATTAAAGACCCATCTTCCTTTTCAAATAATTATGTGTCTAGACAAGGTCTTTGAAAAAAATTCTTTGGAAAGGAATTAAAAGCCTCTAGTTGAACTTTAAATGTGTAATTGTTATATCCAAAGTCTGAAGTATACTTTAGAATGTCCATCTTAGAGATCATTATAAGACATGAGTTTATTTTGTTCAGTTAGTAACAGAGAGCTGAAACTTTTGGAGTTTCTTTTTAAATTTAAGAATCCTTCATGGGGGCATGGGTTAGTCATATGCTGCTTACCACACGGTCAGGAGCTCAAACTCATCAGCCTACCAAAGATAGAAGAGGTTATCTGCTCCTGTTAAGATTTTGGAAACCACAAAAGTCAGTTCTATTCTGTCCTATAAGGTTGTCATTGAATCATAATCTACTCAATGAATTTAAAAAAATTACTGCAAAAGAAAAAAAGCCTTAAAAAGTCATTTATTAAATGTATGTTAATTAGCTGCCTTCACTGTATAATTCACTTATTTCACAGAATCTCAAAATTAGATATAACATTAAGAGTGATGTACAGCACATTTCTCATCATCCACTTTCATATAAATAAAAGGGAATAGTATTAATGACTCTAAGGTCACTTCTAGCACTAAATTCTGGAATTATAAGTTGAAACTGGCTCAATTGACCTAACAACGTAGTAGGAAATTATATTATATATATATATGGTAATATAATGATAGCTTAATATTTATATATCTGCTCATGCTTTTTAATTTACATCATTGGATTTGTTCCTCATGAAAATATTGAGCACAAGTGGTGCCATCTTCATTTTACCACTTACTTCCTATGTAAGCTGATATGAATATATGAGGTGGTAACAACCAACCCTAGTTCTAGGTCTAGCAGCCCTGGTATAACGTGGGGTAAGTGCCCACCTGCTAAATGAAAGGTCGGTAATTCAAACTCACCAGCCATTGCACAGGAGAAAAAGCCCATCTCCGTAAAGATTTACCGCTTCAGAAACCACATGCAATGGCTTTGTGTTTTTATTATCTACTCTTTCTGTACACATCCATGTAAGTCAGGATCCGTGTGAGGGCCATGACTTTTAGACCCAGGGATTTGAATTCCAGCCTTGTTTTCATCCACTTAGCAATATGGATTTTCGAATTCTAATTTATATATACATTTCTAATGATTTTGGCCATAGTCCCCCACCACTCTCTCACCTTCCTAATTTTGTGTATATCCTATAAATCCTATAAACATTAAGAGTTTTAACCATAAAGTGCTTTGATTTATTTGATTATCTAAATTTCAAATGTCCTCTATTGTGTTTGGTATTTAAACATCTGTAAATACTTGAATGGGTGGTGGCCTCATTAGACTTGCATCTTTGGGATTATACTGCCTATTTATTCAGCACACAGTTATCGAGTGCCTGCTATATTTGGAACACTGTTCAGATCCTTGAACATTTAGTAATTCACTCATTCATTCAGGGAAAGAGCAGACAGAAATCTGTGCCCTTGTAGAATTTATAATCTAATGCATTTTGGAGTGAATTAATTTTGGATAAGAATAAAACAGAAATGCAATAGTGGAAAAGATTGATGCGCGAGCAACTGTGATTTTTACCCAGAAGTATGAGAGCATTTTAACTTGCTATGGTAATGTGTAAGCAATGCATGTATTGACTACTAATTGAAAGATCAGCCAGTTTGAAACTTCCAGTCACTCTGAGGGACAAAGATGAGGTTTCTACTCCATTAAAAATTTATAGTCTTTGAAACTTACAGGAGTCGTTCTACACTGTCCTCTATGAGCATTATGTGTCAGAATTAACTTGATGGCAGTGAGTAATGGTAAACATAAATAGAGGGGAGAGTGAGAAGCCAGAAATATTTAAAATCTTATATCCACAGTGGCTTGTATTCTCAGCACTGGGTCACAAGGGAGAAGTGCAAGGGAGAGTCGTGTGACAGAGATGAAGCAGGACTGTGGTCAAGCACCTTTATGTAGATTGTAGTTTTCTCTGAAAACTTGGCAGGGAAAAATCAGAGCCAATGGGGATTTTATTTATAAGCTGCATTTGAATCAGAAGCCTTGAGACTTAGGCATTTACCAAGAAGTAAACTGAGGGAGCATCTTATTGTCAGAGTAGCAGATTGGTAGAGGGGGTTACTTGGTATGAATGTTAAAGCACCATGTGACACAAGCTATAAAAGATGGCTACTACATACAAGGAACTGAGAAATAATTCATGTTCAACTTCACCATACTTCCAACTTTACTATTGTGCAGGTTAAAATACTCCCATATTCTGGAAAATAGTGACTATTACCCAAACATTGATAATTTTTACCATCACAGTTTTGCTTTTTTCTTATTCAAATTAAATTAAAATTTCAATAACCCAGAAGTAATTGGCCAAACAACTTTTTATTCTACGTTATTTTCATCTTCTCAGCACTTCCTCCTTGCAACAACCTGATGAAGATGTCATTGTTATCCCTACATTAGAGACGAGGGAGCTGTGTGGAAGGATTAGAGGATTCAAATGGTACTCAAATCCAAGCCTGACATTCACACTCTTGACCAAGTCCTTTTTTGGGAAGAAAGAGTTAAAGCTGAATGAAGATAAGAATTGATTCAATTAATCAGCATTTATCGTTGTTATCTATTCAAAGCACCATCCTTAAGACTAGGGATAGAGAACCTCTGACCCAGGGCCTGCAAAATCATCAATACCACCTAACATCACAAGGAGAATCCACCTATCAGTACCAAATCATCAATACCACCTGACATTACAAGGAGGAGTCACTTATCAGTACCAAATCATCAATACCACCTGACATCACAAGGAGAAGCTACCTATCAGTACCAAATCATCAATACCACCTAACAGCACAAGGAGAAGTCACCTATCAGTCCCAAATCATCAGTACCACCTAACATCAGGAGAAGTCACCTATCAGTGCCAAATCATCAATACCACCTAACATCACAAGGAGAAGTCACCTATCAGTACCAAATCATCAATACCGCCTAACATCAGAAGGAGAAGTCACCTATCAGCACCAAATCATCAGTATCACCTAACATAGCAAGGAGAAGCAGTTTCAGCCACCATCTTACCCAGAACTCACTCATGATGATCAAGTTGATGCTGACTCATTGACACCCTGCAGCACAGGGTAGAACTGCCCCTGTTGATTTCCAAGACTAACTATTCACGTTAGTCGAAAGCCTCATCTTTCTTCAGTGGAGCAGCTGGTGGTTTCAAACTGATGACCATGTGGTTAGCCGCCATCCTCTTAGGGGTGTGTTAATAAATGTTTGAGTAGTATGGCCTGCGAATGATGATATAAATCTCTAAATAGATCAGTGGCAAAAAAAAAAAAAAGATTCCCGGTCCCAGCTTTAAGGACCACAATAGAGGTTGCACAATGATGGGGAATAAGTTCCTGTATATCTCAAAGAGAGGAGTGTCAAGGTCATCCTGGTCAGACGATTTATCAAGTAACCGCGATGTGCCAGGTACCTCGCTAAGCAAAGCCTGCTGTCTGTGGGGGAAATGTATCATTCCATTATGGAACTATGAAACCAAATCAAATGACCTTAAGGGAGACAGAAAGCCAGATAATAATGAGGTGGATAGAGTACAAGATAACGGGAACTTCTCAAGTGAGAGAGGCTACTAGGTCCAGAGCAGCAGAAATACAAGTACCTCACCTCAGGAAATGTTTATCTTCCGAATGCTAGTTACTCATTACAAATGCACCAACGCTTGTGAAACTCACGCAAGGAGGACATCTGTCAGAGAAGGGGAATGGAAGTACTTTCCATTCATAGGAAATGACAGAAAATGGTGCGCTGCACAAAGGTGGGGAAACTTCGTATGACCTGGAAGGACAAGGCTGTCCCTTTCAGTTCCGGCAGTCAAGGTTGCACCATGTATTAGCCCCCCCGGGAAATGTTCCAAAATATTCATATCTCTAAGGGATCAACTTGGCAAGCTGTACAATTTTCTTGACTAGAGGGTCCATAGGTAAAGTTAACAAAGAGGATGACAGGTGAGTCTTTGGACAAGAGCCAAAGTACACACTATTCTTAGACAAAATATCCTGTTTCTAGAGCAAGGCAATCGCAAACTGTCTCATTTCAACCATTTTCCGGTTCGAAGAAGCACATAGGACTCAGACCAAGAATGGAGGTCAAGATACAAATGGGTTTCACGTGGAGATTTTAATTCCAGTAATCCTAGACGTCATGGTGAGGAGTGTGATGGGATTTAGGGGTAATAAAGCAGAATGTTTACATGTACTAATTCATTCTTCAACATTGTACTGTTCACCTGAGGATATTTCTCTTCTTTTGAAGTCACTTACATGGTGGGCAGGCTCTAGGATGCTGTGGAGCCCCCTAGAGTGATGGACATCAATGCTGTTTGCTGTCACTGAGTGGTGCAAATAGTTGACTTGATTCTTCTAACTGAAAGGGTGTAGAGTGGAGGTTGAAGACCACCCAGAAGAGCCTTGGAAGACACTCCTGGTGATCTTCTAAAACATCTGATTGAAAAGTCAGTGGAGCACAGTTCTACTCTGACCAGCAGTGTGGGTCAGAACTGACTGGTTTGGTTAGCCCTTGCACTAAGAGCCTACTAACACAGCCAAACTTTGAAGAACCAAGACAGGTTTTGCATTTTTATATTTGAACCAGGGAACTGCTAAGGCAGCTGCACCCTGGTTCAACCATCACAAAGCAAGAAACCCAAGAACTAGAAAACCGAGGCTCACTGAGCCATTTATCCCGCCGCCCTCCAATTCACCCCACATGCGTTTATCTGCCAGGTTGACACCATAAACTCACTACCTCAAGCAACCTTATGCAGGGTTCCTGTGTTCATCCAGGTTGACTATAGAAACAAATCCAGAGACACTCATACATGTTCAAGAGAGAACTTTATATCAAGAGCTAATTATGCATCCAGAAAACATCCCAGCCCTGCCCAGCTATAAGTCCATAACTTCAATATTAGCCCATGAATTCCTCTTCAGACTCATGAAGCACGTGAAATGCTGCCAAATGCAGGAAGGTCACAGGCTGGTGGCTGGAAAGTCCTGTGGGTCCAGTGGCAGTGGACACAAATCCAGGCTCTGTCTGCCATCAGCGTGGCTCCATGTCGCTTATCACCAGGAAGGCAGAACAGAGAGAAAGAGAGAGAGAGAGTTCCCAGAATCCTCATGAGAGGACACACCCAGAAGGAGGGATCATTGGGCTGTGACCTCACTGACAGTCTATAGGCTCCACCCCTTTATTCTTTTATCAAGTTGACATGAAATTGTCTGAATACCACAGTTTCCAAGATTGTAAACCTTCATGGGAGTGGATAGGCTCGTCTCTTTACTATGAGGTGATTGGTGATTAGACCCACAATCCTTGTGGGTAGCAGCCCAGTGGCCAGCCCACAGCACTAGCTGGGCTCCGTATACGTGTATGTTTGTATGGGAATAATCTGCACACATACACATATATCACCTTTCTTTGTTGAAAAGCCAACTTCAGTGCTTATTTTTTGCTCACTGAAAGAAATCCAAAAACAATTTTCATTTTTCCCCCAAAAGACAAAAACCTAAGCTACTATTTGTTTTTCAGTGAGCCATGGGAGCACACCTTTTGAGCATGGAGAATGGAATCACACGCTCCATGCCCAGAATTACAGTGTACACACATCATTTCTACCTTATACAGGCCGTGCATTTTCACACCATTCCTACTTTCACTATCTGGTAGTGTTATTTTAGATTTTATGTGATATTTGTTATAATTTGATAGGCTTTTCTTGGGGGGTGGGATCTGGAAGTGCCCCAAATTTTTCCTCATATAAATTAATGATAATTACTTCTTCTCTTGAAAGGTCCGTGTGTTAGTTTGGGTAGAATAGAGAAACAAATTCATAGACATTCATAAGTATATAAGAAATAGTTTTACATACAAAAACAATTGAATATTGAGAAAATGCCCTGGCTTAGTCCAGATCAAGTCCATAAGTCCAATATTAGTCCCTATGTCTGATACCAATTTATAAAGTCCTCTTCAGACTCACAAAATACACAATGATGCTGAATGCAGGGAGATCACAGGTCAGTGGGTTGGAAGTCTTGTGGATCCAGTGGCATTGTAAGCATCTCAGTACTGTCTCTACATGGCTTCTCTAGCTCCAGAGGTCTGGTTTCATCAAGATAGGTCCATGTGGCTTCACCAGATCTCAGAGCATAGTGTCTTGTCAGTAGTTGAGCATTGTCTCAGGGAGTGAGGTGAGAGAGAGAGAGAGAGAGAGAGAGAGAGAGAGAGAGAGAGAGAAAGAATCAGTCTCCCACCTCCAAGGATGAAATCCAGGAATTCACAGAAATATCAGGAGAAGGCCATGCCCACACAGAGGCCTCACTGGGTATGATCTGATTGACAGACTAGACTCCACCCCCTTTACTCTTAATCCTATCAAGTCCCAAATTGACACCAGATTATGTTACTGCCACAGTCCATTTTCCTGGGACTGGTTCCCTATTGATAACATGCCCCAAGTATGTGCGTTTATCTAGCTATTCTCACTTCTAAGGTATTCTTAGATATGTTTGTTTTTCTGGTGGTCCATGGTATATTCAGTATTCTTTGAAACACCATATTTAATTGCATTTAGTGTTCTTATTCTTCCTTAATCATTGTCCAGCTACCATATGCACATAAGGTGATCAAAAATACCACTGTTAAGGCCATGCGTACCTTAGTCCTCAAAGTGACATATTTTAAAGAAGTCATTTTCATCAGATTTCCCCTATACAATAAGTTAATTAATTTCTTCAACTGCTGCTTCTATTGATGTTGATTATGGATCCAAATATAATGAAATATTCAATAAGTTTAATTTTTTTGTTCAATAAGATGTTGCCAATTTTTGTAAGTGTGAGAATTTTTATTTTCTGCACATTGAGTTGTAGTTCATTGTGTTAGTCTGGGTTGACTAGAGAAACAAATTCATAGACACTCATGTGTATAAGAAAGAGCTTTATATACAAGAGCAGTTGAATATTGAGAAAACATCCAAGCACAGTCCAGATCAAGTTCATTTGTCTGCTATTAGCCCATATATCTGATACCAATCTATAAAGTCCTCTTCAGACTCATGAAATGCATGCAATAATGCAAAGTTTAGGAAGATCATAGCCCAGTGTGTGGAAGGTCTTGTGGATCCAGTGACAGCATAAGCATCTCAGTGCTTGCAGGGATCTCTACGTGTCTCCTCGGGCTTCAGAGCTCTGGTTCTGTCAGCCTCTCTCCATATATTTTCTCCACAGGGATGTCTTAAAGGACTTGAGCAGAGATGGAGTGTGTTTCTTGCCTACAAGGAAGAATACAGGAGTTTCCAGGATCTTTAGGAGAAGGCCATGTTCACACAGAGGCCTCATTGTCTATGACCCAATTGATAGGCTAGACTACACCCCTTCACTCTTAATCCTCTCAAATTGACACATGATTATATAACTACCACATTCATACTGAAGGTCTTCGGCCTTCATTAGAGTACTTTAAGTCCTGTTTATTTTCAAAAGACCACTTATGTACTGCAAGTTGTTAATGAGCCTTCCCTTAATCCCGATGTTACAATTTTTTCTTATTGTCTAACTTCTCAGATTTTTTTGGCTAAGCATTCATATTGAATAAGCATGGAAAAAATATGCAATGCTGACATAAACTTTTCCTGACTCTATTTATTTACTTTATTGATCATGTTATTGGGGGCTCTTAGAGATATCATAGCATTCCATAGTTCAATCGCATCAGCAGTATTGTCCAATTAATCCCACAATGAGTTTCAAAAGATTTTCTTTCTACTTGAACTCCTTGATATCAGCTCCCCTTTATCCCCACTGTCCCCTACCATAGCCCCCAGGAACCCTTATTTTTTCCTATAATGCCCCCCCCCATATTTTACACTGCATTTTGATCTATGTACAGGTTTCATCTGAGTGTAACTATCTCTCCTAAAATTTCTATTGTACATCTTCTAAAATTCCCTTTTGCCCCAAAATGTTATCCACAACTTAGGGTGATCCATGCAGTCAAATGCCTTTTCTTAGTCAATAAAATACAAGCAAACATCTTTCTGGTATCCTCTGATTTCTCACATCAGCAATAAGAATGCTTGTTCCACACTCTCTTCTGATTCCAGATTGAATTTCTGGCTGTTCCCTGCTGATTTATTACTGCAGCTGTTTTTGAAATATCTTGAGCAAAATTTTGCTTGCATGTGATATTAATGATATTGTTTAATAGACTTCTACATTATTTTGGGTCCCCTTTCTTTGGACTAGACCCAAATATGGATCTCTTCTAGTCAGTTGACCTATAGCTGTCTTCCAAATTTCCTGTCATAGACTAGTGCGCGATTCCAGAATTGCATCTGTTTGTTGAAACATCTCATTTGGTATTCCTTCAACACTTGGAGCTTTATTATTTCCCCCCCCCAATTTCTTCACTGCAGCTTGGATTTCTTCCTTCAGTGCCGTTGATTGTTGATCTGATGCTGCTCTCTGAAATGGTTGAATGGCGATCCATACTTTTTGTCACAGTGACCTTGGGAGTTCCTTTCAGCTTGGCTTGACTCCCTGCTTCATTCATGGCTTTGCCTCTGGTCTCCGCTTGGCTCCTTTGTTCTGTCCCACTGTTTCAGAGACACAGTAGCTGATGTCTCTGGTCTGGTTTCCACTGCTTCATGCGCTCTATTTCCCATGGTCCTGGGATTACTTCTTGTGTCCAACATGGCTCTTATGCAGTTGATCGCTGGTCTTCTTCTTACTGATGAGGTTAAGCTTCTCCATAGACTCTTTCTAGAGATGACATTGATAGGATTCTGGTATATCCCATCCAGAGATGTCCACAGATGTAGTTGCTGTTTATGTTAGTGAAAAAAAAAAAGATTTTGAAATGAACAAATCCTTGGTACTGCCAAATTCTATCATATGATATTGAGTACTTTTTATCATCAAGACCATATTTTCAAACTACTGATCCTTCTTATTTGTTCACAACTTGCACATTTCAATCATCAGGAGTTACTCATCCATTTTGGTTGTATGTTTGATCAATTACACGACACTGAAGTAGGTAAGGTATCTTCAGTTACTTCATCTTTGGGGTATGGAGTTGGTGCAAAAATTTAAATAATAGTCATATGAACTGGGCTTTCTTTTTTAATTAAATTAATCATTTTTGGGGGGCTCTTACAAATCGTTTAACAATCCATCATTCAATAGTATTAAGCACACTTGTACATATGTTGCCATCATTTCCCAAACAATTTCTACTTGAGCCCTTAGTCTCAGTTCTTCTTCCTGCCCACCTCCCTCCTCCATCCTCCCATCCTCCCACTCTCGTGAATCCTTGGTCAATTAGGTAGTGTTATTGTGTGTCTTACACTGTCTGTTGTGTCCCTTCACCCACCTTTCTGTCATTTGTCTCTCTGGAGGGGGGTGCTATATATTCAACCTTGTGATGGGTTCTCTCTTTCTCCCCACGCCCTGCCCCCACTATCCCCCTACCCTCATGATATTTCTACTCTAACTACTGTTCCTGAGGGTTTTATCTGTCCTTAATGCCATGTGTCGAGAACTGTTATTTGTACCAATGTGTGTAATCCAGTCTAGCTGGATTTTTAAGGTAGAACTGAGTCATGGTAGTGCATGGGGAGAAAGCATTCAGGAACTAGAGGAATGATGTGTGTTTCATTGGTGCTATACTGCACCCTGGTTGAATCGCCCCATTCCTTGTAACACCTGTGTGGGGATGTCCAATCATCTACAGATGGACTTTGGGTCTATACTCCAACCCCCTTTGTGGTAGTTAAATAATCTGCTGTCAATTTGTGGAGAGGTAGAGTCTATCCTGTCAATGAGGTCACAGCTTGATGACCTCATTTGTAGGCTCAACAGAGATAAAAAGCTCACTGGAGGCCAGATTCACTCAGGCCCTGCAATACATTCCTGTTGACAAGCCGCATGGAGCTATGCTGATGGCAGCCAGAGCCTTGGAGCTGGAGGAGCCACGTGGAGACACATGCCAGTGCTAAGATGCTTCCACTGTCACTGGATTCACAAGGCTCTCAACCACTTGCCTGTGATCTTCCTGCACTCATCATCACTGTACATGTTGCATGAGTCTGAAGAGGAGTTTACAGAATGATACTGCATGTGTGGGATTATATTGGGCTTATGGACTTAGTCTGGACTGGGCAGGGATGTTTACTTAATGTACAATTACTCTTTTAAAATATTTTATTGGGAGCTCTTACATATATCATAACATTCCATCAATCACATAAAACAGTATTGTACAATTGCTACCACAGTCGGTTTCAAAACATTTTCTTTCTTTTTTCTACATAGATGGCATTTAATATTTTAAAAATACCATTAAACAATATATTATTTAAGGTTAAGTATAATATGAGGGGATTTTTTAAGTGTAGAAAAAATGAATTAAAATATAATGGCATCTTCCCACTTTCCCCCACATCTTTAAAAAAATCATTTTATTAGGGACTCATACACCACCCATCTCGATCCATACATACATCAATTGTGTAAAGCACATTTGTACATTCGTTGCCCTCATCATTCTCAAAACTTTTGCTCTCCACCCAAGCCCCTGGAATCAGGTCCTCATTTTTCCCCTCCCTCCCCACTCCCCACTCCCTCATGAACCCCTGATAATTCATAAATTGTTATTTTGTCATATCTGACTCTGTCCCATGTCTCCCTTCCTCCACTTTTCTGTTGTATGTCTCCCGGGGAGGAGGTCAAATTCAGGTCCTTGAAGTAGGTTCCCCCTTTCCAACCCACCCTTCCTATGCCCTCCCAGTATCGCCACTCACTCCACTGGTCCTAAGGGGATCATCCGCCCTGGCTTCCCTGTGTTTCAAATTCTCATCTGTACCAGTGTGCCTCCTCTGGTCTAGTCAGGCTTGCAAGGTAGGATTAGGATCATGACAGTGGGAGGGGGGCGGGAAGGAAGCATTTAGGAACTAGAGGAAAGTTGTATTTTTGATCGTTGCTATGTTGCACCCTGTCTTGTCTCCTCCCTAAGCCCCTTCTGTAAGGGGATGTCCAGTGGTCTACAAATGGGTTTTGGGTCTCCACTCTGCATTTCCCCGCTCATTTACTCTGGTAAGCTTTTTGTTCTGATGATGCCTGATGCCTGGTCCCTTGAGAACTTGTGATCGTGCAGGCTGGTGTACTTCTTCCATGTGGGCTTTGTTGCTTCTGAGCTAGATTGCTGCTTGTTTACCTTCAAGCCTTTAAGACCCCAGATGCTATATCTTGATAGCCAGGCACCATCAGCTTTCTTCACCACATTTGCTTATGCACCCATTTGTCTTCAGCGATCATATCAGGGAGGTGAGCACAAAATGATACAATTTTTTTTCTTTGATGCCTGATAACTGATCGCTTCAGTACCTCTTGGTCACACAAGCTGGTGTGCTTCTTCCATGTGGGCTTTATTGCTTCTGTGCCAGATGGCCGCTTATTTGCCTTCAAGCCTTTAAGACCCCAGAGGCTATCTCTTGATAGCTGGGCACCATCAGTTTTCTTCACCACATTTAGTTGTTCACCACACAATTACTCTTATAGAAGGCTATTTTATATACACATATGAATGTCTATGAAATTGTTTCTTTAGCCTACCCAGACTAACACACCCCTCTTTCATATCAATATCATTATTTGATTTGGATCTTTTGATACCTGATGCCTGCTTCCATCCACACCTCATGATCACATAGGCCAGTGTGTTTCTGCCAAGTGAGCTTATTTGTGTCTCTGCTAGATGGTCGCTTGTTAAATTTCAAGACCCCAGATGCTACATCTTTTGATAGCCGGGCACCATCTGCTTTCTTCACATTTGCTTATGCACCCATTTTTGTCTCAGCAAGTGGTGTTGGGAAGATGAGTATCAAAGAGTGCCAGGTTATTAGAACAACGTGTTCTTGTGTTAAGGGAGGCCTTGTATAGAGGCCCAAAGTCCATGTGCTATCTTAACATTTGACATATAAACATATACGTTGGCCTCTATCCCTTTCATTATAAATTAATGTATTTACACATATACATACCTATTGCTGTACCTCTATAAATAGGTTTGCCTCCCACTTCTCTCCTCTCTTCCCCTTCACCTTCTTCCTGTCCCACTATCATGCTCACCCTCCACTTGGCTCTCAGTAGTTCCTCTCAGATACGTTGGGCTTGATCAAATTCCACCAGGCATTCTACGCCATCTTCACCATCAATTTTAGATCTCTTGTTGTTCCCTTATCCCTGAGTTTGTTGACTCCCTACTCCCCCTTCCTGCCCCCCCCCCCCCCCGCCCCTCTATATAACCCCAGGACCACTGGTCCCGTTGTTTTCTCCTCAGGATTATTCTTCCTGCCTATCTTATATAGATAGGGTGAAAGAAAAAGAAAAACATACAAACAGAAAACAAAACAAAGCCCTGATATTTCCAGGGCTGTCTGCTGACCCTTGTGTATGTTTTCAGATCAAGCCTGATGAGGTGCCAAGCCTTGTCGCCAAAGTCTGAAGTCTATGTTCAGGATTCCCCAGGGGCTTGGTTACTTTGCTCCCCTTGCTGTCCTGTTGCATTCTGCTGTGTATGGGGCAGATCGGACACACTCTCCACATAGTGTCTTCAGGGCTGTCCCCTGTAGTGCTACAAGTCAATGAGGGAACACTGAGTCTTGTGGGGCTGGCCCTACGGTCCTCTCTGTGCATTGGCTACTCTGAGCAAGCATGTCATCCCTGGGGCTTGGTGGGGCATGATGAGCTTCTCTTTCTCTCTCCTCGTTAGCTCCAACTGGGCTTTCTTAAGTCATATAGATACTATCCTGTATTTGAGATAATCATCTGCAAGCTATATCTTGAAATTTTCTTTTTGATATTTACTCTGATGCCCTTCTTTTTCAATGTGTTATTTCCAGCATAGCATACCCTGTGAGAATCTGATTCAAAGTGGCCAACAGCAGTCTATTTCAATTCACTAATGATCAGGTTATCCATTTTTTCATTTTGTATTTCATTTTGACAACTTCCTATTTTCCTAGGTACGTTTTACATTCTGATTATATGGATGTTTACAGATGTTTATTTTTATTTTGAGTTGTGCTACATCACTTAGAGGTTCTGAAAGCTCTGCTCCATCCAAGCCTATGGAGGTCGACTTGACTTTGAGAAGGGAGCTCTTTCGCAGTTGTATTTTGAATGCCCCCAATCTGAGGGGCTCATCTTCCTGTAGACACTCGTGGAAACGGTCATTGTCTTATTATTCCCTTTTCCACAAGCTTTCTGAAACTGTGTGTGATATATGTGTGTTTTCTTTTGAGTTGCCTTTTTCACGCAACATAATAATTTTGAGAGTAATTCATGTTCTTATATGAACGAATAGTTCATGTTTAAATGAGTGAACATTCTACTGTATGCGGATGGTACAATTTTTTTTTATCCAGTCACTTATTGATGATCATTTTGGGGTTTTACAATCTGGGGCTACTTCAAACAAAGCTGCACAGGTTGAAATATTTGCATAAGTATGTTGTCTCTTTTGGGTAAAAACCAAGAAGTGTTTTGAGTGGGTCACATTAATGTTTAACTTTTTAAGAAGTTGCCAAACTGTTTCCATTATACATTGCCATAAGTAATGTATGAGTTCCAGTTATTCCACATTCCAGATAACATTTGTTATGATAAGTCTAATTTTTTAAGTGGGAGTTGATGTGGTCTCTCAGGAGTATCATTGGGCTGAAACAATTTTGTGTAGGGTTTTATTCGCATGGGAATTCTGGCATTACATATAATGATATTTTTACTTCAAATCTAATTGTATTTTTCAGGCTTGGCATATTGGTCTTGAGATTTGTTTTTCAGAGAGAGTCCTGGTTAGGAATAATTTCTTTATCTCTCTTCAGCTGCGTTGGAGTGATCTAGTTCCTTTTACTTTGACCAAGGTCACCTCTAGAGAGTTTTGTTTCCTGCCATAGACTGAATCAGTACCAGTCCACTATACTAAGTGGTTTCCAGTTTCCTCTTAGTTTTTCATTTTGGGCGATTTCCTAAATTTATTTGCAAGCTTGGTCATGAAACAACGACATGTACACGGACAAAGGGCTTCACAAATCTCAAGGAAAAATGGAATTAAAACATGGCATTTTCTCACAAACTTTTTGAAGCTCTCTTATGTGTGTATATCGTGTACTCTATATGTATGTACCATGTGCATTTGTATATGAAGAGATAATATTAAATATGTAACATTTTTCTCTTTTTTCCCACAGTGATTGCCCCATTTAGAATCTCACTAGCTGTGTTCGAGGGTCCCTTTTTCTCCACACTTTCCAGGATTTGTTGTTTTCTATCAGTGTTGTTATATTCTTTAGCTTTGCCATTAACACTTGGGTAAAATGATAGTTCATCTTCGTGATGATTTCCATCTCTATAATGATTTATTTAAGAGGAAAATGAATCATGTTTTTAAAAGCAAATTTCAGGCATTAGTCACCTAGATGAGTTGGTGTTTTTTTCTAGGCTAGGTTGCAAAATTATTTTCAAATTGTGGTGCAGATAGCTGTCTTTTTCTTGAGAGATGTCAGAATATGCTGAGGTCAGGGAAACAGTAGGATCTGGGTGTAGAGTAGTAGATGGTTCTGATTCTTCTCTTCATCAGTTTTAACTATCAATAATTTGAAGTAAAGTCTTATTTCCTTGATGGAAATCCACTGATTACTAACTCCTCTAGTTGACGAGGAAAGCGGGAACGAAGTCATTAAAGTTCGCCTCTCCTTAAATTGATGTTGTGATACGATCAATTCCCCAAATTCAAGAATGGTGACCATTTGCATTTCTCTTTTCTGTGCGTCCAGGATTCCGTCGACATGAGATCTTCCCTGCAGGCGGTGGCACTCTGGGGAGTAAAGGCACCGCCGCACAGTATTACCTCCATCATTATTACCGATGACCAACAGACAATTGTCACGGGAAGTCAAGAGGGTCAGCTCTGTCTCTGGGATCTCTCACCGGAACTAAATGTCAGTGTAAGCTTTTTCTACTGAAATAGTCAACACTCAGAGCATAAACAGAGTTGCTTCTCCCAACCCACCCAGTAGAAAGCTTACAAGAGGGTCAACTCAAGTAATGAAATTATTTCAATTCCACATTTAGGGGAAAATATTGTATGCTGTGTGAAAGTCACACTTAAAAATTCTATTAGGAATATTGCTCATCTTAGCTACCAATTAAATGCCATCGCCTTTTAAGTTATGCTGAGTTTTACTATTTTATATCCTGAATTAAATGTTTAAGTAACTGAACTACAGACATGGAAGTATAATTCTGAAAATTATGGCTCATTAATCTAAACAAAGGGTACCCTTGAAAACCACAATTAGCTAAATGAGTAATATCTTAATTATCTGGGTGCTTCTGTCTGTTTGGCCTTCTTGCTATTCTTCTAGCCTGTGCTTGCCTGTGATTTTACAGAGCACATCAAAAAGCCCTAAATCCAATTTACTGTTGTCGTTTCTTTATTTCAGAACCTGACCTCACCTAGGATTTGGCCCATTGATTAGCAATTAATTGTCCCTGTCCCAAGTCATAAACATTTAACATATCGGAATAGATATTTGCTTAACACTAGCAGGCTCTAGACCCAATTTGAACACTTAAACTAATGATGTGCTTAAAGTATACTGCCCTCATTAAGAAGCCTTTTAAAGATCAAAGACGATTTTTAGCCTTTAAAGTTTGTCACTTTGAAACCTAAATTAACAATTAATTGTAATTCTATTTTATTGTGTAATTAATTAACATCTCCCATCGCCGAGCAGTTCTGCTACAGGACTGCCAAGCACTGAAAAGCTCAGTAGCTCAGCTCAATGTTTATAGACATTCCTGAAAGAAGGAACTGGGTCAATGCCACAGCTGCACTTTGAGAACGGTGACCCTCACATATAGTTTATATTACCCTTTAAACTCACACTCCTGAATGGCTTAAACCACCTAGCTACTAGTTTTAATAGAGAAGCAGGGTGTTTTCTGGGTGGCTCCATTGTTTTATAATATATGGGTTGCTAGAAGCCTGAGAAATTTGGAATCCTCTCCTCTATCTTTTTGTATAAATCCATGTTTTCTCAGCATTATTCCACAGTCCTTTATTGAATGCATATAATAAGTTAGACAGTGTGTTAGGTACCTAAGTTCATCCTTTAGCAGGACCTGGCACTGGCTGCCTAGGAGATGAGTGTAGTAGAGGAAGGGTGGGTAAGGTTCAGTACCGCCACGATGCACCGTGCAGCATACCACAGAGTCGGATCTTATCTGCATTGCATCTTAAGTGGGGAAAGATACTGTGCCCTACTTCTCCTTGAAGAAAGTCTTTTGCTTGGGATAAGAGTAGCAATTCTCAATGAGGGACCAGTTTTCTCGCAAGAAAACTTTTCTGGGCAGTTTTAGTTTTCCTCCTTGTAGGTTAGGAACTTCTACAGTATTAAGTCCAGAAAAAAATTAAGTGGGAACCTCTTTACAGACCATGGGAGCGATGTTAAGAAAAGATACTGGTTGGATGTTAGCCACTTGAAGAGATGCAGGAGAGAGGAGAAGAAACACTCCAGGGTACGTTCAGACTTGAGTCGTGAGTGTTGAGTAGTGCAGGTGAGGTGATGGTATCATGTATTTGCCTAGGTAGTAGAAGGGATAAGAGGACCATAAACCCGCTGCCCTCAAGTTGATTCTGAGCCCTTGGGACCCTGTAAGACCTTTCCATAGGGTTTCCAAATGGAATCTTTATGAGTGCAGATGGACACATCTTCCTCCTCAGAAGCACCTGCTTCTTTCAAACCACCCACCTTTCAGATAAAAGATGAGTGCTTTAAGCACTGTTACCAGGGCTTTTTAGGAATCAACCCACTGCTGTCCAGTCCATTCTGACCTTTGAGTCCCTATAGGACAGAGTAGAACTGTGCCATGTGGTTTGTGAGTCTGCAGGTCTTTATGGGAATCGATAGCCTCATCTTTATACCCAGGAGAGGAAAGTAGATTTGAGCCTCTGACCCTGTAGTTAACAGCCCAATGGCTAGCCTACCACACCACCAGGTGCCACTTTTCTTAGGGATAGGGAGTGACAACAGAGCTGACTTAACTTCTGGACATATTGGCATGTTCATGTATTTAGTGCGGACTGAGTATACCTATCAGTCTTTTGCTGTTCATGGATGGTGGGTTGATCTGGTTCACAGAGCTAGAGAATGAGTCTTCCTGTCCAGGGCTGCCCATCACAGGCTTAGACGATCTGAAGCACTTCCAAGTTCAGATGCACAGCCTCTTCAATTCTCCTGAAAAGAACTTTTTCATTTGGGAGTATTGTTAGTTCTAATTTTGATAGCTGCTGCTTATCATACACCTTAAGTGTTGAGAAAAGTCAAATGAATATCCTTTTAGATATACTCCTTTAGTACTGAAATATTTTTTTAAAAACCTAATCAAACATTGTCAAAAGGAAAAAAAAAACATTGTCAAAAGGAGGACTGGGAAAAGCTTTTTCTAGATGCTTAAATTTACTCCAGCGATGATAACCTCTTCTCCATTTGAGGGTATTTTACCCTGTTTTGTGTTTGTTTTCTGGATATATATATATATATATATATATATATATATATATATATATATATATATATACACACACAAAACCTGGGATATTCATTATTTATTTTTCCACAACTAAGGGGATTTATTAGAGAAGTTAATAGGTTACCACAAGTCAGGATCAGCAAATAATAAGCGTATTGTCATTGGTCTCCTCAGCCAGCCACCAAATCTCTCTCTGCTTCTCAGGCTATCATATATATATTTTAAATTCACATATAAGAGGAAAATGCTGATAATTTAAGTCACAGGTTAATTAGTTTTTTCTTTATGGTTAAAAATCAACATTGCCATATCTCGAACCAAAAGCCAAATAAGGTATTATAATGGTTACAAAAAAATATAATAGTTTCTAATCTTATTTTGTAAACCTATGCTGAATTCTGAAATTTGGTCATCAGTATGCTACTATCAAATGGGGGATATTTTCTGCGGAGTAAGCATCAACATTGACTTATTTGTATTCAAAACAGTCATGTGGTAAAACATGTCTGGCAATCATCTAGATATTATGTTTGACATAAAACAAAAAAGACATAAAAATGTGTACAACCCCATTCTTTGACCTAGAGGTTTATTTTTCCATGGATTTGATATGCCACCTATCACTAGAACATGTTTCTTAATTATACATAGGAAAATTATTTGATATGATATGTATATGTTAGAGTTTCCCAGTTGTTTAATTGCTCACTGTCACCATTTTTAGATTTCAGCAAAGGAACTCCTCTTTGGTCATTCAGCTTCAATAACATGCTTGGCGAGAGCAAGGGACTTCTCCAAACAGCCTTATGTTGTTAGCGCCGCTGAAAATGGGTAAGGATGATATGTGGAGCGGTCCTCACCATATCTCTATCTTCATTTACTTATTTATTTGAACCACGATTTTGTACAGGACTTCAGGACTGCAGGAAATCTTTGTTCATGGTATGTCTAAGAGCATTTAGATCTTGCTTGTATACCTTGAATGGAGGCCCCAAGGAAAGCCATCAACATGGTGACACTGTCTCCAGAGATCAGTATACGGGAGGGTGACAGCGACAGCACAGCTGATGTATCATGCCGTATGTCCGAAGGCTACTGGCAAATACCACTCGCTTAATTGTTTAAGAACTGGAAATGGAACCATCTGGGTTCTCGTTTTTTCTTCATACACAGACAATCCCCAGTTTATGGGATGGGGTTCTGTTCCGATGAATCCGTGGTCAGTTGGTTCTGAAGTAAATTGAATACCTCAATTTTTTCTTTCAGTTTACACTATTCGTGTCTTTTATTGTCAGTGTCTATATAGAAACTGTGTTTTTTGAGGGTTGGAAACAATGCATGTAACAGGAATATATATATGATATATCATATATATATATATTAGTACATATACACTTAAAAAACACGAATCCAAACAATATCACAAGAGCACGTGATAGTTCAGTTTATGGTAACATGAATCGCTCATAAATTAGGGAAGACCTGTAAGTAGTAGCTTACTTGGAATCCTTAAGAAAATTCATCTAAGCGGTTTTCCTTTCACAAAACAATTCCGTAGTTCCCCTCGTCATGCTGTACCTCCTGTGTGATGCCATTATAAAACTCAAAGAGGAGGACTTGGTTGTAAGTGACAGGGCAGGAGAGGGACAGGAAAGGGGCAGTGATTTGGATGCGGTTTCATGGCACGGAGGCTTGTTCCACCTAAATAGGACTTAATTGTAGGCCCCACTAATGGGAGAGCTTATAGGAACTTGGACTCTTTTGATGAGCTGTAGGCCAGATTATAACAAGGAATGTGGAATCAATTCAGCATGCATTCATGTAGGCAGGGTTGGGTTGCTAGTTGAAAGACGAGAATCCCTCCTTTATTTATTTTACTCCAAGGATGAATAATATGACTGAGTTATGAGACACAAAAGAATAAGGAGGCGTCAAGTGTCTGATTTGCAGAAAGACTAGCTCAACAAACTGTCAAGTGGAAGAGATATCAGGTATATTTATTCTCATACATTAGAGTAAAGCAAGAAGTATTATACTCAGAGAGATTGAGCTTTGGGTGGTTCCAAAGTGATATGTCACAGAACATTCGTTTTCCCTTTGTTCCAGTAGCTTTCATGCACCGAGGCTGCCGCCACAAAACCCGCTACACATGCTTACATGTTTATGCCTGAGATATGAGGATTTGGGGAATGTCCTAGTTACCCAATGCTGCTATAGCAGAAATACCACGAACGGGGGTTTAATGGACATGCACATATTTTCTCATAGTCTAGGAGGTTAGAAGTGTGAGTTCAATGTCCCCGTTCTAGAAGGCATTCTCTGTCATCTTTGGAGTCTGTAATCTTTATAGAAACATATCACTAGACCGGAGCTGCTTGTGGGTTGAGACCACCAAATTTTGAGTTAACAGTTAAGCCTTTAAACACTGCTCCGTCAGGGCACCTTAGTCATAGACATTGCGATTAGAATTTATGACACATTTGGGGGCCAGGAGGGGTTACAATTCAATCCACAATTATGATTTCTTTCTGGGGCTACTCAAAGACCTCAGAAAAGCTTAATAGCTAAGTGATAAAAATACAACTTGAACTGACTGCTATAGAGCTGATTCTGAATCATAGTGACCCTCTAAGACAAGGTACAACTGTCCTTGTGGGTTTCTGAGACTCTAACTCTTTATGGAAGTAAAACGCCTTGTATTTTTCTTGAGCAGCAGCTGGTGGTTTTGAACTGCTGACCTTGTGGTTAGCAGCCCACCACCTGAACACTACACCACTAATGCTCCTTAGTTAAATGAGAAGTAAATCTGGGAAGGAACTGGGTCCCAGCTATACGTTTTGACCCAGTAGCCCAGTACATATACACTTAAAAACTCCAGCTCCAGAAAAAGATGATCATTCTTCGTCATGCATATTAATGCAAATGTAAATATGATGGTAAGAAGGCTTATAAGTCTGATTTTGTCTGAACAAAACATCAGCACATTGTTAGAAAATATACATAAGCACAGGCCATAAAATGTAATGGCATATAGATAAACACATACCATCACTCTTGGTCCACAATTGCATATAAGAGGGCAGTGATCAGATTCCATATTTTGTAGTTTTCTCACAGTGGATAAAGAGCTTGATGAAATTTCTACTTTAAGTTACATATACATGTTGACATTTCTACAGTAACTGAATTTATAGGATTATAATATGAAGGTAAGGAAAAAAAGTATTGCTACAGGATCTTAGAAAACTTCATTAACCAAAACTATAAAAATGGGAAGCTATTAATTTTTAATATCTCCACTCTCAAGATCCATACATGTCTGAAGGTGTTATTGGCATCTGTCTACCCCTCTCCTGAAGGATTCTATGTTTCTCGGGTTAGGCCAGCGTGCTAACACATAGCTGTCACTCTTTGAGAGGCTCAAAGTGTGCTCCTTTTCAGTCTACATTGAGTTTGAGGAATAAGCAGAATTCTGAAAGGGCAGGATCAGGACTGTTGGCAGATGTGGTAAAGGTTCTCGACAAAATTATTTTAGGACTGTCCTTGTACCTCTCAAAGAATGAACAGGCACATTGTCACATTGGGGGGAAAGTTCTCAATGAATATTTCTTGGCCTTTTTCTTACCAATTCAGTTTTAGGTTAAAAAAAAATCTTCCAAGCAAGCCCTTGTGATTGCTCTACATCTATCACTGGGGGAGCGTTTTCAGAAGCATGGATCACAGATGTAAAAATGTGATATAATGAGCCTAATAGGCAGTTAAGGTTACATCCCAGAGTTCAAAATATATGTAAAGCTGTCCACTGATAATAGTCCGACAGAGTTTTGATCCACTATCTGGAGAGAAATTTACTGTGGTAGGTACATACTCCGGTCAATTTGAGGATTAAGAGTGTAGGGGTGGAGTCTAGTCTGTCAAGGAGATAGTCAATGAGCCTTCTGTGTGGGAATGGCCTTCTCCTGAGAATTCTGGGAACTGCTGGGAGGTAGGGGACACACTCTCCTCTACGCACTCCCTTGGGTACTCTCCACTGACAAGACTGACTCTCTGTGAGACATCCCTGAGGAGAAGCCGCATGGCATGGACCTACCTTGATGCAGCTCTGGGTGCTGGGGGAAGCCACATGGAGACCCCTGCCAGCGTTAAGATGCTTATACCTCCACTGGATCCAAAGACTTTCTCCCCACTGGCCTGTGATCGTCCTGTACTTGGCATCATTGCATGTGTCTCATGAGTCTGAAGAGGACTCTATAGATTGGTAGCAGACATATGGGCTTGGACCAGACTGGGTTGGGATGCTTTCTTAATGTAAAATTACCCTTTATATAAAACTCTCTCTTATGCAAATTTGCATGTTTATGAATTTGTTTCTCTAGTCTACCCAGTCTAACACACTTACTTAAAGACAGAGAAACAAGGGATTTGAAAACAACACATTCCAAGAGTTCAACCTGGAGCTATGGAATTAGAATCACTGAAGGGGGGACCCAGATGATAGTAACTTTTGTAGTATTCACAGGTGATTGTTGATGTGACAGTGGAGTTGGAGACCTTCAAATACCAACCTCTCCTTCCCAGCAGATGAGCTAATATTTCTCAGTGTTGTTATTTAAGGTTGAACTAAATCCAACAATTTCTATACCTTTGAAATACTTTCATGTAGCCTTTTCTCCCAGTCTTATTTTTAGAAACATATGCATATTCTATAGAATATGCTATTCTGTAGACTTCCCTGTCCTTTGACATGGGATGGCATCAACACCATCACCAATGAAGATAGCAGAACACCATTAGTGAGACAGGAAATAAGGAAAAGATCAAAATCAATATCAGAGGACACACTCTGGGGTTTGCTCTTGAGCCCAGAGGAGCTGAAGCCCATGGGAAGACAGCAGAAGGCCAAGTCAAACCGTGCACGGAATACACGGAACTAGGAAGCCAAAATGCAGCCTTCCATTTGGATTAAAAAGCAGTATAAAGAAAATGAACATCTTCACGACTGGGCCAGGGGACACAATCCTGATGATAAGTGGAGAAATGTCGACATTGTCAAGGATTTCCTTTCACTTGGATCCACAGTGGTAAATAACACTCATGGAAGTAGCAGTCAAGAAATGGAGCCATGTATGTATGTGTATATATGTGTATATGTATGTGTATATATGTATATATATATCATATTAAATGAAGGGGGAAGTGCAGAGTGGAGACCCAAGGCCCAAATGTCGACCAATGGAGATCCCCTCATAGAGGGGTTTAGGAGAGGAGATGGGTTAATTAGGGTGTGAGGTAGTTTCGATGAAGAACACAGCTTTCCCCCAGATCCTGGATGCTTCCTCCCCCCAACTACCATGATCCGAATTCTACCTTGCAGGGCTGGATAGGACAGAGGCTGTACACTGGTGCATATGAGGGTTGGAGGTACAGGGAATCCAGGGTGGATGATACCTTCAGGACCAAGGGTGTGAGGGACGATGCTGGGAGAGTGGAGGGTGAGTGGGTTGGAAAGGGGGAACTGATTACAAGGATCCACATGTGACCTCTTCCCTGGGAAAGGGACAGCAGAGAAGGGGGGAAGGGAGACTCCGGATAGGGCAAGATATGACAAAATAACAATGTATAAATTACCAAGGGCATATGAGGGAGGGGGGAATGGGGAGGGAGGGGGGGGAAAAGAGGACCTGATGCAAGGGGCTTAAGTGGAGAGCAAATGCCTTGAGAATGATTGGGGCAGGGAATGTATGGATGTGCTTTATACAATTGATGTATGAATATGTATGGATTGTGGTAAGAGTTGTTTGAGTCCCTAATAAAATGTAAAAGAAGAAAAGAGAAAAAAATGATTAGGGCAAAGACTGTACAGATGTGCTTTATACAATTGATGTATGTATATGTATGAACTGTGAAAAGAATTGTATGAGCCCCAATAAATTGTTAAAATAAAAAAAAATGTGCTGGAAAAAAAAAAAAAGAAATGGAGCCATGTAGTGCATCGGGGAAATCTGCTGCAAAAAAAAAGGTTCTTTGAAGTATTAGAGAGCCTATATGTCAGCTTGAGGATTGAGGTCTGACTGCCCCAAGATACGGCATTTTCAATGGCCCCCTATGCTCGTTACAGCTAGGCAAGGCGTAAGGAAGCCCACAGACAAATTGATACATTTAAATTATGGTGCTAGTGAAAACTTGCAAGTACCTTGGATTCCCAGAGCAAACAATGTGTCAGGGTGGTAATGCAGTCTGAGTCTTCTTGGAATCGATGATAGCGAAGCTTTGCTTTTGCCTCCTAGTACTTTGTTATTAGAGCGGGGCTAGTCCCTGGAAAAGGGCATCGTGCTTGGTAGAGGGTGAGTTGAAAAGTGGAGGACTTTCAACAAGATGAATTGGCACAGTGGCTATAACACTGTGCTCAAATGGAATAATTATGGGGATGGTTGAGTACCAGGCAGTGTGTCGTTCTGATGTACTTAGGGTTGCTATGAGTTGTAACTGAGTTGACAAGCCCTGAAAGCAACCAGAATACCCACCACACTCTCCTTTCAGCTTCCTAAAGGACCTTGGGGTACAAGGCTAGGTGTACACAGTGGAGAAGGAAAAAAGAAAAACCTATTTCTCACACTTGCCATTATTGGCATTCTTGTTCGTGGTCATTATTGGTCAGGAGGCGGTTCTATGCATCGTAGGATGCTTAGCAGCATCCTTGGTCTCTGCTCACTAGATGCCAGTAATATTTCCCCGGTTGCAACAACTGCAGATATCCTCAAAACAGAAACAAACAAACAACAAAACACTGCCCTTTAATGAATTCTAACACATAAAGACCCTAGCCAGGGTTTCCATGACTGGACACCCTTATGGGAGCAGTAAGCTTCCTCTTTCTCTCGCCAAGCAGCTGGTGGGTTTGACCTGTGGTTTGCAGTCTGACCAGAGTGCCACGGATATTCCCAAACTTGAACTAAACAAAATTCACTGCCATCAACTTGATCCTGACTCATTGTGACCCCAGGGAACAGGATAGAATCCCCTTTGTGTGTTTCTGAGAGTGTAGCTGGAGTGGAAAGCCTCGTTTTCGGTAATTAGCCATTGTGGGCCAAAATTGCCCACGTTTAAGCATAGTTGACCTACAACAGTGAATTCTAGTGATTTTTTTTAAGTCAGCAAAACACCAGATTTCTGTAGTATTTAACAATATTAGACCTAACATGAGAGGGCTTTGAAAGATTCGTGGAAAAATGAAACTGAAAGAGAATGGGGTTTTCCCATGAATGTTTGAAGCCCTTTCGTATTTTACTGTTTATATTAGTTTTTCCCACAAACTAATCCAGCTTACCTTTTTCATTATGGAAGTTTTTGTTCATGTGTTGAAACTGTAAAAATTGAGGAAGTAGCCAAACAACTCTGAAACAGCTATACTGGTGTTCGTGATTATTCGTGAATTATTCCAAACTCTTTATCCTTGCTAATATATGGGCATAGAAGTCAATTTTCTGAACTAGCGTTTTCTCAATATTAGTGACAAAGCTGATCTCAAGATGCGTTGGTCTGTCTGGGTGCTTTTACATGAGCAGCAAAGAAGTCACCTGCGAGTCCCAAAGTGGCCTCTTGGTGGCACTGTTTATTTTTAACAAAATTGGTGTCTCACTTCTGGATAAGGCAGCAACTGGATCCAATCTGCTTTTTCAGAGTCTGTAGTTTAAGTCCAGTGAGAGACACCATTTTCAGGAGGATGCACTTTTGATAGCAGGCTTGTTGTCCTGTCCGTCTCAGGGGCCACGGTGGCTGCATCCCCACAAATTGTTCCAGGCCAGCGTAGCCCTAAAGGAAGGCTCGCAGGCTGGTGGCAGGGTGTCATTACCTACCCCAAAATGGCACAGGTACACTGTGTCAGCCTCTGCTAATGACCACGATGCTTTCTCGCTCAGTAATCTGTCGCAAAAAGCCACACAAACGATCGGGCTGCACTTAAGTGCCGCACGAAAGTAAAACTTGGTGGCACAAAAATGATTGTAGCCAATTGAGTGGAAATGACAGAGGATAATACTAAGTTTTCTCTGCCAGGGAGATGTGTATTTGGAATGTCACCAACGGACAGTGCGTGGAGAAGACCACACTTCCCTACCGGCACACTGCAATCTGTGTAAGCGCCCCAACCCCCTTCACACGTCTCTGTAAGCCATAACTGCCGTAGAGAATTCACTGTGCGCACGCCTAATTCACGTGCTCAGAAACTATTCTTTCCTTCGTACTTTCTTTTTGTCAGGAGCATAGAATATCCTCAGCTTTCACCTTCTGTTTTAACTTGGTATTTCCCCAAGAGTTATTATCTAAGCTGATTTTTAAAATAATTTTCTTCTGTGAGTACCTATTTCTAACAGATATATTTGAGAAGTGACTTTCATGAAGCACAGAGAAAGACTTCGTCTTAATGATGCGCTACTTTATAAAGCAAAACATTTGTTCTCATTTGTCCATCCTTAATCTACTTTTTGGTGATAGGCTCTTCATTTCTGTATTTATTTATTTTTTTATGAAGAGAGCAGAAAGGCTTAGCCATAATCCTTGTGATAATGTCCCCATATGCAAAGCAAATTTTGAATTTCAGTGGCGTGATTCCTAGCACTGACATCTTTTTTTTTTAATTTCTTATTTACTGTCATGAGTTTTAGAATTGATGACTTTTATATTGTATATCCACACTCATTTAAAAAAAACATTTTTCTTGGAGGAAAGCTTTTCACATGGAGAGAGCTCCTTAAAGGGAGACTATTTTACTTTTATCTTTGATAAAAGCCATTCTGAACAATTATTTGGTACAGTTGTTCCTTAACTGCTCCTTCAAGTGTAGCCGTGTTTCCAGGAGAAGGAACCTGGGCTTTGCTGTTGTTTCTTAGTTACATTATACAACAGAAATGATATAATTCTAAGCTCTCCATGATTTGGAATAAGACCCTCCACCCCCGCCCTCCACCTACACACACACACACACACACACACACACACACACACACACACACACATGCACACACACACACATGATCTTCCCTTCTTCAGCCAAAAAAGCTGGCAGACAAATGAGAATGCAAAGTAAAATGTAACGTCAACCCTTTGGGAGTAGGAGAGTTGAACTAGAGTCTATTTTAGTTTTTATTCCACCCTACGTCTTACTTGGATGGACCATCAAACTGAAATACAGGGAATTCTACTCTATACCCACATCAAGTTCATTGTTCGTGACACAATTATGTTTTTGCTTTTGCACCCCATGTGTACAGTATTACCACTGCTCGTTCCGGATGACCGGAGAAGGCTGGCTTCTGTGTTGTGGAGAATACCAAGACATCCTCATAATTGATGCCAAAACTTTGGCTGTTGTTCATACGTTTGCATCATCACAGTCTCCCGATTGGATCAACTGCATGTGCATTGTTCATTCCATGAGAGTTCAAGGTAATCATTAGGCATTGTAAACCACTTTGGATGCACTGATGTGGTCAAGAGCTAACCCAGTAGTAGGGAAAAGTGTGTCAGACAGAAAAACGGAGGTCACTGATACCAGGGATCCTATGCATTAAATTGTCAGTGAGCCGGGCAACTGAAATGAAAAGGAGAGAATTGGGGTTTCTATGCCCCATTCCTGCTTATTATGTTTTAACACCAGCGAGGAACTGTTTTTTGTAGATTTGCAGGACTCTAGAAACTTTCATGGTGCTGTCTTTTCTGCCAGAGCCCTGGAGCCTTAGCGGTTATGCATTGGTCTGGGAACTGCATGGTTGGCAGTTTGAAACCACCAGACGCACCAAGGGAGAAAAAAAATGGGCTTTCTACTGCTGTAAATAAACAGTTACAGTCTTGGAAACCCACAGGAGTTGCTGTGAGTCTGCAATGCCTTGATGACTATGAATTTTGTTTATATTATGTATGTATGTATATATATATATATACATAAATAACTCTAGATAGAGAGATGTATCCCCCCAAACTCTGGATTTTTCCCCAAATTATGTATGTATGTATGTATGTATTTGCAAAACAACCTTATTACCTTCAAAGTCCTCTCCCTTCAGTTAATACATTTGTCAAATAGGTGATTCCATTCTTGGAAACATTTCTCAAACTCATCAGTTTGGATGACTGACAGCACCTTCCTCATTTTTTTCTGCACCTCATCTATTGTTGTCAAATTGCTGTACTTTCATGTCCCTCTTCATTCACAGACACAAAAAGAAGTTACATGGAGTGAAGTCAGGTGAGTCAGGTGCATGGGGCAAGAAAGGCATGCTAGTCTCTTGCCAAACGGAAGCACTGAGATGGCTGTGTGAGCAGGTGCATTGTCGTGGTGGCAAAACCAGTTCCCATCTGCCACAAATCAGGCCTTTTATGTTGCACAGAATTATATAATCCTTTCCAAACCTCTAAATAGAATGCTTGATTAACAGTCTGAACTGGTGTAATGAACTCCAAATGCTCTATCCCTCTCACATCAAAAGAACCAAAACCAAAAACACAAAAGCACATAAGCATCATCTTGATCTTTGATTTCACTGATGAGCTCTTTTGGGGGCGAGGGGATGATGGTGTCTTCCAATCCTCGATTAGTGCTTGTTTTGGGGGTCATGAGAATAGCACCGTGTCCCATCACGAGTAATGACCTTGGAAAAGAAAGTCTGGGTGGCTTCTGACCTGTTCTCTCAAAGCACAGCAAATTTTCAGTCAGTACTCTTTTCCCTGCTTAGTCAGAACCTGAGACTCAAATTTCAGTGACCCTTCTTATTCCCAAATCTTCCATTAAAATTGGCCCAACTGAGCCCCGAGATAGTTCAGATAACTTCCCAATCTCTTCAGTGGTCCATCGTCAGTCTTTGAGCAAAGTGTCTGAATTTTGTCAACATTTTCTTCTATTTGGGAAGTTGACTGACATCCAGGATGAAGTTTGTCATCACTCAACATTTCCCCTTTTTGGAAACCTGAAAACCACTCAAACACTTGATTTTTCCTCCCCATAGTGCTGTCCTTGTAAGCTGTGTTCAATGTTACAACAGTTTCTGTGGCATTTTTCCCGAGCAGGAAACAAAATTTCACAGCCACATGCTGTTCTCCTAAATTGGCCATCACACACAAAAACACGGTTTGAGCGAAACTGCTTTTATGAAAAAATTCACTCTGACCAGAGAGAACCTTCCCAAGCAACACTTAATGCTCACCTACCAAGGGGACAATATGTGTACTGCAAAAGCTCTGCCCCATGGAGCCTTTTAACTTTTTCCATTTGGGGCGGGGTGTCCCCTAAAATATATGTATATATATATATATTTTTTCATAGTAATGAATATAATTCCATTTTGGCAATGAGTGACTGTAAAGGAAAGAGAAGGCTTATTCCTGCTTGAGTGCTGGAAGAGGAAGGTTACTATTTGTAGGATGGTGTCTTGCCATATGGTTGTGCTTTTAGCGACACTCTCTGTTTGCATAGGAATCACTTGGAAATTTTGAAGCAAATGTAGAGCACGGTCTAAAATATTTGCTACTTTTTCCAATACAACAGAGCTGGCTATGTCCCACCCACACAGCCCTGCATAATCCTTCTATGACTGAGGCTATGCAAGGAACCAGTTATCACTGCGAGCCATTCATGTGGGACTTCTATTCTTTTTACAGAAGATTCTCTCTTGGTGGTATCTCTAGCTGGGGATCTCAAGGTCTGGGATCTGTCTTCGTCTATCAATAGCATTCAGGTAAGCTTGTCCGACTCTACTTTTGTTTTTACTCTTTGAAGTGAAATCTTAAAATTAGGAAGCTATTACATGCTTGCTGTTAAAATTCAAATAACATTCAGTCCAATCCATTTACTTCCATATTTGTTCCTTTCACCTCCTCCCAGAGGAAGGCATTGGGAACAATTGGATTGCATTCTTCCAACCTTTCCTCTGTTCCCATACAAATGATTTTATCAAGACAGACTGAAAAATTTGAACAAAATTTTAATTAAAAAAAAAACTCGGGTAGAACACATCTCTGTATCCTCATGATACAAGATCCACTTCCTTTGAGATATGTGGAAGCAGTGACAAGATGGCTAGCCCAAAGGGTTAATTGTCGAACATCACTTTTTAGTTGCTGAAAGGTTGGCGGTTTGAATCCAGGCAGGGATGCCACCGAATATAGACCTGGAGATTTGTTTCTAAAAGGTCACCCCTTGAAAACCCCATGGAGCAGTTCAAACCTGCAGCCCTGGGGCTGCCCGCGTTGTACTTGACCGGATGATGACTAACACTAGCAGCACTGAGTGTCATCCAGTGGGAGGCAGTGTACATATTCGCTTCCGTCCATCAGTCTGCAAGCTGACCTGAAGGCAAACAGCCAGCCATTCTGCTTGTGCTGATGACAAGATTATTTAGATGACCCAATGGATATATGGTTCAGATGTCATGATTTTTTTTTTGCTTGGAGAGGCATAGGATATTGGTGTTGTGTTGGGATACTAAAACCAGAATTAACCCAGTATTATCTGAAGCAGCAAGCGTACAGCCTTCTATGTGTGAGGGTCGCGCTTGGGTTTTCCCAAAGCAATGTTTTTGCAAATCAGATATTAGAAGGGTTGCTTTTTAAATAAGGGTCTTTTTTCATTTACATTTTTGTTTTATCTTTCTACTCTTTTCAAAGATCGGGAACCTATTTTTATTTACATGCTCCATACCTCACCTAGCCTTCCCACAGAATGGAGTGGAATGAAGGGCTGTAACAATGCTTGGGGTCCACATGAATTTCCTGCACACAACTTCTTTTTCAAAAGAACTTGTCATTTTAAAAAATATGGATACAAGAGTACTTTTCATTTGATAATAATGGTGGGATTGAACTCAGGGATAAACGGGCATAGCAGGTCTTCCCATGGTTGTAGAAAAGTCAGTAGGATCTAGTAGTAAATGTTTTTATTCTATTTGAAGGAAAAGGAAGACGTCTATGAAAAAGAATCCAAATCTCTTGACTCCTTGAACTGCCGGGCAATACAATTTTGCCCATATACAGAGAGGCTTCTGTTGGTGGTTTTTTCAAAATGTTGGAAGGTATTACAGAACAGTATGATAAATAATGGCAATGAATAGAAATGTTATTTTGTTTTATTTTTCTTCTTTGGTAAAACTGTTGAGATAATATGATTTAAATATGATCCAAATCCTTTCTAATACTTTGATCAGAACACGAATGACTACGGTCTTGTAACTGATTTTTGTCAGATTTCCACTCACTCATTCAGTCTTTTGCTTCCATGGATCATAAATGTTTAGTAGTATGTACGAATATGTTTGCTATCAAATCGTTATGATGATAATGAACACGTCGCTAAATTGTTTTCAAGAAATGCTACCTTTACTTCAGAATTAAACACAGATTGATGTTATTTTTGGAAACTTTTTTTTCTGAATTAACAGTTGTTTCTAGTGAATATATATTATTTCATTATGAATACATCGACAGATTTCTCCAAGAAAAAAGAAAAGTCAAAATATCATAAACTGAAACTTTCTTTTTCCTTGGTGTTTTATAGAGCTTAATCACATAAGAAAGCAACATTGTCTCACGTGTGTGTTAATAAGGACTTTTTGAAGCACCAGTTAAAGTATCTCATGATCACTAAGGATTTCTGTGGTAGACATGTTTTGCATAATACATGATCAGATGTTAACCTTGGACTGGCAGTATGAAAACAAATAGAAATATGCAGAAATTTAGGAATTTTTTGTCCTATGTACTTAACAGATGCATTCTAAAATGATCCCGCCAAATGTGGTTTCTACCCTGACACCTGCCATAGATCAATGTAGAACAATTAATACTATCAAAATTCCATCTTGATCCCGGAGTGCATTGTGATCTGTTATAGTTAATGTGTTGTTGCTTTAATACGGTCATTTAAATAAATAGTCTGTAAGGATTTCTAATTTCATTGGAAGATTCTGTTGCAAGCGTTTGTGAAGGTGCACCGTTAATTGTTTGTTGTAGGTTTACGATTATTGCGACTTTTCTCTCCTGTGGACTGAAGTTAGTACAAGTGGGCAGTTCTTTGCCGGCGGGGAGGTGCTTGCTGCTCACAGAATTATCGTGTGGACAGAAGATGGTCACTGTTATATCTATCAGCTGCTGAACAGGTGGGCTCAGATGGGCGCGACGTACAAAACATTCAGGTAGAAAATGAACTTTGGGAGGTTTATTATGAAAAAATCCCCGCATGCTACTCATGATCAAAAACCAGAACAAAACAACTTTGGCACTGGGAGATTTACCCTGGGCTTGGTAGGCTTCGGCCTTTGTATAAAACAGCAGGGGATGAAGGAATGAGATTAACCGTGTATAGCTTGTACAGCTGGTGCTGGGTTTTCAAAAAGTCACTTGTAATTATTACCCAACAATTTCTAACTACGGTTTCAAAACTTGAATGATCCCATCCGGCCCTTGAAAGTCAGAGGGGGGATAAAAAAAAAACCCAAACAAAAAACACACAAACGAATAAAGGACCCCAAAGTTCTAAACTTTGCTTTTTTATTTCTGCCGTGTAGTGGGCTTTCAAAAAGCATATACCCTGCTGATGGAAGAGTCCTTAAAGAGACCATTTATCCTCATTTACTCTGCTCTACTTCTGTACAAGAAGATAAGGTAATGCAAGAACAGAGTGGCTTTCCTCACAGCGGCTTCGCTCGGTTTCCGACATAAGTGTGCCTTTGTCTGTAACCGAATCGGCCCTGACAAAAAATGGAAGCATCCCATCAAGTTGTTAACGAGAAAATCAAATCTAATTGTTAATGGCTGCTGAAGAGAAAACGGGGTCTTTGAAAAATCGCTTGTTTTTACATCGGATGAAATAGACAATGTATTTTCTTTCAGGAACACTGTCCACTTTGAAAAGGACAAAGAGGGGATTAAAAATCCAAATCGCGCTACCATTATATCCTTATTGTGAACGGTTAACCAAAATTACTATTGTAACTGAAAATGTCAAATACGTAGAAAACTTACAAAAATAGGATGGTGACCACTTTCATACACTCACCCAGATACACCAATTGCTAAGGTTTTTCCATCGTTAAGCTCTCTAAATATAAACCTATATGAACAAATAGGAAGGCTTCAAAAAGTTTGTGCAAAAATGAACTCAAAGGTAAAAAAATATTCCCATAAATTTTAAAACACACACACACACACATATGCACCACTGATTCTTTTTACTGACCCTTTTGATAGGTGGTTTGACAGAATAATTGTTAATATTTTGATGTATCTATTCTCATTTTCAAGTTCTATGAAATGAAATTTTGTCCTGCCCATTTTTGGGGTAATTTTTCACCTTAGCCATGTTTGAGGTCATTTTCACATCTAAAACTTTCTTGTTAAAATGTAATTATGTTTTCTGACAGAGAATTGGACAAATGCAAACTTGTTATGTGACTACAGTATATCTCTGACACTTTTTAAAGCTTGAAAATGGAAACACTTTCTTACTTTATTTCAGCATTGTTCCACAAAGTAATTATGTCAATGTTGTTTTATTTTTTATCATCAGATAATTACCCCAAAAAGAGGCCTTAGGAGAGAGGAGGAGGTTAGAATTATTGATCTGTTAATTAAAGAAACATGATACATTATAGAATGATAGTGTCCTTTATTATTAAGAAGCAGAGCCATTGGGAATCCTATAATTCAGCCATTGTCCCTTAAACATATCTGTGAGATTCGGTTACAGAAGTTTGAGCAAGAACGGTCAGCCTACAGTTAGAACACCAAGTGTCACTGGCGTCCACTTCAGAATCGTCACGTTAGGGGTTTCTTCTAAAATAATTTGTGGAAGCAATAGAGCCTTGCTTTGCTCTTGATCACAAAAGAAGTATTCTGATGGGTTACTCAGAAAGGTATTTTTAGTTATTTTTTTAAAGGCCCATCCTTTCCTCCTTTATATCCTTATTTTTCCCTAGGAGAAATGCATCAATTAAAAAAATCAAAAATACTCATCTTGCTTTGTTTAAATAATTGTCAATTCATAATTTATGGTTCTTCTACCAATAATTACATTTTAGAGAACCACAGCTATTTCTATATTGCAAATATGGGAAGTGCCTGGGCGCTGATAATGCGATATCGAAAGAAGTTGATTTATTCATCTTTAAAGATGCTTGCTTTTTATTTATTTAAGAAAGAAAAGTCAGGCATTATTATTATATTTTAACATAAATTGTCACTATAACTTTTCTTAATCTCTTTTGTAATTGGGAGGGTGTATAAAAGCATTGTGGACTGTTGGGAGATGAATTCCACAGATGGATTGAGCATAAAACGTGCTCTGGAAACCTGTAGTACTAACCTGATATGTCAGGTTATATTATAACTTTCTATATCACATTGGTACTACAGATTTGCCGCAAGTGGATGCCAGAAGACTCTGAAATTTGCCCTTAATCACAGAGTAGCGAAGGCAAAAGGAAGAAATGATGAAGTCAAAGAACTGAACATGAAATTTCAAAGGGTAGCTCGATAAGTAAAATATTATACTTTAAAGTAAAATATAATGAAAGTCGCACATTACAGGGAGACGTAGGACAGTGCAAGATATGACAAAATAATAATTTATACACTATCAAGTGTTCATGAGGGAGAGGGGAGCAGTAAGGGAGGGGGAAAATGAGGAGCTGATGCCAGGGGCTTAGGTGAAGAGCAAATGTTTTGAGAACGATGAGGGCAATGAATGTACAAATGTGCTTTACCCAATTGATGTATGTATGGATTGTGATCAGAGTTGTATGAGCCCCTAATAAAAGGATTTTTAAAAGATAATTAAAAAAAGAAATGTGCACATTCTTAGAGTTAGAATACCAAAAAGGAAGAACTGCTCAACATATCTTTAACTGAAAAAATTCAAGCCGCAAGTTACAAGATTCAAGGATCCTACGGGCAACATATTGAATGCTGCAGGAAGCATTTTTAAAAAAGGGAAGAATGCACAAGGCACTCCACCACCTCAGGAGGTACCGTATAAGCAAGGGCTGCAGGAAGACGTTTGAGCTGCACTGAAATGATTGTCCACAAACCAGGCTCCAGGAATGGATGGAGCACCAGCTGAAATGGTCCATCGAGCTGATGAAGCACGGGAAGCACCCCGTCTTCTAAGCCAGGACATTTGGAAAACAGCTAATTGGCCAACTGATTGGAAAGCTCCATGTATATACTCAATCCAAAGAACCATGGCCCAGGAGAATGCTCAGACTATAGGACATTGTCATTGATAGTACATACAAATACAGTTTTTCCAAAAAATCACCCAATTGTTATTGCAGCAGTACGTAGACAGGCAGATGCCAGAGGTTCCAGCTGGATTTTGAAGAGGATATGGAGCAAGGGATACCATTACTAATTTCAGATGGATCTTGGCTGGACATATGGGGTGCCAGAAAGATGTTTACTGGTATTTTATTGACAATGCCAAGACATTCAGCTGCATGGATCATAATGAAACTATGGATGCACTTGGGAAGAAAGGTGGCTCCAAACCCTTCATTGTGCTTCTCTGGAGCTTGTGCCCGGATCAAGAGGCAGTTGTACAAACAAAACCAGGGAGCACTATATGGTTTAAAATGAGAAAAGGGGGTGCGCCAGGGTCGTATGCTGTCATGATACGTACTCAATACGTATACGTCAGTCATCTCACATGCAGGCGGAAGCTGTCCACTGAATAAGGAAGATGGAAGAATTGATGACCTATGAATTTTTTGTGCCAGAGAAGCGTGTAAAAGTACCACAGATGGTCAAAAGGATAAGCAAGTCTGTCTTTTAAGAATTAGGGTCAGAGTTCTCCTTAGAGGGAAAGATGGCAAGATTTCACCTCCTGTGCTTTGGACATGTCATGAGCCCAGTCCCTGATGGCGGACGATCATGTGTGGTAACGTTGAGGGACAGTGAGAGAGAGGAAGACTCTCGAGGAGATGAATTGGCCACAGCAGCTGCAACAATGGGCCCAACTATGAAAACAGTGGTGAGACTGGCACTGTTTCATTCTGTTTGTCGTGCACAGGGTGGCACTGAGTTGGAACTGACTTGATGGCATCTAACAATAACTTGCTTTGTTCAGGAAAGTAAGAATTTATATAAGTAAGGCTTATTGAGGGTGTTCACAGATAAATAGAAAAAAATGACAAAACAGACAAACTACACAAGTCAACCCACTCTTATTACTGAAACGATTCCCATTCATAGGAATAGCCCATGGACAGAGTAGAACAACGCTCTAAGTTTTCTGAGACTATAAACCTTCATGGAAGCACAGAGCCTTATTTTTTGATCCCAGCGTGGTCAGAGGATTTTAACTGCCAGCCTCTCTGTTAGCGGCCCAGACACTTCAATCTATATCACCAGCACGGTTCCCAGAGGAAGAACTACGTAGAGCAAAATCTCCGTTTCTTGAACGTATCCGCTGATGGAGTTCTATCAGCAGCAATGACGGTTCCCTCTTCCTTTGTCATCATTCTGAGGGACTCTTTAGCATTGCATCATGGCTGGTGACTATTTTGGGCTCATGCCAGGGGAGCCCTGGTGGCATAGTGGTTACACACTTGCTGTGATCCTCAAGGTCAGTAGTTTGAAACCACCAGCCACTCCATGGGAGGAAGTTGGGGCTTTCTACTCTCTTTAAGATGTACAGTTTTGGAAACAGAGGCAGTGCTGGAAGATCACATTGACTAGGAGGCAGGGTGGTTGCTTTTGTTTGTGTCTTTATGCCAGGGGTGACAGTAGTTGAGAGGAGGAACTGGATGCGTCAAGGGTCTCGGGTGAGAAGTTAAACTACACTGCTGAATTGAGAGTGGTTGAAGTAGAAAAACCTTGAGACCCGACAATGAAAACTGTCAATCCATCAGCTAACACTAATGGTAATGACAAAGATGACTGAGAAATTTTACTGAGCCCTTCTTCTTGTCAGACATACAGACACCTCACCCACTTCAGTTCCCACAATGGCCTCAATTTGAAGCATGTTCAGAAAGAATTCCCAAGCATCGTGAAGTCAATTGTGGATGATGTAGTTAGGCATCCACAATTGACTTTCCAACGCTCTCTGTTTGGTAGCAAGGCGATTCACCTCCCTGAACGATGAGCAGCGGGGATTCCCCAGAGGCTCAATCCATGTGCAGACCCTGCAAATGGACTTTGGGTTTCCACTGACATCCACAGCCTTCTGCCAACTGGGTGTTCACAACTTAAGCTCTGATATCGTTCCCTCCTTAAGATTTGAATTTTATTATATACGGTTTGTGGATCACATCTGCTGGTGTGCTTCTTCCATGTGGACTTAGTTGATGCCTCATTTGGATGGCTGCTTCTTTTAAGACAAACCTTTAAGACCCCAGATGCTATTCTTTCTGGTATAGGATAAACTAGACTTTTTTTAAAAAAACAACAATCATTTTATTGGGGGGGGGGGTCATACAAATCCTATCACAATCCTTTTGAATCACAGGTTTTTAGCCTCATCTAGGGTTCTTTCTGAACAATGTTGCAATACGGCTAAGGCTTCGGGCTTAAAATAAGTGATGTAAATATTCATCAGAGTTATAAGGACCACTCATGGAGCTGTCTCATTGTCACTACAAAGGCATTGGCATGTGCAGATCTACTCCTGTGTCCCCTCTTTTAAAAACAGCTGATTGATGGTGTTGCACAACTTAATTTTAATACTACAAAGGAAATTAAAAAAAAAGAATTCCCAAGCATTGAAATCCAACCATGTTGATCCCAGAGTTGGGATTATTAGAGTGGGTTTCTCAGTCTAGAAAAAAGACAACAAGAGTGTTTAATATTTATTGTACATGTACACTATTTTAAGCACTTTACATGTATTAATTCAGTAACTCTCACAGCAATCCCATATGAAAACACACAACTAGTTGCCAAAGAGTCAATTCCAGCGTATGGCATTTTTATTAATCCCTTCACCGCAAAATGTTAAGTCAGATGCTTACGTTAAATAACTTGCTCTTTTCATAGAGATAATATGTGGTGCTATTGAAGGATTCTTTGGGGAAAATGTGATTGCAACACTGGGCTCACACATAAGAACAATTGTCAGGATGGTGCATGTCTAGGCAGTCTGTTGTTTTCTGTGTGTTGGGACCAATCTGATGGCATCTAGCAACAACAACAACAATAACAAAAACTGCCAACACAGTGCATTATGCAGGAAGGATTGAAAGAAAATGGAAGGAGTGCAAAAGTGTAACTGTATGGAAAAACAAGCAAAATGATCAACATTCAACCATTTCAAATGGTAGCAGATGATCAAGAACGGAGGGTATTGAAGTAAGAAGTCCACACTGCACTGAGATCAAGAACAAAAACCAGGTGCCGGGAACGGATGGAAGACCCATTGAGATGCTTCAACAAGCTGAGGACATTCTTCATGCACTCACTCACCTCTGCTAACAAATTTGGAAGACCGATAACTGGCCAACTGGTTGAAAAAGAGCTATCATTTTACCCATTCCAAATATAGTTGATCCAACAGGGTGCAGAAATCATCAAGTAATACCATTGATATCACATGACATTTTGATGACAAGCATTCAATCGTGGTTGTAGCAGTACATCCACATGGAGCAGCCAGACATTTATACTGGATTCGGAAGAGTACTTGGAATAAGGGATATCATTGCTGCAGTAAGATGGGCCTCTGCGTAAACAGAGAATCCTGGAAAGACGCTTGCCTGTGCTTTGTTGACTAAGTAAATCCCTTCAACAGTTTGGCTCATAACAAACTGTGGATCACATTGAGCAGAGTGGGACTTCCACAACACTTCAGTGGGCCCACGTGGCTCCTGGATGTGGACTAACAAGAAGCCATGGGAGCAGAACAAGAGAATGCTGTGTTGTTTCAAATCAGGAAAGGTGTGCGTCAGGGTTGTATCCTCTCTTCCTTTCATTATTCTGATTGATTGCCTCACACTCAATCATCCGCATGCCTAGAAAATAATGAGAGAAGCTGAACGGCTCACAGGAAGGGAGTCCTGGTGTTGGAGTGGATACATGTTGGTATGCTAAATACAAGGCCATTGGCTCCAAACCAACAGCCACTCCATGGTACAAAGGAGAGGCTTTCTACTCCTACACACAGTTTTGATCTTGGAAACTCACAGTGGCAGGTCTGCCCTGTCCTGCAGGGTCACTGTGAATTGGAATTGACCTCAGGGCCGTGAAGGTTTGGTTTTTCTGTTTTGCCATATGAAGCACGACATGACTTCGGCATCGGCGGACACAATCTTGTTTGATACAAGCCAGAAGGACTTGAAACACTTGCTGATGAAAATCAAAGACTGCAGCCTTCAGTATTGATTACAACTCAATGGAAAGGAAAACAAAATTCTCGCAACTGGACCAATAGCATCAAGACAGAGGGACAAAGGATTGAAGCTGTTAAGGTTTTCCTTTGGCTTGCATCCACAATCGATACTCATGGAGGCAGCCATCAAGCTATCAAACCGCATGCTATCTCGGCCAACTCTCCTGCACGAGATCTCTGAAAAGTAAGGAAGAGCAAGGATGTTCCTTTGAAGACTAGGGTACATTGATTCAAATGATGGCTTCCCATTCACTTCACGGGCATGCTCCCTGGATTGCTGTTACCCCCTTCCGGTATTTCCTCCCACAGTTCATTTCTCCGATGCTCACCCACTCCTTGACACCTGTATACACCTCCTTCCCAGTAGTTCCCTCTCTAATCCTGCATTTCTCTGAAAGTACCTTCATAGCCCTTACTTATGGGAATCACGAGCTTTTCCCTTAGAATATCAGGGAGTACGCGTTCTCCAAGAGGTAATGAATGCATTAGTGAAGAACGAACACTCTGGGTGTGACTGCCGAATTCAAGCCCCGATTTTACCAAGAGTGTTGTTTCTAAGATAGGGGGACAGATCAGAAATACTGCACTTGATCCAAGCTCCACTTTTCCCATTTCTAGCACCTTGAACAAATCAACCAATTCTCACTGAGTTTTACGCATGTATAAAATGAAGGCAATGATAATACCAACTTCACAGGATTATTGAACCAAACATATGCCGAGTGCCTAATTAGAATGTACAATACATACATAGTTAGATACTCTGCATACTTATTTGGAATCAGCTGATAATTTTGCTTCTTTTTTTCTAAAGACCATTTTGGTCTTATGTCGGAGATTATTCAATTTAATTTAGTCAGAAATGGTGGGAAATAAATGGAACAGTTTCTATGCTGAAATCTCATGTTTCCATGTAAAACTGTGACTGTCTGTGTAGTGAGATATTTTTGCTGCGTAAGAGTTAACTCTTTATTTCCAACCAGGGCCTGCCCTTTGTTATGGGCTACATGAATGAAAGAAAAGAGCCTTTTTACAAGGTACTTTTCTCCGGAGAAGTCTCTGGAAGGATTACTTTGTGGCACATCCCTGATGTTCCTGTTTCAAAGTTTGATGGTTCTCCTCGAGGTAATCATTTCTAATCATGTGTCTACTGAGAGTTAGTGGACAATGAATGGAGAGTTTTCCTACGTTCCATAAAGTAGCTATGCACAAGATCTGTGTCATTGTACATTAAAATATTTTAGTATGTTACCTAAAATGTGAAAATTTAAAAGTATAAATATGATTCTAATAGATCTTACATAATTATATAACCAATATAATTCAAATTGACATCAGTTTAACATAACAAATGACGTTTGGTTTAAATAATTGGATGCTGGTGATATAAATATGGGATATTTGTGAGTTAAATCTTATGCATATTAAAGAGTAAGTTAAAAAGAATGGCTAATAAGGTTCTAGGTCACACATGCATGAAGTTAATCTATTGGAGCAGAGAGCCTCATATTTCTCAGTCAGAGTGGCTGGTAGATTTGAACCACCCACACTGTGGCTAGCAACCCAATGCTTAACTAAGGGGATCTCTGGTAGTGTAGTGGTTATGCACTGAGCTGCCAACCAAAGGCCAGCAGTTGAAAACTAACAGCTGCTCCAAAGGCTCTCTATTCCTGTAAACACTTACAGTCTTGGAAATCCAGAGGGGGCAGTTCTCCCCTGACCCCTGCCTCAGAATTGACTCAATAGCAGTGAGTGATATTAATAAAAAATAGTTTCAGAAAATAATTAGAACTTATTATGATAGCTGGAAAAAGCTTCTTCTTACTTGGATTTCGAAGTTAAAAACTTAGGCCATACTCATGCCTTAAACTGCTTGTTGGTATGTCTAAGGTTTTTCATGCCCGTTCCGTCTCCCAGCAGCAGAACTAAGTGTTTGTTTGTTAATAGAATCATAGGAGTCTCTGCCCATGCTTGTGCTAGTCCAAGGTATGGGACTGGGGTTGTAACAGTTGTGGAAATTTGTGTTCACATCAACAAGTCCCTTTCACATAGAAGATTGAGTAACACATTTTCTTCATCTACAGATGCTAAGTCTCACTTTCTGAACCCTGCTGAGGTCAAGTTCAAAAGCATGAGTAGTCAGCATTATAAAAGGGCACTCAGTACTCCTGTGAGCGTTGTGTGATTTTTTTAAAAGATAATCACATGGTTACCACCTGTCTTGCTAGGTGCCATCCAATTGGTTCTGGCTTCTACTGACGCTAAGCCTCACAGAAAGAAACACTGCATTGTCCTGTGCCATCTGCACTGTTGTTAGCTTGTTTGAGCCTATTGTTGTAGCCATTACATCAAGGAGCTCCCTCCTTTTCACGGAGACAATCTTTTTTGATGACTCTCTTGCACCATCCATGGTCTTTTTTTCCAGGGACAGGTCCCTCTGGAAAACAGGCCCAAATATGTGACATGAAGTCTTAACATCTTTGCTTCGAAAGAGCCCTCTGGCTGTACTTCTACCAAGATCGAGTTTCTCTTCTTGCAGTCCATGCTGTTTTCAGTTTTCTACACCAACACAGTGATTCAAGTTCACCAATTGTTCTGCAGGCTTCCTTATTCATCACCTACCTTTACAAGCATGTGAGGTGACTGAAAATGCCATGGCTTGAGTCAGGCATATCTTAGTTCTCAAGGTGGTATAGATCCTCTTCCACACTTTAAAAGAAATCTTGTGCAGGAGATTTGCCCAATGCAGTGTGTCGTTTGATCTCTTGACTACTGCTTCCAAGAACATTGATTGTGGATCCAAGGAAATAATATCCTTGACTTAAGTCTTTTTTTTTCCTGTTTATCATAATGCCATCTATTTGTATAGCTGTGAGAAATTTGATTTTATTTACATTGAGTTGCAACCCATACTGATGGGTGTTTTTCCTCATTAGCAAGTGCTTCAATACCTCTTCACTTTTAGCAAGCAAGGTTGTATCCTTTCCAGGCTGTTAATACCTTTCCTTCAATCCTGGTGCTCTGTTTTTCTATTTCTCTCTTGCAACTAAGATATATTCAGTTTATGCTGGCATACTAAAGTAAATATAGATGAGTCTAACATTTCACGTCACTGCAAAGTTTCTCCATTTTTGGTGGATCTATGTCTAAGATGAAAGAACTAATTTTTGTACAAAGCCATTCTTCTGAGTTTCTGGACAGTAGACCAGTACAATTGAGTTTTAAGAGAAGACATAGATGGCAAGCAGACCATATGCTTATAGAGCAGAAGAGTTTCTATCACCCAGAGAGATGGTGCACCTTGTTACTATTTTCCATCCCTGTGTTGAATCAAATTAAATGCTTTTTTTTTACAAAAATGTTAATTATTAATTTTTTCTCTCTTTTTAGAAATACCAATAAGTACTACCTGGACTCTTCAAGATAATTTTGATAAGCATCAGACCATGTCACAGAATATTATTGACCATCTTTGTGGCTTTAAAGAGGGCATTGGAACTGCAGTAGTCACCTCATCGGTGTACGTTCCAAGTCTCGACAAACTAATATGTGGCTGTGAAGACGGGAGCATTTTCATTACACAGGGTGTGCATGCCGCCAAAGCGGGGCTCCTGGAAGGCGGTGCCTTATTAAAAGGTCATTGGGTTTTATTGTACCCTAATTTTTTGATTCATATAATCTTCAGCGATAACAGGTTGTACTAAAGACAATTGCAGAGGCTTAAACATTTGCTGCTAAATTTGTTCTCATCTTCATTTTAAAGTGGTGCACATGTACCCATGTGGTTTCTTCCACGAAGCAGCTGATGGATGTGTGAGTAGCAGCCCAGTGCTTAACCTGTTGTTCTTTTTCATAATCTCAAGCAAGCTACGCAATTAAAACTATGTTCTGCTCCTCGTGGATCATCCAGTCCTCTGAAAGTCACTGCTATAAGCAATTTCTCTGTACCCTTTTTGAAATTTCTTGCGTGCATAGGAACACATATCAGTAGCATGTATGCTTTTAACTATGTTACAACATGGGAGCATATTCTAAACACTTCATCTAAACATCTTGTTAAAAGAATAACATGGAGCACATTTTCTACACACTAATTTTAAGTGTTCAAATTAATCAAAATTGGATTTTATAACTCTTCTATTAATGATTATTTTAGCTTTTCCCAGTTATTGACTACTGGAAACATAGAAAATGTACATTATTTTTAGTTTTGAAAATATTCAGTTGAAGGACATTTTATAAACATTTATTTTCCACAAACCATTTTTTATCAAACATTTGCAAACTGTGTATTCTCACATGACAAAGAGTATCTTCCTGTTTGAATATATTTTTCTTTGTTAGTAAAATGTATATGTGGTTTTAAACGTCTGTGTAAATTGTAAGAGTTAATATTTGTTACATATAGATCATTATATTTTGTAAAGGGGAAGGAAATAGAGGAACTGGTTGAGATTTGAGGATGTGTAGAAAATCTTGTGTTGCTGCATTGCAGCATAAGAGCCCTAAAGGTTAAAATACAAAATCTCAATTTAAAATAAAGTTCAGCTCACTTTGTCTACTATTTGAAGTAGGAATAAGTGGTATTGAGCTAAATGTTAGTGTTAAAAGTTATTGAAAAAGGTTAAACCGAAGTGTCTATTACTGTAGCCTTTATATCCCGAGAAGAAGAAACCCGCATTTGATTTCTAGCATAAGAGTTTGCATTCATCACGGTCTCCCGGGGGTTTAAAGTGAGGATGTACCGGATGGAACCAAAGTAGACTAATGATGCTTTGAGAGTAATTTTTAGTGTGGGAAAGGAGAATTTGTGAGCTAGAACCCTCAAACAATCCTCTGCCATCAAGTTGACCCTGACTCTGAGTAGGCCTATGTGAAGTTTCAGAAGCTGTAAACCTCATCTCTCTTCCCTGGTGAATTTGTGGTTAGCAGCCCAATGCTTCACTGACTATGCCACCAGACCGTAGAGTGGCCTATAGTCCCCTGTAGTTCCTTTAGGTTAAGCTAATGGTGAAGGCCGTTGCCGTGTAGTTGGTTAGAGAGGAGCGAATCAGCTTTTGGTACACCTGGCACAGGAATGGCATAAAAATACCCATGGGCCTACTAAATGGCTGGCACGGTGGTCAGGAAATCATGGTAGTCTCTTATTTTTTCAATATCCTTTGTGACATAAGTACTACTACGATCTCAGTTTCTCAGATTCGGTACCTGTGATTTTGGAGGGAGAAAAAGTACCCCTTGCCTATAGTGATACATTTAGTAAATGAGGGAACGACAGTAAAAGAAAGGAAGAAAGCAAAAGCAACATTTCTCTAACAGTAGATCTATGCTCTTAAACATAATGCTGTTGGTTTTTCACACGGGGATGCAAGTCACTTAACCTCTCTGAGGCCTCTGACATTTATCTGGAAATAGGTAATGATGAACCATTTTCAAAGCAAACCTTGTGAAGGTCTTTCTTTTCTTTTATACTAGACCTGGTCATGCTATTTTAAAGGATAGCAGTAATATCCGGAGCTTGTATTTGTGGGAGTGAACTATATTAATTCTTTACTCTTTTGAAGTCCTGTTTGCTGTTTCAGAGCATTGGAATTATAACCTTGCTAGTGTCCTTACACGACTCATCGACTTTGAATCTCCAATTCTAGAACTCCATCAAAACCATGATCTGGTTTACCAGGAAGCACTTGGCTTTTGCAATGATCCAAGAGTTGGTCCTTAGTTTTAATAGTCAAGTCTGTAGTATCACTTATATGGAAGATTTTTCTTAACATTGAATTCTTGTAAAAAGAAGTCACAAAATGATTTTTGGAAAAAAAAAGAATTTTCCTTTTTTTTAAAATTTGATGTTTCTTGTTTTCCAGATTCCCTTTATCACAAAGTTCTTAAAGGCCATCACCAAAGTGTTACTTCATTACTCTACCCACATGGTCTCTCCTCAAAATTGGACCAAAGTTGGATGGTGTCTGGGGACTGGGACTCATGCGTCATCTTGTGGGATATCTTTACTGAACAAATTTTGCATAAATTCTGTTTGGAAGCTGGCCCAATAACAAGTCTTTTGATGTCACCAGAGAATTTCAGAGTAAGTTAAAACAAAAAGCAAAACATAACAGAGAAACTTGAATTACTATAGCATTGCAGAGCATTTTAAAAATGGAAGAAAGAAACCATATTCCCATAAAAGGAAAATGTTTTATGTTCACACGCTCACTGGAAGATTTTCATATATTCTTCTCTAGTCTCTACACGCAATTTACTGTAACAATTTGTATTATACAAATAATTTAATAGCAAAGCAGAAATTTGATAAATACTTGATTTTATATTAATGATTTCTCTCTAAGTATGTATTTCTCTTAAGTACTTACATTTTTTCTGTTTCTGTGTCTTAAATTTTAATGAAATTGGCTTTTTTTATTTTAATAGTAAATGACACTCAACATAAAACAATTCAAATAATACTATATCCACAGATTAGGAATTAATTTGTGCCTTCACCGTTTGCCATTCTAATAATAAGGATACATTTTTATAATTAATGTTCTTAAATGAATTTCAGTTTGCTCATTAATTTAGTTAGCATATAATGAACTTTAATACATTCAAAGAGATTCTTCTTTGTCCTGGGAAAAATTAATTGGTTTTATTTCCTCCTGAAGCATCAAATTTAGCTCTCAGTTGAGTTGATACCTTTGTTAAGATATGAATGAACCACTGTTGACTTTCCATTGCTAACATACATAGTTTTGTAAGTTATTTCTTTTTTTGGAAAAAATTATTTCTTCATACTAATATTATAAATGGTCAGCTCCAAAGGCCTCTCAGCATTTGCTTTAAGTTTTAAACCATACTTTTGTAGGATGTCAGAAAAAAACACTATTTCTTCAACATAAATGGTTTAAAAAAACAACAGTGAAACAAGGTTAAGTGATAAACAAAACAAAACTTGAGTGAGATTATTTGGGATGCATTGATATATGCCCCTTATTCCTGAAATTGATTCCCCCTCTACCACCCTTCTTTTTAAAATCATGTTTGTCCCCAAGTTTCAGCACTCCAGTCAAGGCCATTCCCCCTACCGCCCTGGACTAGGAGTCCTAGACACTACTTTCCTTCACCTGCCTTCTCCTACTTCCTCAGTTATTTAAATATAAAGTTCAAAGCCATTTAAACTAAGTCAGATAAAAAGGAAAGTGATTGAAAGTGTGTAAGAAGTAATTTTTCATTTCATACATCCAGGTCAACGCCCTATTATGAGGCCCTACCATGGACTATTGATTCAGAAGCCTAGGTTAATCTCTGAGTCCCCACGCCCCACGCCTCCTCCCAAAATATCTGTGCTAGGTTCGTTTTGTGTTATTCCTTCTTTTTATGACCTCTTTTAGTTTCACAATTTCAAATTCCTAGAAAAAGGAATCTTATTGGCTCTGTATGGGTCATTAGTACATGCCCACTCTTGGCCATAGACTGGTGGTGTGTGTGTGTGTGTGTGTGTGTGTGTGTGTGTGTGTGTGTGTGTGGTGTGCTTGTAGGAGCTGTGATGACAGGGTGGATTATGCATTGGGCTGCTAAGTGCAAGGTGAGCAGTTCAAAACAACTAGATGCTCTGTGGGAGAAACATGAGATTTCTACTCCCATAAAAATGGTAGAGTCTTGGAAACCCACAGGGACAGTTCTCCTGTGTCCTTAATGGGACACTCTGAGGAGGAATAGACTCAGTGACAATGAGTTTGTTTTTTTGTCTTTTCTGTGTGTGTGTGTGTGTGTGTGTGTGTGTGACTTCTGCCACATATTGAACTGCTCGTTGTAGAATCTGTGGGCTGAATGAATTTTCTAAAGGCATAATGTTGGGAAGCCATTGGTCTTTGGTCTCTTGTACACGTCTAGCATCCCCATCTATCACATATGTCATTTTGTGAATTTTAATTTTTTTTCCTCTAGTCTTCTGGAAAAGCATTAGGAAAGATAGCCTGCTCTCTACTGCCTCCCAGAGAGATTGCTTAATGATTTGTACAGCAAGAATCTCAAAGAACCTCAACAGATGCATGCGCAAGCCCTGGAAGCCCTGGCTCGGAACCTCAGGGAGGACAGGAGCTCAGTAGGGTGTTTAGAGGAGAAGCAGGGAGTAGAAGAGATCGTTGCACATCCTCCTCTTCAAGTCATTTACTGATGAAGACCTGGAGATGTCAAAAAGTTCATGGAAAAAATTCCAAACTTGTGAAGCCCCCTCCTAGATATCACTTAGGGTGGGACACAGTGCTGCCCTGGCAACCTTCCTCACGTTCGTCTTATCAAAGATTCCCCAGCAAAAGTGGTCATTGGCCTAAACTGTGCTCAGGGTGCTCACTACTTTAAATGTATCTTAAGAATCCACCCTCCTGTGAGCCTATTTTTGGTCCTTGTGTCTTTGAAGCTGTACTTTCTGTTGGAACTACCTAATGCTTACCTCTTTTAGATTGTGTCTACCCTGTGTTTCCTGTTTGAATAGGATCGGTATGGTTCTGGGAATAACACCAAATCACATTTTGAGGCTCTAAGTGGAAAACATCAGCTCATGATACTCTGGGGCCTAAGCTTGAGTCTACAAATAGCTTCTTTTTGTGGCAACAAATTAGTTCTGGGGTTTATTTTATTCTGCATTGTTTCCAATGTCTGCCTCCTTGTCTGAATTTGCTGATGGTCGAGGCTTTCATTTATCTGATAAGTAGATCTAGCCTGGAATTCTCCATTGACTCATATCTCTTGACCTTCCCGAGAGGTTGCTTCTAGGATCCCAGTAGAGGGTCAACTGGAGCTGTGCTGTAGAAAGCAGAGGGGGTACATGAGAGTTTGAACAGAAATGTTAGATGCTACTGGGCAGAAATGTCTGATTTAATCACGAAGAAAGCATTTGAATACTTACATAAGACCGCTGTTGTTGGTTTTTTTATTTTGATTTTTTTTCTTCTTGGTCCACAGTTAAGAGGTGAGCAGATCATTTGCTGTGTTTGCAGTGACCATTCAGTGGCTCTTCTGCACCTGGAGGAGAGGAGTTGTCTCCTCCTTGCCCGGAAGCACCTGTTCCCCGTGAGGGCGATAAAATGGCACCCTGTCGAGAATTTTTTAATCGTTGGATGTGCAGATGACTCTGTGTATATCTGGGAAATTGAAACAGGTAAATTGAAATTTTGCTTCCTTCCATGCTTTGTCCATTTATGACATCAACGCGTTTGTCACGGCGGAGTTCCAGGATGGACACGGTGTCCATTTCACTTTGCCTTAATCTTTGGTTGGACTGCATTTCCTAGCTTCCGTGGAAGGCGTGTGTGGAAAATAAAACACAATGGCATAAGTCAGATCCCGACCAACTGATGACTAGCTGACAGGGCAGTGCACAGGAATGAGCCAGATATTTCTGGAAGCTATAAATAAAAACATAAGTTATCTACTTTAATTATTAACAAGAGTGAAATTTAGTGTCCTACCAGTCTCAAATGATCATTAAATTCTGCCTTCTTCAGCATACTCACCATCTCAGCAGTGTTGTGGGCTAATTGATGATCTGTAATAATGGAATATAATTAATTACAAAACTCTAAAAGGTTGAGTCAGCGAAACTGAAAACTGAGTGGCTCGGTTGAACTTTTGCTGTCATAGGGTAAAGAGTGTGCAGTTTGAATTTTAAAACTTTTCAAAAAGTTGCACTACGTAACTGAAGGTATGAGACTAACCCATATCAGGTAAATGCTGGGGAAAAAACACAATAAACACTCATTGTCTCCTAGTTGATTCTGACTCGTAGGACAGGGCAGAGCTGCCCCTGTGTGTTTCTGAGACTGTAACTCTTTATAGGAGTAGACAGCCTCCTCTCTCTTCCACAGAATGTCTGGTGGTTTTGAACTGCTGGCCTTTCAGTTAGCAACCCAACACATACCCACTAGAGTCGCAGGGCTCTGGGTCAAAATCTGGGAACATCTCAAAAAATGCAAAGTAATGAATTCATGTAAGTCGGGAGTTTGCTTGAGAGTACATTTCAGTGGAACTGTTCCATGAATCTTTATTGATTAATCACTGGTGGTTTTGTGGTGAGTTTTATTAATAGGTTGGATAGTTTATGATATTATAGTTTAGAGTCACCTTTCACCAAAATAATTGCTATTTTCTTTACATCTTCTGTGCATTGTTGTTGATGCTTGAAACACCAGAGGACTGAAGTTGAAGTCCATAGGATGGCACCCAATCACAGAAGGCAACCCACTCCTGCCCTATGTTTGTACCTTTCCTTGTGACTTTGACACACAGTTTTGCTTGTTTTGTCATCAGATCCTCATAGTTTCTGGGGTTGAGAGGTAGAAGAGGTATTCATTCTCCATTTAATTGATGAGGAATCTTCTGTTCTTTGAGATTTAAGAATGATGTGTTATTACAGGTAATGCACTTTCAAAAGAACTAACATCAGTCTTAGGTGGGTCTACAAACTGCAACTCTTCAGCCACATCTAGCCTCCTGCTTATTTTTGTTATTAAATTTTGGTTGGACACAACCATACCCATTCTTTCCTATGAGAAATCAGGTCAATGTTAAAAGATTTCAGAACTAATAACTTAAATATCTAGTATGACGGGTGCTGTTACTCTTTGAACAATTCAGATAAATTAGAGTTTTCATATTCTTAAGCCATCACTCAAAAAGGTGGGTAAATGTACTGGTTAGAGATGTAGGCTCTAAAGCCCGAGCTTGCCTCCAGGATCTGCCAGTGACTGTGATCTTGAGTAAAGTACTTGCCCTACCTGCATTTCTCTTCTTTAAAATGGAAACAGTGATTCTGCACTCCTGTCACGACTAAAATGAGCAAATACCTACAATGCTTGTAAGCAGTGCTTCCGCAATAGTGAAATATCATATTATTGTTGCTGCCCATGTTATTAGCAAGGAACACATCAACCTCTTGACTTTTTAAAAGTTAACTTTTGATTGTGAACTGGATGAAGGTTTTCAGAGCAAATCCATTTTCCATATACTTTTAAAAAAAATTGTCATTAATTGCAATTCCTACAATGTAGCATCACTTATCCCACTTTTTCCTATGGTTCCTTCCAGTTTCCATTCTTCCTTCTTTCCTAAGCTCTTCAACTTTGACCTTGGATAGAAGCTACTCTTTTTTATTCTAATGGCTGAATATCCTAAGATGTGTGCCCCAGTAGTGCTATTGTTCCCGTTACATGTCTCTCTATTGCATGGCTGAAAATTGAATCACGGAGTGAGTTCATTTCCAAACCTGAAAGGTGACTCAAGACCTAGTCTTGGGAATTTCACCAGTCTCTATCTGACCAGTAAGCTTGGTCTTTTTTAAAAAAAATAAATATTGAGCTTTGTTCCACTTTTTTTGCCCCACTCTATTCAAGACCTTCTATTGGTATCCCTTTCAGAAGTTGGAAGTAGTGGCCGGGCACCATCTAGTTCTTCTTGTGTCAGAGTAGTCATGGTTCTTGTGGTCCATTAGTCCATTGATCTAATTGCTTCTATTTGTAGTTTTAATCTCATCTTTCCTCCAGATGGAGAGAGACCAATAGTTGCACCCTAGCTGGCTGCTCATTATCTTCTAAGCAGGCACCATTAAAGCAGAATGTGGAGTGTTCTCTTTGCAGGCTATGTTATGCCAACGGACTTTGGTGTTTCTGAAACTGGGGTCCTGAGTCCTCAGCTTCAGCAACTCACTGATTATATCTAAGGTATTCTTCACACATTTTCTTTCAGTGTGGCTCTTCGGGTTTATGGATATATTTGCAGCAAAGGTAAATACCCATGTACAGTTATCCTCTCACACTTATATAGGCTGTATGTCTACCCATATATCAACTCATGAACCACTCTAATTGCAAATATGTCCACAAAACAGTCGCTACCTCTCTTGCTTTTTACTCTGGCCTTCCTCCAACATCTTGTCTTCTGCTTATGAAATCTGAATCTGTAAAATATATGAGAGCTACCAAAAAATTCATGGAAAAATTACACTGCCGTTTAATTCCATTTTTCCATGAATATTCTGAAGCCTTCTAATATACTTACATATAAATGTATACAGTTGTAATGCTTCCATTTGTGAATATGTAGTAATCTAGCATATTTTCTTAGAAAATAGGATATAAGAAGAATAAAGTAATATTTGGACCTCAGTGTTCATGATTCCCTTGCCTCATCTTGTGTCATTTCTCAGACTATGCAATTATTTTACTTAAGTACATTTTGGTAGATGGGAAGGAAAGCAGTGACGAAAGATTACTAGTACTTCTTCAGACTGTATTCTCAACTTCAGTTTAAAATTATTTTACTACCCAATTGCATAAAGAAATGTAGAACATTTAAAAATACAGAGATACATAAAACAAAAACAGAACCTAATCTTATCCCACCACCTCAAAAGAACTGCTATTAATAATTTGTCCTACTTTCTGCCAGACATCTTTCTATAGTAATAAATAAATGCTTTTATTGGTCTTGGCAGCAAACCAAATTCAACCCAGGTGAGTCAAATGAAGTACTTTAATGAAATGATTACTTAGAAAGTTGTGGTAGGGATTAGGGTGCACACAAGGAATTGCTGGTGAGGCGGCCACCACCCAGGCAAGTATCAGGAAGCTCTTTTCATTTTAAGACTAAAGGGATAAGAGGAAGAATGAATGTTTGCACTGGGGGTTAAGCATTGAGCTGCTGACCACAAGATTGTTGGTTCAAACTTAGCAAACACTCTGACGGAGAAAGATGACGCTAGCTGCTTCCATCAGGATTTATAGTCTCTCAAACTTGAAGGTTGCTGTGAGTCAGAATCAGTTCAATGACAGAGATTACTCTTGGTTGTAATATTGCTAATAATTTTATCAATCATTTTACATGTGTTTTGCAAGGACCAGGCAACTGGCTATCTTCTTGGAGCTCCAGAAACATTCTAATGGATACGTTTGCCATTCACTCCTATTGCCATTCCTTCGTAGTCTTGTGTCTGGTATTGGCTTAGCTGTGAAGTTTCATTTAACTCTGCGATTACAATTTTGCTTACGGTTTAATGAACCAGTGAACTTGTTTCTTTTCAAGCCATTTCAGCTAGCTAAGATGCTTCCATCGTGTATATTATAACAGATTTTGATTTCATCCTTTTCCTATAAAGATAAAAATATCTGAAATCAGACATCCATGTTTATGAACGAGTGGAAAAATAATGACTAAGAACAGAGCAAATAGGCTGGATGAGTGTATAGAATCAGTCCACTGATATACCTGGTCCATGAATGAGTGACAATGTGAATGAATGGACCAACCCAAATGTCCGTGGGCCTTAGCAGATTGAGTATGCATGACTTTACCTTAATAGTCAATTGTAGCGGCTCTTAGTTGGGTTTCCTGACTGTAGGCTTTTAAAGTGTCACTTACAGTGTCTGCAGCTCATGGCCATGTCACATATCTCCAGGTATTTACACTGTTTACTTCATTCAGTTTTCACAGACTTCTGCTCTTTCTCTTTTCTTAGGACTATTCTCCTCAGAGGCTTCAAACTCTGTTTCATTGGGAAAATATCTTATTTTCCTCCCAGCATTCTGCCTCATATAAAGACACAGAGACTGAATACATTTACGTTATCCAATCTTTCTACACTATAGCAATTTAGGAGCCATTAGAGAAAAATAGGAGTTTACAGTGGGCTAGGGGCTTGAGCAACAGGATCAAGAAATAAGAGACAGAAGAAGACCCCTAAAACTAAAGGTAGGAATTCTCAAGGGTACCCAGCGTCTTCCTTTGTGTGACGTGAAATACATGCTGGGCAGGGTCAGTCCTTGAACCACGCTCCCCCAGGTGTAGAAGACAGGTTGTCAGGCTGCCTCAGTTATTCACAGTGCTTGATTACAACTGATTCTCACTTAGGAGCCTTGGTGGTACAGTGGTTAAGTGCTCAGCTGCTAAAAAAGAGGTCAGCCATTCGAATCCACCAGCTACCCTGCAGGAGACGGATGAGAATGTCTGGTTCCATAAAGAAGGTTACAACTTTGGAAACCTGATGGGCAGTTCTACTTTGTCATTTCGGGTCACCATTCGTCAGACTCGCTGAAGGCCATGGGTTTTATTTTGCGGGGTGGTGGCTATTTTCATGAGTCTCTTCAGTAGCTTGCACAAATATATTTTAATGCCCATTTCCATGGCCATTTTATCTTGAAAACCAAGTGACTTTTGGTTTGTTTGCTTTTTTTTCTGTGGCATTGGCCATTTAGATGCATGATAGGGGAATGTCAGGGGTCCTACGTGGGCACACACACCTCATTACAGAGGCAAGCCATTAAAGTGGAAGTCTTTTTTTTTTTTTTTATAACACGGGAGCCTTCGTCTTCTGGGTGAATACACATCCCTGCCAGGTTGGGAGTGATGAGACCATGCAGTTTTGCGTATTGATCTGCCGGATGTCCCGTGATGTTTCAGTCTGATTAGAAAGGGGAAAAATTGGAGATGTCAGTTTGATTAATATTTGAGCTTCCACAATGTGTTCGGCACTGACAATTCTGGGCAGCTTTGTCCCCCCCATTGCTGTGAGACACAATAGGAATAATTCAATACTGATTTTTTTTGCTCCTAAAAACATACCAAAAATAGATCCTCGATCTGAGAAAAATTATTCGTTTAATAATCAAATCATTCTTAGGAATTTCTCGTGTTCTGGGAAATGATTTGCATAGCAGAAATGTGTAATGACTTCTCATGTGCTGTCGCAATAACTACTGTTATTGCTATTGAATGTCTTCTGTTTAGCCTCTGGACTGTGTGGTGAAAGAGACCGTATTAAGGAGCTGGACTTTGAGGGAGAAAGCGAAATCTTGTTTGCTTTAACATAAAACATTTCCTGATAAGATCATCCTGAGATTTTTTTTCTTCTAACGGGCAGGATAGTAAATCCTTTTCAGCTCCGAGAACTGTACGGCCCATGTGGTAAACACTGAACTCTGTCGATGTAGCACCAAAGACGTCATGGGCAACCCATGATGGAGTAAGTGAAGTTGGGTCCAATAAAACTTGATTTACAAAAGCCGGGAGCAGGCTAAAGTTAGTCTTGGGGCTATGGTCTGCAGACCCTATAGACTAATTCTGTTTTCTTCTTTTTTTAAAAAAATTTTATTAGGGACTCATACAGCTCTTATCACAATCCATACGTATACATACATCAATTGTATAAAGCACATCTGTATATTTTTTGCCCTCATCATTTTCAAAGCATTTGCTCTCCACTTAAGCCCTTTGCATCAAGTCCTCTTTTTTCCCCTCCCTCCCCGCTCCCCCCTCTCTCATGAGCCCTAGATAATTTATAAATTATTATTTTGTCTATCTTGCCCTTTCTGGCGTCTCCCCTCACCCCCTTTTCTCTTGTCTGTCCCCCACAGAGGAGGTCACATGTAGATCCTTGTAATCAGTATCCCCTTTCCAACCCAACCTCCCTCTACCCTCCCAGTATCGCCCCTCACATCCCTGGTCCTGAATAATTCTGTTTTCAATCCATTATACCTCAGTCACTCTGTGTGAAGCATGGGCAGGGAGATGCCCATTTTCCTAGTGAGGAGATGGAACGCAGAAAGGTTGTATGAATCTGCAGGGCCCTAGACTGAGTAACGGCACCTGGTTTTGAACATCTTGGATTCTAGTGTTTTCTCCAGGACACTGTCCGATAGGATCACTTTCATTCTAGTGTCTTCCCCAGTGGCACAATAGGTGCACCCCTTGCAAATAGAGTCCATTTTTTTTTAGAGTATTAGGCAGGGGATTCAATAAGGATAGGTTCAAGAATAAGAAAATGGCTTCCACAAAGCCTGCTCCATGCTCTATTGAATGAGAGGGTCTGGCGATAACTCAGTAGTCGGCTCTTAATTTCCGCACAGATTAGAAGCAGCAGATGACAAGTGGAGAGGTGGTTAGTGGCCATTGCTCTGATAGCCAAAGTGACAGCAAACAGGAAAGGAGGAGAGGCAGGGGCTGTGCACCATTGCTCAGTGGGGTCTTTTCTGTGTTAAGAAAACCATCGCCAACAAATGCCGAAACCATTTCCCAGGGCCCGGCAGGGCTGGCTTTGTGCCCGCACAGGCTATGAGCAGCAAGTGGCCCACTTACCGTGGTCCATCATGGAGACCTGCACTTTTCTTTCCAGGTAGTGCGTGGCTCCGGGAGGAGTATTTGCGGGTGTCAAGGTCACAGAGAGTCTCAGAAGTAAGGAAATCCAGAAGCTGAGGGGGGCCGGGAGTTCAAGGGCACTGATTCTTGAACCAGTAAGTGGGTCGAATGGAGGGTCCATATGCGTCTGTTTTTGCTGCATCCCTCCGGGCGCAGCTCAAGTCATCTGAGCCAGGTGACCTTGAAGAAGAAGCCCTGGAGACCCCGGCCTCAGGGGATAGTATCTCTTAGGAAGGAAGACACATTCTAAAGTTTCGCACCTCTAACTTAGGACTAGGACTTCCTTGCTATTGTTAGGAGCTGGCAAGTCAGGTTCCAACTCATAGAAACCCACATACGACACAAAGAAACACTAACAGGTCCTGCCACATCTTTGTGATTGTTGTTATGTTTGCGGGGAGCCCATTCACAGGAAGTTAAAGGAGTTAGAAAGAAGAGTATCTATTTCAGAGTTATTTTCATGCCAGAGGTTAAATTTTCTGCTAATTTCTTTTTCTTACTGAAATGATCTGTGGTTAGCTAAAAAAAGTAATAATTAAAAAAGATTAAATCTATGATGCTCTGTGAATGAGGTACAGTTTCCAAAAAGAGACACTGAGGATGATTGTCAACTAATGTCACATTAAAAAAAAAGAATGCACGGTTTAATCTTTGATTGTAGATATGAGATTCCTTTAATTATTTAGGATAGGGGATATATGGACAATATTCTGGACACAGTTTTCCAGAAATACATGATAATATTTGCCCAGCTATAACACATGGTTAACTTTTTAAAATTTTGCCGTACTAAAATATCACAAAGTCACTACAGGGAGAAGTACTTTTCCAGTCCACACTTTTTACGAGGTCACCTTCTTGTCTGGTGTATGGTGTTTAGGATTGCTAAAGACACAGAATGAAACTTAAAAAATTACACTAGCTATCAACTGTGTCACTCTGCGGGACAATTTTCCCTGGTTTTCTCCTTAGGGTCCCCGCTTTGTAGATGCAGGGGTAAAGTTATGTTGCATTGACTGCCTTGTCAGCGCAAATGGCATGCAACGGCATTTATCATGTGTGCTAAAGGTTGGTTTTGGGTATGCAGCGTCTGGCAGGTAACAGTCTCGCCAGCATGTCATTTTCCCAAAGCCACGCTATTTTGTTGTGGCAGATTACAGCTGGAACCCTCTTGAGATGATTGTTTTCAGCAAAGCCAAATAGGATACATTAAAGTGCAGGTTGGGATTTTCCTGTATCACCTTCCCCAAGCTTTATTCTTCTTTATTACAATAATTACTGATGTCATTACTCAACATGTGATTTTTAGTTTATTGCAGCCTTTGCTGCCTATTTTTAAAACTCTTTATTTCTTCCTGTCTTCGTCTGGTTATTGTAGCCACACGACAATTTGTGATTTTGATTCATATAGTGTGTGTATATGTGCAAGCCTATGCTTGTCTGTCTATAGGATTCTTGTTGTCTGCAGTTTAGCTCTTAATGACTTGTACAATTGTGAAAGCTTAATATCTTGAAGAAGTGCAAGTTCCCACAGGAGAAATGAATTCGGCTCCTCTTCTGTGTCCTCTCTATGACCGTCCTCAAGTTTTAACTCCGGAACTATTTGCCATCTTTAAATAGCACCTCAAACAAGTTGTAATGCCAGAGAGGAATGCTCAGGGTAGTTGTTTACCAGGACAAGTTACAGCATTTTCCGTCTGCTAGTAAACGCCCAAAGAGTATACCACACTGCTGTCAGTCTCAGCTGGAAGCCCTTCAGCACAAGCTCCATGGGTCAGCATGACAGTTCCCTGAGTTAGGTGCACAGAGAGGGATGCCCCCCACTCCCGACACACACCCAGGAAGCCTCAGCCCTAAGGTACTCAGCTCCACTTTCATGGGTCAGCAAGCTCAGCTTCCCGAATCAAGCACCCAGAGGCAACCCACTCAGTAAGCAAGTTTTCACTATGGTGAGAAGTCCATCTGCTTCACCAGACCACAGAGGGAGTCAAGTCATAGGAAATACTGAGCGCTCCTCTTCATCTCAAGAATTTTTAAACCCGAGGTACATTGAAGGCACTGGAGTATGTCGATACCTGAATTTCACTTATAATGCTGTTTGCATTTACCTGCCTCTATCCTTTTTAAAAATTTTCAAAGTAAGAACGAATGTACTGATAGTTCGACTTTTTCTACCAAATCCAGCAGTCAGCTTTGTATCTATATATGGAGACATATGAATCTCATCAGACAATTCAACTCTTTGTTTCTTTCCATATCAAATCTTGGCATCCCCCTACAGCTATCGATACACACTTGCACATGTGTACACCCACATAGCATGTGCATGTGTGTTCACACCTCCTCGTTTGGTTATGTATACAGGTACAGGTCCACACCTGTACACAAACACACAGGGGGCTTTTGTTTTGTTTTTTAATCTGTAACTCTTTCTGATGAACATAGAACCCCTTCTTTGATCATATGCCTTTATAAATCTTTTCAAGAGTTGAAGTTCCAAAGATGAAGTAGAAAAATTTTAAATCGATTGGGATAGTTTGGGTTGATCTTTTAAAATGCAGGGACCACATTGAAAGGTTATTGATTCATAAAACAGAGACCATTTTTGTTTCCTAAATGTGGATGCTTCTTTGTTCGTTATAAATATTTGATAATTTTTTGACATCGTTATTTTATATTTACAAAGTATGTATTTATACATAAGAGGGTACTTACACTATATGTGAACATGCTTCTATACTGTTGTTCAGGACTCATCAGTTGTCTTTTTAAACTCTGTACTAAAACTGAATTGTATCTTGTAAAACATGCCAGCCCATTTCAAAGGAAGTATTGTTTAACTCCACATTAATCTGGAAATACATTAAACATCTTATTGTGGTATTTTCAGGATGTCTTTGAACCACTTTTTAATTTCAGAATCAAATATGAAAATCAATAAATCCTATCCTAATCAAAATAAACATGTTCTGCTGTTAAAATTATTTTCACCAATGGAATGCCACCCTTCACTCCCTTGATTGCTTCCTATGGCTGTTACCATCTTGCTGTTTTTTTTTCATTTAGTGAAGAAAATATGATTCATCTGGTTTGATTAGGCATTTGCATTGCGAGCTGGGATGGCTGGAGGTCTACTAGGTATCGGCATTTAATATTCATGGGTCAAGTCCACAGAAGCCGAAAGGAACATATCGGGATGGGTGCTTTGTGCCTTCCTTTCGGTTACACCCCTTCTGCAGGCATTTTATGGACACTTGGGACGTCAGTGGGTTTCACAGCTGCAGTGTTCAGGGCAAATCAACCCAAAGGAGCCATCTGTCCTTCCCCATGCTGCTGCCTTTCAATTCCCTAGCAACTTCCCAGGAGCCAGCTGCCACGGACACGATTGGAAAAGCCAGACCCGCTGGACTGTAATGATTGTTATTCTCTAGGAAAGTAGGTTCTCTGACTTGGTTGAGGGATAAAGGACATTGGATGCACTTGATTCATCGGAGTGTGTCAATAATATCCAACGTCTACCATTAAGTTACTTGTAAGGATTTCATGGGAACGTTCTGTTGTGTTCCTAGGAATGAAACAGGTGAACATAAATCCAGAGGTCATGTCCTTGGCTTCAGAGTAGTGCGTATAATATTTAACTGTGGGAATGTTGTCAGGCTTGGTCTGCATGTCACAAAAATGTTGCTCCTAATCTAATCTCAGTTTTGTCAATAAGGCCTGGATGTAGATTAGACTACCATTTCCGGCCCAGACTTTCTCACATGTGTTGGGAAGATAGGAGGACTGTTGCAGGTGTTTAGACATATCAGCATTTCAGAAACTCCACTGGAACAGAGGATGCTACAGTCCACTGCTTGAACACATAGCAAGCTGTTAATATAAATTTTGTAAATGAAATTCACCGATACATTAAAATTGAGAAAATGTGTGGTTTTGGGTTTCAGGGAGAGAATTGGAATAACAAGATCATGCTAACATTCTATTTTACTTTTTAACTCATGATGGGCACTGGAGAGGAGCATTATTTGATTGGCACATTTGTTTTATTTTTTATTTCCAGAGCATCCAATGTAACTCTAGTTTGAAAAATCATCACTTGTAACCTATTTGCTATACAGAAGGACTTCACAAAGTTTGTGGGAAACTGCCATTCTCGTTTCATCCAATTTCCCACAGACTTTTTGAAACCCACTTGTATGTTCTTCCCCGTCATTTAAGAAATAGTATTAATATGCATTTCTTATAGTCATGATGGTTTTCATGAGACCGGAAGGAAGAAGTAAAGGAAACTTTACTCCCTGTAAAGCAATGAGTCCAAAAGAAGCTTTAGTACATAATCAATTAAATTATAAATGATAAATACTATGCCATATTTGGACTGTAGAGCTGGAAGGCTATATTCAAGTGTAAGCACACGTGCCCACCCACCCTCATAAATATGGAACCCTGCTGGCACTTCCTGTTAAGTACTGGGGGTGCTAACTGAAAGATGGGCAGTTCTAACACAGCAGCCACTAATCAAGAGAAATAATGGGCAGTCTGAGTCCATAAGATTGACAACCTTAGAAGTGCTGTGGGCTGTTCTACTCTGCCCTATAAGATCACTATGAATTAGATCCAATTTTGGATAGATAGATAGATAGATAGATAGATAGATAGATAGACTGTTTGATAGATAGAGAAGGAGAGGGAGTTAAATGCAAGATTTGACCTATAATGTAGGCGACCTATACTGTAGGCAACTGAGCCTCCTACTAGCTCATGCTACCTCGAGCACTGTTTGGTCTCTCGGAGCCCTGTTGGCGTAGTGGTTACTCTTTAGGCTGCTAACCTGAAAGCAAGCACTTCGAAACTGTCAGCTGCTCACAAAGATGAGGCTTGCTGCGCCCATAGAGATTTATAGTCACAACCCCCCAGGGCCAGTTCTTTCCAGTCCTGGAGGTTCCTATGAATCAGAACTGACTTGATGGCAGTGTCCCAGATACATTTTTTTATGTTTGAATATAGATCCCCCACCTTAGCAGAAATTCAGAGGTGCAAAGGGCTCTCAAAACTGTGTTTTATTTCTCTCCCCATTAATGTGTGGTAAGGCAAAAAAAAAACAATAAATAGCATGCACAAATTATTTATTCATTTAAATATGATATTTTGCCTGCAAATATTAACATGCTTGACTACTGTTTGTGATGAAATATGCATCTACTAGTACACCTTATCTTATCCTCCTGGAATTGGAAAGATCCTTAACACTTAACAAACCCTATGGCCCCAAACGTTTTGGATAATGGATCACACACTTTTGATAGTTTTTGAAATGTGATCTATATGCTCTATTCTTGCCTCCTATTTGTTAACTTATTTCAATCTGCTTTCCATCCAAACCTTTTCAATGGAACTATTCTTTCTGGGGTTACCTCACTGTCAAGCTCAGTAGTCATTGTCTGGATTTTAGTTATATTACTTGTCTGCAATCGCTCTGTCATCCATGTCCTTCCTCTCTGTTTCTCTCTATATGCCAAGCCTTACATGACATACCTATTTCCTCCTGACTCTTAAAACAAATAATGACAACAACTCATCCCTATCAAGTCAATTTCTACTCATAGCATCCCTATTGGACAGAATAGAATTTTCCCTTTGGGTTTTCAAGAGAAAGTCTCAGATTTTTCCCATAGCTTCACTGGTGGGTTTGAACCACTAATCTTGTGGTCAGTAACTATATTCATAGCCCACTATGCCACCAGGGCACTTTGACAATCATTGGCCTTTCTTTTTCAGATTGTTCCACTTCTGCATGCTCTCTGAATATCCTTCCTTGTGCTTATTCTTAGTGGACTTCACTTGTTCATTCAATGCACTATATTTGGAATAACATATAAGCCCAAGTGCTTTATAACCCACACCTGTACATTCCCATAGCTAAAAAAAAGAATAAAGTCAAAGAGCTGAATGGAAAATTTCAAAAGTCAGCTTGAGAAGACATAGTTAAATATTATAATGAAATGTAATAAGACCTAGAATTAGAAAAACAAAAGGGAATAACATGCTCAGTATATCTGAAATTGAGAGAGCTAAAGAAAAAACCCATGCCTGCTTTTGCAATCTTGAAATACTCTATGAGAAATATATTGAACAATGCAGGATGCAGATGGAAATAATACACAGAGTCACTGTACCACAAAGAACTAGTCAACATTCCTCCATTTTAGGAGGTAGTGTGTGAGCACAAACCACTGGTTTATAAAGGAAGGAATAAATTCAAGCTTCACTGAAATCATTAGCCAAAAGCAAAGCTCCAGGAATTGTTGGAATACCAATTTATAGATTTTATTATGCTGATGAAGCACTGGAAGCATTCACTCCTCTATGACAAGAAATTTGGAAGACAGATACTTGGCCAACTGATTGGAGATCTGTATTGTGCCCAAGTAGAATACTCAAGCTATAGAACTATATTATTGATACTGTATATAAGCAAAATTTTCCTGAAGACCTTCCAACAATTATTGCAAAAGTACATTGACAAGGAGCTGCCAAAGTTCACACTGGATTCAGAAGAGGATTGGAACAAAGGTTAACATTGCTTATGTTGTGTGGATTTTAGCTGAAAGCCAAGCATATTAGAAAGATGCTTACCTGTGTTTTATGGACTATGCCAAGGCATTTGACTCTATTAACCATAAGAAACAATGGATTATCTTGAGAATAATGGGAATTCCAGAATACTTAATTGTGCTCATTTGGAACTTGTATATGGGCCAAGAAGCAGTTATGTGAACAGAACAAGGAACTACCGTATGATTTTAACTCAAGAATGGGGTGTTTCAGAGTTGTATCCTCAGCATACTTGTTCAGTCTGTCTCCTGAGCACATAATCAGGGATGCTCACTCATATGAAGATGAATGTGGCATCAGGATTGGAGGAAGGCTTATAAACACTCTGCAGTATTCAAATGACACACCTTTGCTTGCTGACCGTGAGAAGGGTTTGAAGCTCTTGCTAACAGTGATCAAGGATTGCAACCTTCAACATGGGGTACAACTCACTGTAAAGGGGACCCAGATCCTTACCACTGGATCAATAGGTAGCATCATGATAAATGGAGAAAAATTTGAAGTTGTCAAGGATTTTTGTCTTGCTTGGATTCACACAGATCAGCAGTTAAGAGATCAAAAGGTGTGCTGCACTGAGGAAATCTACTGCACAAGACCTCTTTAGAGCATTGAAAGGCAAGGATCTTACTTGGTATCAATCTTCATAAATATTTTGAAGATCTAAACGTTTCTTCTTTTAATTATTCAAAGCAATAAACATTTCAGAACACATTTTAATATATTGAGATCAATGGATAATCCATATTAAATATTTTAGAGGTGAGGTTGCCTCCCAGCTTCTTTATAAGAAACATTCAGTTTTTAAAGTAATTTTATTGGGGGCTCATACAGCTTTTATCACAATCCATAGATATATCCATTGTGTTGAGCACATTTGTACATATGTTGCCATCATCATTCCGAAATCATTTTCCTTCTACTTCAGCCCTTGGTATCAGCTCCTTATTTTTCCCTCCCTCCCCACTTCCCTCCCTCGTGAGTTAATTTATAAATTATTATTATTTCTTCATGTCTTACACTGATCAATGTCTCCTTTCACCTACTTTCCTGTTGTCTGTCCCCCTGTGGCAGGGGGAGTTATTGGAACATTTGAACTTTTAAGACTTTCTGTGTAGAGTTGGATAAGTTGTGCCATCTTATAAGAAAACCAGAACTTGAACCCTGACAGACCAATTTTGAGTTTCAGAATGTTGGAATCATTATTTATTATATCAAACTCACTACCAGTCAGTTGATTACAACTCATAGTGACCCTGTAGGACAGAGTGGAACTTCTCCTGCTCCATAGTTATGGGAGCAGAACATCTCATCTTCCTCTTGCAGAGGGGCTGGTGGCTCAAATAGCTGAGTGTGGTTAGCAGTCAAACCCATAGCCCACACGCCATCAGGGCTCCTAACTTATTGTACAGCAACCCTCTGAGAGATCAATCAGAACAGCCCAATTTCTAATTAGTTCAGTTTCTAATAAAGATAAAGAGATACTTGTTAAATATTTCATGTTCATGTAATTTTCACTGTCCAAATATATCTTTGGATTAAGGGACCCAAAGTGAAGTATAACTTGATCTAAATATTTAGTACAATACAAACTGCTTTACATAAAACTAGCGTGCCCTTCCTCTGTCTCAGGTTCACTAACAATACATTAAAATATCCTGGTTGTTATAGGCAAGCTGAGTAGGAGTGATGTATGACATATATTCTGTATTGAAAAAAACCAGAGGTTAAAGGGAAACAGTTGTCAATTTTGGGTTGAGCAAGCCAAGGATACCCAGAAACAAGTCGAGCATTTAAGGCACCAAGCTGTGTGTTGTCCAGTGCATGATTCTTGTTGATTACCTTTGCATTCTGTTGGATCGCCTTTCTTTGGTGTTTGAACACGTGGTTCTTTTTAAGTCATAGGCCAGCTAGCTGGCTCACAATTGTTTGACTTAGATGAGTCAACATCTCGAGCACTACATTGATTTGTTGAGACAACTCAAGTGGTCGTCTCTCAATTACTGGAGACTTCTTTTTTTCACTATTTTTTTTTCAATATAATTTGCACTTCTTCCTTCAATACCAATAGTTCTTGATCATGTAGTGCCATCTGAAAATGTTGAACATTGACTGATTGTTTTTGGTATAGAGACTGTGCATTCCTACTATCTTCTTTTGATACTTTCTGTGTCGTTCAATTTTTGCCCCTAGAATCCTTCCATATTAGATCCAAAGCTGAATTTTTATTTTCTTCAGTTGTTTTAACTTGACAAATGCTGAGTGTTTCTTCTTCCATTCTGGTTTTCTAACTCCACATCATGATACACTTCATTAGAATGTCTTGTTGAGCCACACTGTCTTTTTGAGCCGGCTTTTGAAAGCATCTGTTTTGCTTGTTAATCCATTATATCTTCTATTCATATTAGCAACTCTATGTCCAAGGGGAAGCTTCAGGGTCTCTCCTGATATGGATTTTGGTCTTGCCTTTCTTTCTTACCTTTATAATGACCTTTGGCTTTTTTTTCATGTATAATGTCCTTGATGTTATCTGAAAATTATTTCATCATTACTGTTCAATGTATCGCATCTATTATCGAAATAATCTTTAACTTCATATGGAATATCCTCAAGGTTGTAATTTGGCTCCAATGTATTTATTTTCATTTTCTTCAGCTTCAACTTGAACTCGCATGTGAGTAATTGATGGTCTGTTTCATAATCGGCCCTTGGCCTGATTCTGAGTGATGATATTGAACATCTCCATGGGCTGTTATCACAGTTAATTAGATTTTGCGTATTCACCTGGCGAAGTCTTCATATAAAGTTGCCATTCAAGTTATGGAAATAAAATATTTATAATGAATATGTCATTGGTCGTGCAAAATTGTTTCTCAATTTATAAACTCCTTATTTGGAGGTGAACTGTGAAGGGCTCTCTAGAGAAAATAGCACCCATGGAAATCACTGAAATTATGTCCCTGGGGGTCATAGCAAGTGGAAGGGGTTCAAAGGAAAATCTCTAAATCCCCCCCTCAATATGTGTGCCCAGAGGCAATCGCTAAATTACAACCCTCCAAATATCAAAATGAATAGATGTTGGTAGCAAGGACTCATCAGCAGAAATGTCTTCCTCCTCTTGTCCAGCTTCCTCAGTCTGGGTCTTTCATATTTTGGGCACATAGAGATGTCATTCTGTGTCTGCTCTGAGGCCCCCCATAGACTTGTAGTCAAGGAAAAATGCCTCTCCTCTACCCCCACTCTCCATCCCCAACCCCTCCTATAAGGTGTCAGTGGTCTTTGAGGAAGGATGCTCAGATAAATTGGGTTAAATAAGCTAATCAGGGACCCCCCCCCCTTCAAATGATAGCTGGGATATGTATCAAAGTGCCATACTAATTAAACTGGTCAACTCATTAATAACCAACTCATTAAAAAAGAAGCAAACAGCACACTGCCAATTGAGTTTATTCTGACTCATAGCAACCCTACAGGATGGAATGGAAGTACCTTTGTGGTTTTCTGAGACTGTAAATCTCCACGGGAGTAGAATGCCTGATCTTTCTTTCATAGAAGCTGGTGGTTTCAAACAGCAGGGCTCCCCTCGGTCAACTTATCAGTCAACTGAATAGTCAACTAAATTAGGTTTACAAACTCTCTTCCATCATAGAATATTCTCAAACCACTGGAGAGATATTCTATTGTGTTTATAGGAAGGGGGCATTCGTAGAGTTCTATCACTGTAGTGTTCCAGTAGAATGAGTCATTGAGTTCATGGTCTGGAAATGAGTAAAGAAATAGGAAAACCTTTAGGGGGAGTGTTGGATGCAGAAACATGGTGTGAATTGCACGGTGGCACTGGGGAGCTAGGAGTACATTGAATGTAAGTTGAGTCTTGATGCTTTCTAACTAAGCTCTGCCATACCTGTGGGTACCTTAGCTCCAAATATCTGCTTAAGGCAAGCTGCTGATCTGTCCAGAGGGAAACATTTGTTTCAATACTGTTTTTGTCCTTCAATCTCTATTTCTCCTCATCCCCATCTGTAAAAAAGAAATATTAGATGTGACTTTACTCCAATCTAGCATCCTTTTCTGGAGACCCTACCTGTTTATTTGTTTCTCAATATTTTCTCATCACCCAACAAAATTCCAGATAAACTCATCAAGATTTTGACCTAACAGAATTACTTGATGCTAAATATGAGACTCAATTTTACTGATGATATTGTTTTCTGAAAGTGGGAAAATAAATATATTTCCTTGAAAGGTTTTTTATTTTGTCATTTATCTATAAACATGTTATAGCAAAGTTAACATATTTGTAAGGAATCCTGTTTTAGGAGCCGTGCAAGGGAGAGGGAAAATGTGGTTTTCCATCGTTGGGAAGAAAATTATTTTAAAATTTTTTTATAAATTAGAAAATGAGTATGTCCAGTGTGAAAAAAACAAAAACAGGAGGGTTGACCTTTAGCAATACTTGTAATATTCTATAAGGCAAGGATATCTTCACATCATATTGTAAAGTATAATTCAGAAACATTTTATATACACTCACCTCCACTGAAACTTGATCTTAAGAGTAAAGGAGTAAAATGAGTGGGAAAAGTCATATGTTCTTCTTCCTCCTGGCTCAGTGCCAGAGCCCTGGTCAGTGTCCAGCTGTGCTTCAGTCTGGCCAGTGCCACCTATCTCTGCAATGACCCCAAGACACAGGCTCAGCCTGAGGACAGCAAAAGAGTGGAGCCGCAGCAGAAGGCGACAGTCATTAAATATAAAGCTTTTGGTCTAAAGAATAGGAACGGAACAAAACAGCAGTATTTTATCAAAGCTGTCATCAAGTTAAATTTGGTTAACCAAAGCTATGTCTATTGGTACAAAGTGAAGCTGGAGAGAAATGAAAGAAAGCTCACATGTGGAAATAATTGCAGGAGTTAAATGTACTTTTAAAACCTATTGTTGTTGCTCAAAAACTAAATGAAGGTGCAGATCCCAAATCTGTATTATTTATATTCTCTGAGCAAGGATTGTGTACTAAAGGGGATAAGTATAAGTTCTTTCATGACTTGGCTCTGGAAAGAAAATGGGAAAAGCTAAATGTGAATGAACGAAATGAAATCAGATTAGCATGAATTGAAATTGACTATATTGTTTTTCCACCTAGAATTCATCAACAGGATATGTTTATTTATCATGAAAATTAGTATGGTTAACCCTTTCTTAAAGAGAAATTTTCTTATATATAAATATAAAACCTTTTCTTGGGGGCTCATACAATTCTTATCACAATCCGTCCATCTATCCCTTGTCTCAGGCACGTTTGTACATATGTTGCCATCAGCATTTTTAAAGCATTTTCTATCTACTTGAGCCCTTGGTATCATCTCATCCCCCACCCCAGGAACCTTTGATAAATATAAATTATTATTATTTTGTCATGTCTGCACTGTCCGACCTCTCCCTTTACCCCCTTGTCTGTTGTTCATCCCCCTGGCAGGAGGTTATAGGAGGGTCACTGTGGTCAGTTCCCTCTTTCTCCCCCCACCTTACCCTGACCCTTCTGGGATGGGTATTCTCAATATTGGTCCCAAGCAGTTTATCTGTCCTGTATTCCCTGTGTTTCCAGCTCTTATCTGTACCCATGTACATGCTCTGTGAAAGCCAGATTTATGAGGTAGAATTAGGATCATGATAGTGGTAGGAAGGAAGCGTTAAAGAAAAGGAAAGCTGTATGTTTCATCGGTGCTATACTACACCCTGATTGGCCTGTCTTCTCCCATGACCCTTCTGTAAGGGGATGTTCAATTGCCTGTAGATTGGCTTTGGGCTTCCACTCCGCACTCCCACCTTATTCACATTGTGGTTTTTTGCTCTGGGCCTTCTGATGCCTCATACTTGAACCCATCAACACCTCATGATCACACAGGCTGGTGTGCTTCTTCCATGTGGACTCTGTTGCTTCTCAGCTAGATGGCCGCTAGTTTATCTTCAAGCCTTTAAGACCCCAGATGCTATATCCTTTGATAGCCAGGCACCATCAGCTTTCTTCACCACATTTGCTTAGCCACCCACTTTGTCTTCAGTGATAGTGTCAGGAAGGTGAGCATCATGGAGCGCCAGGTTAATAGAACAAAGTGTTCTTGTGTTGAGAGAGTACTTAAGTAGAATCCCAGTGTCCATCTGCTTTCTTAATGCTATCTATCTATCTATCTATCTATCTATCTATCTATCTATATTTCCCCATTGTCATATATAAGTATAGTTATATATGTACATCCTGTATTTAGATGTCTATAACTGCCCTTTGCCTTCTAGTTCTTTCCCCTATTTCCTTTTACTATCTTCTTGGCCCACTATCATGTTCAGCCTTCATTTGTGTTTCAGTAATTCTTCTTGGTTACATTGCCCTTGATCAAGCCCTACCAGAACTCCTACACCCTCATCACCATCAATTTTTGGTCACTCATTATTCCTTTGTCCCTGGGTTTGTTAACACCCACTTCCTTTCCCCTGCTTCCATCTCTCCCATGTCCCGTGCCTTTTAATAGTGTTTTGTGAATTTCCTTATACAGATATTTTGTTATTTTAGTCAGGTATATCCCCAGATATTTCAATTTGTGCTTGCCTATTGTAAGGGTACCATGCTTTTGATCCCCTCTTCTCTGGCCTTGTCTGATGTGTGTAACAGTCCGATGGACTTCTGTTTGTTGATCTTGTATCCTGCCACTCTGTCAAGCTCCTCTATTGCTTCCAGTACTCCCCTTGTGGAACTTTTGGGATATTTCACATATAAAATCATATCATCTGCGAATAATTATAGTTTCACTTCTTCCTTCTCCAGATGAATACCTTTAATGTCTTTTCTTTGCCTTATACTGTTAGGTAGGACCTCCAGTACAATGTTAAATAGGAGTGGGGACAAGGGGCATCCTTGTCTAGTCCCCTTTTTCATAAGGATTGATCTTGTCTTTCTCCATTGACTACCACATTGACTGTTGGTTTTTCATATATAGCCTGTATTATATTGAGGAATTTTCCTTCTGTTCCTATCTTCTTGAGTGTGTTAAACAGGAATGGGTGTTGGATGTTATCAAATGGGTTTTCCACATCTATTGATACTATCACCCAATTCTTATAATTTTTCATTTCTATGTGGTAAATAATACTACTGGTCTTTTGTATATTGAATCATCCCTGCATCCCTAGTATGGATCCTGTTGGTCATGGTGAATTATTTGTTTTATATACTTTCATATTCTGTCGGCCAATATTTTGTTAAGGATTTTTGCACTTATGTTCACTAGGGAAATTGGTCTGTAGTTCTTGATTCTTGTGGGATGCTTGCCTGGTTTTGGTATCAGAGTTATACTAACTTCATTGAAAGAATTTGGGAGTTTGCCATCTTTTTCTATGTTCTGGAAGAGTTTGTGTAGGATTGGTGTCAGTTCTTGCCTGAATGCTTGGTAGCATTCTCCTGTAAAGCCATATGGTCCCAGGGATTTTTGTTGGAAATCGTTTGATAACCTTGTCTATTTCACCTATTAATATGGGTCTGTTGAGATTTGTGTTGTCCATTGGGGATAGTCCAGGGAGGGATTGTTTTCCAAGAATTTTTCCATGTCTTCCAAGTTTTTTAATTCTTTGGAATACAGTCCTTCATAATACTGCGTAATTATCCTTTTGATTTCAATAGGATCTGTTGTAATGTCCCCTCTTTTATCCTTCATCCTTACTATTGAAATTTGTTCCTTCCTTTCTTTGGTTAAGTTCACCAGCAGTCTGCTGATTCTGTTTATCCTTTCAAAGAACTAACTTTTAGCAGCATTAATTTTTCCATAGTTTTCTTGTTTTCCCTCTCCTGAATCTCAGCCCTAATTTTTATCATTTCTTTTCTTTTGCTGCTAGTTGGATTGTCTTATTGACTGTGCTCTAGTTGCTATAAAATTTTTGCCAGTGTTTCAATCATAAGTCTTTCTTCTTTTTTGTGTGTGTGTGCATGTATTGCTATGAAACTTTCTCTGAGGACTGCCTTTGCTGTGTCCCATAAGTTTGGGTTGTGTTCTCATTCTCGTTGGTTTCTAGAAATTTCCAAATTTCCTCTCTGCTCTGGACCAGTACACACTCCTTTTCCAATACAGAGTTATTCATCCTCCAAATGTTTTCCCTTGTTTTCCCATCTCCTTTTGTTGATTTTGAGCCTATGGCACAGTGATCAGAGAGAGACGTCTGTATGATATCAATATGCTTTAATTTATGCAGATTCTACTTATTTTCCAGCATGTGGTCTGTCTTCAAATATGTGCCATGTGGGCTTGAAAAGAATGTGAATTTATATATATTTGGGGTAGAGAGCTCTGTAGATATCTTTCAGGTAAAATTGTCTAAATTTAGTGTTTAGATCTGTAGCCTTCTTGTTGAATTTTTTTTTCCACAGTGATCTATCTTTTTCAGCGAGTGGTGCATTGAAGTCACCTACTATAATTGTTGAGGCTGTGATTTCTTTTTTCATCTTGTGGAGTATTTGATTGACATATTTTGCTGATGGCTTGTTCGGTGAGTAAATATTTAGATTGCTTAGTGGTTTTGGTCTGTGGTTGCCTTGAGAATTATATAGTGTCCCTCCTTATCTCTTTTCATGGTTTTCACTTTGAGATCAGTTTTATCCGAGATTAGGGCTACAACTCCTTTTTTGAATTGTTGTTTGCTTGGTATGTTTTTCTTTAGTCTTTGATTCTCAGCCCATTTTTGTCTGTAATCTTACGATGTGTCTCCTGTAGGCAGCAGATCGAGGGATTGTGTTTTCTAAGCCAATCGGTTAGTCTCTGTCTCTAGTTCTGAGTTCATTCAGTTATATTCAGGGTTATTATATCTCTCTGTGGACTGTGTGATGTCATTTTATCACTCTTCTGTTTCCTTCCCACCATTTCTTTTCTGTGGTTTGTGCATATGTGTGTTTGTGGTTCATTCTTGCCTTCTTTCCATCATTAAATCAATGTTATCTTGGGGGCTGCTTTCCCTGTGATGATCTCTGGGTGGAGGTCTCTTACATGTGTTTGTTGAGTGTTATTCTTCTGATGTTCTTCTGACCATACTGCGTCAGCAGGGATCTTTTTTAGTGCTTGGCTCCTTTTTGCATATTGTTTGAGAATTTCCTTGTCCAGGAAGACTCTCACTTCTTGATCAATTTTGATAGAAAATTTTCCTGGATAGAGTATTCTTGGGTTTATGTTATTTGACTGAAATTTTCAGAATATGTTGATTAATTCTCTCCTCTTCTTCATAGTGTCTGCTGATAGGTATGAGCATAATCTTATCTGCTTGCCATTATATGTGACTGCCTGTTTTTCCCTAGCTGCTCTCACAATTTTCTCCTTTTCCTCAATGTTGGATAGTTTAACAACTGTATGCCTTGGTGACTTCTTTGGAATCAGTCGAGCTGGTGTTCTTTCAGCCTGCTTTTCATTCACTAAGCTAGGGAAGTTTGCCTCAAGAATTCCATCACTATTTTGGCCATTGATTTCCTTGATATGCATTCCTCTGGTAATCCAATTATTCTGATGTTGTTCCTTCTCATAGCGTCAGACTGCGGGTTTCTTCAGGTTCTCTGATGGACTTGTTAGACTTTTTTTTCCACATTTATTAATTTCTGCTTGTGAGTCCTCTAGATCGTGGTATGGTTCTCTGCCTCCTATATTCGCTGGGCGAAGTCTGTGAGTTTGCTATTAGTTTTTGTTATCTCGCCCCTTAGCTCTGGTATTTTCTTTTGGTGCATGGACTTTATCGGCTCTATAATTTTTATCCTTTTCCTGTAATTCTTCCCTAAAGTCCTGTATGACTCTAAGCAGCCTTCTGAAAATTTCTTTGGGTGGGAGGTCAACGTCTGCCTTTTCTATGACTACTGTTAGGTCCAGATGGTCCTCTGGCATTGGATTTTGTTTCTCTTCCTTGTTGAAGCTGTGGAAGCAGCTTCCTGTTTTTTTGGTTGATTTATTGCAAGTAGGTGCCATTTTCCTGGGTGTCTCAGAGCCCTGGGCTCCCTCTTTGGGAGGTTGGTGTTGGTGTTTCTGTAGACTGCCTTTAGCCAACTGCCTTGAGGGGTTGTGTTTCACCTTTGTCCTGCTGGGGTTTCCCTCACACCTTGGCCTCTGCTTTGTGCTCCAGGGATCCTCAGGTCTCCTTTGGGGGTGTTTGTAGTTTTTCACACTCGGGTTCCCTGGAAGTGTTGCCCCAAGTGCAGGGGAGTGTAGTTTAGGGATGGGTTGGGTGATCTGTTCCTGACTTAGGGGCACTTCCCATAGGCAGGCAGGTGGGAGAGAGGGCACGTTACTTCTGTTAGCATGCAGATCCACTGCTTGGAGCATAGGGTGGGGAGGGGCTGAGTAGGGAGATGGGAGAATGCATTAGGAAAGCCCCAAAGGTTTGGGTCCCTATGCTGCAGCTGCACAAGCTTCTGATTTGTGTTCAACACCTGGCAGGATGGGAACATCTCTCTCTCTCTCTCTCTCTCTCTCTCTCTCTCTCTCTCTCTCTCTCTCTCTGTGTGTGTGTGTGTGTGTGTGTGTGTGTGTGTGTGGTGAAGGGAACTGGTTAGCGGGTCTGTTAGGAACACCAAGATGGGATGGGGGCCTCTGGATTGAGACCTCTGTGTGTGGGTGGGTACTGGCTGGTAGGTCTGCAAAGAGCACCAAAGCATGGCAGAAGTTTCTGCCTATGCATGTCTTCCCTATGGCACCAGGGGGCAAACCTCTTGAGTGGGGACTTTCTAGCAGGTCTGTGAGGAGCAGCCAGGCTGGGCATGAACCTCTTTGGGGACAATGGCTGACGGGTCTGTGAGGAGTGCCCAGACATGGTGAGCACCCCTGTGGACAGGGTACTGGCTGGCAGGTCTGCATGGAGCACTGAGGCAGGTCTGAAGCCTCCGTACACCTGACTGACCTGTGGCTCTGGGTAGAGGAGGAGCAGGTGCCCTGAGCACCACAAAAGAGGCAGCTAGTAGGCCTGAGACCAAGGGCATCCATTGGAAGTGCAGGCGTTGGGGTCAAAGTCAGCTTCTGGTTTCAGAGAAGTGCTCTGAGCTGTCTTGGGAATTGACCAACAGACTTGAGACCCCTACTCGGCCTCCAATTCTCCCCACTCACCAATCTGCACGGAGCTCTGGGTGTGAGCTAACTCTCTGGTCTCCATCTTGGCTAAGCCTCCCTATTTATGTTTTCTATCTGGACTTTGACTCCATCTCATAATAATGTTAAAGTATCTCATGATAAATTGAAAACTAATGGTCATTTCAGAAGCTGAGTGAGTGCTCTTGTTATCCACTCAAGGAGAGAGTGTAACTTCTTTTCCAACTTTTTAATTTTCATTGGACATATGATATTACCAGGAACAAGATAAAGTTAAATATAATACATCTTCATTTAAGAAAAAAATTAAGTGAATGGGGAAAATGAAGACCTGCACAGAAAGTACCAACGGGGAACTTAAAAGGACAAAGTAAAGCATTGTAATGAAATATGAAAAGAAAGACCAGGAGCTAGAAAACTCAAAAGGTAAAACACAGTGTATCTCAAGCTGAAAGAGCTATAGAAAAATTTGAAGACTTGAGTTACAATATTGAAAGATTATTTGGTTGAAATATTAGATGAAGCAGGATGCATCAAAATAAAATAGAATACGCAGAGTTACTTTAACAAAAAGAATTGGCCAAAGTTGTACCATTTCAAGAGGCAGCACATGATAAAGAGCCAATGGTACTAAGGAAGATGTTCAAGCTGCACTTGGAGGAGAACATTAAAGAAAGGCATTAAAGACAAAGAAGCCTTCAGGAATGGACAGAACAAGCTGACAAAGCACTGAAAGCACTCAGTCTATACTTAGAAATGTGGAAGACAGCTACCTGATCAATTGATTACAAGAGATCCATATTAGTGCCTGTTTCAAAGAAAAGTCACTCAAAAGAATGTAGAAATTATTGATCAATTACATTAATACCACACACAAGTGAAATATCGCAGAAGATGATTTAAAATAGGTAAAGCAGTACACAATCAACAAACAGCTATCAGAAATTTAAGCCAGATGTCAAAGGGACATAGAGCTAGAGACAGCACAGTTGATAGCAGATGAATGTCACCTGAAAACCGAGAATGCTAGAAGCATGTTTGTGTTTTATTGTCTATGCAAAGGCATTCTACTGGGTTGATCATAACAACCTATGGGCAACATTGAGAAGAATAGGGACTCCCAAACATTGTGCTCATGTTGAAAGTGTAAATGGAGCAAGAGCAAATTGTTAGAACAGAACAAGGAAATACTGTATGGCTTAAAATCAGAAAAGGGGTATGCTAGGGTTGTATCCTTTCCTGATACTTATTTAATCTGTATGCTGAGCAAAAATGTGAGAAATTGGACTTTATGAAGAACTTGGCATCAAGATTGGAGTAAGGCTTTATTAACAACTTGCCCTCTATAGATGATACGACCTTACTGATGAAAATTAAAGTCTGCAGTCTTTACTATAGATTTCAACTCACTGTAAAGAAAACAAATTGAAATTCCTTCAACTGTACCAATTTACAACACTATGATAAACGGAGAAAATGTTGAAGTTGTCAAGGATTTTCTTTCACTTGGATCCACAATCAAGGTTAATAGACGCAATAGTCAAGATATCAAATGCTATATTACATTAGGGAAATCTGCTGCATAAGATCTCTTTAAAGCCGGGGTCCTCAAAGTACAGCCCGTGGGCTACATGCAGCCTGCCTAGGACATTTATCCAGCCCACCAGGTGTTTTTGCCCCATTTGTTTTTTACTTCAAAATGAGATATGTGCAGTGTGTTTAGGAATTTGTTCATATTGTTGTTGTTGTTTTTTAACTATACTCTGGCCCTCCAACGGGTCTGAGGGACAGTGAACTGGCCCCCTGTTAAAAAAAGCTTGAGTAGCCCTGCTTTAAAGAGTTAAAAAATAAAGATGTCAGCATTAGGATTAAGGTGTGCCCGACCCAAGCCATGATATTTCCAATTACCTTGTATGCATGTGAGACTTGAACAATGAATAAGAAAGATCACAGAGTAATTAGTGTATTCGAATTATGATGTTAGTGAAATATAATGAAAGCACTGTGGACTTCCAGAAGAAAATCAAATCTCTCTCGGAAGAAACACAGCTAGAATGACGATGAAAATGTACTTGGCTCATGTTAGTAGGAAAGACCAGTCCCTGGAAAAGGACATCATGCTTGATAAAACAGAGAAGCAGAGAAACAGAGGAAGCACTTCAAAGAGATGGACCGATAATCTAATGGTTATAATATTGAGCTCAAACACAGTAATAATTGTGAGGATGGAGCAGGACTGACCAGTGCTTTGTTCTGACCTGACACAACAGCACCTAAACATAATAACAACAACAATGGAACATGTATAAAAAAGAAAACAGTACAGAAATTAAAATGTCTTAGTGCAAATCTGGTTTCAGAAGGAAGGCAATAGATATGTTTAATGGCGTTGTAAAAATCACATCAATTAAGGGTATGATTACACAATTGATTACTATAATTCCGATCAATTAGTTGCCGAAGTGTGCAATTTTAAATTGAAAAAATTTATATGAGAGATATGTTTATGCAACAATAACAAAATAGAGGTAGTGCTTATGTAAAACCAAGCCCTCGTAGGATTTGGTTCCTTCCTTCAGAGGTTTAGGGTCATGGTTTCATGGAATGTTTTCATTAACTGGTTTATTAACATACCTATCATGTTTTACCACAAATGCAATGTATATTATTCAATTTAACCATTTGTGCAGCAACCACCACCAGTCCCTGCACATTAAGTTCCTAGGCCCACTATGCATGATGCACGTGTAGCTGTGTTATTTATGCGAGCATATTATTTTCTCAAAAGAACAGGTGTACTTTTGTTTTAACTATGAGTTGGAGTCAACTCTATAATATTTACTGACAAAACTTAATTATAAATTGTATTTGGTTTTAAACTGAGATTAATCATTAAACTTTTATTATAGTTAATTTTCCATTGTTATTATATGTTTATGAAGACATATAACTTAATAAGTCAAATACCTTATCACAAAAGTGCTGTTTAAAATCAGTTTAAAATTTATTTTTTCTATTTTGCATATGACTCCATGAGAATAAGCCCCTATCTGTTTAAATAATGTCTCCCTTCCTGTGTCTTCTTTCATCTCCACCTTGAAATTCTCTGTTCTGTTTTACCGGAGGTCGGTGGTCAGAATTATATATTAGGGGTAGGAGGGGCCAAGCGGATAAAGTCTAGTGTTTCCCTGAGTATCAAACTGTGATAGGGCTGGGGTCCAAGGTGCGGTGACCATGGACTTTTAAAATGCATACCTTTCGTGAGCTTAGAAGCTATAGTGGTGCAGTGGGAAAAGTCCTTGACTGCTAATCAAAACATTGGCTATTTTGCTCTGCAAGACATCTGTCCAGCATTTGAAAAGCAAAGCAGTCTCTCAAGATTCACAGAGGAAAGCTAGAAAATCCCATGCTGTAGTTCTACACTGCCATCATGAGTTCTAAGTTGAAATCAACTCAACAATGAACTTAAGTTGTTTTCATTTGTTTGTTTTATATAGCCTAGAGTCGCCAGAAGTGCAAATAATTAATATGCTTAGTTGCTGTGATATTTAGGGATTATGTCAGCTAGACACTTCTGGTTCAGGTTAGGAGTGGAGCCCAACCTATCAATTAGGTCACAGCATGATGACGCATCATTGACGTGTGGCCCTTTGGAGCAGAGAGAACGAGAGCCAATATTTCTTTGGCCCTTTAACTGATGCTGGAACTGGTTCCTGAATCTGGTTCATCAATTTCCTGTTGATCCTTTAGTGGACTACCGCTGGTGCATTCAGATTCGTTCATAAATCATCCTGTGGCCATCCACCACCACCTTCATGCTTCCTGTTTATCTGAACACAGAGACCTTAGTCTTCTCTAAGGTTTTAATAGCAATCTCTCCCACTGACTACAAGAAAATAGTAACATCTGTTTTATTTAACGGGTGAACAGTTTTTGACTCTTTCTCTGGACCAAAGTGTATATATTTATATATGATAAAGAGAGAGACCACTGAATTTAAGCAAGCAAATAAAATACACCAATTAAATACGTATTAAATACTGAAAAGAAAAGGACATAACTAAGAAGCCCATACAAGATAGGGAGATAGGAGAGGAATTTTCTTTCAATAAAGACATCTCTGAAGTAGTAAGATTTAAAAATATATCTGAAGGAAATATCTGAGATGGAGGTAATAGGAAATTTTTTTAAACATTTTATTAGGGGCTCATACAACTCTTATCAAAATCCATACATATACATACATCAGTTGTATAAAGCACATCTGTACATGCTTTGCCCTAATCGTTTTCAAAGCATTTGCTCTCCACTTAAGCCCTTTACATCAAGTCCTCTTTTTTCCCCTCCCTCCCCCGCTGCCCCCTCCTTCACGAGCCCTTGATAATTTATAAATTCTTATTTTGTCATAACTTGCCCTATCTGGCATCTCCCTTCACCCCCTTTTCTCTTGTCTGTCCCCCAGGGAGGACGTCACATGTAGATCCTTGTAATCAACTTAAAAAAATCCAATTTGTAAACAAGAGGAAATAGCAAGGAATAATGTCATGAGGAAAACTTGGAGACATGATTAGCAGGGAAAGAATATGGCTTGTAGGTCAAGGAGTTGGGATTTATCCCCAAGTGTGAGCCAGTAGGGAGCCCTGGTCTTGTACTGGTTATTCATTGATCTGATAACTACAACATCAGCAGTTAAAAATTACTAACTTCTCAGAAGAAAGATGGAGATTTCTACTCCTGTAAAGAGTTACAGTCTCAGAAGTCCACATAGGCAGTTCTACCCTGTCCTATAGAGTCACCATGCATTAGAATTTACTTGATGGCAGTGAGTTTGGTTTTTGGTAGTCACAGTTAAAAGTCATTAGGTGGCTGGTGTCATGTAATTTTTCAAAGAATTTATCTAGCATTTAATTTATGCCAGTTCCCATCCTAGTTTACATAATCGGCTTAAAAATAAGTAAAAAATATAATTCTACTCTTATTTTGGTCATAACCTAGCTTTGGATGCAAAGCTGATTGAAGAAAGACAAATGTTAGAGAGAACGCAGTGGGATCCCCAAGCTGAGCATATACTCAATAAGCTCTGACCCTAGTGTCAGGAATCTTCCAGAACTACAGATCGGCAAATCTGGAGGGCAGATTGAATGAGAACTTCTTTTGTACGATTGTCAGCAGGAAGTCAAGGAAAGCTTCTCAGAAGCTTTGTTATAAGATAGCAGTTTATGAAAGGTTAGTTGGTCATGATGTCCTGGTGAAAAAGATTTTCTTTCCCTTTATTTATAACATACTTATATAGCTCAAAACTCCCTGTGTCCCAGAATCTTCTAAAAAGTTCATCTGGAAAAAAGGGTAAGAAAAAGAAAGCAGAAATTATATAGAGAGATAGATAGATAGATATGTATATATGTAAATATATAAAGATAGGTATACTTTTCTATCGATCTATATCTCTACAACAAGGAAGCAGATGGACAATAGGCCTCTACTTCAATCTTAACTCAGTAAAAGAATGTTTGGTTCTAATAATGTGGCAATAGATGATACTCACCTTCCCTACATGCTCATTGGAGACAAAATGGGTGCATAATCAAATGTGGTGAAGAAAGTTGATGGTGCCTGCCTATTAAAAGATATAGCATCTGAAGTCTTAAAGGCTTGTAGTTAAACCAGTGGCCATCTAGCATGGAAGCAACAAAGCCCACATGGAAGGAGAACATCAGCCTGTGTGATCATGAGGTATTGATGAGAACAGGTACCAGAAATTAACAAACAATCATATTGACATGAAGGAAGGTAGACAAAGTGGAGACCCAAAACCCACCTGTAAGATAATTGGTCAGTCTCTCACAGAAGGGCCACATGGAAGGGATGAGATATCCAGGGTACAGCATAACACTGATGAAACACAGAACTATCCTCTAGTTCCTTAAGATTGCCTCCCCTTACTATTATGGTCTTAGTTATACCTCATTAATCTTGTTATATATGTGTCTATTTATTTGTATAATTAATATTTTTGATGCAGGAACTCCAAGAGAGGTAAACCCTACAGTAATGGGAGTAATGATTCCCGGAGAAAGAGGGACAGAGGGGCACGCGGAAGTGGGGAGGAAAGAGGGAGTTGATAGCAATGTTGACTGTATGACCCCACTCAAGGGGAGTGAAGCATTGAATTGTAGGTGAATGGATACACTGAATGGTGTAAGATACAACCACCACCACCACAATGAGATTATACACACACACACACACACACACACACATAAATATATATAAAATAAGGGTTCCTAGTGGATAGCGTGAAGAGGGTGAAGATAAAGGGGACCTGATGTCTAAGAGTTCAAGAAGAAAGAAAATTATTTCGAAACTGATGGTGGCAGCAATTGTGCTCGATCTAATTGAATTATGGAATGCTATAAAAGCTTTAAGTGCTCCCAATAAAATGATTTGTTAAAAAGCTCTTCAGCATCTGTCTGCTCAATTTAATACTTAGAGCAACCATTTGAGGTAATACCCATTATCACCCCCATTGTACATTTGGGGAAACGAGGCACAGAAAGGTGAAAGAACTTGACCAGCACCACACAACGTCTACATATAACACAAGAATTTTAGAGTAGGGCAAAATGGGTCTTTGTTTTTAACCCTCATGTGGTGCTTCTCACTGCCGCCTTGCCAGGTGGAGATGTCTCTCATAGAAACAAGTTTTCAGATGGGGCTGTGGAGCAAGTTATGGTTTTAATAAAGTTGGTTCGATGTGCTCTGAGGTGAAGGACACCTGGAGGCCCATGTTTAATCAACCTGCTGCTAAATGAAAAGGGAGTGGCTTGAACCAACCCAGTGATTTTCATCACATGGAGCTGCTGTGAGGTGGACTTGGGTGGACAATGCCCAACAACAGCATTGGGGCATGTTGAGTTGATGGTCACAGCAGGACAGCTAAGGGAATTATTGCCCATATGGCCTGGGGTTTGGCCACTCCCTAGGTTTCTGTGCACTGACTTTGAAGAATGGGCACGCTGCCCACTGACTAGGCGGAATCAGTAATAACTGCCTCAAATGCTTGCAGTTGTTTTCTTTCTAATGGGATATGCATTGTTGCATACTTTTCCCCCCTTATAACATAACGTTTACACTTTATAGTATTTTCTGCAATGTTTGATGTATTTTATACAATGAGGATTTTTACTTGGGATATTAATAGTTATTCTTTAACTATTCAATTATATTTCATTTAAGTGTCTATTTTTCCTGTCATGTAATAGACTGATTCAAGTAAACATTAGAAAGTGTGAGCTAACTCTTACTCTCGAGGTGTCTCAGAGCACAACAAATCCCCCTAGTTATAAATTGAGTTCACTTTGAAAAACAAAAGTTTTCTTGAAGTTGAAGTTTAATGAAAATCTTTAACCTCTCAGTTCACTAGTTATTCTCATATTACGTTACAAAGGCAACTCTTTTGGAACCCCTCTGCGTGGTCATATCACTCTCCTTGGTTTCTGTTTTGGCTATAGACTCTAGAAATTTAAAATGCTTGCAATGTTATGTAAATTCCATAATTTCAGGAGTACGTTTGCAGGATCATTCTACACGGGAAGTGACTAATCATGGTGTATCAGTCAAAGTTAAATCAGCAGAAATGTCACCATAATTTGAATCGAAAAATTTAATATGAAGATGAATCATGTTACCAAAGCATTTGAATGTGAGAGATTCGCTAGTAGACAGTAAAGAGAATGCTAAGGAATATAGGAGGAAAAGACACTACTGTAGGTCTGAGACAGTATTCCAAAGGGAGATGCTCCATGAGAACTGAGATCTTGACCTTTTTGGAAAGAGTGTGTGTGTGGCTCATGGGATGTCAGAGAAGGTGCTGTGAAGTCGTGGTGGTGGCAGTGGTTGACATTGCCAGGAATATGCTGTAGAATGCCAGGAAAAACATTCACAGGGAGATCTCTCCTGGAAGGTACTCTGCTCTACGTTCACACAGAGGATGCACCTTTACACTATGTCTTTTCTCCCACTCTTTGCCCACCAAGGTTACTATTACCTCAAAGGCTACTATTGTGGCAAAGGAAAATGTAGTCAAAGAATCTACCATATATACTCGTGTGCTGAGAAAATGGGGTTCAGCTTATTCTTAGGTCAAGCTGTAACATCTCTCAGGTGATTGCCCTTCCTCCACTGTTCATTCAAAGCCACGCTGACACTGCAGGGATTTGAATGTTTGTTTACTCACATCTAACCAATCAGAGCCATCCTATGATGTGGACGGCTCCAATTCACAGAAGCACCAGTAGTGATTCACTTACGCCGGCAGCTGAACTGGTGAGGATGTGTCTGTGGCTGCACTCCATCTCTCCCCTCTGGTCTCTGTAATAATTCACATCCTGCATGTCCCATCCTAGGCTTATACTCGAGTCAATTAGTTTTTCTGGTTTCCCAGGTAATAGGTACCTCGGCTTATACTCGAGTTGGCTTATATTCGAGTATATACAGTAGATGTATTTTTGCAGAGAAGGCAGAAAGGGGTGAATTTGGAGCTTCGAGGCAACAACTTGATAACTGACTGCTGCGAGAATCCTTACCAACTACCAAAGCTTTCAAAGGCCGCTGCCCTGAAGCTGTTGCAAAATCGAGCCATTTTTACAACATCTAGTTTACTTCCCTGTCTGCAGTAACCTTTGAAGAACTCAGGGTGAATTTTCTACTGCTTTAGTCATGTTTGTCTTGCATCCAGTTCCTTAAAGATAAAACCATAACCAACTATTTTGCAAAGATTTTGAAATTGCACATGGTAAAGCTGTAACAATAAACTTTTTCTGTTGTTAGGTGCCGCAGACTTGGTTCTGATTCACTTGGTTCTATTGCATATGCAGGGCAGAATGCAACACTGCTCAGCCGTGTACTACCCTCACAGTGGGGCTTATGTATGAGGCTATTGTAGCCAGTGGTCAGTCCCTCTTGCTGAGCGAACTTCCTTCTATATTAATCAATATTTCCTTCTTCTCTTTGAATGACTGCCTCTTATCCATGTATAGGTTGGACATGCACATGATAAAATATTCTGGAATGTTCATTCTTCTCAAGGCTAGCCATAGTTTCCTATAGGCCACACAATCTAATGCTTTTGTATAGTCAATAAAACACAGGTCAATATTTTTCTAGTATTCTCTGCTTTCAGCCAAGATTTATGTGGCATTAGCAATGATACCACGTGTTTCACATTCTCTTCTGAATCAGCCTTGGACTGCTGGAAGCTCCCTGTCAATGCACTGCTGCAACTATTTTTGGATTATCTTCAGCAGAATTTTACTTCCATCTTATATTAATGATATCTTTCTATAATTTGCACATTCTGTTGGGCCACCTTTCATTGGAATGGGCACAACTATGGATCTCTTCTAGTCAGTTGGCCAAGTAACTGTCTTCCAAATTTCTTAGCATAGTTAGCGTTTCCAGTTTTGTCAACTTGTTAAAACATTGATATTCCATCATGGCCTTATTTTAGTGTAGCTCGAAATTCTTCCTTCCATTCTGCCATTTTAATTTACTGTTCCATTGTACTTCCTTCCAAGTACCATTGGTTCTTGGTCATCCATTATGGAAAGCTGAATATCGACTAGCTTTTTTTGGGACAGTGACTCAATGCATTGTTTCTATCTTCTCTTGATGTGTCCTTCACTATTTTGCTATAGAGTCTTTTAATATTTCAACTAGTAATATTTCAACTCAAGGACTGGATTTTTCCTTCAGTTCTTTCAATGTAAGGTATTCTGGGCAATTTAAGGTATTCTGGGCAATTTAAGGTATTCTGGGCAATTCTTTCCATTTAAGGTATTCCTTTTTGGTTTTCTAACTTTAGATCTTTCCACATTTCATTATATTAATTTACTTTGTCTTCTTGAGCTGCTCTTTGAAAATTCCAGTTGAGTTCTTTTATTCCATTGTTTCTTCCATTTACCTTAGCTAGTCTATGATCAAGAGCAAGTTTCAGGGTCTCTCCCGACATCCTATTGGACTCTTTCTTGTCTTTTTAATGCTTCTTTGCTCTCTTCAGGTATGATGTTCTTGATGTTGCCCCACAGCGAGTGAGGTCTTTATTTGGTCCTTAATACTAAATTAATCACATCTGTTCTTGAGGTGTTCCCGAAATGCAGGTGGGATTGACTCAAGATCATATTTTGGCTCTCACAGACTTCTTTCAATTTTCTTCAGATTCAACCTGACCTTGCATATGAGCAATGATAGGCTGTTTCCTAGTCACCCCCTGACCTGGTTTTAGTTGCTGATAATGAACTTCTCTATCTTCTCTTCCCACAGATGCAATCCATTTGATTTCTCTGTATTCCATCTTAAGAAGTTTATGTGTATGGGTCCCCAAAACTTAGACTCAAGCATTTTGTTAGAATATGAAGTTTTTCATTTGGGTAAAAATAGCTTAAGTTTACTTTAAATACTATGACAAGTGAGTTTTCAACTGTTCCTAATCTTTATACTACCATTAGATTTTGAGTAAAACTGCAGGAGAACTGGAACTGATCTTATTTATTTAAGATTGGTAACACCTATAATTGGGTTTTCAGTGCATGAAATGAATTAGAACTACTGATATTGGTGGGAAAACTATTTTTACCACTGGAAAAAACAAGAATAATGGCAGTATCCACTAAATAGTTGTGTTTATATAAGATATTAAGTGTGGAGTTCAGTATGGATAGTGTTGTTGGTGGCTGCCAAGTTGATGCTGACTCTTGGCCACTCCATGGGTGCAAGGGAGAACCTGTCCCATAATGCTGTCAACACTGTCCTTTCAAAGGCAGTCCTTTCTGAGGTGTTCCTGGGAGGCTTGAACTGCCAGTTTCACTGTTGCCAACTCATACAGGTATGTTAATCTGTCATAGACTCTTTCCCAAGAATCCTCCAAATATTATTGTAATATCATGGTTTCAGGAGCCACAGAAAATCTGTGAGACGAAAATATCAGGGATGATTTCACATTTAAAGAGAGCTTGCTCAGGAAGACAGTGGATTGGATCAGGTGCCACAGTTTACAAATTATTACAGAGACACTCACATGTTCAGGAAGCAGCAGTAACGATTCTATGGTTAGCCATGCTTGCTGTTGTTCTTTGTTTAGGTCCGATGGGTAAAGGATCTGGAGGGTTTGTAAGGCTGTGAACCTTCTCTCTTTAAACAACAATTTATTCATTCCTCCATCTCCCTTTAATTTGTGGAACACAGCACAAATAAAACATACTACATATAGTTACACAGATATGCTTATCAAAATGGCTGCCTTGCCCCAGTAAACCCCTGTGCACGTGGTTCTTTCTACTTTTCCCCACCCATCATCCCTCCCTACCTCCCTTCCTCTTTCTTTTCTGCCAAAATCCCCCTATCCCTGGCCTCTGTTAGTCTTCAAAGTCGTTTCCTTTGGTGTTAACTTCCTTTCTTAAAATAATCATGCCATGCAGTATTTATCTCTAGGGTGTTGATTGAGTTTGCTGAGCATCGGGCTCTCCGATTTTGTCCATGTTATGAGGAGTTTGGAAGCCTCATCATTATTTTTAAAGAGGCATAATATTTCATTGAGTGCATGTATCACCATTTGTTTATTCATTCCTCTACAGATGGGGCTTTTGATGGTTTCCTAACGTTTTGTTATTACAGGAATTGCTGCAACAAGCATGGGTGTGCATATGTCTATTCACATTTTGCTCTTTCTTTCTTTAGGGTAATAGAGAGGTTGCAGGTTCATTAGGTATTTGTATTTGTTTAGGGAAGCCCCATACTATTTTCCATAGTGGTTAGACAATACCGCAATCCCACCATCAATGTATGAGTGTTCCAATTTCTCCACATCCTTCCAGCATTTACATTTTCATGTATTTTTGAAGTTTACTAAGAATGTTGGTGTAAGGTGGTGTCTCCTTGTTATTTTAATTTGTATTTCTCTTATGGCTTATTAACTTGCACATTTCTTCATATAATTACTGGTTGTCTGAATGTTATCTTTAGTAAATTGTCTATTCATTTCTTGTGCTCCTTGCTTGAATGAGTTGATTGTATTTTTCTTATTAAAGTGTTGTAATTTTCTGTAGATATATTTTAGGTCTTTCTATCTGATAAATCATTGTGAAATATTTTCCCCAATAAATGGGTTACATTTTACTCTTTTGATGAAGTCTTTTGACGTACATAGAGGAGCTCTGGTGGTGTAGTGATTATGAGTTGGAGTTCAATCCGCATGGTGGGCAGTTCGAAATTGCCAACTACTCCTGGGAGAAAGACTGGCTTTCTACTCCTGTAAATAGTAGCCTTGGAAACCCACAGCAAGTTGCCATGGGTCAGCATTGATTTGATGGTGGTGAATTTGTTTTTCACTTGGTTTAGTATACTGACGTGTCATATTTTTAGAAGGTCCGGTGCTTTGTCCTCTGCAGTGTGGGTGCCTTTCATTATGTTTGGTAGTGTTCTTACAGGGATGGTTTTCTTGTTATCGTGTACAGCTCCATTTATTGAAGACATACCAAATGTGCTAGAAGGGAAACTCGTAGAATAAAACCATGCTTGGAAGCTTTATAGGTTAAAAGGTTTATGAAAGGATTTTTAGTGAAAACTAACATAGTTATAAACTGGGAAGTTAAATTCTGCTTACTATTCTAACATAGTACCGGTTACTGTTTTGGAATCCAAATTACCCTGTGATGGTACATTTACCCGTTGCCCTCAAGTTGATTCTAACCCATAGTGATCCTATAGAACAAAGTAGAATTGCCCTAAACTGTGCCCTGTCCAACCCCCACTAAGCAGAGTAAAGCACGAAGGGAGTACAACAGAGCAGCAAGGGGAGCAAAGCAACAATGTCCCTGAAGAATCCCCCAAATACATTTCTGTCTCAGGGGGCAGGGTCTGGCACCTCATCAGACCTGATTGGAAAACATTCATAAGGGTTAGCAGACCTATCTGGAACTATTTATAAGCTTTTTAAATTTTTATGTCTATCAAGATAAAATAGGATTAACAATCCTGAGGAGAAAAGAGTGGGACCAATGGTTCTGGGGAGACATGGGAGAAGAGGAGGGAGTGCCAACAAACACAAGGCCAAGGAACAACAAGGGATCTAAAATCAGTGGCACAGAAGGTGTAGAATGACTGGTGGGATTTGATCAACTGCAATATAGCTGAGAGGAATTACTGAGAGCTGAATGAAGGTCAAACATGACAGTGGGACACGACAAAAGTAAAAGGAAACAAAGGAAAGAACTAGGAGGCAAAAGCCATTTATTAGAAGTAGAAATATAGGCATATATATGCAAATATATTAATATATAATATGTAATGATAGGGACATAGGTCTATGTACATATATTTTCATATTAAATATTTAGGTAGCAGATGGATTTGGGGCCTCTACACAAGCTCTCCCTCAACACAAGTACACGTGATTCTAATAACCTGACATTCTGTGATACCTACCTTCTCACAAAAATCACTGAAGACAAAATGTGTGCATAAACAAATGTTGTCAAGAGACCTGATGGTGCCCAGCCATTAAAAGATATAGTGTCTGGGGTCTTAAATGCTTGTAGTTAAACAAGCGGCCCTATAGCAGGGAAGGAACAAAGCCCACATGGAAGAAGCACACCAGCCTGTGTGATCACAAGGTGTCCATAGGAACAGGTATCAGGCATCAGAAAATCCCAAACAAACAATTATATTGATGCAGTCATGGGGGGGTGAGAGTGGAGACCCAAAGCCCATCTGTAGACAATTGGACATCCCCTCACAGAAGGCTTATAAGGAAGGGATGAGTCAGCCATAATGCAGTATAGCATCGATGAAACACAACATTCCTCTAGTTCATTAATGCTTCCTCCTGACTCCCCACTATCCTGACCCCAGTTCTACCTTACAAATCCAGCTAGTCTGAAATACATACATTGGTACAGATAAGGGCTCTCAACATAGGGAACCCAGGATTGATAAACCCCTTAGGAACAGTAATGGGAGTATCAATAACCATGAGAGTGGGGGAAGGTGGATGGAGAAAGGGAGAACCAATCACAATGATAGATATGTACCCCATCCTGAGGGGCACAAATTAAAGAAACATGGTTGAAGGGAGACAGTGGATGGTGTCAGATATGAAAATAATAATAAAATATAATTTATCAAGGGTTCCTGGGGGTGGAAGGAGAGGGTGGGGGGAGGGGAGAAAAGAACTGATAAGAAGGGCTCAAGTAGAAAGAAAATGTTTTGAAAATGATGATGGCAACATATGTACAAGTGTGTTGATACAATGGATGTATGGATTGTTAGGAGAGCTGTAAGAGCCCCAACAAAATGATTTTTTAAAAAGGAGTGGGTGGGGGGTAGGATTGCCCTAGAGATTTGGAGGGTGTAAATCCTTATGAACATAGACGCCCACATCTTCCTTCTATGGAACAGCTAGTGGGTTTGAACTGCTTATCCCTCAGTCAACAGTGGAGTGCTTAGTCACTGTGCCATCGGCTGCTGTAAAAGTTGATGATAGACAACAGTAAAAACGAGAAAAGGATGGATTCATAGAAGCACCATATCTATGTATCTATTTGTTGTCATCTATTACCTATCTACTTACCTTGGTTCTCTTGAAAAGACATTTTATTATGCAATTGTTATTTCTGTATTTGTATGAATAAGAATTACTTTAAAGTGCTTCTTCTCCTTTCTATTTTATAGTTAATAATATTTTATAATCAATAATAATTGATCATCTTTTTCCTTCTTCACAAATAGCTCACATGCTTTCTCATTGGTAGGAAAGAAAGTGACCCAAGTGAAATTTGTATTGAGTGACAGTATGTCAAGTCAATTGTCTGTTGTGTCTTTACTCAAGAAGATATGTGATATGTTTAATATAGTATGAATAATGTAAATGAATTCCTCACTGGCATAAGAGACAGTGGTCATGATTAATTCATAACTATTCAGATTTCAATCTGTGTATGGCAGTCTATTTCATAAGAACACAATTCCGTGTAAATTGCTTTCTGATATTTTTACACCATTTGTTACTTGGTCCTTCTAATATGAAATTGAACTTGTGACAGCCCTAATTTCTGAAACTATGGAAGAATTGGCAATGAAGAGGGCGGATACTTTTTGTTTCTAATCATAGTGTGAAAATATCAAAGCCCAAGGAAAACAATAGTAGTGGTTACAACCCCAACAACAACCTAACTCTAGAGCTGTCTGAATCTGTGAAGGTGTGAGTGCAGTCGAGTGAGGGTGGAGCTAATCAGAGGTACCGGTTCCCTCTTATTCTGCACAATGAAATGATATCTTTCCAATGGTGACATTTAGCCCTGGGAGTACAAGCACAGCTGCATTCTCTGTTGTTGGCGCATTGAACACTAGAGGACAGCACTAAAATATTCCATAGTTTTTTGTTATTGATCACTCACCATACTGTATAATAAGGAAAAGATTTTACTGTTAAAAACTCTTGACGGTGCAACGAATGTATAAGGGTGCTTTGCTCAATTGACGTATGTACAGATTGTGAGAAGAGCCTTATGAGCCCAAATAAAAAGATTAAAAAAACACTCTTGATGGTCTTGTTGATTTCAATAGATGAAAAGCACAGAGCTTTTCAAGTCCAGGCCTTTGGAAGAGGCTGCTTTCAATCAGTAAGGGGGCGCTCCCAGAGGCAAAGAAGACAGTAAGGCATCATAACGCGGATGGTCACTCAGCGGTTAAGACTGTTTACCTTTGCACTAGACTGTTATGGATATTTTGCATATCTTAAAATTTCTCACCTCGTTTTCCAGGCACGTTGGAAAGACATGAAACGGGAGAGAGAGCAAGAATTATTCTTAATTGCTGCCAGGATTCCCAGCTTCCAAAGCCCGAGTCGGCTCTTCTAGTTGCCTCAGAAATACATAAGCACAGGATTGTGGAGCAGCGATCTTCCAGCTCCCACCAGCATGGGTCGGTGTCTTCTCCTGGACTGCAGGTGGAGTCTGCACATCAGGTACGTTCAAATCAAGCTACTGCACAGCAACAACGTGGTCAACACCAGCTGGACTTAATCTGCCTTCATAATAAAATAGTATTTTAATATCAGCAGAAAAACAAGAAGTCGGAGTTGACTGCCTTTGGCAGACTTAACATCCCAGTGATCTTGGTGGATTAGGAGAGTTCTTTGGGTGAGACGGGCTCAGTTTCAACAAGCTGGAAATAACAGTCTTGTCCACAAGAATGCTATGGCAAACGTAAGGGAGGTTCAAAGAGCTTATCAAAAAATTCCATTGTCTTTTAATTCCACTTTGCCACAAACTTTTTGAAGCCGCCTCTATTGGCTAAAGAATTATTTTTGACAAGACAGCTATTTCTGGCTGGTCAAAATTGAGACTATTTTACATGAAATCTTTAATTCTATACTCTTTTCAATAGGGAGGAATAAAAACTGTATTGTAGTTTGCTGTCCTCCCCACCCCCCCAACACACACACACACACACACACACACCTGCTTTTTAGTTAAGAAATGGTTCCTGTAAATAAACAGCAAGTTATTAGAAAATCTGAACCACTGTATGGATGAAAATCTGAACTACTGTATGGATAGTTTTTATCTTTCAGAAATATTATGTCTATCAGATCAGTAGCTCTTAGTATTTCTAGTCAAACGTTCATTCACAATGATGGAATTTGCATTTATCTTAATAACTCAAACCAAGGAAGAAATCTGGATCAGCGTGACTGTTTTTCACTTCATTATTTTTTTACTGTTACAGTAATTAAATATGATTTATTTAAGTGACTTTTCTCTATATGTTTTATCTTTAACCCCTCCAAGATAGTTCATCATGTTGTATTTATTTCATTATATATGCATATATGCAGTGTTGTACCTTTGTGAACACAGTTTCATAATATTGCTTAATATGTGCAAATGTTACTTTAATGGCTATTGTATAATATTGCTTATATAAATTACTTCTTTGTGGTTCAATATATGGATTTTTTTATGTTTCATTTTTATGATTAACACATCCATGAACCCTAATTTTGTTGTTTCTCCCCCCTATGCAGAATGATTTATTAGGCTATACATCCCAAACTCATATTTGTCAGTCAAAGTTTAGCTGATTTTTGTTACATGTGATTAACATTTTCCCTTATTTAAATTATGTATGGAGAGTTAAAATAAGGACTTTAGGTAAGGCCTTGCTTCATCACATGTCTGCATCATAGACTTTGGAAGAAGCCAGATGTGCCATCCCCTGGGAAGGCCAGATGGCTGCACAGGCCACGCCTCCCTGTGGCAGGACTCAAAGTTGGGTTGCCAGGGTGTGATCTTCAACTTTTTAGGTTTTGAGATCTGAGTAGATTTTATCAGTGAGGCCAGGGTTGACCCATTCTTTTCAGAACTTTGTCACACCAACCAAATTCCCAATAAATGAGTATATAAGCCCAAAGGACAATTTTTGAATGTATCGACATGCACATCATGAGAAGCCTGCTCCATGCGTAGCCCATGTGTTACTGCAGCAATGTTACCATGGAGGACCATGCTTTCTTTCTTTTTTTTTTGAATCATTTTATTGGGGCTCATACAACTCTTATCACAATCCATACATACATCAATTGAGTAAAGCACCCTTATACATTCGTTGCCCTCATCATTCTCAAAAGTCGCCTTCCGCTAGGGTTCTTGGAATCAGCTCATTTCCTTTTTGTACCTCTCCCTCCCTCCTCCCTCCCCCTCCCTCATGAACCCTTAATAATTTATAAATTATTATTTTATCTTATCTTACACAGCCCGGTGTATCCCTTCATCCACTTTCCTGTTGCACATCCCCCAGAGAGGAGGTTACATGTAGATCCCCGAGATCGGTTCCCCCTTTCTACCCCCACTTCCCTCCTGGTGTCGCCACTCTCACCGCTGGTCCTGAGGAGTTCATCCATTCTAGATTCCCTGTGTTTCCAGATCCCAACTCTACCACTGTGCATCCTCTGGTTTAACCAGGTTTGCAAGGCAGAATTGGGATCATGATAATTGGTGGGGAGGAAGCGTTTAACAAACAGCGGAAGGTTGTGAGTTTCATTGTTGCTACACTGAACCCTGAGTGACTCATCTCCTCCCCACTACCCCTCTGAAAGGGATGTCCTGTTGTCTACAGATGGGCATTGGATGGACCATGCTTTCTTGATGGGCACGGAGTCTGCCAAGTGGAATTCACCAGGTGAAATTAAAGGGTTGCCATATTTTTATGCCAATAAGTCATAATTTTTTCCGGTCACATAGCCCCTTCCACGTGAACTTTTCTATGTGTTATACGTGGGTGAACATTTCTATGACAAAAGATAAAATGTCCCTGAGTTCTGAGATAGCCTTGCGTTTCAGATTCTCTGAGTATGGTTTTCCGTGGTCAGCTGTCAGGCACTGTAAACTTTCTCAGCTTTTCCATTTGTCAGTGTAAGACTTCACCGAGCCTGCCCACCTTTGTTTCTTCATGGACCGTAAGATGTTAAAGCCAGTAATGAGACTACAGCTTCTTGTTTTCTTCTCATTCAGTCTAAATGTTTTCAGATATTCAAAACCAACTCTTCATATATTTACTTTGAAAAAAAGCTATGTGTTTTATAGACAATTGCATATGCAATAGACAATTACAATGTGGCTTCAGGAAAATTCATGATCCTGGCTTTTCCCTAAAGAAGGGAATTTAAGCACACTTATGGATATCCTAAATTGTGATAAAGGCCAATCTGTGAACCCAGCTGACTGCTTAGCATGTACATCTTCATGTGACCTCATTGCCCTCTACTTAAAGTATGCATCTTATGTTGTTGCATTTAGATGCTGTTGAGTGGATTCTGACTCGTAGTGACCCTATATCCAACAGCACTAGGCATTGTCTTCTTGTTTTGTGCCATCCTCACGATTATTGCTTTGGTTGAGCCCATTGTTACAGCCACTGGCTCAATCTACGTGCTTGAAGGGCTTCCTCTCTTCTGCTGACTTTCCTGGAGCCAAACCTTCTACTTCCTCTCCGTCCTTCAATCTGAGGGGCTCATCTTCTGGCATAGCTGATAGTGCGCTGCTGCTACTGAGAAGTTTGTAGAGGCTAATTGCTCAGAAGTGGATGAGGTAGTCCTTCTCCGCAGCCTATTCTTACTCTGGAATCTCGACGGAAGCCTGTTCACTGTAGGTGGCCCTGCTGATATTTGAAATACTGTGACATAGCTTGCAACATGTCAGCACTGTGCAAGCCACAACAATAGGACACACTGACAGGCACGTGGCATAGTGGATGAATTGTATAGTGGATATGATATGTTAGAATCAGAGAGAAAAATGTGAGGATGGGCCTTGACTTGCGCGTGAAGGAGTCTTGGCGGCACAAGGGTTAAACACTTAGCTACTAACCACAAAAATGTCCATGGGAATCTACCTGCCGCTCTGTATTAGAAAGATGTCGTAGTCCACTTCCATAAAGATGACAGCTTTGGAAAATCTATGTGGCAATTTGACTCTATCCCATAGGCTCATTCACAGTAACCCGACAGAAAAGGGTAGAACTGCCCCTGTGGGTTTCTGAGACAGTAGGTCTGTATGGGAGTAGAAAATCTTTTCTTTCTCCCATGAAGTGGCTGGTGGCTTTGAACTGTTGACCTTGAGGTTAGCTGCCCACCATGGAACCACGACACCACCAGGATGCCTATGAGCTGAAATTAACTTGATGGCAATGAGTAAGATTATAGGATCATGATGAATTGGAATCAAGTTGACAACCATGGATAGGGTCTCCAAGAGCAAATCTCTCATTTTTCAGGTACTAGTTTTGATCGTCTCAGTTCCAGAAGGTGAACAAAAGACCATTTCCTCCAGCTTCTGAGAGGATCTCAGAGCTACCCGTTAGGTCCTGATAATAGTATGTCCAGATTTCATTTTCTTTATAACATTTTGTTTTCTTGATTCCAAGAAAGCAATAAAGTACCAGGGTCTTGGTTTCCTAGTCTTAGACTGATCTAAACTTTATTTTTAAACTGCTGTCCTCTACCTTTGATGAAATTTCCAATTCTTTACTCCCTGCACAGCTGGAGAAGAACTGAAGTAGACAGGACTGTCACCTCCTTAGTTCTACACATCATACTCCTGTTAATGGTGAACTTGGTGTTACCTACAACTATTTTTATCTGTGTGGCATCTAAATTATACCTACTGGAGTCTGTTATTGAATTTCTTCACTGAACACCAAACATGTAATCTTATTAGATCACCTTTACCTTATAAAATGGTACTGACGCCACTTCAATGGTGTGTGTGTGAAACGTCTTCTAATTATAATCTGTACTTCTCCATGGGGACCGTGGGTGACCGCCTCTTCTTTCTCTGTTGCTATGAGACAGATGTCAACCATGCTTGCAGACGCTATCCTTCTCCAGCTCCTCTGATAGCAACTATTCCTCCCAAGCCACTCTGCATGGATACTGGGCAAGAGCCACGGAACTCACAGACAGTAGTCACAGGCCTGATAGTCCAGTTGGCTACACATTAGGCTGTTAACTTCAAGGTTGGCCATTCAAAACCACCAGCTGCACCTTGGGAGAAAGATGAGGCTTTCTACTCCTAGAAAGCTTTCAGGGGTATATGCTGTCCTACAGATTTGGTATGAGCCTCATTTGACTCAATGGCTCTGAATTTGGTTTATTAAAGAAGTTAGTAGATTACTGAAAGTCAGGATCAGTAAACCATAAGGACACCATTATTGGTCCACAGTGGTACCTCACCTCAGCCAGCAAACAAATCTAGCTTTCTGCTCCTCACCCCTCAGCTCTGGGTTCCTTGACTAGGACCGGGAAGGCCGCCCGTCGCTCTATTAAGTGTTCCCATCGTCTCAGAGTCTCCTCTTGTTCTGTCCAGTAGCCCCAGGGCCGCAGTCTCCAATGCCTCTATTACTATGAGACCGGGGCAAGCCATGCTTGCATATTTGATCCTTCTTGACCTATTCTGATCGCAATTATTCAACCTCCACCACTTGAGGCAGAGACCTGGAATGTGCTCCGTAGATAATCCTGGGTCTCCCCTTCTGCCTAACATGGCTCTTAGACACCAAGGAATGGCTTTGATGGAGGTGTACTTTTTGTCTCTTGCCCCAAGGAAAACAAAGGTTGTGCCTTAAGTCATGCCCTCTGGTAAAATCTAAAGATGCCCTAGTGGTGTAGGGTTATGTCTTGGGCTGCGACCTCCAGGTTGGTAGTTCAAAACCACCAGCCACTCCATGGGAGACAGATGAGGTTTTCTACTCATATAACTAGTTTCAGTCTGGGAAACCTACAGGGGTAATGATACCTTTTTCTATTGGCTCAGCATGAGTTAGCAGAGAGTTTTGAGAAGGAAACAAAGGGTGTGACTTTGTTCCTCCCCACCCCCCTACCATTTTGCTACTAAGGTCAGAATTTCACCCTGCCTCTAGGAGTCCTGGGGAGGACTGCTGGTGGTGTAGTGGTTAATGCTGGGCTGCCCACAGACAGTGGTCTCCGGCCTGGTAGGCAAAGTAGGCAGTTCAAAACTACCAGCTGGTGGGAGAAAGATGAGGTTTCTCCTCCCATAAATAAAGCATTACTGTTTCAGAAACCCTCATGGACAGGGGCAGGTCTGCTCTGTTCTCTAGCGATGCTACGGATCAGACCAACCCGAGGCTATGTTTTTCTTTTGACACATTGAATCCTGTTCATTAGAAAAGCAGAGAACACCTTCCAAAATGGGAGTCTAGCTACAAGCCTAGAATCCAGAGTTATAATATATCACATAAGGATGTAGGGCTAGAATGGCCACAGTAGCTGACTTCATCTCATCTTCTGAACTTCTTTGGGTGGCTTATAATGTGGCACAAGTGACTAGGTCCTAGCAGTGGAGTGAACAACAAGAATAGCATGTAAGATAAATTCATTGAGCTCTTCGTATTTTGTATATTTGAGCTTTATTAGAATAAAGCTTTATTAGTCACTTATTCATATTGTTTCTGAAGAACGTGTATCAATTTTGGGGAATGTTTTAAAGAGAACACATACAAAACACATCCTGAAATTCTGAAAATGAGAGCAGTAGGATTTTGAAGGATTTTTAAGGAATACAATATTATATTAGTAACAGGGAACTGTTTTCTCAGGTTCCACTAAAGGTAAAAAAAATAGAAACTTGAAATTGCAGTGGCAGAAAGTTAGTTTCAAAGTAGGCAACAAAGCCCTGACTACAGTCCCCTGTATGTAGCAGAAATCTTTGCAATTTTATCCTATCTTCAGGAGAAAAGGCTTATGTTTTGTTGCTGGTTGGTTTTACATTTCTTTTTGAGAATTTCATATCTGTAAAATGATCAAAAAAGTAAACGTGATTATTTTAACTGCCATGTTTTACACCCATTTGAAATATCTGGCAATTTCTTTCCTTTTTCTCCTTTTTTTTTTTTTTTAAACACAACTGTGTCTGGTTGATTTTCTAGAGTTGTACTGTCTCATAAGATAGCACTGGCTGCAAGTAGCTAGTGAGCACTTGAAATTAGCTAGCACCACATATTAAAATGATAATTTGGAGATACATAGAATCAACTAAAATGGTATTAAAATAGATTTTTCTATTCAAAAAAAGGTGGCTACTAGGTCATTCAAATTACACATATGGTTTGTATTGTATTTGCATTAGATGATGATGAATTTGAATAAGGTTCAGCCACTTTTTCTGTCAAAAGATAAATATATTAGTCCTTCTGGGGTGGTCTTCTCTGTTGAAACTACACAACCCTTCTTTCAGAATGTGGAAACACCCATAAACAACACTTAAATAAGTGTGTATGTTGAAAATGAACCCCAGAATTTCGTCTTCTGGTTCTCGGTTGTCAATTTCTGATCTGGTCTGTTCTTCTCTGGACTTGGAAGCCACTAGGTAGAAGGAGGGAATGACAAAATAGCTAGAACCTCCTTTTATTGTCAGTAATGCTAATTATTCTATCTTCTCTGTTCTGGCTGGAGTGTAATCCAAAGACCCTGTGTCTAGTCTGCTCTGAGATGGAAATAGCAGCACGTGTATGTGTTTGGAACCTGCCTTGTTTAAGGAAAACGTGTACAAGTATAATTCCCGATTCACATGTGGTTTCTGAAATTGGAATTTTCTTAAAGCATTTTATATGCCTTTGTATTCAAAAATGTAAGATTGAAATGCAAACCTGCTTATGAATCAGATACTCTGACATTTCATTTGAACTTTTGGGGAGGATGGTTGTAGGATTTTAAACTGTTAGCTAACAGTGGTGCCTTTGCTTACAAATCTTTTGAGAGCTTGATCTCGCTACCTCCTGTAAACCACAGATGGTTGCGTGGGTCGAAAATTGGGTCCCACTATGACCCATTACCAGATTGGAAAACAATGTTGGCCGTGATGCAAAACCATTAACTCCAAGAGAACTTAGCAGTTGCTTCCAAATTAGGAGGTTTTGAAATCTCACCTCTAAATCCACATGGACAAATATTATATAATAATTCATTGTGGCAATGTTTTTTATTTATCTGTTTTTATTATCAAAATTGCACCACTGTAGGAAAGAACAAATTATATTTGTCTGAGGACACTTCATTTTTCTATTTAGGGGTGTAGTCTCTGCAAAAAGAGGCTTTTTTTTTACTGTTTTGATCAGTAGTTAATATTTGGTATATTTGATTTAATGTAATACAATACACAGCCTGTACTATATTATATATATGAGTGCTCTCACATGGGAAATATTTTATAAACATTTTAGTAACTTTAAAGAAGAATAGTTTTATTATTCAGCATATAGTTGTTTGTGATATAGTCTCACTCTCACGCCAGTGAACACTGGGTTAAGATATTTTGAATTTAGGAATCACAATTTAAAACTCTGACGCCTAACCAATGAAAGCTCATCATAGTAAAACACAGGAGACAATGGGCTTGGTATACAATTAACTTTATGGGCACAAGGCAAGTTTTCAACATCATATAGCCGTTTCCCCTACTTATTTTCTATCCCAGTATCACTTTGTAAAGTTGAGTAGAAATAGTTTCCTTTGAATTTTTAAAACTTAAAGAAAAACAAAACAAAACCTGCTTTGTTCAACAGTAGCTCTTTTCTCAGATGGTAGCAAGCGTGTGTCTAAACTGCTTTTAGGAGAAAGTTACCTCTGTGGGGAGGGAGACTGAAAACCCACCACAGCTTTGTTTCTGAGAGAATGGAGGGCGGGCTCAGCGTCACTAGGAAAAGTAGGAAATGCACCATTAAATGCCTCCAGCTGGCTGCCTTGCACACCGAGGCAACCCAGAATTTCCTCACAGGACTTCAAAGCCTCCCTTGTAGCTCAACAGTCGTTGGTCATGTAAATCAGAAGCACAAAAGAAGAATGCTCCTATTTCATGGTGCGAGGCTGGTTTAAGCCCTGCATTGTGCTGCACGTGCCAGTGGGGAGCGCCAGGAACAGAAGGGCGCTGCTCTGACCGTGTGACAAATGTAGTTAACACCAGATCCGTATTAATGTTGTCAGTTCCCTTGATGTATTTAAGCAGATTTTAATTATTTTCAGCATCCCAAAGGCCTGAAATATATAGCTTAATAGTTCTTCAAAGAAAGCTTACTTAATGTGTGAATGTAAAACCTCTCATAAAAAAACGAAACTTTCATATTGGCCTTAGTCATTGACATTGGTTATTCAGCAAGTCAGCAATTTGTGTGGCAAAGTGCCATTTGAATAGTGTATTGTTAGGATACTTATGGTCCACTTGACAAGGGCTCTTTGCTGTAAATAGTGCAATTTGACTCCAGCTGTTAAAGAGTGCCTTTGACAGCAGCCAAATAGAATGGAGATGCTTTACTGCACCGCCGAAAAATCAATATTGGGTTCTTGTGCATGGTAACCTGTTCTTTTCTCTTCTGCAGATTTATAAATGACTATCCAGGCTGGATAAGTGGAAGTTTAAATATTATTTTAAATGCGATTCGCTTTGCGTTTCAGATGAAGATTTGTGATAGATGATACAAGGGCAGAGTTTTAAGACATTATTTCCACTCCCCCTGGTTCATGTTTAGGCACAGCGATAGTTAAGTTGAATTTGGACTCGCCAGCCTGAATAGAGAGGAATTAGTACAGAGCAGAACAGGGACGCAAAATTGGGGGCCTATTGTATATCACGCGCACCCTTATGTCTCCTTTTTGATTTTCTTATCAATTTACCTTCAGCGTCCCGCCCATCTTCTCTGTGTGTATGCCTTTTTTGTGTGCGGATGGCAGGGTTCTTTGTGATTGTGCCCATAGCAACACCCACAGATGCTGACAGCCAGTAATGTCTGCGCTGTTGTTGCCTGCTTTCCTTAAGCAGAGTCTTGCTGGTTTGGACGTTTTCCTCGAAGCTTACAGCAATGCAAGGTGGCTGTGATACCTGCCTAATGATAATAGATATTGAATCTCTTAATTACAGTAACTCCATGCCATGTTCTGTTCTCTCTCTCTCTCTCTCTCTCTCTCTCTCTCTCTCTCTCTCTCTCCATGGAGTTTATCTTCTGTTGATAGCTGCAATGTTTAAAACACAGCAAGAGAGTGAAATGATATATTCAAAATGAGACAAAATATTCCAAGAGTTACTTGGATTCTGATAGTCAAGATAAAACACCCCTCATCCCCTGATTATAAAAACCTATTAGCTACCTGTCCAATTCTCCCAACTGCAAACAAATTTAATAAAATCATTTGTTGTTTAGACTTAAATTTGATTTATTTTATTGTTCTCTATCTACCTGAGATGTCATACATCTACTTCGCAACTTTGCTGAGCAGGATTTGAAAGAGCTGTGGATTTTAACATGTGGAAAATGCATGTATTACATGTGCTTTCTCAAGTGCCTTTTTTTTAAAAGTGGAGGTTGTTCAAATCACTATTTTCTCTTTTCTGACCAACTCTGCATTATTGAATTTGTGGCCAAGATAGCAGCTGGAACTTCATAATGCTGACAATATAATTGGGTACAAAGACCTTTAAGGCTGATTCAAGATCACTCTGATTGTTTTGATCATTATTGATAGTCAGTTGTGATTTCTACCAGAGAAAACTCGTGATTTGCTTTGTGCTGGTTTCCTATTTTAAAAAAATGTTATCTCTACTGTTAATTCTAAAGTAAGCTTTTTCATTAAATAAATGTTTATATCATTTTTCTAGTAGTAGATTTTGCTTGGAATCCAGAGGGTCAGCAGTGCGGGCAGAAATTCACCAGCAGAGCCAATGTTGATCTCATTCCCCACCCTCTGCCTCTAGTATTTCAAGAGACCTGAGATTGTAACTTCATTCATTTGTTAAACATTTAGTTTGCACTCATCACTCTAGTTGGTGGGATAAGGAGTTCAAGAATAGAGAAATGTATAAAGGTTAAATGTATCAGATATTTTTATTTTGTATTTAGTTTAACCGGGGGAAGTGTTCGTGTAATGTATTAAAGTAGACCTCCATTTACAGTTGTAATTTTATGTAGCTAGCTTAGAAACTACGAGTTATATGATCATAATCCTATCATACATGTATTACCCACCTATCCATAATTCTTTTTGAGGTGTTTTCTTCACAACATATTTTTTTTTTGCTTTACTAAAAGTTGGTGGCTTTTCAACATGCGTTGATTTTCCACAGCTTTGCCGAACTGAAAATATAGGTCTGCTCAACCTACTGAAGGAAGTCTATGTTTTTATCTGCTGAGCTACAAAGGATCTCAAATGGACTTGAATGTGATGTTATTGAGCAACTTACTCCTTTTAATTAGGAGGTAGTAGAAAATGTTACCCCGGTAAAGACATTTGGAGCTTCCTTGGCAATCACGTCCATTGTTTTAGACCAGGACCATCTCAACTGTGTGCTCTGTTTCTTAGAAATAAAGCAGAGTGAAGCTTGTAGAACTTCATAGGCTGAGTAACTGAGAGGGTCAGTTGCTGATAATAGGAAAGCAAAGGAGGAGAATAAAATCTCTCTTCTTGAAAGCTGGCGATATCTCTTATTGACGGAGAGTACCAGCCGGACCCATTTAAAAGAATCCCACCAGGAGTACTGTGTCTGTGCCAGTGACAGGTCGAAAGGGGCCCCGAGAGAGTCGCAAAGGCAAGAAAGTAACAGGAAGCAATTCTCAGACAAGAGAACATGTAGCCGTATTGGATATTATCCCTGTCGCCTTAAACACAATGACTCTGTTAAGATTTTATGCTTTATTCCTTGAAATTAAGATCATGAGCTGACTCAAAAGCACATACTGCTAATAAGCCCATCTGCTCGTCTGGTTTGGGATTTCAAAGGGACATCTCAAGGTCAGCTCTAGTCCTCTGCCATCTTTTGTATCACTCACGTTGCTCTATTTTAATTGTAAATGAAAACATGCTGCAGATATCCTTTTGGCCCAATATTATTATTCCTGCTAGGTACAAAATGCACCCACGGGGCTGTGGTAAGGAACACGTTAACCCCTGCACTTCCAAATAAAACTAAACTTCCTTTCTTTTCCTTTCTGTCTTCACATCGTGACCTGATGGTTTGGCGAAAGCCAGCTCAAAATCTGATGGAATACAAAGTCACGCTCACCTTTCTTCCTTCCTTTTTTCTGTCACCCACTAGAGGTCTCCGGTCATTCCATAAAATTCAGCTTAGCCTTCTTCATTGACCTCCTGGTTTTGATTTTCTTCCTTTTAGGCTAGCAACAGAATTAGTCATCGTAATGTACGAGAGGGAGCAATCGAGGACTACAGGTGCGCCTGCAGCCCTGCATGCCTAATTTAATGTCATGAAACTTGAGATTGGATAATGATCTAGGCATCTGTTTTCTTCTTTCCTTTAACCTTACTTCATGAGTCTTGATTAAACTTGTCCGGATTCATCTAGAAGCTCCCTTGAATAGACACTCAAGACTCTATTGAAAAGATGGGTAGTCTGCCAGATAGCCTCTCCCTGCTGGTCTCCATGTTGTCCTAGCTTCACTTTTCTCAATCCATTTTCTTGAATGTTCATTACCAACTAGGTGTGGGATCGAATATGTAAAATATTCCTTATGGATGCTGCTACAGTCCCAGAACTTCAGAACCCTTTATTTTCTGGTGATTTGTTGACAGGATTTAACTTTCGCTTGGATCTCACCTTTGAGTCCCTCTTATTACGTACCTCTTTCTCCAAGTGTTCATTCCAGACTAGGATCCCCATTCTCAGTTCCCTCTCTCTTTCTTATTAACTATTCTGGTTTCTCCTGCACTAAAATAACGGTGGTGTTTTAAGTTTTCTCGTGCCATGTAACAAAGCTACACACTTAGTGGCTTAAAACATAGCACACGATGACATGGCTGTGTTCTCTGTTTAAGATTTCATGTGGTAGAAATCAAATATCCTACTGGGCTTGCTGCTGTCTCATGTTGGTAGAATGCAATTTGCTAGGGATTTAGGTCCCCATTTTCTTACTGATGGTTAAGTGAGGGCCCCTCATACCTTACCCTTCATCTTGAAGCCAGCAATGGAGATCTCCATATGTGCCCACCCAGCCTCCTTTCTGCTTTAGATATCTGACTTTTCCCTCTGCCACTCGCCAATGAAAATTCTCCTTCCTAGAGTCTCATGTGATTAGGTCGGGCTTCTTGGATAAGTTCCCTATCTTAAAGTCCACTTAGATGGAGCCCTCAATTACAACATTTCAACCTATCTTTTCATATTGATCCTCAAATTAGTGTTTGATTGAATCACTGGCAGGAAATTGTCCCTCACTTGTTCCCAATAGGTACCAAGATTCTTGAGTCATCTTAGAGTTCTGCCTACCGCAGATGGAAAATCATTCCAACTCAGTGTGATGGTTGTTTTAGAGTTGTTATTCTATTGCCTCGTCCATAGAACATGTAAGCTCTAGCTAAATCCCTTGAACAGCTGTCTTGGTGCTAATGGCTTCTGGAATCTGTGTCTTCTTGGTACATTCGGTCTGCTCCTGCCAGAAAACTGGTCTGTGTTATGGCAGATCCACAGTGTGGTACTGTTCAAGTGATTAGCTGACAACACATGAAAAGAATACTATGAATTCTCTTTCCAGCTATGTAGTTTTTCTGAGGCTTACACGAGTCCATTATTTGACAATAGAAAGGGTGCTCCAAACCTAAGACATTACCAGGTAATCCACAATCCAACATTTTTGTTTAGCAAGTGGTTAATAAATTGTGGGAAAGGGCCAAGATAGCTAACTCTGATGATTGTAGTGAAAGCTCAGTTTCTAGTTGTTAGCAAATCATTTTTGGTCTTTCAGGTGTCTTAAGTATGTTTTCATTTTGTGCCCTTATTGTTAGTGCTGTTAAGTTATGCTCATGACCTTTCACAGTAAGCATGGCATATTAAGAATGTCTGTAATAATTAAGATATAGTAAAAAGAGACCAAGAAGTTTAGAGTGCATTTTGTAACAATCATATTAACTTTCTAAGGATAATTCCATTAATCATAGAAGATTATGCTCTGAAATATGCATTTGACATAAATGAGCTATTCAACCATGTTTATCAAGATAAGACTAGGTTTGGGATAGAGAAACTTTCACTAAGTTGTGCCATGAGTAGATACCTGGATAATATGTAGCACTGAGATATCGGTGTGCCCCGCTGTTACTGCTCCATGACACAGCATGCCACTGGGAGGTCCCTGCTTGACTTTTTTTGACCTCCCCTGTTTTTTAATGGTCATTGAGTCTAGAAGTAAGGTCTGTTTCATAAAATGTTGTATAGCTACTCTTTGTCAGAATCATGTTTCACAATAAAAAATCATCCTTGAATTTTGTCTCTTCTTCACTAATAGATATAAATATAAAATATTTTTCCCAATGAGTTCCTTTTAATGGTGCTGGAACAATTGGGAGAGGGATAACTATATAACACGAGTATAATCAATGGTACTGAATCATACATGTAGAAGTTACTGAATTGATGATTTTGTGTGTGTGTATTCTTCCCAAAATTGAAAAAAAATTACATGAATGAGTATGAGGAGAAAGAAACTATTCTGAAATTGAGCGTAGTAAAGATTGCACAACTTTTATTGATACGATTTAATTTTTGAATTATATAATGCATGGATGACGTATCAATAAAACTGTTTAAAAATATGTATGCCCATATTTCATCCACCAAAAGACAATTCAAAAGAAAATCATAAAATACAATAAGAAAACCAAGTTCCCTGCCCTGAAGTCTGACACTAGACCAGCCCTTGTGCGTTTCCAAGACTGTAAATATGTAGGGCAGCAGAACGCCTCATCTTTCTCCCATGGAGTGGCTGGTGGATTCAAACTTTTAATTTTGCAGTTAGCAGCCCAATGGGTCATTTACTGTGCCACCAGGCCTCCCTCGTAAGGCATCATTGAGCTAAATGGGGTGGCCTACAACCGCCTCAGCACTGCCTTTTGTGTGTAGGATAGCAATACCTTCCCTGGAAGAACTTTCTCCTTAACTGTGGTTCCGGTGAACGTTTCAAAGCAAGTTTTCCATTCAACAATCTGTGCCCACTGGCTTCTGTACCAAGTGCTATGTCTTCCATGTAACAGCCATCTTCCTTTTCCTCCTTGGGTTTCTCCATCCGTGCTTCCTTCTCTCTTGCCCCTCCCTGCTTTCTGAGCTTTGTATTAGGGTAAATATTACCCGTTTGGCCTCACATGGTAGATTATGCAGAAGAATATTTTCCTCACCTCACAAGTGTTAAGGATCACTTTTCCGGCCTGTCTCATGTTTGTCCACAAGGTAGCCCCTGACATGGGTTTACTTCCAGGTTAAAGGGGGTCTACGGATCTCAGACTCAGGAGTTCCACTAGTCTCTACCCCACTAGTTAGTCTGGTTATTTTGGGGACTTTGACATTTGTTCTACATTTTTCTCCCATTCCATCCAGGGTCTTCTGTGATCCTGCTCAGAGCACTCAGTAGCGGTAGCCCAGCACCATCTAGTTGAGGGAAGTCCATTAGTCCTTAGGACTAAATGTTTCCTTGAAGCTTGGATTTTTCTTACTCTTCTTTCCTCTGGACAGGGAGAGACCCATCGTAGTTGGGTGATAGGACATTGTCTCTGTGAACTATGCTATGCCATCCGACATAATTGCTTTCAGGTCTGTCATTCATTCTCTCAAGTGGTTGGTTATGACTGAGAATTTTGATAATGTTTTTTATATCAGTTTGCTGTACTAGGTACATGGATGTATATATTTATAGCACATGCAAATATGTTTATAGAAATATCAGCCAAGCATGTTTGTGGTGGCTTGTTCATCTTGAATGTCTCCTTTTGGACTTTATCATTCCCTTAGTCTCTTTGGCAACCCCTTATCATTACCTGATGTTTTCTTAACAAATCACTGACTACGGTTGCTCTTAATTGCTAATTTCAGGATATTCGGGATCTTGTTCAGTCTAAACATGGAATACATATTCTAGTGAAAAGTTTCCTAACCTGAGAACTTGAGCAGATTGCCAGTAGTTCATTGGGAAAGAATTCCAGATTATTTTTGCTAGCCACTATTCGCTGGTGACTTTTTGTTTGCTTTGCAATTCTGGACACCATGAAGCATCAGAAAAACCCAGAAAGTGTCCCCTTTCACAGTTCAGAATTTCTATAAAATGTACATGGCTTGCTAGCCAGTGTTATTCTGGTGTAGTTTATATTGTATCTCCTGAGTTGGGAGGTGGATTTCCTATTTTCACATAAATTTGATTTTGTCACCTGTCATGGCAATGGAGAATGCATCCTGTAAAGATTAGGCATATACCTCAGCAATATGAGTTCCCAATGTATTGAACTCATGTGACTTTTATCAATGACTTTCAATAAAAAAACCCTTTTCATCCTACATTATCATAATCTAGATGGTAAGAAAAGATGAGAGGAAATGGACCTTTAACCATTGTTCATCTACACAGGTGACTACAACCATTGTAGGAAAAAGCCACGATCATACAGTGTACATGAAAAGGACATGCAGAAATGGAGGGATTTTGAGACACGGGCAAGGAGGGAACATAGAGATTTGGAGAGAGCATGCAAGGAATTCATGACAACATTTCATGACTACATCCCAGGACCCCTTGAGACCCCTTGTGACCCTTTGTGATCCCTTGTGACGAAAGTTCCTGAGAATCTTTTTAAAAGCTCAAAATGCTATGTAAATGGCCACGCAGGCAATTGAAATGTTATTATAGCAAAACCAAATGGTGATAGTTAATGGCGTTCATGCTTAATTTCTGAGTACATTTTATTTAAGTTTTCATGGTTCGGAAATATAGTTGTTTGAGATATAGCACACGACACTGAGGGGCCTAAATAAAAAGCGGAATGCTTACATTAAAAAAAAAATTTAAGAGGCCTTCGGCAGCAGATTTGCCTCACACCACGTGTCCTTCAATGTCTTGGCACTGTTCCCAAGGGCACTGATAGTCGATCCAAGTAAAATAAAATCCTTCTTATTAAAAAAAAGTGATCTAAAATAGATGACAATAATATAGTTTCCAAATGCTCAATCTGTTTCAATGACATATAAAAGAGAAAGAGAAAATAAAAGAAAGAAAGAAAGAAACCGAAGTTGCCCAATGGTTACCATGGGTGATGGAAGAAGAGATTTTGAGGGATATTGAGTGTATGTTAATGGTAGTGGACTAATTTGGAAAAGGCTGCACAACATGAAGAATATAATCAATGGCACTGAATTATACCTGTAGAAGTTGTTGGATGGGAGAATACTTTGTTGTGTTTATTTTTGCCACCATTAAAAAAATTACAAGTACACTAATAACACCGAGTACAAGGAAGAAGGAAATGCTCTAAACTTGACTGTGGTAATAATGATTGTACAGCTCTTCTTGATAGGAGTGAACTTTTGAATTGTATGATATGTGGAATAAGAGCTAATAAAACTTTTATTTAAAAAAAAAAGCTCAAAATGCATGTGATGGGACAAGGCATACTGAATCCTACCCTGGTGCCCCATTTCTTGTTCCTTGGAGCTTCTAGGGAGAAAGATGGATGAGGCTGGCTACTCTGGCGTGAGTTGTGGTCTCAGAAACCCACCGACACCAGTCTACCCTTTATTATAGCCCTGCTATGGGGCAGAATCAACTCCAAAGCAGTGAGTTTGGTTTGGTTTGAGGCGCTTCGAGAGAAAGTTCTCTGGTGATGCTGCATATCTTCCAAACAAAAATCTTTCTCTTGGCAAGACAAGAGACCTAGTACTAGTAATAGTTTTAAATCAGTTCGTGTTGTTTTGTCTCCCATTTAAAGTTTGCATTTCTACCCCTGATATGTTGAATCATAATTTCCATCTTTGACAAAAGCTCTAGGTAGATTTTATAGGTTCTTATAGCCGTGTATAAGAATCGCATGGGGAAACCTTGTTCTCATTCAGTATATCTGGGGTGAAAAGGCAAATGCAGATTTTCAGCAAGAGGTAAAACTGCAATGAACTGGTTTCCAATTCTAGACCAAGGTCAACCATTGATCTGAGACCAGCACCTTGATATTCAGTCCGTAGACACTTGGCTTTAGGAAAGAAGCTCATAGTCCGATACTGCCAGTCTTTTACAAGAAGGTTCTTCCTCTGCTCCCTCACCTTCAAGCCTTTGCTTCCGTGTCACCTTTCTGTTATGTAGGCAGTTACCCACCTCCCAGTATTCTCTTTCTCAGCATACGTGCATTGTGTCTTGCCTACATGCCATGAAAGTAGAAGTTCAAAGTGAGCAGTGACCTGCCCTTCTATTCCAGTGTACGGTCCCCGACACCTGACACATGTCAGAAACATGGCAGGCAGTCGCATTTGCTGGGTTAAAAGAAAGAAAGAACTAAAATCTACTGACGTCTGAACATGAAAAGCGGTAGGAAAGTGAGAGATGGTTTCTTTGTATAACTGTGAAGAGGGGAAATGACTGCAGGGGCTGAGGGGATGTGTATTTATTTTGCCAGTCAATTACTTTACGTCCAAATTGGGTTTACATGTGACTTGATCTCGCAGAGACCAGCCTAGCAAAAGACAAAAAAAAAAAAAAAGAAGTCAATAATAGCAAAGATGCTGTTGAAACACAATAGCTACCCCACTGATATTTAGAAACCAGTCTCAATCAATTCACAAGTTTCTAAGGCATATTGATATTTAGACCAATCCAAATCAATTCAGAAGTTTACAAGAAAAACTTTATTAAACTCCGATGAAGGAATGTGGGATGTTCTGTGCATTAGGGAGGCATGATTCACTGTAGGTCATATTGTACACAGCAGTAGTTGTTAAGATGTTCAGAAAGGAAGATTGGAAGGGAATGTGGTTAAAAGGGCATTTTTTTTGCCAGCAAGGTTTACATTATTGCCCCATTTGCTTGCCCTTGAAGCTTGGATTTTTCCCCCTAGTAACGAAGTTATCTAAAATAAGCACTCAAAAGCAGCCCGGGGGTTTTATTGTATATTATGAGCTCCCTGCTTCTCTCGAATAATCGCTTAACTTAAGTCCTCCCCTCCAAGCGGGCAGCAATCTAGTCAACAGGTTTATCATTTCTTTTAGAAATGCAGGTGTAATACATAGGAAGAGGCCTGCTGGATGCTTCAGTTCCCAGATGCAAAGTCTCTGGCGTAGTTCTGCCTCCCTCAAGAGAGAGGCAGGCAGCGTAGAAGCTTCTTGCTTTTGCAGATCATTTGCCAGTGTGTTGAGTCCTCTCATCAGAGGACTGTGAGAAGCAGGCTGATGGCATCCAATGTTGTAGGACATGGATGAATTCAGATAAGTTCGAACTCTGGGAACACAGAACCGCACGCTGACTTTAGCCCCAGGAGGGTTCAAGCCTTGTAGAATTTGTTTCCAGTCTGCTCTTTCATCACGCCCTTTAGACCCCTGCGATGAGCAGATCCCTGTGGGTCGGTCCCTGGTCCCCTGGTCCTCTGCTGAGCCTGCCCTGTTGACTATGCTCTTTCTCCCTAATCTTGTATGCAGATGGTCCTTTCTCCATCTTGTCTATTCCTATCTGTCCTTCAGTATCCACACCCCACTTCTTAGCATGCATGTGGTACTTCCATTCTTGGGGGAATCCCTGGTGGGTGCTATAGTGGGAGGCTACTCTCAATCCATCAGTTGCCCTGTGGGAGAAAGATAAAGCTTTCCACTCCAGTAAAGCCTTCCACTCTCAGAAAGCCTGAGGCATCACTGGACTCTGCCTCGTCGGGTCACTATGAGTCAGAATCTAGTAGATGGCAGTAAGTTTGGTTTGGGGGAGTTAAGTACCTGCAACACAAAAGCAAACCCCTGTGCATTGTTAGTGACCTCACAAGTATTTATTTGCTCTCTCTCGTGTTTATGCCTTAAGATACTTGTAAACAAAGGGCTGCTGTGAGTATGTGTTTTGTAGCTCTCTTCATGTGAAGTCGTATAGAATATTTATTGAATACTTTCTATGTACTAACTACTCTTCTCGGTTCTAGAAATTTGGACTAGGTCCTGGCACGTGTGGAATTACATTTCAAGTGAGATGAGACAGGTCATAATTTTAAGAATATAATAAATAAATTAATTAATTAGAATATCAGGTTGTGAGTGATATGGGATTGGCAGGGAACAAGCCAGGCACGGTATCAACCAACGGTTCTCAATCTGTGGGTTGTGGCCCCTGTGGGGGTTGAGCGACTCTTTCACGGGGATCACCCGATTCATAGCAGTAGCAAAATTATAGTTATAAAGTAGCAATGAAAGTAATTTTATGGTTGGGGGGTCACCACAACATGAGGAACCGTAGTAAAGGGTCGCAGCACTAGGAAAGTTGAGAACCACTGGTGTAGACCATTCCTGGGTGTTTACTCTGAGTGGCCAGGGAAGGCTTCTTGAACAAAGAGCATTAAACTCAATCTAAATGACAAAGGAGACACTCATGTGCTGGTCAAAGGCCAAGCCAAGTTCATTGTCATTCAGTGGATTTGGGCTCTCAGTGAATTGATAAGAACAGGGGAGAATTGACCCTGGGAGTTTCCAAGGCGACCAAACCAAACTCACTGCCTTGGAGTCAATGCTGACTCATGGCGACCCCCTGGTGTGTTCCGAGACCATAACTGTTTATGGGAGTAGAAAGTCCAGGCTTTTTCCCACTGAGCTGATGGTGACCGTGCAGATCACAGCGGAATGTGTAACCACGGCACTCTTTATGGGAGTAGAAAGCCTCCAATTTCTCCGACAGAGACGAGTGGTTTCCAACGGCTGACCTTGGGGTTGGCCTAAAATGCAAAACTCTGTCACAGGGGCCCCTGTGTACGAGTCAGCGGGGAGAATGTTCTAGGCGGGGACCTAAAGTAGAGATGAGCTTGAGGTGGTTTATGGAGAAAAGAAAAAAAATCTTAGTGTCATTAGCAGTAAGTATTTAGGGCCACAAAAGAGACCCGAATCTCAAATATAAGTTAAGGAGAACATTTATTAATTCTTAAACAGGAAAAAGACAAAGGCATCATCCAAATGAAGGAGACCATTAGCACAAGGTCATGATGGAATCAGAGGGTTTGGTGTGGTGCTTTGTATGAGCCTCCAATAAAATGAGTTTAAAAAAATTTTTTAAATTGCCAAAACAAAATAAATAAATAAATAAATAAATGAATGAATAAATAAATAAATAAATAAATATATTGTCATAAAATACAAATGGATAGAACACACATCCATGTGTCAAAAAGTTTGTGTACAAAATTCTTTTCATTCAAATGTCCCGTGAACTTTGTGAAGTTGTATCGTGTATGTGTGTGTATACATGTACATTTATATGTGTTTATACATATTCATGTCAAAGAGAATATAGGGGTTTTTCTCTGCAGTAGAGATGGAGAAATTGAAAGTATTCTCTCAGTTTCTACTTTAGATGGTTCTGAATATTAAACAAAGAGATTTCTGCATTCGTTTTTAAAATAAAATATTTGATCATAATAAAAATATAATAATTTTTAAAAGCCTAGGGGGAGGGCAAACAAAATTCACAAAAGCATGACTGGTCGCAGATAAATTATAGTTAAAATTACAGGCACCATTTACAGATTTTAAAAAGTGTAAATGGAACCATGATTGGAACATGTATGTTGTGTAGACAGAAGGGAAGTGAGGATATGACGCATGTCTGTGGAAGCCCAAGTATTTCATCAAGAACATATCTACCCCAGGGATGGCTTGAAGAGAAACTGCCCCTTCCAGGGCTGGCTGGCTAGGGAGTGGATGTAATCCACCTTTTACGATACTCTGCTGGACACAAGACCTTTCGCATCCTGGTTAATGGTCAGAAAGAATTCAGTGGAGACTTAATTCATGCGAGGACTCCAAAAGTGGGGTTTGCATGCTCACTGTCATCTATAGCCTCTGCAAACAGGATGCTCAGCAATTCAGCTCTCACATAGAAATCAATAGGGAAGATCGATAGAAGTGGCTTGTGGAGAGTTTGACAATAAGTAGATAATTGAGAGGAGAGAGTTTGAGTGTAATTCTAAGTTTAAAGGGAGATTTATCCTGGTTTTGCATTAAAAAAGGGAAGCGATCTAATTATGTTGTGAAAAGATGACTGTTAGATGCAAAAGCAGATGAGAAATTAGGTCTAAACGATAAGAAATGGTTGTTGCATGGTTGACGTGAGGAGAATAAATTACATGTTGATTCTGAGTTTTTGAAAATCAAGTTGATAGGAGCTATGGACAATGCTATAGGAGCTGACAAAATGCTATTAGAAGCCAAATAGTAGGGGAGGCCCACTCTGCCTACAGAATACAGGGATTCCTGTGAATCTAAATCTTGATGAATGAATGAGATTTTCCTGGAAGAAACACGTCCAAAAGCCAAGCAACAACGTGGTGAGTAAGAAGCTAATGACAAATAGATAAGACTCAAGATAGAATAAGAGAAGATTTCAAAAGATTGTGGGAAAAGGAAATTTAAAGATAAGAATGCTTCCCTGAATTTTTGGAAGTACCTTTACATACACTGAAGAGTGAGGAAAAAAAGTCAACGTAGCTTTTTGAGAGCAACTTATGTTTGTATTGGGAAATCATATGAATGACAACAGATCAACCTGAAAATAGTCATTTATTAAAATACAATTTACTTGAGGGATGGGACTTATTACCTTAAATATCATTCTTTAAGGTGTTTGTGAGATCCATTTTGTCTTTTGTTTTTTTCAAGGATTTTGTTTTATTTCTCCTTTCTGTTCTTTAAGATTATCTTTAAAAAAAGAAGATTGTCTACAAACTCAATCTTGTTAATCAATTACTAACTATATATGTCAAAAGTTATTGTGTAGTTGTTTGCAAGCACTCATGCCCTAAGTTATACATTTTATAATTTTTAGGGTAAATTATGTGCTTGTCTTTAGTGAAGGGAAATCTGATGATATTTATTTTAATTTAATGAGTATGTGTTAAATTAAATTGGCTAAACTATCTGCTGACCCTTCCATCAACATATACCCCCAAATGAATATTTGGCTGGTTATTCTTTATGTAAAATTCATAAAGAATCATTCTAAAATAAAGTAAAAAAACACTCTTTTCCCTAATTTTTCTCTCCCCCCGCCTTTTAAAAAGTGGGGTCCTTTGGTCTACTTAACAGAAACCAATTCTAAGTTAATTTTTCTTCAGACCCTACCCTTTCTGACCTTTTGACTAATGATAAACTCATTAGTAGGAATCTAGAAAATATCAACATGGTACTACTGACATACATGCCATAATCGGGAAGCAAAGGTGTTTGGAAAAAGTCAAATTATCAGATCATTATGTATAGCACATCTCAGAATAAGTTTTCATCTCTAGTGCATTCAGACAAATCTACATTCAGATGAATGTAGCAACACATACTTGTGTTCCTAATTGACAATTATGTACTAAAAGAGACAATAAGATATAGAATGAAACTGAAGGGATCATATGCTATTTAAAGCAAGTATATGGGGACACTTATTTTCCTATCACATATCATTTGGCCTCATCATTAAATCTCTTTTCTGCTGACACTGAGTGTTTTTTTTCTATTAATATCATTGGATTTTTTACAATGATATTAATGAGGAGACCAAAGTTGAAATCATATCAGTTCAGTGTTGATGGCCTATCAGAAATAGAAAAAAATATATAGTTTTGTATATTAAAATTTCTAAGAGAAACTTGAAGCATATAAACATGAGAGACTATAATCTAGGTAGAAGGAACACCACTGTTCTAGGAGTAAATATCCATTGTCATCGTTTAAATTTTGGCGCTCCCTGTGTCTGGTGGATGAAACGAATGTGCTGTCTGACTTTGAATCTGCCTCGTCGCCATCTGTTGCCTCTCTGCTCATTTACTGCTCAATGCCAAGTTGGATCATGTCAACACTTGGATAAAGCTAGGTAATACTCTACTGCCCATGCTCAAGTCTCAATGGCTGAAAACAACAACAACAACAACAACAACAACAACAACAAGGATGGCTTGTTTTCTCCATAGAGTCGATCTTACTCAGAGATCAGATTGATAAAGCAGAAACCACGCGCTGGGAAGCGTGGAGGACTGGAGATATTTGAACACAGCTCAGTGACATATACTAATAATAATCTCGGGGACTTTTCTCAGAAGTAAAGCGATCAAAGATGCATTCCTTTAGGTAAATTTGTGGCCCAAGATCCCTTTACAGTGTTAAAAAATAAAGATGTGACTTGGGGACCTGCCCCAAGTCATGGTATTTTCAGTTGCCACATATGCGTGTGGAAGTTAGTCCTTGACTTAGGAGACCAGAGAGGAATTGGTGCATTTGAATTGCAGTGCTGGAGAAGAATATTGAAAGGACCACGGAGTGCTAAAAGGAAACACAACTCGGTCTTGCAAGAAGGACAGCCAGGATTCTTCTTGGAGGGGAGAATAGCGAACCTTCATCTTACAGGTCTTGGACATGTTGTCAGGAGAGACTAGATCCTGGAGGACATCACGCTTAGTACAGAAGGGCATTGATGAATATATGTGAACATCTTTAATCTCTTCTAAAAATGTTGTGAGTTAATATTTGTATGCCATACTATGTGATTGTATCATTTGAATGTTATCATTCCCAGGTTGAGTCAGATTCTTTGTTGGTCTCAGTGTGCAGAAATAGCTCATCCTTTTACAGTTTGTTCCTGGGATCTCAGTGCATCAAGTCTTCTGAGAGAGTCCTCACTACAGCTTGGTGTGAGGATAAATTAATCTTTTCTATGTGGTTTCTAAGGAGCCCTGGTAACTCGATTCTTGCTCGTGTGATTCCTAACCAAAAAATCGGTGTTTTGAACCCACGCCGTGGCTCTGCGTGGCAAACACCCAGGGACCCTCTCTGATAAAGATCAAGCAAAACTCCTGGCCATCCAGACGATTATGACTCAGTGACCGTTGAGGACAGGGTGGAGCTGCCCCTGTGGGTTTCCTAACTGTACGGCTCTCGGGCAATAGAAAGCCTTCTCTTTCTCCCCTGGTGTGGCTCCTGGATTTGAACCGCTGCTTGTAACCACTACACCACAATCCAGAAAACCCACAGAGGAGGTTCTACTCTGGTGTATAGTGAGTGTCACTATGTGTCTCAGTCCACTTGGTGGTAGACAACCACAAGCATTTTGTTCCCTGTACTGGTGAAGTTTTATAATTTTGTGCAGTTTTTTTTGGTTTGTTTTCAGCAGAATCTTAAATAACTTTCACCAGCCAAGAAGTTTAATGATTTCTCTCTTGTCTCTCCCTCTCATTGCTTTACCTCATTCTCATTCTTCTACCCTTCAGCCTGCTGATCATCTCTGCATTCTTTCCTTTGAACTCCCTCAGAGCCCTTCCTTTAGGATGACTCCTTGCACTGTCTAGAAACAGGTGTTATAAATAATCCCCAAACTTTACAGTTGGCCCTTGGGTTCAGTCCCTTTGGAGAAAGCAGAGGCACACCCGTGGCTGTGGTTATTATTATTATTTTTTTGTAGGGAGGATGCCTTTATCCTCAATGTTTGGCTCTCCTGTGCTAGCCAGCTCCCAATCCACAATGCCCTGGAATGATCCTTTTCACCCTTTGATATTGTGTATGTCTTTCCCTCTCCCTCCTTCTTCTTCTTCCTACCTTTTCCTCTGAACTTGGGAATTCTTCCAAAGTAGTTAGTGGTTTATTTCACTGTAAATCAATTACATCTTTTCTTCCTAATTCCCCTGGAACTCTGTTAGTTACAGAAATTTAGTTGATTACTGGGGGTTTCATTTTAGAATACTAGTTGCATAGAATGCTTAAGTATTCAATCCATAGATAATTAAAAATATGTATTTAGCAATATTTTATTATCAAGACTGGTTATTTTATTATTTTTAACAAATCAATTTTTGAGAATTGATCATATTAATTACATTGCATCTTAAAGTTTAAAAAGCACGCTTTTTTAGTAATTTAAAAAGAAGTTTAGGAAGTTATTAATATGATTTACAGAACAATAGTCTCATTTCAAGACCATTTTAAGATCGGGTGACCATATATTCAGGTTTCCTGTGACAGCCCTGATTTATGCCTATTGTTCCTAGATAATTATTAATAGTGCACTATTTCATTTTCAAAAATGTTCTGGTTTGAACAATAAATTACAGGAAATTTCCTTAAAGGAGACCACCATTTAGCTCAAGTGAATATATATAAATATATATATTTCTAAACAAAATTTCCATATAGTCAAATAACTATGATGATACTATACAAACACAGATTGGACATCAAAATACTAGTATCTCCTGCCAGCAAGTGAATGAAACAGTTTAAGAGGTAAATTATATTTAGGTCAAATTAATATCTCTAATTTTATTTCTTCCAAAACATTTATAATCCTTTTTGGGTTTCTGTGTATGCCATAACTTTCTTAGTGCATCATTATTTTTGGAAAGAATGCAGTGAAATCATTGTCCAGTAAATGACACCTAACATTTTAAAGCAAATTATTGTTATTTTAATTTAAAAGGTAGCCAATTAACCCATAGGCCTACCATACAAAATTCGCTTTTCTTCAGACTATAAAAGCAAAACTTCTAAATGAAACAGGAGCAAGTTATTCTGTCCATTGGCTGGGGCTTAATTATGTCCCTTAAAACTTGAGATTTTTTTTTGTAGTATCCACTGACACTATTTTGAACTCATAAACCAGTTTGAAGCTTGAAACACAATTTCATCTATCTTTATATTCTAAGCTTTATAGTGTTACTGAAATGTCCATCTGTTCGGCCGAGATTGCTTCAAATAGTGAGTGGTCAGAAAGACTTAGATGATAAAGGTCAAAGGAGGCTCTTGACCCTGTGATGCTTGCCGAAGCAATTGCAGAATAGGGGCTGATATACAGTTAGATACAGTTCGCTAAAGCAGGCTCCACTTTAATTGGTAATGATAGCAAGAAGACACAGTAAAGTCATTGCTGAAAGAAAACAAAAAGTATCCAATATAGTAATTTATTACCAGTCAGTGGGTTTCACGCACTGGGTTGTTTTACCCCTGCCGTGGTGAGAGAAAGCAAAAAGGTACTCTAACACTTAGCTGAAAATGGATGCCCTGCTGATACCAGGATGCGTGGTGGCCCATGATTGCCTGTGCCATTAGCTTGGTAATGTTGCCTCTATTGTAAACTCAGCTCCCCATCTCCTTCCTGTGCATCGGCTGCAGATTGAAGGCTTTCTCCTTTGTCTTCTATTTGTGCTGTCAGTCATCCTGCTGCTCCCTACCCCACCGTTGAAAGGAGACAGTTTTTACTACCAACAACTATTTTCAGCCACCAGGCCACAAAGGGCCTAAAAATGAATGGCTGGCCCTTCCTTTTACACCTTGTTGTTTGATTGATGCACTCTTGTATTGGATCGCTATCATTCCACCAGTCGTTTTTATATTTCTCCTACCTCTCTGAGAGGCATGACTTTTGTCGCTGGTATACCCCTACCTGTTTATGGTTTTCTATCATATCAGGTCATTTATTGTAAATGTTGATGTATATTCAGTGCAATATAAGCAAAGCCTTTGGTAGATTGTTTTCAGTTAGCCAATCAAAAACATCTTTTAAAATGGTTACTCATTTTTGTCAGTGAGGACAAAATTCCCATAGAGAAATTCGAAGGAGTTCTTTTCTGCATTTAGATTTTTTTCATATAAAAAATCTTTAGATAAGTTAAATAGCTCTGAGGAAAGGTAGGATAAAGCTGAACGTTTCATAACTGCAGGCACGGAAAAGGTGATATTAATCTTATTCATATTTTCAATTTGGAAGGTACCGTCTGAGTTTTGGGTGTGTTTCTGTGTCTGCCTTATAGATAATGTACTCAGATAATGAGTGAAAATCAGAATGCATGTGGATACTGTATCAGTCCTTTAAAAACTTGAATTTGCATCAAGGATTGATTTATTTAATGACTGTTTTCTTCAAGCCATGATAGAAAACTAGTTTGGAAATAATCATATAGAAAGCAATGTTAGCATTTATAGAACAGACAACTTAAACTTGATTTTGTTTTTATAACACAAGTTCTGCATAATGGGTACAGAACTTGTGTTATAAAAACCGCATGTACATTTTTATTGGATAAAGTACTTTTTGATGTAGTTTAAGTTACATGTATGAAATTAAGCGACGTGGTGTAGTTATTCTTGGACATGTGGTTTCAATGAAAGGTTTGGACATTTTAATTTAGCTCATGACAGTTAACTGTTGAAAAGGATGGTGTCCTTACCTCTTCTCTTCCTCTCCCTGTCTTCCTGTTTTTACACACACACCATTGCTTTCACTTAGTGAATGATCGCTTTCTTGTTAGTCTCAGTATACTAGAATTATTTTGAGACTACTAAGAGACCCATGAGGAGCTAGGACATCTTCACACCAGATTCATCTTCTCTCTTTCCAGCCTCATGTTTTTTCAACATCGTGTTTGTTTGCTCGGAAGGTAGGTACGCCCTTAGGCATAACCCAGGCCAGTTTCCATTTGCTGTAGCAACCCCGGTTGCTTTGAATTTCAAAAGAGCTAGGGACTGTACTTTGCAGACTTCAATTTTTTTTGTTACAAATGACATTGTCATTGCTGTTGACTGCCATCACATCAATTCCAACTGACAGTGACTCAGGTACAATAGAACAAAGTACTGCCTGATCCTGTGCCGTCCTCACAATTGTTCTATTTGAGCTTGTTGGGGCAACGCTGTGCCAATTCGTCTGCTCATAGGCCTCCCTCTTTCTGGCTTTCCCTTTATGTCACCAAGCATGATGTCCTGCTCCCCAAGGACTGGTGTCTCCTGACAACAGGTCCAAACTATGTGAAACGAAGTCTCACCATCCTTGTCTCTCAGGAGCATGCTGGCCGTACTTCTTCCAAGATAGATCTATTTGTTCTTTTGGAAGCCCATGATACTTTCAGTATTCTTGGCCAACATCCTAGTTCAAATGCATCAAGTTTTCTCTGATCTTTGTTCTTCGATGACTTGCATATGAGGCAATTGGAAATGCCATGGCTTGGGTCAGGCACACCTGAGTCGTCAAAGCAACCTCCTTGCTTGTCAATGGCATGAGGAAGTTTGGTAAAGCAGATTGGCCCAGTTCACTCTCGTTGGAGCTCTTTCTTGACTGCTGTGTAGTCCTCATAGTAACGTCCTTGCTTTTCAACACATTCAAGAGGAAAGATTTCAAGGGGAAAATTTTTCTAAAAAGAATTCTGATAACCTCTTTCTGCAGTCAGAGTGATTATTTGACCTGCTGAATAAAAGTCTTCTACTCAATAAACATTTCATTATTATTGCAAGAATTAATTAATTTGCAACTGGGATGGAGACCAGGCACTTATTATTCCCCATGTCATAAATCTTCATAAACCCACGAATCTTTAAGTCAATAACTGGCTCAGCTCTGCAGTTTGAATTTTAGACCAAATAATTCTATTGTGAGGATCATATTAGCACGTGGGAGTGCATATTAGCAAGGGATAAATGTGAATTTATGCTTAAATTTATTAAGAAACTCTCTCCCTTTCTTTTGGAACTGGCGTTTTCTACCTTAAAAATCAGCACAAGGTGTAACACGGCAGACAAATAAAGAGCGTGTCCTTCATTTGGGAGCCCCTTGTTAGGGAAAAGGCTGGTGTCTTAGGAAAAAACGTAAAGAAGTTATAACCCGATATGGGCCACTCCATCAGCTAATGGAAATATGTATTTTGACGGTGGTAGCAGCGTTCCCAGAGTAAGTTGAATCCCAGTAGTCAACAGCCTTCCGAGACAGAAAGCAGAGAGGTAAAATAGCATTTAAGTTGTTCTGTCCATGAAATTTTTATGTGGTTCTATGTATTAAATCAGTTAACGTAGATGACATGTCTTGATGCATTTGAAGGGGGAATGTAGAAAAGCATTTTCTTTTCCTGGATATGTCGGTAATATATACAGTAACTTGACTTTTCAGGTATAGTTTCTGCCGCAATTTAAGACTTTTCAAACTACAGGGTAGCAGTATT